>NC_072010.1:22625897-23250897 GCF_027791375.1 Indicator indicator | reverse complement strand
CATCTGGAGGTGCTGCATATAAGCATTTCAGAGACAACTCAGACTGTGAGTTGAGACAACTCAACTTTCCTTCCTTCCTTCCTTCCTTCCTTCCTGCCTTCCTTCCTTCCTGCCGTCCTTCCTTCCTTCCTTCCTTCCTTCCATCCTTCCTGCCTTCCTTCCTTCCTGCCTTCCTTCCTTCCTTCCTTCCTTCCTTTCTGCCTGTCTTCCTTCCTTCCTGCCTTCCTTCCTTCCTTCTTGCCTTCCTTCCTTCCATCCTTCCTGCCTTCCTTCCTTCCTTCCTGCCTTCCTGCCTTCCTTCCTGCCTTCCTTCCTTCCTTTCTTCCTGCCTTCCTTCCTGCCTGCCTGCTTTCCTTCCTTCCTTCCTGCCTTCCTTCCTTCCTGCCTGCCTTCCTTCCTGCCTGCCTTGCTTCCTTCCTGCCTTCCTTCCTTCCTTCCTGCCTTCCTTCCTGCCTTCCTTCCTTCCTTCCTGCCTTCCTTCCTTCCTTTCTTCCTGCCTTCCTTCTTTCCTGCCTTCCTGCCTTCATTCCTTCCTTCCTGCCTGCCTTCCTTCCTTCCTTCCTTTCTTCCTGCCTTCCTTCCTGCCTGCCTGCTTTCCTTCCTTCCTTCCTGCCTTCCTTCCTTCCTGCCTGCCTTGCTTCCTTCCTTCCTGCCTTCCTTCCTTCCTTCCCTCCTTCCTTCCTGCCTTCCTTCCTTCCTTCCTGCCTTCCTTCCTTTCTTCCTGCCTTCCTTCTTTCCTGCCTTCCTGCCTTCATTCCTTCCTTCCTGCCTGCCTTCCTTCCTTCCTGCCTTCCTTCCTGCCTGCCTGTCTTCCTTCCTTCCTGCCTTCCCTCCTTCCTTCCTGCCTTCCTTCCTTCCTGCCTTCCTTCCTGCCTTCCTTCCTTTCTTCCTGCCTTCCTTCTTTCCTGCCTTCCTGCCTTCCTTCCTGCCTGCCTTCCTTCCTTCCTGCCTTCCTTCCTTCCTTCCTGTCTTCCTTTCTGCCTGCCTTCCTTCCTGCCTGCCTGCCTTCCTTCCTGCCTGCCTTCCTTCCTTCCTGCCTTCCTTCCTGCCTGCCTTCCTTCTTTCCTTCCTGCCTTCCTTCCTTCTTTCCTGCCTTACTTCCTTCCTGCCTTCCTTCCTGCCTTCCTTCTTTCCTTCCTTCCTTCCTGCCTTCCTTCCTTCCTTCCTGCCTTCCTTCCTTCCTGCCTTCCTTCCTGCCTGCCTGCTTTCCTTCCTTCCTGCCTGCCTGTTTTCCTGCTTTCCTTCCTTCCTGCCTTCCTTCCTTCCTGCCTTCCTTCCTTCCTTCCTTCCTGCCTTCCTTCCTTCCTGCCTTCCTTCCTGCCTGCCTTCCTGCCTTCCTTCCTGCCTGCCTTCCTTCCTTCCTGCCTTCCTTCCTTCCTGCCTTCCTGCCTTCCTTCCTTCCTGCCTTAGCCTGACAGACCTCTGACTGAATAGCATTTGATAGCTTTCAGGACATTGTGAGAACTACAACTACCTGAAAGGAGGTTGTAGACAGGTGGAGGTTGGCCTCTTCTCCCAGGCAACCAGTGGCAGAACAAGAGGACACAGTCTCAAGCTGCACCAGGGGAAACTTAGGCTCAGGGTGAGGAGAAAGTTCTTCACAGAAAGAGTAATTGGCCAATGGAATGTGCTGCCCAGGGAGGTGGTGGAGTCATCATCCCTGAAGGTGTTAAAAAAAAAGATTGTATGTGGCACCTGGAGCCATGGTTTAATTGTCATGAGATGTTAGGTATTAGGTTGGACTTGATGATCTCTGAGGTCTTTTCCAACCTGGTTGATTCTGTGATTCTGTGAACTTGTCATTTCCTAAGTTTCAAGAGTGGAGGAGGAGGTGGGAGAGGGAGCTGCCCACAGAGCCTCAAAGAGTAGTGAGGATAAGGGGAAACTCTGGCAGTTGATGACACCAGGCAGTAACATTGGTGTAGACCTGAGCAACGCATCTAGGGCAATAAATGAATGCATAAATAAATAAATAAATAAATACTACATTTTTCCTTCCTGGGTTCAATCAGATAGATGCTCAAGATTGAAAGGTAGACTCTTACTCCATCATTTTTCATGCTGTATCTGTATCATCTTCAAACCAAGTGAAAACAGATAATGGAGAATGAAAATCATTTTACAAAATGATGTTGGCAGAGAGGCCTTGCAGTCTGTGAGGCCAATAACTAACTGTTGCTCATTTTGTCAAAGATAATATTATTTTCTGCCTTAGCTTTGACAATTGTTTTTCCTCATTGTAAGACAAATCTTTCTATTTACTGCCTTTGCAACCTTGTGTGAAAATACTTCATTTGCAGTGCTTTTCCTGTAGGTCTATATATGCTAGTCATTTTGGTGGAAAAAAAAATAATAGTAAATCTCCTGTAACAAAATGCAGTGATTAAACAGATTTGTCTGCTGTCAGGTGCCACTGTGTACACTGGGTGTCTTCAGGGGAGGTATCTGCTAGTGGTTGCCTCAGGGGATGCTCTCAATAATATAATTTAAATTAAACATTCTCCTCATAAAGGCAATGCAATTAGAAACAAACCAAAACAAACCAAAACACCATTCATTCTGATATTGTTGCATTGCTGGGCAAGACTTAATTAGTTTTCTGAATTTAGTGTCACTTAAGAAAATACCACAATTTAACAGCAGTGAATCCCTAGCTCTGGTATGTTTTATATGTAGGACTTAGAAGGACTGTTTGTAACACTGCCACTATTTTTCCAGTTATCTTTTCAAGTTTTGCAGTTTTGTGGGAAAAATACCTCCAAGAACAAACCAACACTGTAGTGATCTCTAGACACTTGCAACAAGATCACTTATGCTCACCTACAGCAGCCATGAGCATCAAATGAATCTCATGGAGATTTTGAAACCCAGGAAACACAGGACTTATTCAAGCCACATGTATTGGTAGTGCTAACTAATGTAGGTATCAATTGTCAGAGCAGCACAGAATCTGTCCCATGGGTCAGATCTGCTCTAAGATTTTAAAGCATTCACTTAATTATCAATTCCAAATGAATTGCTTCTTGCAACTGAGCATACATGGATTAGTGAATCCAAAGCCATGAATAAGAGGGAATAACTGCCTATCTCCTCAGATTGCTGTTGATTTAATGCTTACAAAGTGGAAGGAAAATCATGTAAACTAGACCAAATAAATTTTCCTGAAATTTAAATATATTGTGGCCTTCCGGTATCTTAAGGGGGCCTACAGGAAACCTGGAGAGGGACCTTTTAGGATGTCAGGTAGTGACAGGACTATGGGGAATGGAGCAAAAATAGAAATGGGTAGATTCAGATTGGATGTTAGGAAGAAATTCTTCACCATGAGGGTGGTGAGACACTGGGACAGATCGCTCAGGGAGGTGATAGAAGCCCCATCCCTGGATGTTTTTAAGGCCAGGCTGGATGTGGCTCTGAGGAACCTGATCTAGTATAAAGTGTCCCTGCCCATGGGGTTGGAACTAGATGACCCTTGAGGTCCCTTCCAACCCTAACAATTCTAAGATTCTATGATTACATGATTTCAGTCCATCAGAAAACCATATTTTATTTTTTCAGGCTTTTGATCACTTGGAGTGAAATTCGATGTAGGACACACTGTACCATTATATATATATATTAAAAAAAAAAAATACCCTTCTTAACTAAACCAAGCCAGCATGATACTTTTGAGTCCATTTTAACTAAGGCTTCCAGAAAATAAAGACAATCTATTTATCATATAAATAAATCCTATCAGCACTGTCCATGCCTCAGATAAACTACTCAAGATCCTTCTTTCCTAATCATCTTTCCTGGAATAATCTTTCAGCTGGCAGCTTGTGATATGATTCAGGGGAAGAATGTCAGTGGCAATTTCATAAACACATGATGACAGCAGAAGGCAAGACTGAAAGATTACACTGCTGAAGAGTACTGTTGTTATGCAGGAGTTAATAAAGCGTGTCTGCCTCTTTGCTTAATATCAATAACAGTCTGTGGATGTTACCAGAGATTTTGAGCCACTTATTGTTCAATAAACTTCACATAACCATTCTGATTTTCACAGCACGATCTATAGTGCAGAACAGAATTTGGAGATTACATGTGTTGCCCTTATGGATTTTTGAAATAGAAGTACCAGGTTTGTGTTGACACATAGTATTTGCTTTAAATTAGGTTAACATGAGAAGCAGTCAGGGAGCATTAGAAATACAGCACAGACCATACACTAACACATGCCCCAAGGATGCACATAGCTGGGATGCAAGCTGGGAGGATGCATGTAAAGCTGGTGTGGGCACACAAACAAGACACAGTGCCAGATGGATGGACGACAGAAGTATCCCACACTGCAGGATATGCCCAAACAGAAAGAAAGTGGCAAGTGGTACCAATGAATGCATACACACTTCAGCTCTGAAACAAATAAATCATGGCTGCCAGGATGAAAGGGAGATGTCAAGAGTCATCATGAAACTTAAGAAAAATTTGCAGTTCTGTGAATCTCCTTCAAACCAGAGTGACAGAGGTTGTTGCTTTTCATATTGGTGTCCCAGACCACTCACAGCAGCTCTTTTCAAAGTTATGCAAAACAGGGAGAGGGGAAGGACAGTAACACCAGGGTGCACTAAGCAGTTACACGTGCGTATAGGTATCATTAGCCAAACAGTAGTAGAGAAGAGTGGTTATTATGGGCTGAAATTTGTCATTCTCAACTTAGTGTACTGCAGGAGTTAACTTTTTGCATCTCTTCATCAAATGTATTTCTGTTGGTGACATGGACTTCCGAAACAGTGTTCAATTAAACCCACAGCAGAGGCTTGCAAAGCCATTTTGTACTGATGTGGTTTGTTCCCTTTAGTTGTGTGCTGAAAAGGATTTGAATGCCCACGCAGAACTGACCTTACAGGCACCTTTGTGACTCTTACACCTCTTAGCTGTGTTCCACTTTTCCCTCTGCCCATGATTTTTCTCTCTCAGTGACTTTTCTGATTCCTATTTTTTTCTGTTTTTAAGAAAGGTGGGTATTGCTAGATGGGTGGGTGTCACCTGGATGAGTGATATGGGAAAGATGCATGAAACCTCTTACATATTACCAACTGCTGATATTGAAGAAGTCAGTCTTATTTTTGGTAGATGTTAAGCTTTTGTTTCTTTCTCAAACGTCTCAAAGATGAAACTCATAAAAAGCCATGAGATCTAAAATAATTAATATTTTTATAGTTCTCCCTTGAAATCAAGCCAGCACTTTGTGTCTCTTCAGGTCTGATTCTCGCATTCCCAAAATGCAGCAGTCATTTTGTTACTGACTTCCAGTGACTTGCAGATGGGTCGTGCTGCTAACATGCAAAGTATTAGATTGAGAAATTACCAAATGTCACATTTCTGCATCTCTTGAGACTGTAAAAAATATTTTGTTTGGGGCTTGTGGTTGAGAAACTATAAACCTGCTTGATTTTCAAAACAGTTGCTGAAAACTGTATCAAATAAAAAACAGATCACAAGCTAAATTTATTGTTTGCTCCACAATAGGCTGTGAGCCATAATTTCCAAAGACAATGTGCGCAGCCCTAAGGGATGACATCAATTCCTCTGAAGGAAAATCCATGAGTGTCCATTGAGTTATGAAAACGTATTAAGCAACCAAGATGTAGTCCTGGAAATTATCAAGGGTAAATAGGTGTACCGGTCACTTCTGTAGTTTCTCCCAACCACATGAAACCCTTACTCTAAATTACATTTCCCCAATGTTCCCCAATGTCCACTGTGAACTGTTCAAACACTGCAAAAGAAATGTGTTTATATGAATAATTGCACTTTGAAAAATTAATGCAAATTTACAGGGAGACATCTTAATCAGCAAACAAGCTGCCAAAGTCAAAATTAAGGTTTCCATGGCAACTTGAGCTATCTTTTTATTCCATACTACTGAGGGAGGGGAATTCTTCTGCAAGACGGATGCAGCAACACAGAGACTGAAAGCCAAGACACCAGGAAGAAGAGAGCTATGCCTGTGTTTAAGCCCTCAACACACTGACATATATTACAAGCTCTGTGACATATAGACATGTAAAAATTAGAAGTTTCCCATAAATATTATGGCATGCTAAATAATTAAATGTGAGAGATATAATTCATCGTGGGTTTTTTGCCCATTCTCTTCCACTCATTTAGGTCAGAGCAATAATTCTTCTGGTTAAAAGATTAACTGCCTCAGGAGTTTAATTAGAAGAAAGACAGGTTTATAGTTTTTAGTATTATGTGAGGTGATCTGACAGTGATTATCTCTATCTATTACACCACTCTGGTTTCTCTGTTTAAAACAGAAAAATATTTTTATTTAAAAACACAGGCAAAAGTTAAATTTAACAACAACAGCTTTTGTTGCATTCCCCTTGCAGTTTCCTTAAAAGAATAACATCAATAAACTCTAATTCCCTCTGTTGTTGCCAGTGAAGGATCTGTGGAGTAGTCCCTGAAAAGCACCAGCAAGTGGGAGCCTCGTAAGCAGCAAAATCAAAACCCTATCCACGTTTCCAGGGAAAAAAAAAAAAGCCTTAGAGAGCAGAACAGTAACCTAAGAGGACTGTGGGCAGTGAGACTGACTGGATGTATCATCCCTAGTCTTTGGGAACAAATCCTGGTTTCTTTTGCCTTTGACATTTTCTTCTGAAATGCCTTACAGAGACTGGTCATTATAGGAGCATAACACTGTGTTGCTTTGAAAATAGGGAAAATATATCTCAGGAAAAAAAAAGATGTGAGGTTCATTCTAGCTTTCAGCAGAAGGTTAAAAGGATTACTGCTTTCTTGAGGTATTTGTTCTGTATGCTCTAAAACACAGCTAGATGAAAAATACAATATCAGGGACAAATCAATTATTTACTACATAATCTTGAGCAAATCTCTCAAAAAAAATTTTGATCATGAAAATAAATCATGTGTGACAAAATCAAACTGGAGTCTCTAAGATGTACAGATTGGGAATGCATGACAACAGAAACTACTTTTCCCAAGTAGGGATTTCAAACTCATCAGGTTTTATAGTACTTACAGTCCAGGGACTACTAGGAAAAGATGTTCTTTCAACAGCTGTGTTTTTTTCAGCTCTCAAGTGTTTCATTATGCTCTGAATTCACTTTTCTGTTTTCCATAGGGAGAAAAACATCCCAGTTCAGTGTATGAGGCTCAGCTAGCATACTCACTATACTGCTCTTCCACTACAACAGCCAAGCTTTGAAAGCCTACTTGTCTCAGATGCCACATGTAAACTATATTCAGAAATTGAGCCAGGTCCCCTGTGGTCTGTTCTTCTGAGCTTAAAACCAGAAGAGAAACTGAGAGAAACAACTTGGGTCGAACCACAAAGCAGAGCTGCAATGTGTGTTACAGGCGGTCTGATTTTCAAGGCAACAGATACAGTAGGTTACAAAGCAGGCAGGACTCTTCAATCCCCAAAACAAGAGGGAGAAGCTATTCTGCTCAGAATCCAGCATGAGCTGGAGAGGAAAACACATTCTCTCCACAGCTACTTTCCTTTTAGTACTGTAGTCATTTGAAGCTCTTCAGAGGACGTGATGCTAGTGGGACTCCCACAAATCTTGGATTGATGGATAAGAGGTTATGAGATACCACCATAGCCTAATTGCGTATGTCTAAGTATAGTTAGATCTATAATGGGAGGCAGTCTGTCAGAGGGACAGCCATGTCTCTCTCCAAATGCCCCTCAACTAGAAAAGTGTATACACAGGCCAAGATGGCAGTCCTGCTGAGGGTAAGCACATAACTTCTATTGAAAATTCCCATTTTCAATAATCTATCACTTAATAAGCTTTAATAAGGTAGAATATTTTCCCCATCACTTTATTAGATTTGTTTCTTTTAAACTAGAAGCACTCAGTGTTTTTCTTTATCTCAGCAGTGCTGCCTCCCTAAACCCACAGGCTGGATTATACTTAGGGAATAAAGCCAGGCTGGGCAGTGAGAAACATATCTTTGCAGCATGTTCTCTGCAGAAGCCCAAGGGTTTGCTGCCTTTTTCTACCGGTTCTCAGCTACTGGGAGGCTGACAGTCAATATGGCAATGGATTAAAGGATGAGAAAGGACAATAGTTTTATGTCACTGTCATGCTGGAGAATGACCTGGACTCCAAGACCAAATCTGTATGGGAGGGTGGTACATCACCTAAACCAAATGTTTTATGGGCAGGTGCAATTTGCATGCTGTTCCTTCTCCAAGCATCTGACCCAAGATATTCTCATGTGATTTCTACAACAGCTGTTAATCTCTGTAAAGGAGTCAGGTGAGAAATGTCCTTCCAGCAAATAATGAGAAGATCAAGCTGTTCATTATGTGTCCATAACCAGGTTGGAGACCAGATAATGAACAAGGACTGAGGACATATTTACACTAGGAAACTGCCACAAAATGTTGAAGATCTATTTTGTCTTTGAACCTTTAAGCTGTTTTACTGAAGTATTGGTGGTTTTTTTGGGGCACAGCTCTAAGCATTCCTGTATCTATAATATGTGTGCTGATATACGATCACACAACTGAACAAGCAGACATGTAGTCTGCACAAAAAATGAAGAAAGATATGAATCTTTTAAAAGTTGCCTCCACTCCAAACATCTTTCATCTCTTGAAATGAGATTTTCATTAATAGATGGTGTCTGGATTAAATGCTGCACACTCAGTTTTTCTTCTAGCATATCAAATATGAAGCATATTTAATGTAACAAAAATTTCACATCTTTATCAATATTTTATTAGTAGTGGAACGTGTCTTCTTCAATGCCTTTTGGCAATATTAATTTACTGTACCCTTCATAGTTAAAGGAAATCACCTGCTGTTTCAAATCAATGCAAAGAGGAAAATAGAAGTCTTCAAATACTCATTATCAGCTCAACTTCATAAACAACATCATATTTGTTTGATTCCCTTATGAGATTGCTCTTTTCTTTGTTATAGAAAAAAAAAACACCCTACAACAAAAATAAATCTAGTTAATTGTGTGAAAGGCTTTCATGTACTTTTTTGTGTACAGGAACAGACAGATCTTGTACCTCTTAGTGTTTTTCTCATTTAAGTACATTAATATTTTCAAAGGCAATAAATAAAATCTTGATTTCAAAGCCTTATAGTTAAAATACTGGTTTAATTTGGAAGATTAAAACACAACAACAACAAAAAAGATTGTGTCTGATGTTGGAGCTCGTTTTAGTGTGGCAGCAGGAACAACACATAAAAAAAATATGTTTTGTGACCTTGCTTTGTGACCAGTTCATGCAATGTGGTAGAGGATATCACTGTAGTAATTACATATGGGTTCCCCGCTGCCATGGGTATCCATGGTGTTGTGGGGCTCAGAGGAGCAGTGTTTCAGTGTGATGGATTGATATGGGAAATTGCCCATGCTAGAAAGCAAGCAGATAAAAAGACACACAATTTCTTCCTTAGCCACAACTTCAGGATTGAGATTCACAATTATAAAATGCATTTTAGTGGCTGGAAAACGATGGTTTGCACAATATTGTTTCACCCTGATTCTCATCAGACACTTTGTTTTATGTGAATACCAAGCTCCCCAAAACTGGTGGATTAAGACATAATTTTACAGGGCCAGTGCATCTTTCTCCCATCATCCAAGAATATCAGGCATGACCCTGAAGGCTGGCACCCTTTGGTGCCTGCAGTAGAATGGGAATGATAACCATTTCTTGCCCTCTACAGTCACCTCAGAACTCACTGTTTCACATGTACAGAAAAAAAAGGAGGAGAAAACAGATAATTCCCTCATTTGTTAAGCTTATTATAGGTAGATGTGAGCCAAAACACTTTATTACGTATATTTTCATTTTCTGACACCATTTTCTTTAGAACAAAAATGTAAATATCCTTTCACAACAATGGACTGCATGTAGAGAGCAATATTTTTCCCAATATTTGGTTTTTCTCTGTGAGCTCAGCTTCTTTCTACCTTACAAAGGCTCATTTACAACCAGGTTTCTGAATTTTCAAAATCAATATCCACTGAATTCCTCCTGAAAAAAAGGAACTTCTTTTTCTGTTTTGCACCAGAAATATTGTGTTGAAGCCAAACATGTATTTGCTTTCCTATTCCAATAGCTTGCAAATATTGTGAAAGTATTGTGGTTTAGTTCAAAATGCCTTTTTTTGGACCAAGATATAGGAAAGAAAAGTTCATTCTACAGTATGCCATTAGCAACCCCAGAGGGATGCTCACTGAGCAGTGAGGGCTCAGTACCAATTCATCTCTTGCCTCAAGTGGTGGTCATAACGGAGGTCGCTCACCAAATCACAACAAGTACAAAGCACGAAAGAGATGTTATTTTATATGCTGCTCACCTAAAAATGCTGTGCCTTGTTGTATCCAAGTTCTTCCCATTCACAGAACTATCTGTAGGCCATCAACCAAATGACCAGGAGCATCTGTAAAGGCTTCTGGAACTGACAGGACATGCGCTTATACTAACAGGCACTGATGCTGAGGAGCCCATGTTTTAATGTTTCAGTCCTCAAAGCTGAGCCTGAAGGACATATCCAAAGCTGATGAAGAAAGAAAATTGGAGTGTCCAAAGCTTATGGAGTGATCTCAGAAATTTGCTTTCTGATTTGTCTCAGTTGGATTATCTAGTAGTGGTTTATAGAGAGCACTGTACGAAAGACTGCTGCACAAGTGTCTGGAGTTGGAAATCTTTAATCCAGCAAATATTAAGAAAATACACATATGGATAATGCAGATTGTGAATTGATAGGAATGTTTGCATAATAAGAAGGCACTACCTCACGAGGGACTGGGAATCTGCACAAGAAAGACAAGGAATAGCTAGAAGGGAAACATTTAATATGTAAGTAATTTCTTTGGGAAATAACTAGAATCAGTTCAACAGAAATAATTAAGCTGAAGATCAATGGGAAGAATAAACAAGGAAATACCCTGAGTATATGTCAGATTATTTCTGATTTGAATGAAGACAAACAGTGCTTTCTCTAAGAGTACAGCCAATGCTTGCCCAACTTGTAGGCACACATCTAGGAAAGTCATTAGCAGGAAGATAACAAGAAGATTTGCCAAGAGTCTCAGCCAAACAGGTAATTAATAATTGAGGGGCAGTTTGGAATATATATCTGACGCAGATTCACTGAATTTCAAGCACTTTCCAATATAGAGGAGTTTTGCAGACAACTAGCACATTCTGATAATTCCTCTGAAATTTTCAGGATGTAAGTTTCTGCAGAATGATTCTGTGGTTTTGTGTATGTGTGAAGTTGCATGCAGATCTGTGTACTGAACATTTAGCTTATTAGATGTCTGTGCACATAAATAAGCACTACAATTTGAAAGTTACTGGAAGTTGTATCTAAAAGACAGTAGGGAAAACTACCTTGAAAAGAAGTAGTGGAGAAAAAAAAAAGAGAAATATCTTCAAGGAAGTAAAGACTCATGAAACTAAGAAAAATTCTAAAATCAAGGAAATTTAGAAAACAAGGTATCATAGCCTGTATGACATAACAAGAAAAACTTCAGCCAGTGTAAGTGTTCATGTGCAATGCACTTTTTTGGAATGGTTTTATTCACTCCTTTGAGCATCTATTTCTTTCGTATAGTTAATGAAAATTATACTCACAAGAAATTAGACACAAGTATTGCTACATTAAGATGGTACAGATCAAAACATGTTCTCTGTAAATCTGGATTATGACTACTTAAAAGCTGCACAGCAACAATTTCCTAATTGTCATACAAACCTATCTGTTTTACTAAGCCAGGATATGAAAAAGTCATAAACACTGGCTTGAGTCAGCAAAAAGTGTTGTCATATGGATGTAATTTTTCTTTTATTTTTTATTTTTTCAGACCATTTAAGATATTCTGGGATATCATTTTATACGTTCATGACAATGCATAGACACATGTTCCTTAGTTGGTGGCTCTGTGCTGGAAATTGATGTGCGCATAAGAGCACGCAATATGGCATCAGATTGGTATGATGTATGGATCCAAATGACATGCCATGCACATTCAGTAGTTCTTGCTGCAGGTACTAAAAGGTATTTGCTAATAACAATCACAAATACAGTGAGTGGGAGAACTATTTCTATCTTCCTTGCTATCACAATAGCTGTGAACAGCTGAAAGAGCTTTCTGGAAGACTGTCCAGATGATGATCTTTTCACACTGAACCAACAAAATGAAACATTAAGATGTTTAAAAGAAGACAGTAATCATGTTTTGGAGTCAAACCTCTTGAGAAGCATTAGGAAGCACAGCCTTGCTTTCTGCCAGTTTTACACAGTCTGACTTGTAACCAAACACTGATGCACATTACTGGTATGACCAGTTGCCATATTTATGAAAGGCAGAGAAAGAAAAGAGCAAGGAAATGTCTGCTGAGGTTGTGGGAAAGATCTCCATCTCTGTTGTTTTTTTAAAGTGTCAGAGCTAAGTGAGATCTCTGGTTGCGTGCTTCATGCAGGCTTCTCAGTGTGTGTGCAGATGAACCTGTTGGAGCATGAAAAAGCAGCCAGGAAATGCTGGCCTTCAAGGAATCACTCACTGCTCCAATATTAAACACGTGTAAATTATTCAGCTTGCCCTTTACACAGATTTTCAGCTGAGGAGAAAGCAAGGAAAAATCACCAGCAACTAGGTAGTCACCACTGAAAATATTTATATGTAGTCCTACAACCTGAGTGTACTCCAAGGAGAAGTAAGCACTACTCTGCTTTGTCTAACACTTTGTGTGTGTGTTGGTGTTACTAGCACTGGTATCGTTGTACTTCTCTAAATATTTCCATAATAAAATTTAAGAAATGTAAGTACAACTCAGACCTAAAATAATCTGCCTAGGCCATGTCCCAGATACATAACCTTATTCTGAGTAGAAATACCTCGTTTTTTTTCACTCACATTTGCATTGGTAAAAGCAAATACAAAATATAAAACAGTTTCCAGACACTGCCTGTTGATCCTTTACTTTAAAAGCACCCATGTTATGGCCACGATTTTTCTTTAGCCCAGTAGATTTATGGTGAGGACTGAGATGGGTGGAGGGAGAGCCTGAAGGCCCACGACCAGCCTATACCATCCCACTGCACAAGGAGAAGATGGTCAGGAAGCAAGCACAGCTTGCATGAGTGAGCAGGGCAAGAGCTGCTATCAGTGCAATGGTGTTTTAAGGTGAACTTAGGAAGAGGAAGTCACCAAATGCCTTGGCAGAAAAAAACAGTACAAGCTACACAGAGAAAACAGACAGAGATGTGCAGTACTTTCACCCTAATTAGCACAGGGTATTTTGCTGGCCCTGTCTATGCTAGATCCTGCAATGAGTTCAAACATGTTTATCAGAGGAATTGCAACTACTTAGTATCACAAATTCTGTAAGTCTTTGTATATACCAACTATGTACATATTTATATCCAAAATTTTAGGGCTAGAAACCAACTCCTTCCATAATTAGCCTGACTATCTGTATAAAATATTGACTCACACCTTACTCTGTCAGTTTGGATTTTATCTTGGAAGCTTTAACACATTGCAACAATCTCTTATTTCATTGCCTACACAAATTCCCTGCTAAACAAGTTTCCTAATACCTAATTAATTTTCAATTCAGCCCAGTGGTCCCTGTGCAATCACTTTCATTGATCCCAACTATTACTGCTCAAGCCATTTCAGGCCACAACTACATTGCCTTGCGTCTTTGCTTCAGAAGCTGTGTTCTGTTAAACTATGTCAATTTCCCTCCTTAAATCATTCCCCATCAACCCCTTCATGTTTCTGTGTGCACTGCTTTGAATTCTATCACATTTACCATTTAAGAGACAGACAAGAAAAACAACTAACACCACAGAGGAGCTCAGACTTGCATGATCTGCTTTGCATGTTGCTTCCAAGGGGATGTTTTAAAGGGGATATGGTTTGTGCTTTGTAGTGATGACTTGCTCTTCATTTGTAGAGAAGAGCGTTCTTTCCTTTTACAAAGACCCTGGCACCATCAGTTTATCATACAGTATCACAGTATATCAGAGGTTGGAAGTCACCTCAAGAGATCATCAGGTCCAACCCCCCCTGCCAGAGCAAGATCACTTAGGGTAGTCTGCACAGGAATGCATCCAGGTGGGTTTTGAAAGTATCCAGAGAAGAAGACTCCACAACCCCTCTGGGGTGCCTGATCCAGTGCTCTGTCACCCTCACTGTAAAGAAGTTTCTCCTCATGTTGAGGTGAAATCTTCTATGTTCTAGTTTGAACCCATTGTTCCTTGTCTTATCACTATGAACCACTGAAAAGGGCCTGGCCCCCTCCACTTGACACCCACCCCTCAGATATTTACAGACATTGATCAGATACCTAATATGCTGCTGCTAATATTATTCACAATACCATCATAACATCCACCAGGTGTTTTAGAGGTCAATATGACCACAAGACAATTTTTATTATAAATTACTCCTAAAACCTATCATCTGAAACATTAACTTTAGGAGAATTTAATATATTTCTCTACGTTAAAGAAAAAAACTTATAAAATATCTTATCAATATTTACAAGTCTCTAAAGGGTGAGCACCGAGAGGATGGGATCAGACTCATTTCAGTGTTGTGCAGTGGTAGAACAAGGGGCAATGGGCACAAACTAGAACACAGGAAGTTCCTTCTGCACAAGGAAAAACTTTTTTTCTTTGAAAGTGGTGGAGCACTGAAACAGGCTGCCCAGAATTTCCTTCTCTGGAGACTTTCAAACCCACCAGGAAGTGTGTCTGTGCAACCTGACCTAGGCAAATTTGCTTTAGCAGAGTGGTTGGACTAAATGATCTCCAGGAGTCCCTTCCAAACCATACTGTTCTGTGATTCTATCTTTTTGTGTGTATGTGTTGCTTTCAGCCAGAGGTCCTGTGGAGAGTTTGCTTGCCCAAGTCTGCAAGGCAGTGTTAAATATATCTGCCCATAAACCAGTACAAGCTTATAACTTCAGACCTTCCCTTAGGCTTCTGAGCCATACAGCTGGAGAACTTGGCAAAGAAATATTTCAGAGGTGACTGGAGAAAATTGCATACCGACTTGTAGACACCATAAAATAAAGAAATTATAAATATAAAACATCTTACCATTAAAAATAGGTGACCAAAGTAGATTAAATCAGAAAAAGAAAGGATGTGGAATAATATAACTTTTTTTTGCTCCTATGTCTTCAATTTCATGGTATTTACTGAAACGAAGATGGGTAAATAGATACATGTAGAGTGACTTCTTAGTCCTTCTTAGCAGTAGGACAAGAAAGCAGAAGTATTCATCAAGAAGCCTCTCTAAGGAGGGAAAGATTTTATGGGTTGTTGAGCATTTTTTGATTTCCATCCTCTGCTCCAGGCACAAACAGCAGACTAAGCCCATGACTGATCTGGAGGCAAGTGACACAATTATACTGCTGTGAGGTGGGACAGAGACAAACTATGGAGAGTCTTCAAAGCTGTGTGACAGAGTAGTGGGTGTTTGATGGGAAAGGGAGAGCAGAGCACTGGGTGAACCTGGCTGACCATGCTGGGTAGCCTGCATCTTTGCTGTGATAAGCTCTCTATCTACAGTGCTAGAAACCCCACCAGGATGATTAAACATTTCTCCACATGGCAATATCCCCTCATGTTATTCTGGGTGATTTTAAGCATTCCTGTATTCATTTGTGGTGGCTGAACGGCACACTGTAACCCAGTTCACAGCAGCAACTTGAGTTCAGCACGTCTCTGCCTTGCAGAGTGCTCACCTCAGCAGTGTGCATAATTAGCAGCTCTTGACTAATTTTTCTAACATCTCAGGGAGCTCAGATGGCAGGAACGAGGACAAACTGCTGCAAGAGGAGGTCTCCTGCATACCCAGCCTACTTAACCTCACATTCAACCTCTCCGATGGCATGACTCTGCTATCCATGTGGGCAGAGTGCCCCTAAGCAAGGCTCACCATGGACACCTCTGAGTGCCTCCAGGCACTGCAAGATCTCAGTGTTCACTTACAGCTCCTTATCTTTCACATTTTTGATAACTTTGACCCTTTGCTGGCTGGAGCAAAGCATTATGGGGCTTGAAGTTCAGATTGTAACATGAGAGACTTCCTATCCAGGTTGCTGCTTTGGGGTTCTGTATTTTGGGTGTTGGCTCTTTCCTGTTGGGACGGCTGCATGAGAGGGAGGGATGTAGGGGTCTGGATTGCTGTCTTCTGCTTGCAGTCTTCTACTTGCTGCTGCTTTCTGCTGTGTTTTTTCTGCAAATAGGCTAAGGTAGTTCTGCCTTATGTTCTCTCTTTTATATTAAACTCATTTTATCTTAAATCTTTACCTCCACCCAGAGGTTGTGTGTGTTACTTTTCTCTCACTTCTGTGTTACGGGGAAACAGGCAGGTTAACCTGTTACAGTGTGTTGTTAGAAAACTGATGGTTAAGAAGACTGCCTGGCACAGCTTTTTACCTCCTTTTATAGATCCCTTCCACCCCAAACTATTCCATGATTCCGTGAAACAAAAATACTGTACTGCCAATCACAACAGTCTGGGTATGGACTAGATCATTTAACTTTGCTCAGATGATGAAGAACTTTACCTATTGACATGATGGAATGATAAATGACTAAAGCATTGTTTGACTTAGTAATGGTGTCAGAATTCAGCGCTCTAGGAAGCAAAACCCATTCAAACCACATAAAATCCACCTGTAGCAAAAGACCAAAAACTCCACAGGATGAATGAAAGCATTATGCAATGGCTACTTATTATTTCTGAGTTCTCAATTACATGTCTCAGAAACAGCAAACTTCCTCACTCCACAAAGATTTCTGATGTTCAGATGTTGTCTTTGTCTTTAAAGGATATACATGACTGGTTGTTGATAATCAGTGTTAATATAGTAGTATTATGCATAAACCCTTAAGAATAAAGTAGAGGTATACTCTTTTGGCTTCAATATGCCTAAAACTAAATATATCATTAGAAGTAAATGAAATATATTGATCTTGTATCTTTTCCCTCCACAGTGTCTCTGGGAACCATTTAAAAACAGAGATCTGAGACTCAAAACTTGAGTTAAGCATTCAGTGATTCTAGTGGTGAGGTTAGTGTTTACACAGAAGAATCCCCAAGTCTTTAAATACCATGTGAGATGTATTTGCAAGTCTAGGAAAACTGAGCTATGTGCTTAATTTTGCTATTAGGAGGAGCCCTGCTGGTAGCAAAGTTAAACACGTAAATTAATGTCTGGAGGATCAAGGCTGATCTTCCTTAAATGCCTTGATTCCCTGTGGTTAGGTACAGAAAATTAATAAATTCAAAGACAAGTTAAAATAAATTTTTAAAATACCTTTAGATTTGCAAAAAAAATAATTAAAAAGTGGAAACAGGAATAACCTGACAAGGTCACCTGGTCCACCTCTGTATGGAAAGACAGAATCATAGGATCGTAGAGTGGTCTGGGTTGGAAGGGACCTCTGAAGGTCATCTAGTCTAATCACCTCTGCAGTAAGCAGGGGCATCCTCAGTTAGATGAGGCTGCCCAGAGCCAGCTGCAGTCATGTCACTCCTGAGTTGGATGTCAACGCTTTCACAACCTCCAACGTGAACTCCTCTGCTTACAACATCTGTTAGTTTCAAAGAGGTTTTTCTAATGTCTCACTTTATTCATTCTGTAATTTTCACCCATTGCTACTTGTTTCAGCTACTCTGGGCACTGAGAACAGACTATTGCTTTTGCAGCACCATTTTATGATTTGAAAACTACTTATATCTGACCAGACTTTTCCTCCTTAGACTGAAGAACCCTATTCTTATCGAACTGACAGCAGTATTTCATTATAAGGAATGAGGTTCTGCCTTTCTCCATCCTCTTTTTCTGTGCAACACAACTTTTCTTATTCCAGCTACTACATCAAGATATTTTACTTTTTTCCCCTCCTTCTGCCTACCTGCTTTTTTTCCTTCTACCTTCTCTTTCAGTGAAAATAATAGCAACGAACAAAACCCACAAGAAATCCAAAAGTCAAAAGCCTAAATGGAAAAGGCTGAAAACTTCTGCCAAAAATAATGAATTCTTTTTTCCTTGGAAAGTGTGAAACTACAATTATCTTCAGAATTTCTGAGCGTGAACATAGAAGCTTTCACCTCAACATGAGGAGAAACTTCTTTACAGTGAGGGTGACACAACACTAGAACAGGCTGCCCAGAGACATTGTAGAGTCTCCTTCTCTGGAGACCTTCAAAACCTATCTGGATGCATTCCTGTGCGGACTACCCTAAGTGATCCTGCTCTGGCAGGGGAGCTTGGACCTGATCAGCTCTGGAGGACCCTTCCAACCTCTAACGTTCTATGATTACCACAGTATCACAGTATAGCAGAGGTTGGAAGGGACCTCCAGAGCTGATCAGGTCCAATCCCCCTGCCAGAGCAGGATCACTTAGGGTAGTCCGCACATGAATGCATCCAGGTGGGTTCACAGGATCACAGGATGTCAGGGGTTGGAAGGGACCCAAGGAGATCATCAAGTCCAACCCCCCTGCCAGAGCAGGACCATACAATCTAGCTCAGGTCACAGAGGAACACATCCAGACAGGCCTTGAAAGTCTCCAGAGAAGGAGACTCCACAACCTCTCTGGGGAGCCTGTTCCAGTGGTCTGTGACCCTTACAGTAAAGAACTTCCCACTTGTGTTGAGGTGGAACCTCCTGTGGTGCAGTTTACATCCATCGCTCCTTGTCCTATCACAGGAGCAAGTGAGAAGAGCCTGTCCCCTCCCTCCTGACACCCAGCCCTCAGATATTTATAAACATTTATTAAATCCCCTCTAAATCTTCTCTTTTCCAGGTCCCTCAGCCTCTCCTCATAAGGCAGTGCTCCAGTCCCCTAATCATCTTTGTAGCCCTCCACTGGACCCCCTCCAGCAGATCCCTGTCCCTCCTAAACTGGGGAGCCCAAAACTGAACGCAGTACTTGAGATGAGGTCTCACCAGGGCAGAGTAGAGGGGGAGGAGAATCTCCCTTGATCAGCTGGACACACTCTTCTTAATACACCCCAGGATCCCATTGGCCTTCTTGGCCACAAGGGCACATTGCTGTCCCATGGATAACTTGCTATCCACCAGGACTCCCAGGGTTTTGAAAGTCTCCAGAGAAGGAGACTCCACAACACCCCTGGGTAGCCTGTTCCAGTGCTCTGTCACCCTCACTGTAAAGAAGTTTCTCCTCATGTTGAGGTGAAACCTTCTATGTTCTAGTTTGAACCCATTGTTCCTTGTCTTATCACTGAACCACCGAAAAGAGCCTGGCCCCCTCCACTTGACACCCACCCCTCAGATATTTATAGACATTGATCAGATCCCCTCTCAGTCTTCTCAAGACTAAACAGCTCTAGGTCTCTTGGTCTCTTTTCATAGGGGAGATGCTCAAGTCCCCTAATCATTCTCGTGGTTCTCCATGGGATTGTATGATATTTCTGCACAAGTCAGACATATGCAGCAGCAACTTAAAAATTCATTATGGCTGTGTTACTATTTCTACTCAGTGCAAAAATAAGACAGGGAATACAGCTACAATTATGATGACACATTTGTGATCCTGAAAAGGAAATTGTATTGGTGTGGACAGCTTCCATTACAGTTGAGCAAGTTGAGGTGAATGAAATCACTGATTAAAAAATCTTGGCTATTATGTATATGTAAAAAACAAAGCAGGAGAATCTCTTTTCACTCATTGCTGCTGAGATGTTCCTATAATGCTTCATGTGTCTCATACCTTAGGAATACACAGAAGAATACAGGACCAGCTGGAGAATCTGTGTACTGAAATTCACTGTCCTCATATGGCTGCCAACTATATCACTGAGTCCTGTTCACAGCCTGAACAACTCCCATCTTAAACATTGTGGGGCTTTTTTTAGCCACATCTACGTAGAAGTTCTTCCTGAACCTCTCTCTTCCTACATGAATAACCTTCTCATATGTAAAGTTATTCAATTTTCAGGTCTAAATTTGTTCATAGCTGTATGTAGTGAGATGTTTTCATGCCAGCGTAGTCCTTTTGTTATTCTGCTTCCCAGTCTTTACACATGACATTTTGTAATGCTAAATGAACTGAGCCTTTTAAGTATCACCTTATGTATCAGGCTTTTCATTCCCCTGATCATTTAGTAGCTCCTTTTCTACATCTTTGGGGTGAAGCACACAAATTCATGCTGGAAGCCAGGGGAAAGAACGGCCAGCCCAGAGAGGACTGGTGGACACTTCTCTCCAGCCACCAGCTCACATGCCTAGCTGTAGCTTCAATGTTCTCTTACAGTGTTTGCTGACAGTCATCACACAAACGAGGGTGAAATGAAACGTATATATATATATGTATTACATTATGAGTGAAATATATATACATTACATTAATATATATAATATATATTACCTTAATATATATAATATTTACACATATGTATATTATAATACATATTATACATATGTATATTATAATAAAGAAACCATCACAATCACTAAATGGCCACTGATATGAGTGACAGGCTACATGTCCTCTGCATTTTCTCTTTGCCAAACTAGACAAGACAAGGGAATTTCACCTCACTTGCTGCAGTAATCTGTTTCCTCTCATAACCATACTAGCAGCACTTTCTGCCTGTGTCTTTGCTGGAGTTAATCTGTTCTGATTATGATGAAATCCTAAAAGAGGTCTCACCAAAGTCATATGAGGTGTTCATATTCCTCTGCTTAAAGCAGTGTCTTCCAGTATTTTCTAATATTTTCAGGGCTGCATGCCTTTGATTATGTTAATGGCCACAGGGTAACAAACACAACCAGATCTTCCCTTTAAGGTTTTTTCCAGCTGCTGGTGTCCTAACTTGTAGTAAAATTTCCTCTCATCAGTTTCTGAGTGCAGGAACTTGTATTTTTGTACAATTGGATTTCATTCCACTTTTATTAGTAGAGACTTCAAGGTCATCTGACTCTCTTTGTATGATAACCAAATCTCTTCTTTATTGATGCATCTTTCACGCTTGAGATTGTCAGCAAATTTCATTAGTACAAGGTCAGAAATTAAAATATTAAATAAGATTAGTCCCCAGATCAGTTTTGGAGGGACTCTATTAATATCATAGAATCATAGAATCATAGAATCAAGAAGGCTGGAAGAGACCTCAAAGATCATCGAGTCCAACCTGTCACCCTAAACCTCATGCCTATCTAAACCATGGCACCAAGTGCCACGTCCAATCCCCTCTTGAACACCTCCAGGGATGGTGACTCCACCACCTCCCTGGGCAGCACATTCCAATGGCCAACCACTCTCTCTGTGAAGAACTTTCTCCTCACCTCCAGCCTAAACCTCCCCTGGTGCAGCTTGAGACTGTGTCCTCTTGTTCTGCTGCTGGTTGCACCTTAGCCTAACACTTCCCTTTTCAGGGACACCTGATCTTATCTTTCCTCTGTCCAGTTCTTCACCAATAACACAATTCCTGTACTAATCCCACTTTCTTCAGATAAAGCTTCACTTTCCTCAGTGATACTGCATTAGTGATTTGATACAGTTCAGGGAACTGACATCTCTTGTGCCCACAGACCGTGTTGTCTTACCAAAGAGCCAACTGACACCTTTGCAAGGAAGCACTAGGAACCAGAACTTGACTCTCTTGGGCATCTGACTGTGCTCCTGTCCCATGAAGCACAAGGGAAAATATTACCCTGTCTTGGTTGGTGTGGAAGCAAGAGGCATAACTTTTCCCAGATGTCAAAGCAAGCAATCAGCACAGTGCCCTTAGCAGATAGCTACACCTCATCCTGCTTCCATCAGGGAGGTAAGAGCTGCTGTTTGCTTGAGAGACAGAGCCTTGAACAGGAGATGGGAACATAATTCCTCTCTCTCACTTGCTGTGCCTAAATGACTCCCTCAGGGATGTTTGTCTGCCCATCCTTGTAAAAAACCGTGATCCCTTGATTCCACTCTTTTTCTTCTTGCCAGTAAGACAGACCACTCTGCCACCACATGCAGGCTCACTCATCTTGCCTCTTGCATCTTTGATTCATGGTTTCTTTTTTTTTTTTTTTTTCTGACAGAGAGGATCTACTCAAACAAGAATCATTTGAGTACGAGCCAATAGCCTTCTTTATAAAAGGAGCCAGACTAGAGGACCACAACAGTCTCTACATGCTACCATTAGCTTAACCTAAACGACACTTCATAAGAAAGCCTGGAGTGCCTTCACCCTTTATATTACACACTAAAGACCATAAGGAAATTCATTTAAAGGGGATGAAGTGCACTGACCTTATGTATTACTGCAATGCTTTCAAAGATCATCAAGAGCCAGTACCAAGCCATCATGGCAGATATATGGAGCGTGATGTATTCTTTTATTGTTACCAACTGAAAGCAATTTTTATCAATTTTACACTTATCAAGCACAGATTACACATTGGCTACAAGTTATTGCTGTGCTTATTGTTATTGTCAGTATTTTGCTGGGTTGGAGCTGACAATATTTTTGAAGAGAAATAAACATCTTCATTTAAGCAGTGAGGGATGGACTAACTGGACAAACAATTCAGTGAATAAAGACTGCTTTCTATAGAGCTGCTCATTAATGCAATTTATATAAACTTTACTTCTTTCCATGTGAAATATATAGGCAGACTCCAGCTCTTATGACGCCTTACAGTGACTGCAATTTCTGCCAGAAGAACAGCATAAAGGTATGAACAGTTTGCACTGTGGTAGCTAATAACCAGACTATGGGCTGAGAAAAAAACCAGAGGATGATAAACAAGAGTCAACTTTAAAGGACAGTTTTGAGGGCCACACAAAGATCATAGAGTCACAGTTGCCAGGGCTGGAAGGGACCTCAAGGATCATCTAGTTCCAACCCCTCTGCCATGGGCAGGGACATCTCACACTAGATTGAGTTTCTCAGAGCCACATCCAGCCAGGCTTTAAAAACCTCCAGGAATGGAGCTTCCACCACCTCCCTGGGCAACCAGTTCCAGTGACTTACAACCCTCATGGTAAAGAACTTCTACCTAACACCCAATCTGAATCTTCTACCCATTTCTATTTCTGCTCCATTCCCCCTAGTCCTGACACCCTAAAAAGTCCATCACCACCTTTCTTGTAGGCTCCCTTAAGATACTGGAAGGCCACAATAAGGTCTCCTCGGAGCCTTGACTCCACACTGAACAGCCCCAACTCTCTCAATCTGTCTTCACAGGAAAGGAGCTCCAGCCCTCTGATCATCCTCACGGCCCTTCTCTCTCTGGACATGCTCCAGCACATCCAGATCCTTCCTGTAATAGGGGCTACAGAACTGGATGCAGTACTCCAGGTGGGGTCTCACCAGAGGAGAGTAGAGGGGGAGAATCACCTCCCTTGTCCTGCTGGCCACACTTCTCTTGATGCAGCCCAGGATGTGATTGGCTTTCTGGGCTGCAAGTGCACACTGACAGCTCATGTTGAGCTTCTCACCCACCATCACCCCCAAGTCCTTTTCTTCAGGGCTGTTCTCAAGCTAGCTGCTGCCCAGCCTATATTGGTGCTTGGGATTGCGCTGACCTTGCACTTGGTCTTGTTGAACCTCATGAGGTTGGCTTGTGCCCACCTCTCCAGCCTGTCAAGGTCCCTCTGGATGCCATCCCTTCCCTCCATCGTGTCTGCTGCACCACACAGCTTGGTGTCATCAGCAAACTTGCTGAGGGTGCACTCAATGCCACTGTCCATGTCACTGACAAAGATACTGAACAAGACTGGTCCCAGGACTGATCCCTGAGGGACTCAGCTTGTCACTGGCCTCCACTGGGACATGGAGCCATTGACAGCCACTATTTTGGGTATGACCATCAAGCCAGTTCTTTATCCACTGAATAGTCCATCCATCAAACCCAGACTTTACCAGCTTGGAGATCAGGATGTCATGCAGGACAGTGTCAAAGGCTTTGCTCAGGTCCAGGTAAATGATATCAGTTTCTTAACCTTCATCTATTAATGTTGTCACCTGTCCATAGAAGGCCACCAGGTTTGTCAGGCAGGATTTGCCCTTGGTGAAGCCATGCTGACTGTACCAAATCACCTCTTCACTATTCTTCTGTCTCAGTAGTGCCTCCAGGAGGATCTGCTCCATGATCTTACTGGGCACAGAGGTGAAACTCACTGGCCTGGGTCATCCTTCTTTTTGAAAATGGGAGTAATGTTTCCCCTTTTCCAGTCCATGGGGACCTCCCAGGACTGCCAGGACTTTTGGAATATAATAGAGAGCAACCTCATCCGCCAGTTCCCTCAGCACCCGTGGGTGTATCTCATCAGGTCCCATTTACTTGAACACTTTCAGGTTCTTCAGATGGTCACAAACCTGATCTTCACTCACAATGGGCAGTTCCTTCTTCCAGTTCCTGCCATTATCTTCTGTTATTCCGGAAGTGCAGCGGGAGCCCTTGCCAGTGAAGACTGAGGTAAGGAAGTCATTGAGAACCTCAGCCTTCTCCATGTCACTTGCCACCAGTTCAACTGTTTCCTTTCTGAGGGGACCCCCACCTTCCCTAGTCTTCTTTTTACTGTTAATATACCTATAGAAACTTTTATTGTTCCCCTTGATCTCCCTGGCTAGATTTAATTCTAACTAAGCTTTAGATTCTAACTGAGCTTTAGAAGTATATAGTATACAAATTTGATTTATCTTTTGCTGGTACAATCAGTATTTAGTATCAAGACAAGAATTCATCCTTTGCCTCCTCAGTTTAAAATATTTAGTGTTTCCTATTCCAACATGGAGAGCTGGGAGACAAAAATAAATAGAGCGCACTACTTGCTACTCTATTTTTAATAGCTCACTGATTTATTTTTTTTTAGCACTACTGCTTAAAGCGTGTGAAGGATTTCTCAAGGATAGAAATATACAAACTACAATTGGGCCCTTCTTTTGTTGTCAATGAATTGGTTTCCAGTAATCTCAGAGGTAAAGAAAATGCAAGAGAAGCATACATCCTAACATGTTCTATGGGAAAATCAAAACACATTGTGCTAAGTAAATGGTGCATGCCTCTCCTGTGATTGAAAGGATGCAGGAAAACATCTGGACTCAGTGAAGCTCATCTTCCAAAAATGGAGACAATGAAGTGACTCCTGGAGAACAAAACGAAAAAACCAAAGACCTATGTGCCCAGATTTCCCTCAAAATTAACAAATACTACAATGGCAGCAAGTGCAGCGACAGCAGCGGCAGCTGCCAGCTCCCCAGCACAGACCTGTGCCAGCAGACTAGCGCCTGAGAACAAAAGCTGCACCACTAAGCATGAAGTGGCTTGATGGAGGAGAGCTCATTTCAATAACACTCCAGTTAAGCCCCACTTTCTACCTCCAGGTTCTTGTGAAAGGATATATGTCTGTGCTGCAGCTGGGAGATGCAGCTGCATCTAAAAAATTTAATCTAATATTTAATCTAATAGTGTGCTGAGGTGATGACTATTCAGCTAGTTAAGCATATGAATCTGTGTGACAACCACACAGCTGGAATCAAAAGCAAGTAGTATGACCTTCTTTAGGAAAATCCCAGTGTCCTTGACCATCACTTCAAAGTGAGCCCAGAAATAGACATGATCTGATGTCAAAGATTTACTCCACAAGACAGAGGAAGGTGGGATTCAGCACCAGATGAGACACCTACACATGGGAATGGCAATGCCACTCCAGCTCTGTGTGATCTGGGTATATACCCAGTATATCAGTCTCAGAGACACTTACATATAGTCACCTAAACAGTTGTCTGGACTAGCCCCATCTTGCTGTCTGCACCATCATTTAACTGGTTAGAAGAGACACCTTCTGATCATGGTGCATCCTCATACAGAAATGGTTTACTTTTGCTCTGATCCTCTGAATACTTTTGTCTTTCACCAGGATTTGGGAGAGCACTATCTGAACTTGGACCTCTCCCAAGGATGGTCAGAATTCCTGCTATCCTGAACTGTTCTATAAAGAGGCATAAAAACTGCATATATCTGAACTGAAGCACTGTCACGACTGTACTAGGCGCATAGCAATAAACCCTGCTGGATGGATCTTCACCATGGGATAGACCTGGCCTAGGGGCCATACTTAGGCAGTGTCTTTATAAAGTGAAATAGATGAGTATCAAGGACCAAACTCAATCACCGAGTCTCTGATTGTCGTAATGATTAGCTCAATTACTAACTATGTTTTTGGCTATTCCAATGAGTTCCCTCCAACACAGAGATGCTATGGAAGGAACTACTCCCCGTTAGTATGTTGCCAATTCATACTACTTATCTTTGGAGATAGGAAATATTCCCTGACAGTTTTATTTACAAGTATGTCAAGCTCCCGGACCATTGCAGCTCACCAAAACTACAACCAGAGAGATGCTGACTGCTCAGTGACCAAACACCAATGCTTTAGCCATAAGGCTCACACCTGAACAGCTCATGAGACTCATGCATTATAGAGCTATAGTTGAAAGCCATGATATACATCATGTTGTCAAGTCTCTGAAATAGTCTGCTTTTAAGATGAAGTAGTAATTGCTTAAGCATGCTCAAAGGCTGCATCATCCACTCGTAGTATATTATCAGCATTTTCTTTCTCATGGAGTGCTACTCTGATCTGCAAATTCTCCCATGGAATGCGAAAGAAATGCATTACATATACTGTGATATATCACTCAGCCTGCTTGTCTTTCTCACTTACAGAGCAGCTGTAAAGAATTGCTAGTAAGAACAATGTATCTGTCAATGACCTTCTGAGTTAAATCTTCAAGGACATGTAGAATAATTAAAGCTGAATAAACATTTAAAGCTTCCAGGGTTAAAATCTTTCTATTGAGCACAAAGCCATAAAGTCTCAGCTAGGAGAGAGATGGACATTTTCCTAATTCTGACTTTATTAGGCATTCCTACTACTTAACTTACTCATTTGCACAAAAAATAACAGGTGCTGAGGCAAAATACTCAGTCATGGCAAAGTGACAAGACAGATGCCTAAAATATTTCATAGAAAAGCTCTGCAGGTATGAGTGCATCACTGCTTAACACCACCTCTGGTAGTGTCTCTGAAAGGGAAGAGAACTTCTCAAAACAACCTCTGCTGATTCCCACTGGAGTTTTATAGTTGTGTCAGTACAAACATCCCATATTAACAGCATCAGCTGTAGATGTAACAGGGTCATCACAGACACCTGAACTGGATTTTTCACCAGCAAGACATCAGCAGCCAATGCAATCAGTGCAGTTTTATTTCTTTGATCTGACTTTGAACTATGTGTCTCCAGTGCATGGGGTTTTTTTGCTTTACATGGGTGCTGGAGATCAAGCTGGGAAAACTCAACATTTAGGATAGTGTTGGTCTTCACCACAACAGAAAGATCAGTCAGATGTGAGAGATTTTTATCCTCAAAGGAGCACAGCAATTATTCACGGTCAGACGCTAGTGTAAGCAGTGAGAACAGCCTCCCTGGGTTACACTGCGAGAGTAAGTGAAGTATCCTTGCTCTTTTCGTGCAGTTCAACAACTTCTCATCAAAACACTCATGTTTTCACAGTGAAAGCATTCTTGATAAAGCAATGGCACACTACACCACCAATCTCACTTTAGAGATGAGAAACTGGAGCACAGAAATTTTATTTTTACCTCCTTACAAAATGAGCTACCAGGTGCCTTGAGTCCAACTGTATTGGTTACCCAGTGCACCTGAGTGTTCCTACTTTATCACAGGAAGTGTCATCACACAATAGAGTCCTTCTGTATCAGCAGAAGGAAGGTCATCACATCTGTTTGATTGCTGATCAGATGAATAGGGCAAATTTAAAATTAGCTAATACTGATGTTGAAAATGAATAAGGGGGGGAAGGGAAAGAAGGGTTGAAGTGAAAACATAGTATTTGTCCTACTAGCACATTACCATCAGACTACATCTTTTATTAAGACAGTTATGTAGCACTATGGTACCACTTAATCATGCACCATTACTTGCCTTTGAGACTTGAAAGAAAAAAATATTAATAAGAATTGGTGTTAATTAGTTTCACTCAATGACTTTTCTACACAAGTTTCAAGCTGGACTCACTTGTAGGATGTCTTTATGCCAATCTGAAACTTTAGGAGAGCACTCACCCATATGCCTGTAGGCTCATTTAACTAAACAAGACTTTCCGTTACCACTCTCTTGTCTTTGGAATTTATGGCTGTGCATATAACCAAATATAAGAAATTATGTTACTAAATTTGATCTAACTGCAGAAGAAGAGACAAAAATATCTATTTGCAGATGTTCTCAAATATCAGACATAAGAATGATTCCTGCCTTCAGTCAGCTTCCATTAGTTACTGACTCTGGAAACTAATAGGAGGCTGTACACTGTGGAAACATTTTTCAAGCCCTAGCAATTTTTCATAAGGATCCATCTCAGAGTGCCTCAGTGCCAAAAAAATGTTTTGAGTTGTCTGACAGGAAACCAGAAATCATTGTCCAGAGCTCCAACAAAGCAGCAAATGGTGAGATGCTACAGTCAGTCATAGCCTCCTCCTTAGAAAAGGAGGACGAAAGCTTCAGTAAGGGCATTAAAAAATGTTCTGAGCCACAGAGTTTTACCACCTCCTTCCTAGGCAGCTATGTGGCCATACACATGTCACTCTTGGGATGTTTTATCTACTTTGACAGCTACTTTATTTTTTTATCTATAATGTCACTTACATTTCTTAGAGATGTTAAATGTTTTTTGTGCTGAACTGACATGGTATTTTGTTCTTTTTTCTCATACTTGTGGAGAATGATTATTGTTCTCATGCCCTTTGATTTTGTTTTCACATCATCCAACTACAAATTTTTAGTTTAATCCTCTGATACACTGCAAATTTGCCTTCCCAGTCCAAATTTGTTGCTCTCTGTACATACAGTGGGGGGGAGGGGGGGGGGGGGGGGGCTTGAATCAAGGGTTGGAATAAGCCTAGGCAAGGGCTACCCTCCTCCTTTTGGGAGCTGTCTTCAGGCTGAAGCTCTCATCCTGTCTCCACCTGAGCTACATCATAGTGGCATCACAACCATGCCCATCCCTGGTCAGAGACCTGTCTGTTTCACACCAGGGCCCTGGCCAACAGGCTAATGTAAGGCTTGACCCAGACCTGGCTCATCACTATGTGCTTGCCTGGCGGTCACTGAGCTGAGCCTGGCCCTGGTTATGTTTCCAAACCTGATCCTAACATTGACTCACTGATGTGTGTTTCCACTTTGAGCTCAGACCTGCCTCATCACCACGGACTTTCCTAATTAAATACACTTCACAGTAACAAGGGATAGCTGGGTAGAGGGATGAGAATTGTATGTCAAAATTTTATGAAGTTCTATTTAATATTTTGGCATATATGTAGAATGAATGCACTTTAAAAGCAAGCTATAACTATTGTATCTAGTTTCTGCATAACCAAGAGATGCTCAACTTTTTCATCTCTGAAATTAAGGTAATGGTTATAGCACACCTGTGGTTTCCAACAGTCACTACAGGAAGCTCAAAAGAACATTAACTTTTTTCCCCCCCCCCAAATTAATCCAGTTGGAAAAAGAACATAAATGAAAATAATCGCAGTGGACATGACAGCCTTTCAAAACCAATGCATTAGTTATTAATCAGCTGCAGAGTTCTTTAATGGGCACAAACTATATCTAGGTGGAGGTGAGGGACAAGGGTTCAGCTTGGACTGAATTTTGTTTCCCTGTGTCCTTATTACCCATAGTGAGCTATTAAGCATCTCACAAAGAACAATCTTTGATTGCCTGCCAGACTTGAGAACTCTTCAGCTTCTGGTCTTTCCAAACACGTTAGAGCTTCTGGGACCTTGAGCTGCTCCATTTTTATGATGACAGATGTATCCAGGTCTAAATATTCTAGCTATGCCACTACGTGTGCAAGCTACAGCATCTTCTTCCTCCTTGTCTAAATAAAAGTTACTCCATTTGGCACCAATAGTCACAACAGCCTACCTAAATAAACCAAAACATACAGATTGGTCAAGTTCAGATTACAAAGTTTCAGAGAGTTTCCCACTATGACAACTACAAGGTAATAAAATGTCTTCTAATTTTCTTTCAGCAACTAATGACAGGAAGGAAAGAGTTCTTGTCATACCTTGCTTTATTGAGAATTTATCTACAACCACTTTTGAAGAGAGTCAGATTGTACTTTCATATTAATGTTTGCAGTTGAACATACAGAGTGTTAGGTGATACTCATAACAATAATGTTGATTTATAACTAAGAGCATACAAGATGCAGAATATAGAGTTCTACAATACCAAGAAAAACTATGGTAGAATAGCTCCTGCAAGTAAATGCACAGAGAAGGCATGGTTGGGAAAAGGGGGTGCTCAGATAACAAGAGAAAAATCCATGTAAAGTATCTTGCAGAATTTCTTTCATCTGTTCTTCAATAGATTAAAAAAATTGAGACAAAACAAAACAATAAAGACAGGATGGTAATTAGCTACTTGCCTCACAAGTCATTAAGGAAATTAAAGTAATTCTTAGCTTCAGATTATTAGAGCTAGAACATGAGCTTGCTGCCATTTAAAATAAGATTTCTAAGGTTTACAGCTCCCAAGCAGGAAGATATCAAGGATACCTGTTTCTTTCTTTTGTACATGTATCTTTTGAATATCTTTCTTTTGTAACACAGGTACCTCCACTTGTCTGGTTAGTGTGATGTGCTGAGAGCTGGAACTGCAGGGAAAGCTCTATGCATAGAGGACAGGAAAGAGATGCATTGATCCATCTCCACCTTCCACAATGCTTATTAAATATGCTTGGCCCTATCCTCCAGCTGCAAAAAATGCTTACACCTGCCTAGCTTCCAAAAGAAAGGGTCCACTTTTTGGGGACACAACAGGTAGAGTCAGCTGGAGTTAAGCTGGATTTGTCTGGCAAGGCCAATGGGTCTTTTGTTATTTTAACTCTTTTCTCTGCACTTTCCCTACTCCTATGAATAAACAAGTACCACTTGTTTTTTAAAAAGCTGTTCTGAGTGTGGCTCCCAAGTGAAAGTCTGCAGGGCACAGAATCACAATGACTAAAAAAATCAATAAAATAGAGTAAGGCTGTGAACCGACAAGAGCGAGTACGTGGGGAAGAAAGAAAGTCTGAGAACAAAACCAAATAAATCACCAGATGCCCCAGAAGGACCAATGCTTAGGTACTAATGACAAGGACAACAACAAAGGATCAGAAGTGCATAAGCCAAAAAGATCTGAAGAATGTATCAGCTTTCAAGCCCTAACATACAAGCAGACCCAGATACTGCTGTTGTCCAGGATACATTACAGAACAAACTCATGGGATAACTTCAAACTTCTGTTATTTCTATTTGCCAGTATACAGAAGGAGTTATAAGGAAGCTTTTTTATCAGAATAGTGGTATAGAAGATGAAATATGCTCTGCTGAGAGCTACGGAGTGGAAAGCAACACTAGAGTTCTTCTTAGATTAATGGCTGAACAATTCAAAACCAAAATGTGCCTCAGTCTTAGGATCAGGAATTCTAACACAAAGCAGTATTTTCAAAGCCCAACTTTCTCAGGTAGTGTGAAATTTTAGCCTGAAGCTCCATACATGTATCTCATTTTTCAACATCTTGATCTTATTGGCATTACAACCATGTCCTGAAGTTTAAAATTGTTTGTTCAGTTATTGTGATTTCTAAGATGCATTCAGTTTCTGGTCTCTGAATATGTAGAAATGTTGCAGATTTAACTTAAACAAATCCTGACAGCACTAATAAAACACTCTAAAGGTTTATAATTTATCATAATCAGTTGGTCAATTAGAACTTGCTCCAGCCAGAAATGAAAAATTACTTTTAATTTATTAAGACATCAGGGCAATGTTACAATCCTGTTGTGATCTACCCCACAAAACACTGTGCAGAGAAAGGCTGGAACACAAGTACCAGCCTAAACTAATTTTATAGCTTTTTGGGTTTGTTTGGTTTTTTAATTAAAAAAAAAAAAAAAGAAGTGAGAGGACTTCAAAATTTGAATATTACAAACAAGAAATGATAAATAAATACAAACTCTCCCTTTATTTGCTCTGACAGATGAGCTATTACAGACACATTTGCTGGATACTCTTTCTTCTGCAAGTGCAAAATGCTTAGTCTAGAAGCAAAGCAGGTAGCCATTTGAATTGTGATTATTTTTTATTTTTTATTTCATGGCTAGTAAGACTTTACTTGCCATTATATTTAAATTGTAGCTATTTGAGCCTCTGTGAGCATGAACCGTGCTGAAGTGGCATATTTGCAAGCCAGCATGAAATAATTTGTGGCTAAATCTCAAAAATACTCAAGCAAACAAATTTTAAGAGGCAATTTCCTCAGAGAGGAACACACAGATGAAAACATTATGCTCACTTGCACATATAGCAGCCAAAACACTACTGAAGAAGTAGTTGGAATCCTCTTAAGTATTGTTACTCTTATGGCTTTTGAGGAAGATCAAGCAGGGGCTGGGAGGTGGTGCTTTCTCCAAATTTATCCTTCTGAGTTGTGATGTTTTAGAAGACTGCCAGGGGAGACAATGATTTCTTCTGGTTGAACACTTTGCTCACAACCACCATCCACCCTAGGGTAACAGGGTGACTCAGTTCACTAGCCATTTCTTTCTAGTAGTCGAGACCCATGGAACCGAGAAAATAAACAAGTTTATCCTAAAAAAGTTTGGGTTTTTTTAATCCTCTCAAAGTTGGATTTGAATATTTCTTTCTGTTGTGGGACAATTGGTAAACCACTGCTCTGACAGCTGCATCTTTAGGATGCCAAGATTATTTTGTTTTTTGTTTTGCAGACCTGGAACAAGCCATTGGTGCCCTTCAAGACACAATGCAAATGCACCCACAGCAGAACAGGTCACACAGGACAAAACCAGCTGCAACTAATCTGCTTTTCATGCAAAAGACAATTAGCCCATCCATGCTTCTACAGCTCTTCTGCCTAAAATTAGTATAATCACTATAGAAAATGAAAATAATTTGACTTTCTAATTCTAAAGTACTTGTACAGCTTTTAAAATAACCACATATGAAGAGAGAAAATTTTATCTAGCCATTGCTGGGTATGCTAGACAGCTTTGGCTCAGTCTCCTTTAACTGCATGTAAGCTAAATATGCACTCTCCTGATATTAATCACAACAAAAATGAAATAACTAAATGAATGCTAGGTGACAAATTGCAAATATTCTGTGAAAAGAGCAAAGACACAAAAGTATTGTGAGAGTTTCTGAGTCTTCTGCTAGTTGGATTTTCAGCAATGCATGGATATGTCCCGTTTATTTACAGAAATAATGGTGAGGTTTTGTCTTTTTAGTATTTCTGTTTCGAGGTACATATAGGAATCTGTTCTCTGTTTTGCAGTACATGTTTTCTCACTCAATGTAAAATGCAACATAGAAAAGATCACAGAAGACATAAATAACTCATGCTTAAATACAAAGAAACAGCAACAAAGTTTCTGTCAGAATACATTACCTGCAGTAAACCTGGCAGAAAGCACAAAGTTACTAAGCCACACATTTACTTAGTTTTACCCAAGTCTGTTGGGAAAGTGACACATGGGAGAATATTAACAAGAGTTTGTAATCATATGAGGAAGTGCAAGAGTTTTTAAAAAGAGTGAAGAAGTGATAAGGAACAGTAAACAGTTCTATTGTGAAGCTGAACATGTAGGTGCTCTCACTATCTCTGCAGCTCAGTAACTTTATGGATTCATAGATTCGTAAAATGGTTTAGGTTGGAAGGGGCCTTCAAGATCATCTAGTTTCAATCCCCCTGCCATGGTCAGGGACACCTTCTGCGAGACCAGGTTGCTCAAGGCGCCGTTGAACACCTCCAGGGAGTGGGCATCCACAACCTCCCTGTGCAACCTGTCTCTCATCACCCTCACTGTAGAGAATTGCTTCCTAATATCCAGTCTAAATCTGCCCACCTCAAGCTTAAAGCTGTTTCCTTTCATCCTATCACTATTTCACCAAAAGGGTACTGTTGCAGTATGTAAATTTAGTTGTAATCTTGAGAAGGTGTGATGGGTTGAAAATTCCCCCTGCCACATTAAATAGCCAGACTAGTTCAGTTGGAAGCAAATGAAGCTGTATTTACAAGCAAAACTACAATCTAGAAATGAAATGCAATGAATATGTACAAATTATACAATATACAATATTCACAGATATTTACAATTTATAAACAGCACAAGAACCCCCCTGGACAGACCAGGGGGCTATTAATAGCTTCTGCTCCCTTCCCTCCCCCCCTGTACACGTGGGACAAGAGAAAGAGCAGAGAGTTGTTTGCTAATATTCAGCCACAACAAAAAACACAGCCAAGGTCAACAAAGCCAGCAGAAGCCAGAAACTTCTTTACAGTCAGCATGACAGAGCACTGGAACAGGCTGCCCAGGGGGGGTAGTGGAGTCTCCTTCTCTAGAGACTTTCAAAACCCACCTGGGTGCATTCCTGTGTGGACTACCCTAAGTGATCCTGCTCTGGCACGGAGGTTGGACCTGATGATCTCTTGAGGTCCCTTCCAACCTCTGATATACTGTGAAAATGTGATAATCATAGAACGTTAGAGGTTGGAAGGGTCCTCCAGAGCTCATCAAGTCCAAGCTCCCCTGCTAAAGCAGGATCACTTAGGGTAGTCCGCACAGGAATGCATCCAGATCTGGCTCACAGCAGTGCCACCGCTGTTGTCAATAGAAGACACAGAAGCAAGGTAAGACATAGATTGCTCCGTCAAAACAGACCCTTCCCAGGCCTGAACAATGCTAATTCCTCAAGACTGGTCCAGAATAGGTTATGCACTAAAATGCTGGTCAGATACATCAGCAAGCCACACCCCTTTGTGTGAGGAAATTTGCTACAAGAGCAGGGAGCTGCTGGTAGTGCCAGAATCAACTGATTTGCCTGAACAGCAAAAAGCAACAATGTCACCCTTGCTGGGTGCTGCTCTATATCAGGGCATAGAACCGTAGAATCATTTCAGTTGGAAAAGTCCTTTAAGATCATCAAGTCCATTACCCAACTCTACCAAGTCTGGGGCTAAACCATGTCCCTTAGCACCCATCTACGCAACTTTAAAACACTCCAAGGGATGGGGATTCAGCCAGCTCCCTGGGGAACTGATTCCAGTGTTTAATAACCCTTTAAGTGACTATCTTCTTCTTCAAATATCCAATCAAAACCTCCCCTGGTGCAATGTGAAGCTGTTTCCTCTTGTCTGTGCAATACTACCATGAAGTAGGTAGTCCTACAGATAGGCCTGCTGGCAGAGGTAATAGATGCTGAAAGCCCTACTAGGGCTCGTCCTGCTTTCTATCTCCAAATCCAAGAATTTAGTCACTGGGGCATTGATTTCAACTGTACAAAGCACATGCTCCTGCTTCAGATGGATACACAGCAGTTCATCTGCGAGTGACAAATCTTCCTTTCAAGAAACTGGAAGTGGCCTTTCAATGTGCATCATTAACTGTACTACAAGCAAACCAGCAGGAGCTGTGCTCTGCTGCTCCCACATCATAGAGAACAGAAGCTACAGCAAGTGATATCACCTGAGCATGTCTGCACTTTGTGTGGAGGAAAGCACAGGGTGTATGGTAATGTCATCAGTTACTCTGTGGAGAACTGAAAGCAAGCTGCCCACCAGGAACATCCCAGGAGGTATCATCCTAAAGGAAGCAAGGAGGAAATCATGCTGTGGCTCTGTATATCCCACAAGTGCCCTTTCACTGAGGTGAGATTCATGGAGCAGGACGAGAGATGTGGATCTGAATTGAACAACTCTAGTACACTTCCCTGCAGATTCCCTTCCAAGGACAACCAAGCTATCTACAGCCCCTGTCTACAAGAGAGTTTTCTTTAAGGTCCAGTAGGTTCAGTGAGAAACTCCTATGTTTTAGAAATACAACTTAAAAATATGTGTTTACATCAAAGTTTTCAGATGAATTTCATGGCTCTGCAGGTAATAGTTAGGCTGAGTTCCTGTCCCGAACATTTTGTAGTATAAAAAATCCACGAACAAATAAAATATGATAGGGATTAAAAGAAAAGATGTATCATCAATTATTAACTATTTTCATCAACCAGAGGAAAAGAAAAAAAGAAAAGAAAAGAAAAGAAAAGAAAAGAAAAGAAAAGAAAAGAAAAGAAAAGAAAAGAAAAGAAAAGAAAAGAAAAGAAAAGAAAAGAAAAGAAAAGAAAAAGAAAAGAAAAGAAAAGAAAAGAAAAGAAAAGAAAAGAAAAGAAAAGAAAAGAAAAGAAAAGAAAAGAAAAAGAAAAGAAAAGAAAAGAAAAAGAAAAGAAAAGAAAAGAAAAGAAAAGAAAAGAAAAGAAAAGAAAAAGAAAAGAAAAGAAAAGAAAAGAGAAAGGAAAGAAAAGAAAAGAAAAGAAAAGAAAAGAAAAGAAAAGAAAAGAAAAGAAAAGAAAAGAAAAGAAAAGAAAAGAAAAGGAGAAAAGCCCAACGAAATACTCAATGTTCCGACCATAGGATCTTAATGTAAAGTCCTGCAGCTCTTTCTCAAGTAAGCCAAAATCTGACTTCAACTTTAACTTCAACAGCACGATGATTAACCTGAGAATACTGTTTGCCTGATTTCCTCTTGTCCCAGAGTATATATCTTGCAGGTGCTTTGTGGACTAGGAAGCTGTAATCAGTATAATTATGTTTTTATATTGGAATGGTATGATGGGAAATGACAGGATCAGGATTCACTTTGCTTACACAACATGGTAACTTCTCAGCAGAGCAACCTATACCCAAAGGCATTTACAAAGGGTTACAAAAAGGACATAAATACAATTGCACTAGAGCCAATAGGATTTTGACAAGATATTGGAGGAAAATAATGAAGCTTTCAAAAACATCTATTTCATGATAAATATCACATTACTTACATTTCTTCTGCTGAAATTTCTTGCTGCCTGTGTGAACATTTTCAGCTATTAATGGAAGTAAAGACGTCACATAAAATACAGCAAATATCAGAATCTCAAGGACTTCATGAATAAAAAATCCATCCCAGGAAGCAGCAGCTATCATTATTTTAGTCCCTTATTTACTGTTTCCTAACTTAAAAACACCATGCTGCTATCCGGCACCTCTGAACTCTGTGTTACCATTTTCATTCTTGTTAACCATGCAGCTAGGAAGTAATCTGCTTAGCAACCAGCACAAACATATTGCATCAGAAGAAAAGAAAGTTTATTTAACAAGCAAACCTGGCTAGAAGCCAGCTAAAAAACCCCAAAGGCACCACAGTCAAATGTCCGTGTTTTCTGAATAAACTATAAATTAGTAAGAGGAACAGCAGGGAAAGACTAAGTCAACAGTGATTTCAGGGCATACCCATGCAGGTGAACCATTGCCCATGCATGTTGTTTTTACAGCATGTAGACAGAATAAACAAGAGAGAGTTCCTCATGCAAATTCTCCACAGTGCAACTTACGTAGCTGAAACAAATATTTTGGCCCCCTGCCCTCCTCTCAAGCTACCTAAGCATTGTCCCTGCAGTGGTAGGGGTGGGTGCCAAACACTCTCATCAAGAAGGTACCAGGTTGCCTTGGCATAGCCAGAGGAACATGGCACATGTCAAATGAGATGAATCATTTTTGGCTTTAAAAACCATTCCCCTGCGTGAGCAATCTAATGCACTTGGGGCATTGTGAATAAAACCAGCAAAATACAAGTGAAGGACCAGATTTAGGCATCTTTTACAGAGCCAGACAGAGGAAAAGGAGGACTAAGGGTGCTATTGGAACTTATTGCTTCCTTTGAACCCACAAAGACATTCAGTCATTGAGGATGTGGCTTCAAATCCTTCCAAAGACACCCATGTACTACCTCAGCATAGCTCTTGTCCTTTCAGCTTGTGCACAGGAGGAGCATTGTAAGATACGCAAAAGCACCTCCTCAGCAAGCAGCTGCTCTAGCCAAGCATGTCCTGCTAACCCACCAGAGCATGTTATTGAGCTCAGTGAGAAATCATGGCCCTGTACACATTTTTCCACCAGATCTAAGGGAAGAAGCAGCAAAAGAAAACATATAGGAATTCTTCACTGCAGCAGGATGTCAGGAAGGACATCCTCTACCTACTTTTTAGCCCAGCCACTGACAAAATACTCTCAGGAATTTATTCACACTACCCTGGAGCTTGTGTGAAACCACTTTGGGACATAAATGCATGACAACTTTCCTGAGAAATTACAAAATCCCCAGTCTGCAAAATATGTTAGAAGAAGCTGTGGCACCTCTGACTCAAAAATAATTGGAAATGATGCAGCATACTCAGAATGAAAAAAATCTTTTGGATTCCATTCTTACAAAAGATCAAGACAATAATGACTCTAATGAGGGAGAAACATCTAGGGAGTAACTGACATAGGCTCCAAATAGATCAATAGTGTGTAAGACAGATCATATGCTCTGCTAGAATGAAAACATGCTTTAAAGGACAAATGACTCATGAAGAATTGGTCAAGTAGGACACATCATAGAATCATAGAATCAGTCAGGGTTGGAAGGGACCACAAGGATCATCTAGTTCCAACCCCCTGCCATGGTCAGGGACACCTCACACTACATCAGGCTGGCCAGAGCCTCATCCAGCCTGGCTGCAAACACCTCCAGGGATGGGACCTCAACCACCTCCCTGGACAACCCATTCCAGGCTCTCACCACTCTCATGGGGAAGAACTTCTTCCTCACGTCCAGTCTGAATCTCCCCACTTCCAGGTTTATTCCATTCCCCCTATTCCTATCACTACCTGATATCCTAAAAAGTCCCTCCCCAGCTTTCTTGTAGGCCCCCTTCAGAAACTGGAAGGCCACGATAAGGTCTTCTCAGAGCCTTCTTTTCTCCAGACTGAACATGTGCAGGTACAGAAGTGCAGGACACTGCTGCTATCAGCAACTTCCTGGGGAGAGATCACAGCCCATAACCATCATCTGTACATGGACAAAAAAAAAATAGCAAAGTTGAAGGCAGCAAAATTCTGATCTGGTTTCTGAATATATTAAAATAGAAAATGCTGTATTCCAGGAACTTTTCATATTTACAGAAATAATCTTTCCATTAATCTGCACTTGATACAGTAACAGTTATCATAACGTGAACAGCTGTCCCCCAATGCAATATGTAGCATGAGAAATAAAAGAATCAGCCTTAAAGCAGAGCCAGCTAAAAGTGGAAGACAAATTTTAGAGACTACACATGATCCACGATGACCAGCAGAAAGTTAACAGTGACAGAGAGTAAAGCAGATAGATCAAAAATAACCAATGTCCATAGCTGATCTTTAAAGATAAGAGATTGCATCAGAATTTACAGTATGAACGGATCATTTGTGTTCCAAGCCAGCCAGAGACCACCACTAGGAAATCAAGGCTTTCATGTTCTCCCACTAGGAAGCAGACACACAAGTCATTTTGGATGTATTTCATTTTTCAAATGATCTTTACAAAGATTTCACAATCATTGCTTAAAACATAAAATCCTGGCCATGAAGTAATGGTAAATCTTACATATTCTATCACAGAGATGGAAGAGAGAAATGGGGTAGATTGACATGGCTCTCCTGGGTTTGCTGTGTGTAGACCCATGGCAGGTGTAACATGGCCTTGTGGGCTGCCACAGTGAGAGTTCTCTGAGAGGCAAGGGAGACTGAGAGACCTAAAATCAGCAGCTACTTCAGGATGAGGCATAGAATCATAGAACCGTTCTCGTTGGTAAAGACATCTAAGATGGAGTCCAACAGTCAGCCTAATGTCATCACGACCATTAAACCATATCCCAAAGTGCCATGTCTACACCTTTTTTGAATATCTTCAGGGATGGCAACTCCACCACCACCCTGAGTAGCCTGTTCCAATGCCTGACCACTCTTTAGATATAGATATTTTTTCCTAATGTCCAATCTAGACTTCACCTGGCATAATTTCAGGTCATTTCCTCTTGTTCTGTTACTTGATACTACGGAGAAGAGACCAACATCCACCTCACTACAACCATCCTTCAGCTAGGTGTAGAGAGAAAGAAGGTCTCCCCTCAGCCTTCTCTTCTCCAGACTAAACAATGCCAGTTCCCTCAGCTGCTCCTCATATAAGACTTGTTCCCTAGACCCTTCATCATGTAGCTCTGCAGGCTACTGAGCCAGCTCTCACATGGCTAGTGCCACATGCAGCTCACACAAGCAAGTACCAGAGTCTGCACATCTGAATTCCTGAATCCTAGAGATGAGATTCAGCAATGCAGTCATAGGTGTCCAAATGCCATTTTTAGATATCTTAATGCACCTGAGACATCGGTATGGCATTGCAGACATCTATGGACAAAAAAAGGCTTGAGGGGATCCCCTGGGATCGTGAAGAAACCAGCAGAAACTTACAGTCACATAAATGAATCCCTCTCCTGACATTTTCCTCATGCATTCACCCAACTCATCTATCTTGTGATAGAAATCTTTCATTTTCAAAAAAAGTCACTGCAAAATCTGCCACAATAAAAAGACCTGTTTATTGCCAGATGAGAATAAACTGTCCCTCAGTCAAGGCCACACTATCCAAACAAGTCCTTTCCCAAGCAGGCTTTCTCAGACAATCCTTAGACAGGCAGCTGTGAGAGCCGAACCTCTGACTTCATTTTATAGTATAAAAATGTTGTTTTGATGTCTCTGACAAGGCCATGCATGAGCAGAATCCCATCCCTGGCCCTTACAGGTAGAACTCTGAGGCACTGTAGGTTCATGGCTCTGATTTTTGTTCATGGTACATTTAAAGGCAGAGCTTGGTTCTACAGAGGTCCTATTTATATTTCATTTGGTTTGGAGGCCAAGATGTAACACAGAGGTTTTTAATGTTCCTTGTGCGGCAGCAAGGTGCAGAAGGTTCTTGCAAGGAGAGAATCTGCACTTGCATTTATTCTGACCACACTACGACTAACTTCAGAGGGTATGTGGAGGAAATGACTGTGTCTGAGTGAAGAAAAACCCCATGAGCAAACTGAGCTGGTCCGATTAATTATAGAATCATAGAATCAAGAGTACCCTGCTCTACCTGTGTTTTATGAGTTAGACCCTAGGGAAAAGCAATAGTTTATCTGTATGCAAATATACTCACAGTTTCATTCCACTTTTTTTCTCCATAAGAATTCTCCATCCTAGAGTGCAGTCATTTGCGAACTGGCTTAAAGGGCTTGCTCACTCCCAAAGCCTACTTACAGAAGAAAAGAAAATGTTTCTTCACTCTTGATAAAATAAATAGATGTAAGACAGGATGTGACAATGCACGATTTTTGTGCTGTGCAAGGTGACTCAGTGCCCCCTGAGAAGCTCCAAAGGGTGTGAGTGTTACATGACAGAAAGGACCACTGGACTGGTCTGTAGTCAAAAGAGAACCTCAGTTGACATACACAGATGGGGAAGGATGATGGGATGTATCTTCAGAGGAAGAAGTACTTGGTGGAGATATTCAGGGCAGTTGTATCCTTACTGCAGCTGTGCCCTACAGCAGCTCACAAAAGGCAAGCACAGATCACAGTGGGCTATCTGCAGGGCCATGACCCAGTCCAGCATGGTCAGTTGCAGTGGGGGAAGCTGGAAAAGAGCATTTTACTTCCCTAGAAATCATTTTTGTTCACTATGTGAAGCTGGTTGTGCTGCTTCTAGAAAGGATCCTCTTCCATCTGCTGAAGAGGTGAGCCCCAAATGCCTGTCACTTCATAAAACCAGTGCTCCTTTGGTCATTTAGGCAACCAGTATCACACTGCTGCCAAGGCTGCTCCTGGAGTGGTGTTTCCTCTTTCATATCCCCCAGCAGCACCTCAGGATATTTGCTTGGCAGGAAGGCATCAGTGCTAGGAGGACTTGGGACATATTGGGTCCCAAAGCGTGCATGGAGCAGGTAACCAAGGTAGTGGTGTAAAAACTGGAAAATAATTTTAAGCAAATAGCAACAGGTTTGAGGATGGACAGAAAGCCTTACAGTGCTGCTGTAGGTCTGCAATGCTGCTGTGCAGGGCCACCTCTCAGAAATACTCTGACAGAATGTGTGAAATTACATTGCTCAGATGATGACTAATCAATCCAAGCAGCTGCACTACTGAAGGCAAAACCAAATAGTAAGTTAGACTTTTAAATTGCATTATTTCATTTCAATTATTGAACATACCACGTGAAACTTAGAGAAGAAATATTTAACTTGACCGCCTTTCTCTACAGACAACGACTTTAGAGGCAAGACATTAAAATATTGATAGCTGTGGATAAACATATACATATGGTTTTCCTGTAACAGATAATTTTTAACAGAATCACAGAATTGTCAGGGTTGGAAGGGACCCCAAGGATCACCTAGTTCCAATCCCCCTGCCATAGGCAGGGACACTTTCCACTAGATCAGGCTGCCCAGAGCCACATCATCCAGCCTGGACTTAAAAACTTCCAGGGATGGGGCTTCCACCACCTCCCTGGGCAACCTGTTCCAGTGTCTCACCACCCTTATGGTGAAGAACTTCTTCCTAAGGTCTAAGCTGAATCTACCTTCCTCTAGCTTGGATCCACTTCTATCACTACCCAACACTCTAAAAAGTCCTTCTGCAGCTTTCTTGTAGGCCCCCTTCAGATATGGGAAGACCACAGTAAGGTCTCCTCAGAGCCTTGTCTTCTGCAAGCTGAACAACCCCAGTTCTCTCAGTCTGTCCTCACAGGAGAGGAGCTTCAGCCCTCTGATTATCCTTGTGGCCCTTATCTGGAAACGTTCCAGCACGTCCATATCTTTCTTGTAATAGGGGCTCCAGAACTGAACACAGTACTCCAGGTGGGGTCTCACCAGAGCGGTGTAGAGGGGGAGAATCACCGCTCTCAACCTGCTGGCTACACTTCTCTTGATGCAGCCCAGGATACAACTGGCTTTCTGGGCTACAAGTGCACACTAGCAACTCATATTGAGCTTCTCATCCACCAGCACTCCCAAGTCCTTTTCTTCAGGGCTGCTCTCAAGCCAGACACTACCCAGCCTATATTGGTGCTTGGGATTGCCCCAACCTAGATGCAGGACCTTGCACTTTTTCTTCTGAATACAGTGGGTTTTATGGTAATTAAGTCCAATGTGTTCATACCAGTAGCTACACCTCTATTGCTTCATCAGAGATAATTGCTAGGTATTATATCATTTCATATACAACAATTTCTTCCTCCCTCCCTGGGGCAAAAATAATTCATATGTAAGCATATTGCTGGGCCATAGCAGGGGGCCCTAACTAGTGCGACATAATAAAGCATTCAGAGAGTGCAAGTACCCTGAAATGCAGTTTAAATCATGTTAATACCATCATTGTATCTCAAAGGAAGGCAAAGCCTACACTTTCTTCTACATTAAAGAGAAGATTTACATTTTAAGAAACTATTGTTTGAGTTCAAAACTTCCAGGCAATCTCCAGTCTGTTTCTTTGTCACAGGATCCTATATCACTGAAAGCTTCAGCACACATATTTCCCAGTAGCTATGATACATTTAAACAATCTTTTAAGGGCAGAGCTCACCACTGCAGTGTTCAATGCAGGGCTGTGCACTCACCACGTGCTACCAGCTGGAGAGCACCATTTGCTTAATGTCACAAGCAATGCGCATTAGCACTTGCAAAGTCCTGAGTATGTTTACAGGGTTCAAAAATTATTTGGATTAATAAAATCCAAATTAACTCCTGCACATGGCAGTGCAGAGCACAACTGGGTCACTAGATCTCCAGTGTGTGGATTCTTAACTGCTTATAAATGTACGTTTATGAGATGAATGATTCAGAAGGATTTTAAATGCTGAGATGTTTATCAGGTCATCTATATCTATCTATATCTATCTCTATATCTATCTCTATCTCTATATCTATCTCTATATCTATCTCTATATCTATCTCTATATCTATCTCTATATCTATCTCTATATCTATCTCTATATCTATCTCTATCTCTATATCTATATCATCTATATCTATAGATTATAGATATCTCTATCTAATCTATATATCTAATATAAATCTATATAATCTATATCTATAGATTATAGAGATTTATATCTAATCTATATCTATATATCTATATCTATATATCTATATCTATATATCTATATCTAATCTATACCTATATCTATATCTCAGTTGTTTTTGGTGATGGATTAAACACATGCAAAATCTTTCTAAAAGCTAATGTAGCTTCAGCTACTGTTCAAAATGAGGTATTCTAACAAATGTATTTAGGACAATGAAAAAAAAAAATTCAATGTGTGGAAATGGGACCAAAAGCTTTATTCAGAATCCTTTGAAGAAATGCCTCCTGTGTTTTTTAATCAGCAGTGTGCTAGTACGAGTGCTGCATGTTCATAAAGCTATATTAGTATGCCCTTTCTTGCAGTGGGATTCCTCTGGCATTGGATAAGCTAAGCAATTGCTGGTATTAAATTAGCACACTGATTTCCACTGGTAAGAAAGTTCCTGCATCTTAAATTACAGATAAACTATTCTAATGGAGCCAAGAAGAAAATGAATAAATGTGGATAAAACATATGGATCAGCTGATTAATGATTGGAATATTTTTAAACCAGATAGATAAGTATGTGTTTACTCAGTGTAGCTGAGCTGAGCACACTGTCTCAGCAAACAGCATACAGCCAAGGAGAAAGCTGAACATTTTAATGTATTCATTACTGCACAATAATTAAGGAGAAATATATTTGCTGCAATTGCAGCTCATGCTGGGCAGCTTCTCCTACAATTTTATTTTAGAGCTACTTGTATTTGTACTGTATTTGAATCAGAAAAGTGAGCTTGGTTGGAGCAGCAAGCAGAATATGCCAGCTCTTCTTTTTTAAAAAGTTTAGTTTTTCTTCACTAATCCATTACTAAATGGCAGAAACAAATATACTCTGAATACAGCTTAAAGAGAACTTTGATCCTCACCTCCATTTATGAAAAGTTTTGAAGATAAAGCACATGTGAAAGCGTCATGTTCTCAACCTGCAAGAGACCAGAACCTGTAGCCATACCAAGAGCAGCCAGCACATAAATACAAGAGGTATTACTACATCTTTACCTTTGCAAGAAAAAAAAGGATCACTTCCTACCGGCAGTCCAGATATTTTAGTGATGCTGCATGGTACCTTTCATTAATGAAAGGCTTGAGTATAATGCATTTACCAAGGGAGACCAGCCTTCAGAGGAAACCAACAACTGTCCAGAGAGTTGTAGTGTGGAGCTTTTTACCAGGCTCTGCTGTTTCATTGATGGGTAGCCTTGGGCCAGTCATATCAGCTCTGAAAGGTTTAATTTCACTGTCCTTGTGGGAAAGGGTGATTCATTTCCATTATGAAAAGTGTCACAAAGTGAGGTTTATATTACCTCTCTGTAACTAGTCAGGTATGGGAACCACAGTCAGATAAAACAGAAGAAATTCAAAGACAAGGAATAGAAAATTATCAGAGATCATTGAAAGTATAACCTGGGAAAAGCTAAAGCACTTGGACTGATTCATTTCTACAGAAGGGAAATGAGATGAGACATGACAACAGTCTTCAAATATGTACTGGGTAGAAACAGTTCTCTGCATGTGCATTGGGCAGAAAATTCTCTGCATCCTTTGCAGGTAGAAAAAGAGAAATAGGCATAAACTCTTGTGAGAGAAATATAGGTTAGAAATCATTAATTATTTTCAAAAAGTGAAAAAAAAGATTAAGTTTACTAGGTCAGCTCCATCTTTTAAACAAGTTATAAACAACAGTAGAGAAAAATCTACCCCAAATCGTGCAAATATGCAGACAAGGACATCTAACCGTGCTGCCCTGGCTTTAATGACCCTGTTGCCTCTGATATCCCTGAGGAAGCTTTCTGAAATGTCTTACATTCCTTAACTGAAAAGGCTTCTGTTATCAAATATAGTCTTTTCTGGCTGCATTCTGGCTACACAGACTTTTAGTTGTGCACCAGAACATAATATACATCAGGACCACATTTCTAGTTCCACGTTTTCTTGCCCATACAAGAGCACCTTTAATACCTAACTTCCTTTTTTTGCTATTCTTTGATTAGCTTGTCCTAATTTCCCTGCAGTTCACATAACACAGTTCTCTCTTTACCCTATCCAGTGTTAACAGGGAGGCAGCTTGGCTGCTTGTTCTGTTAAAAAGTCACCCACGGGATTAACTGAGCTCCAAGAAGCTGCTTCATAAATTTGAATACTTTGATATGATAAATGCCAAAGCCAACTTTACAGAGATGAGGAACTACATGTACTTCAGTGCTGGGGTGCTTCCATGTAAGTTCTCCCTCAGCTCAGGAAGTCTGGAGGGGACATGGTTGCATCACATAAAGGCACAAACGTTCCTAAAACTATCCCTAAGGAAGCAGACTATTGTTCCATTGGAGATGAGAATATGTAGCTAAATGTGACATTTGTGTCAAAACACTTCAAACAGCCCTGAAACATTATCATACTTTCCCTACATGGTTTAGGGAAAAACATCTCTTCCAGTACATCATTCCTACAGCTGGTTGTAATTTTCCATGTGGTGCTCCCAGGAAGCTTATCTCTGGGTCTCTCAGAACAACCATCCTGGAACAGAGTAGGTCCAGAGGGCTGGATTCAGCTGGGCTTCAAATATCCCACATAAAACTCACAATATTCTCTTAAGTGGCTCACATGAGAAAAGTGGCACATTCCCATGTTCCTCACTTCTCCTTTCCACAATGCAGTGACAGCACTTGGCTGCCTCTTAACAGTCTTCTGCAAGAAAACCAATTGATGTACACAATATCCACCAACACTTTTCAACAGAAATTTCTTTAGAAGCATCACTGCATTAATCTGCACTTAGACCAAATAAATTGACTGAACAGGTTTGTCCGCTGAAAATAAAGCTGCACCATGTGACACAAAAAGAATTAAATCTGTCACCACACTGCATCACTTCAGCCAGCAATAAAGTGCAGGGCAATTTCTACACTGAGCTGGCACTAACAACTTCATGTGGAGAAGCTCTCCATATTTCAGGTAACTGGAGCTCTTTATGCAGCTATATATAAGTTACCCTTCAAGTGGCTGCTAATCTATTGTGTTTGCTTTGATGGTTTTGGTTGTTTCTTTTTTGGTTTTGTGGTGTTTTTTTGGTTTGGTTTGTTTGTTTTGTTTTTTTTTTTTAAGTGAGATATTTGCAAAAGTAGGTGATTTATTATTTGTTATTGCTACAGTTTCCACTTGCAATCACAGTGGAAACACCTTGTTCCAAAGTCCCTTAAATGATGTGGATTCCCAGCTGGTGTTGCAGCACAGTCTGCTGGAGACCTCTCCTTCTAAGCTATGTGGGATTGAGTAGTCCCCATGAAGCCAATTAAAGAAATTATTCATGTTAATATGAGTGCAAGTGATTCTTAAGCCCTTAATTACTCCCTGTATCTTTATTGTTTACTTCCTATGAACCACTCTGAGATCTTGGAGAGTTTGCCTTGAACCCTGTGGTCCAAAACACCATGGCTCACGAACAGCTTAGGAGTCCTGATGCGGGGTGGGTGCCAAGGCCACCTCCAGCTAAGCCACCCCTTCCCATCTCTCAGCACCTGCAGGCTGCCCTGAAACTTTTTATACCCTTTTTTTCCATTTCCTTCAAATCACTAAAAAAAAAAATTGCTTAATACTGCCAAGCACAGTTCTGCCAAGACAGAAGAAAAGTGTGAAATCTGGAGCCTCCTAGCCCTTACAAGGTGAACAGTAATTGACATAAGGTGACCTGTTGCTGTACCTTTACTAAAATGCTGCTAGACTTGAATAGTTTGAAATCTGCTAAACTGAATTCTGACTGCTGAGCAACAGAAGTCCAGTGTCAACTGTGGCTTATTGGTCACCAGGTCTGCAAGCAAATGCTAAGGAAAAGTTAAATTTAAATAAATTTCTTCTGCACGTAACGAAACTGCTGCAAATAAAACGTCTCTTGAGACACAGGAGTATACACTACCTACCATGGGACGTAAAGCACACCAAGTGCTACAGCAGTCTGGATTTCAGGTGTTTATTTTACTGCACTATGCTTCTATACAGGCTTTGAAACCCTCTCCAGTTGAGGGGAGCAGTGGAGGATGGATACAGGTCCCTGTCAGGGGAAGCAAAGGGAATGCACCCCGACCCTCTTCCCCTCCCCCGCTGCCCTTGAGCAATAACTATGAGACTCTGCAGGCTGAGGGCAATGTGGATGAGAGTACTGTAGAGGAACCAATCAAGGAGATGCCAAAGACGAAGCAGCACCCCCAAACCTTAAGGACCAGTGCTACAAAGAAAAAGAGAAAGGCTATAGTTATTGGAGACTCTCTCTTGAGGGGAACAGAGAGACCCATATGTCGTCCCGACCCATCCCATAGGAAGGTGTGCTGCCTACCTGGGGCCCGGGTGAGGGACATCACCCAAAGGTTACCTAAACTAATCCAGCCCTCTGACTATTACCCATTGCTGGTAATCCAGGCTGGAAGTGAAGAAATTGAAAAGAGCAGTACCAGGAAGATTAAAAAGGAATTTAAGGCCCTTGGGAAATCGATTGATGGGGCAGGAGCTCAAGTGGTGTTCTGCTCAGTTCCCTCAGCAGCAGTGGTATACACTGAGAGGAACAGGAAAACCCACACCATCAACAGTTGGCTTAGGAGATGGTGCCAGCAACGGAATTTTGGCTTCTTTGATCACGGGGCAACTCTTACTGCACCTGACCTGCTGGACCAAGTTGGGTTGAATTTATCTAGAAAGGGTAAGAGGGTGCTGGCACTGGGGTTGGCACGACTCATTGGGAGGGCTTTAAACTAGGTCTGAAGGGGGTGGGCATGGAAACCAGTCTCCCTGGAGAGGAGGGAGGACCACATAAACTGATGAAATCAGCAGCCCAGCTGAAGTGCATGTACACCAATGCACAGAGTATGGGCAACAAACAAGATGAACTGGAACTCTTGGTTCACCAGGAGAACTATGATGTAGTTGCCATCACAGAAACATGGTGGGACGATTCTCACAATTGGAGTACTGCACTGGGGGGTTATAAGCTCTTTAGGAGAGACAGGCAAGGGAGAAGAGGAGGAGGGGTGGCCCTGTATATTAGGGAATCCTTTGATGCCTCAGAACTTGAGGTTGCAGATGAAAGGGTTGAATGCTTGTGGGTTAAAATCAGAGGGAGGCCGCACAAAACTGACATCCTGGTTGGAGTCTGTTATAGACCACCCAACCAGGACGAGGAGGCCGATGAGATATTCTATAAGCAGCTGGAAGCTGTCTCAAGATCATCAGACCTTGTCCTTGTGGGGGACTTTAACCTACCAGACATCTTAATTCAGCAGAGAGGAGACAGTCCAGAAGGTTCCTAGAGTGCATGGACGACAACTTCCTGATGCAGCTCTTAGGTGAACCTACCAGGGGTAAGGCTCTGCTTGATCTGCTGTTCTCAAATAGAGAAGGGCTGGTGGGAGATGTGATGGTTGGAGGCTGTCTAGGGTGCAGCGACCATGAGATAGTGGAGTTTTCAATATGCAGGGAAATAGGGAGGAGCAGTAGCAGAACCCTCACTTTGGACTTTCAGAGGGCAAACTTCAGGTTGTTCAGGCAACTTATTCAGAAAGTTCCCTGGGTAACAGCCCTTAAGAATAAAGAGGTCCAGGATGGTTGGACCTACTTCAAACAGGAGCTCCTAAAGGCACAGGAACTGGCAGTTCCCACATGCCGTAAGACGAGCCAGCGGGGAAGACAACCGGCCTGGATGAGCAAGCAGCTCCTGAAGGATTTAAGGGAAAAAAAGAGGGTTTATCACCTTTGGAAAGGGGGGGAGGCAACTAGCAATATGTTTAAGGATGTTGCTAGATCATGTAGAAGAAAAATTAGAGAGGCAAAAGCACAGTTAGAAATTAAACTGGCCGCTTCTGTGAAAGACAACAAAAAGCATTTTTATAAATATATTAATGCTAAAAAGAGGAGCAAGAGGAGCCTCCACTCTTTATTGGACGTGGAGGGTAACATTGTAACTAAGGATGAGGAGAAGGCTGAGATTCTAAATACCTTCTTTGCCTCCATTTTCAACAGTAAGGCAGGAGGATTTCAGGATAACTGGCCTCCTGAGCTGGTTGATGGGGTCAAGGAGCAGTGTTGTACTCCTGAAATCCATGTGGAATTAGTTCGAGACTTGTTGAGTCACTTGGATATTCACAAGTCCATGGGACCTGATGGCATTCATCCTAGGGTGCTGAAAGAGCTGGCAGATGAGCTGGCCAAGCCTCTGTCCATCATTTTCCACCAGTCCTGGCTCACTGGAGAGGTCCCAGAAGACTGGAAACTGGCCAATGTGACGCCCATCCACAAGAAGGGACGGACAGAAGAACCTGGGAACTACAGGCCTGTCAGCCTGACCTCAGTGCCAGGGAAAATCATGGAGCAGATTGTCTTGGGGGCAATCACTGTGCACCTGAAGGATGGCCAAGGGATCAGGCCCAGACAATATGGATTTAGGAAGGGCAGGTCCTGCCTCACCAACCTGATCTCCTTCTATGATCAGGTGACCCGCCTGGTGGACGTGGGAAAGGCTGTGGATGTAGTCTACCTGGACTTCAGCAAGGCCTTTGACACCATCCCCCACAGCAAACTCCTGGCCAAGCTGTCAGCCTGTGCCTTGGACAGGAGCACTCTGTGCTGGGTTAGGAACTGGCTGGAGGGCTGAGCCCAGAGAGTGGTGGTGAATGGTGCCACATCCAGCTGGCAGCCTGTCACTAGTGATGTCCCCCAGGGATCAGTGCTGGGCCCCATTCTGTTCAATATCTTTATTGATGATCTGGATGAGGGGATTGAGTCCATCATCAGTAAATTTGCAGATGACACCAAGCTGGGAGCAGGTGTTGATCTGTTAGAAGGTAGAAGGGCTCTGCAGAGGGACCTTGACAGGCTGGACAGATGGGCAGAGTCCAACATGATGGCATTCAACAAGTCCAAGTGCCGGGTGCTGCACTTTGGCCACAACAACCCCATGCAGAGCTACAGGCTGGGGTCAGAGTGGCTGGAGAGCAGCCAGGTGGAAAGGGACCTGGGGGTACTGGTTGACAGCCGCCTGAACACGAGCCAGCAGTGTGCCCAGGTGGCCAAGAGAGCCAATGGCATCCTGGCCTGCATCAGGAATAGTGTGGCCAGCAGGAGCAGGGAGGTCATTGTACCCCTGTACACAGCACTGGTTAGGCCACACCTTGAGTACTGTGTCCAGTTCTGGGCCCCTCAGTTTAGGAAAGATGTTGAATTGCTGGAGCATGTCCAGAGAAGGGCAACGAGGCTGGGGAGAGGCCTTGAGTACAAGCCCTATGAGGAGAGGCTGAGGGAGCTGGGACTGTTTAGCCTGGAGAAGAGGAGGCTCAGGGGTGACCTCATTGCTGTCTACAACTACCTGAAGGGAGGTTGTAGCCAGGAGGGGGTTGGTCTCTTCTCCCAGGCAACCAGCAGCAGAACAAGAGGACACAGTCTCAAGCTGCGCCAGGGGAGGTTTAGGCTGGAGGTGAGGAGAAAGTTCTTCTCAGAGAGAGTGGTTGGCCATTGGAATGGGCTGCCCAGGGAGGTGGTGGAGTCACCATCCCTGGAGGTGTTCAAGAGGGGATTGGACATGGCAGTTGGTGCCATGGTTTAGATAGTCATGAGGTTTAGGGTGACAGGTTGGACTCGATGATCTTTGAGGTCTCTTCCAGCCTTCTTGATTCTATGATTCTATGATTCTATATCTCAGCTCTCACTCTCAAGGCACATTTATATTTGTATTATCAAGCCAATACTAAACAAAGGACAGAGATTGAGAAAGTTGAGAGTGTTTAGTTCACAGCAGTGCTCCTGCTAGCAGCAGCTCAAAACAGAACGCAGACAGCGAGTACGTCTCCTCACCTCCTACAGTCACAGGCAGAGAAAGCACATCAGTGGCATCAGCAGCTTGTTTGCCACAGGCAGAATTTGTGCATGCTCAGAAACCATGGGACTAATTTGATTGAGCAAGTTATCCACCACAAGCAGTTCATTCTGCCCTAGCTGCCAAAGTGAGATGCCAGTACACCTAGCCTGGCTCCAAGGTGAGCCAGGGTGTTATTTCAAGGAATGAAAAGACCTTGTGATGGAAGGTGCAAAACATTCAACATTCAAGGCCAAGTCTAGTGAATCTTTACAATCCAGCCAGCAGAAAACATTTCAAAACTCCAGGGAAGCTTCCTTCTCAAAAACTTCCCTCTAAAAATACCTTTACAATGAGGTAATCTTTCAAGCAACCATACAGTAGTTTCCTGAAAGTATTATCAAAGCTAATTACATATACATTTCATCAGTTAATTACACACTGTAAATCAGCAGAGTGAAGCCTTGTGCCTGCAGTAGTGCAGACAAATGTTACCACAGTTCTTATTTAGTGCCAGTCTTCCAAATGACATGCATCACCAGGAGCATACATGATGCCATGCAAGAGATGGACAGCATCAACAAGACAGGGAGTTCTTTGTCTAAAGACGTGTGCCAAACCAGCAAAACAGAGGTAGTATGCAGACATTTTGTAATGAAACACTAACAAATTACCACAGTTTTTGAACTGTTCAAATGGGAACATAGCATATGTTAGCACGATTACTCCAAGTGGCCATATGGGAATGGGAGAAGCCATAGATGGATGACTGCAGATATCAGAGGATCACTTTTGGCTGTCACAGAGAAAGAGTGGACGAAAGAGAGACTCTCTGCAGGCAGGTATCAGGATATGGGAAGCATTAAGAAGTGACACTAGTGCCTAATCATACTTCTGATATAGAAATATTTCTCACTTGGAAACAACAGCAGTAATTGGCAAACCAACCTTTCCATCCACAGTGATTAAATCTTTACTATCCAAATCAGAAGAGTGTAAATACAAATGAGAGGCATTTACCCTCTTTCACTTTATGACTTCTGCCATGTCAAGCTGCTAAAAAAACCTGTCATTCCATGGGCCCAGGACCTGTGATATTTTGTCCTGACTCTCACTAGGGCTGGGCATGAGCTTACTGCTTTGCTTCACTTCTGCCCAGACAGCAGAGAAGGTGCATTTCCCACAGCCCCCAGCTAAAGGCATACAGTAAAATAACACTTAAGGAAAGATTTGTCATCAAGTCAAACCAAGGTAAAAATCCAAAGGACATGGTTACAAAACTGTGGGCTCCATTAAAAAGACAGTCTGTTTTAAAATGAACCAATCTTTGATGCTTTATACTGGTTTTACTAGTTTTTCTAACATGATAGCTGGCATGCCCTGAAGTGGGGAATACCAAATTAATCCTAGATGCAAATTGTTCAGCCTGACAGTGCATAGTTTAATCCTCCAACTGTGACTGATGGCAAGTTTATATCACTTAGTGAGCTGCTCAGGGGGGTTGTTCAATAAATCTGAATTTTTTTATCTGCAGATACTTTTGATTTGCACAACAGGTAGACAGTTCAGGAAGGCACACACTCTCTAGAGATTCCAACCATCACAACTGAGCTCCAGTGCAGGATTGTTGGTAAGCCATGCATAATTCAGTACATTTCTTAGAGCAATTATCACTTTGTCAAAGGAGTGGGACCAACCCGTGAGCATAAGAGAGAGTTTCTCAGCATCAGCTTTTTTTTCTTTTACATTTTAATGCATCTTACTTTCAGGTTTTAGCTCTTTTTTTTTTTTAAATGCATCTTAGACATTTTTAGAACACACTAACTATTAATGTGTTTGGAAGGCATACAGAGACCATGACGCTACCTCTTATTCTTCTTATTTTCCCATACAGCTTGACAGTGTACAGGCCTGTTCTGTATCTAAATTTACAAGCTGTGACAAGTGATAAATATTCTAATTCTAAAAAGCTATTGTGTACCTCTGAGACAATTAAAATTCCTTAGATATCTAGTTGCAGTACATAATACATTTAGCCAACATTAGAACGTGTCAGAGAAGGAACGTTTTATCCCAGGACACATCTAAGCATCTAAAAATAGGCCTTCCATTTAAATAAAAGTACTGTAATAATGTTCATTGGGAAATCCCCTTTCCTCAGACTACAAAAGTAATATTAATTCCTAGATCATCTCATGCTGTGAAGTAAGAACTGAGCAGAACAGTTTATTAAAAGTGCCAAATAAATCATATATTCTCTTTTTTAGGAGAAAAATCCTGGTTAAAAGCAATGCATTTTTAATTCTTCCATCTAGCCCAAGGAAGTCATACCACACAATTCTGCCTCACCCTAATCCATACAGTGTAGCAGCAGGAGATGAGAATAAAAGGGTTTCCCAGGTTTGGGAAGTTCTGGGCCCCTCAGTTCAAGAAAGATGTTGAGTTGCTTGAACATGTCCAGAGAAGGGCAACAAAGCTGGTGAGGGGTCTGGAGCACAAGCCCTATGAGGAGCAGCTGAGGGAGATGGGGTTGTTTAGCCTGCAGAAGAGGAGGCTCAGGGGAGACCTTATTGCCATCTACAACCACCTGAAGGGAGGTTGTAGTCAGGTGGGGGTTGATCTCTTCTCCCAGGCAACCAGTGACAGAAGGAGAGGACACAGTCTCAGGCTGCACCAGGGGAGGTTTAGGCTGGATGTTAGGAAGAAATTCGTTACAAAAAGAGTGATTGGCCATTGGAATGGGCTGCCCAGGGAGGTTGTGGAGTCACCATCCCTGGAAGTGTTTAAAATAAGACTGGATGAGGCACTTAGTGCCATGGTTTAGTTGATTAGATGGTGTTGGGTGATAGGTTGGACTTGATGATCTCTGAGGTGTTTTCCAACCTGGTTAATTCTGTGATTCTGTGTAACTGCCTGCAGCTTGTGATGGCACCCTCCTCAGAAGAAAATGTTGTGCAATTGTTTCAATTTTATTCAGTTTACTGATGTTGGTTGGAGAATTTCAGTTTGTCATTTTTCTGCCAGTACTGGGTTTACTTATTTCAGCTATCAAGACAGCTTTCTTCTAGCATTTAAATGAACTTTGGATATCCAAAATGGAAAGCCTGTGGTCTCGCACCTGTCACAAGAAAAACAACCACAACATTTTGAGCTGTTTACAACCTCATACAATCTTGCCGAGGCCTCTAGAGTCAGTCAAGCAGCAAACCAAAAGGAAAGGCTGTCTAAACTGCAATTTTCAAGTCCTTAGGTCACAACTAACAAGAGTTCTGGCAACAGCAAAAGCCACAAAAGATGTTGTATCTTCTTTATATTCCGGATACTCTCCAAAGCACTTGGAAGACTTACATAAAATGACCTCAATTTTGACCTGTATGGACTAGATTAATTTGATGGAATAAATGTCATGATGGCGATTCCAGCCCAGTGTCTATATGGGAAAAGTTTTTCCTCTATAAATAGCTCTGCACTCTTTTGGATGTAACACTTCTGTTGCTGTTAAATTAGAATTCACAAGTCTTCTGCAGGATTCATAATGGGATCAAAGATTAGACACTTCTTTGAAGTTTGTCTTCCATTGCTCCACTGTTAATACATACCTGCACTAATCCACCATGGTTTTCCTAAACTAATCAGTCACTCTCCATCCCCAAAAGGGACAAGTGTACAGGCTTTTTTCAAACCCCCATTTATTTGTGTTCATTATCCACACTTCATTTTGCAAGGGCATAACAATTTGTTAATTGATTTTTCATGTGGTATAAAGAGACCAGCTCTGTCTTCTGAAAACTTCTGCTCTAAATGCGATTTGCTGGTATTATTTACAGTACTTAGAAATTTGGTCCTGTTTATTGCTTGTAAAACACGGAGTGGGTTGAACTGTGTGCATAACAAATTAATAATATTTCACCTTTGACAACAGCTATTAATAATATGATTGCAATGAGACCATCTCAGTCTCACTACTTTAATTTTGTCCTTCTTGAAAAAGATCAAAGAAACACTGAACCTCAAGGTTGCTTGCTTCTTGTTTAGGAAAACAAGCTGACAGCCTCACTGGTCCCAAGCAGAAGTCACACAAGGGAAAATATAATTTCAAAAATCCTTTCAAAATCTCCATGATTCCAAACTACAACATAGATATTTCTTTGTCTCACTGTGCTCAACGTTGGCTCGCAGCTACTATATCAAACTTCTTGTATCTCTGAATTATTATTTTGGGTTTTTTTTTTTTTAGACAAAAAGCTATCTTTGGGGGAAAGCCCATTATCACAGTGTTTGTAATGATTTTTGTCATTGACAGTAATTGGCTCATTTGGGCACCTGTTTGACTCATGGATTTTAAAGCTGGAGTTCCTCACTGTGCTCACCTGCTCCAACCTTACAGACAATACTAAACACAGAACTGAACCAGAAGCAGTGGTTTTTGGAGATGGCTCTTTATGGATTTCCACATGCTTGAATTTCAGAAAGCACCAAAAAATGCAAATAAAGTCAATGAAATACCCCATGTTGAGCCCCATAGTTACACATCCAGAATTAACCCTTCCAAATTAGTGATTTCTAAATTGTAAGGAAATGCATGTGAAGGATATGCTGAAGAGGAAAAGTTCTCAAAAGTCCTGCAAGGTCATACTTCATTAGTGGGAGGCTATGAAGACTTTAACTGTGATTCTTTCCATTAGAAGGCTAATTAGTCTGGAATGGAGAGGGACTGGGGAGGAAAAAAAAAGAAAAAGGAAAGAAAGAATGAAAAAAGGTTTTAAAAAAAGAAAAAGGGAGACAGAAGAGCTTTCACTTCTTCAAAGCTATATTTCACAATTTTTCTTTAGGCAAAATTAAGAGACTAATCCATTCTGATGAATACCCACAGGGTCAACTTCTAAACGAATATTTCTCCCTCATCAGATAGAATAGGAAGATTAGAGTATGAAAAAGAGACAATTTATAGTGAGTGTTCTGGTCTTCAGAGGGGTTTTAATTTGGATATGGCAGCTATGTTCCAGCTGCTGCTTGCCTTCATATATATTCAAAAGGACATTCTAAAGGATTGTTCCAAGTGTTATGCATCCAGAAAGCCATGTGCTGTGCTTGCCCCCATTAGAGGCTTTGGGCTGACAGTGGTTTTTCCTCAGACTTTAAAAGTTGCAGTCCACCAGCTCTCTTCAAACCCTGGCAGCAGAGAACAGCACCCTGTCCCACTCACATCCCTATTGGAGGGGATTCCCTTCAGGCTCTCTGAAGACCAGATGCTTTAGAAAATGTGATTTCAAGACTGGGAAAAAAAATAACTGTTTTTAGAAATAGCTTCACTGATTTCTTTATATCCAAGAAATGAATGAAGTCCATTACACTGAAATAAAATGTAGTCATGGTCTCCTACTGACCAGGGCAGAAAAAAAAACAGTCATATGACACCTGTAAAAAATAGAAGAGGCTGATGAAACAGCTCATTATAGGGGTACCTAAGCAGGCTGCTATAATAGCTACATCCACGAGACTGATTATTTGATTAGTATCTCCCCACAGAGTCAAAAAGAAGTGAGATAGTTTGGGTTTCTGTGATGGGAATAACCTATTCATGGGAGGATGCACTAACTTCTCCACTGAAACTGGTGTCTGGCAGCCTGGTGTGTGGGTTGGTTGAACTGCTTTTTACCCTCTGCAGATTAAACACTAAGAGTCATGGTGACTAAATTAGGCACTCATAATCAGATAAATAATCCTGTGTGGAAATGGGCCAGGAAAGAGGATTTGTCATTATCCATTTCTTCCTTATTGTCCTATTACCCAATACTTGTGCATACTTTTGTACTCTCCTACCCCATTTTATGGACAGGAAAGTGAGGTGGATAATTTAAGTCAATTTTAAAAAGCCAGACAGAAATAAATGCCAAAAAACTGGAACTAAAGCTGCCAGATCTGAAGCAGGACGATTTTAGCACAAAGACATAGAATCTCCCAGACCAGCCTTCTTACACCTAAAAATTCAGATTTTATACAACATTTTACAACACTAAATAACATGCTGATTGAGCAATCTGTGGAAGCTGCGCTGGCAAGAGAGTTTGGCAAAATCCTTTGAACTGTCCTTTGCTCATAAAAAGTAAGGTTTGTAGAAAGAGTTTCATGGATTTTTCCAGTTTTAACAAACTTCAGTCCAGTAAATTTGCAACCATTCCAAATGTTTTAGGTTGGTATCTTCATATAAAAAGTAGTTCTGAATTTCCAAACCAGGCTAGTCTTCTTTCCTCTCCTTATTCACTGCAGGGAGTGGGACAGACCCTCCCACTGTGGTACTGCTTCCCTTTTCCCTGCAAAGGGCAGGGGAATAGGTAGACAGTAAACACGATTAAAATATCACATTTAAAATACTATCACGAGCACTCTATCTAAAACTTAACAACAACTGGACAATGAATACTTCAATCTCTGCAGAGAAAAACTGCTGTGCCTACACCTCCAAGTCATTCACTGAATGTTGTGAGTTTTCTTCCCAGCTGTAACTAGAATGTGGAAAGTGGAGCTATTCAAAGCCCGCCTGGATGCGTTCCTGTGTGATCTGGTATAGGTGATCCTGCTCTGGCAGGGGGGTTGGACTAGATGATCTTTTGAGGTTCCTTCCAGCCCCTAATATTCTGTGATTCTGTAAATGCTGAGAGTCTGGAAGGCAGCTAAAATGTCTTTTCAGCCCTTGCTCTTCCTCGCTGACACACTGCAGTTTCCAGATGCTTAACCCCACAAAGATGAAAATCCTAACTTGACACTGTTCTATTTTAGTCCTATTCAGAGTGAAGTGTTGGCATAAAGTGATTCTTCCATCAAAATATTAATATCAGCACAGAAAAAAACCCTGAATTTGTCATGTAGGAAGATGAACAGAAAATCGGTCTTAGAAATATGATTGGTCTTAGAAATATGATTGGAATGTATTTTCATATAGGAAAATCTCTGCATTTACACACTTAGGTATTTAAGAGCAATTGGTGTATCTGTCCAACATGTGACAGTTTTGAATGTTCTACCATTTTTGGAGGCAATTAGCCATCTATTCAAGGCTTCTGTGCTCACTTCAATTTCCCCAGTTTTCCGCCCACCTGAATACGACACTTTGACATCTTTACTTTTTAGAATGGAAATTCAACATTTAGGAAAGCCAGGCAATGAAAGGTCAAAAATCGTTGCAAAAATCTATACATTGAAGAAGGAATGGTGGAATTCTACATAAAACATGAAGTTTCATGTTTCAATTATTTTAAACAAAACAATAGCTGTCATGAGACACTAAAACAAGTTTTGAAATATTCATGACCATTCTGAAAAGAATGACTCATTCTGAGAAGAAATTTCTTCAGCAACCCGAGCTGTGGGTAGATACTGACTAGTATTATGTCTTTTAGTCTAGCACCTCACCAGAGAAGAATTGCCTCTGACACCATGCTATTATTCTATTTTAAGAATCTTAAGCAACATGGATTTCATTACCTGAGTTAGAAGTCTATTTAACAGACTAGTAGACCTTATGAGTACAAAGTATTTCATGATATTACAACTATATTCTTACATTTCCTAAACTATAGCAGTTAACATAACCCATTGTAAACAATCTATTCTTCTACCAGTCCTCCACACATCAAATTGTTTCATGGTGCTTAATGAACTGTTTCCCATGTGGTACTTACAGCATGTTGGAGTCTGTTCTGATGGAGTACATAAAACTAATTGCAGGAGGAGGATACTCATCTGATCATTAGTAGTGCAGATACAAGCAAGAGAACTCTAAGCCTCTTAAACTAGTAAAACAGAAACCACAGCCTGGGCACTGTGTTACCACACTGCAGAGTCACAAGGTAATATTTGGAATCACGTTCCACAACTGTGAGCCTTTGGTGTATGATGTGAACCTCTTAGGGAAATTTTACCTGGGCAGACACAAGAAAAGATTCAATACAGTATGTTTAAAATTCCAAGGGAAAATACATGGTTAGGTATTTTTTATAAGTTAGCTATTTAGGAGGGTTTTTTATTTATGTTTACACAACTGTTTCACTCTACTCCAAAATGTATTGGTATCAGCCTTTAAAAGACTTTGCTAGTAATTAACTTTTTCTTATGTTTACCAGAGAACACTCACATTCCTCTTAGACTGAAGCATCTGAATTTTTCAATTCTAGCCCTTGTAGAGTGTAAAAAACCTCAAAAAGCTTTCTGAAATATAAAACCCCCTTCTGTTTCAATAAAGAATAATGATTTAGAATATTATGCATTTTAAAACCCTAAGAGTAACAGACCACAGCTGAGGGCAAACTTGAGCATTTCAGGTGTCTTGGGTTTAGGTCCAGCTGCAGTTGAGCCCCAAGCAGCCGCACACTAAAATGACAATGCAGCCAAACCTGGCCAGACATCTTCTATATAGTAGCATGATGTTTATGGTATCAAATACCCCATTGTCTGGTTCTGCTGGCTGTCCTGGCTGTGGCACCTCCCAGCTTCCTGTGAAGAAAATTAACCCTATCATAGCCAAACCTAGGACATCAGGTAGCCTTGAACAAAACTATTACTGGAAAAACCTATCTACGTCATTGAAAAAAATCAGGGGAGAGCTGACAGCAGGACCTGGAGCCAGGACCTCAACCTGGGGGTTCCCAGCTGTTCCATGGGTGTCAGACCATGCAAGTTTGCCCCAGCAGAAGACCTCACATGGGTCTTGCTGCACTGAGGTGTAGAGCTGATCTAATGTGGGAAGCCATGGGATGAGAGACGTGAAAGTGGCAGGGAGAGCTGCGTGCTTCAGAATAAGCCACGAGGAGCATCAGTAGCAAGAAAGGATGGACCCCCTCCACTGACACAGTGACCTCTCTCTGCCTCCACTTCTTTGAGTTGTTCTATTCAAACATGACTGCCTTTGTTCTTTGTATTGAACAAAGAGCTCACCCTAAACCATTTTAACTATTGCATTTTGAACACAGCAGGACAGCCAGTGGTGAGCCATGGTGAGCTCCCTTGATCCATCCTAGGACACATCTTCAAAATTGAGCAACCTTTGGCTTCTGCCATTGTCTCCCACATCCTTCAGCAAGGTGAGAAGCTGCCTCATTATGCCACTGTCATCATTAATGAGCTTCATGGACCCTGACTCCCCTGTGTGCAAGACACAAGTTATGCTTAAGCACCAAAAAGTGAATTTTAATGGCCAAAGTAGATTACTGACCATGGCTTGCAGGTTAGTTCTCTGTCACAGTAACTGACAAGATCCTGAGCAGTTTGGATGCCAGAGCTGTCCTTCCAGCCTCAGGGAACAATTGGGTAGCACTGCTATCACAGTTGGCATGTTATCAGCAAACAGCAGCCTGGCTTATACCCTCACTCTACGGAGCGGACTCCAGGAAGACCAGAGGACCAGCAGGCAAGTGCTGCAGATCCTGCCCTGTCTTTGCCACAGGAAAAAGGCACAGTCCCAGTGCTGAAAATCCATTTAATTGATTCAATCAGAATTTGCAAGCTACTGCCAGAAAGTTAGCTGTGGAGGACAGCACAGGCTCCACGCACGTCCAGCCTTACTGTTTACAGAGTGGTCACAGGAAGGGGAGAAATCTGGTGAACAAGAAAGGAGCTGCATCACAGCTCCATTAACAAACTTCCCTGCAACACAAACATCATGTCTCCTTACTCTAAACAAGTGGGATTTTATTCTCTAGACAATATTTAATCAGTACTAGTCTGCCAAAATGAGATACTAGTTGGGATTTCTTGAAATAAATGCAGTCATCGGGGTTTAGAAAGAACTAGCACCACAAGACATCTGGCAGAGGAGACAAAAGCAAGAACAGGATCTCACTAGGAATCCTAACACACTCTGCCCCTAAAAGGAATCTGTGTTTTCCTCTCATTCAGTCATATTTTTCTGCTTTTTAGCAACCTACAATACACCATGGTTTGTTGGGGTTTTTTTGGCTGATACAAGATCTTGAGGTGAGACTCTCCATTTGCAGCAGTAGCAGCCCTCACTCTCTAAAACATATTCACACTCTTTTAAGATGTTTTCAATTACTTCTGTCTTCCTGACATGCAGAGATTCTGCTTAAAAAGGAAATTGTGTTATCATATACATTTGAAGATTTCTAGAGGTAGATAATTTTGCTTTTTCTACCCTACTGAGCTAGGAAATTAACAGTAAAACTTTACCCTGCCCTCTAGGAAGCTTGATTTAGTTAAAGACATGAACTCAGGTAGTAACTACAGAATCAGCTTTCTATTTCATCTAAATAAAACCATTCTCCCACAAACACTGAAGGGAAAAGATAATATGTCATGCTAAGATTCTTGAGCCAATATTTCTCTACATCCACTCTTGGGATTACTTTCTGTGCCTGTTGAAGTGCACTGCTGTTGTGTGTTAAATAAGCTGCGCTAGAATGGAAAGCGACCAATTTGTGCTCCCTGGGTATTGGGCAACTGATTTAACTCTTGCTGGCACATAGACTATAAAATAGAAAAATATGAGTTTCACACTGTTACCATTTCTATGAAGGCTAATAATGCAACAGTAAGGAAACAATTTTCTCCTGCCTATTTATCTCCCCTATCAGAAGTGATGAATGTGAGTTGTGTTGTCTTTAACCCAAAGAAAGTGTTGTTAGATGCTTTTTCATGTGATGATTTACTTGAGGGTTGACACCCTACACACAGGGCATGCCCTTACCTGCTTGGCAACAAACCTCCTCCATTGACCCCAGTGCAGGAGGAAGCATTACCCTTTTGGAATTAAAGACAAATAAAAGACTTCTAGGCTGGACAGTTGTACATGTCATAGGAACTAGATCACAGAGATGATCCTCAGGATGTGCTCATTCTCCTGCTTTCCCATAGAAGGAAGGGAGGCAGAAGGAAACTAGATAACTGTTTAGATGAGCTACCTATCTTAGTAGCAAGAACAGAAGTGATAGGTCCTATTTTTCATCAGTTGGAAGGCTGAGCTTGTCTCTACATTCATTTGCACGAACGGAACCCTTCCCCTGGGTAATTTTCACATCTGTCAGAAACATTCTTGCAACATGCACCTGTTGGTCTCAGCATCCTAATCTCAACACTAAAGAGAGTTACCATCTTCAACCAAGTGAGATGGAACAAAACGTATGCACCAAATAATTCCACAGCCTTCTAGTGTCTGGAACATGGTTTCAGTTTTATGGGCTTAATGTACAAATATAATATAAAAATACACCACAATATATAAATGAAATCAACCTCTTTTAAGAGAAATTCACTGCCAGATGTAACTTTCTGGGTTTGTCATTATTAATGCTTCTTCCACCTTTTTTCTTTAATAGGAATCAACTGAGTCAAATTACACAGTTTGGAGTACTTTCCTTTTGAGAATTCTCCGTTGTATGAACCTTCATGAATACACTGTGTTCAAGGATAGTACTGTACCTACAGATGTCTAGGGTTTTTTTAGATTCACACCTGAAATTGCCAGAGAAAACCAATTCTTGCAGAGATGCCACTTACATCTAATCAGAAATCAGGTATTTATCTTCCTAACAGGCTTTCTGTAACCAAAGGCAAAAAGGTTACCACGCCAGATAAAAGAAAAAAGCTTTCCAAAGGTGTAAATGTAGGATAAAAGCACAAGAAGGTTGATTACCCTTATTGTACAATTGATTAGGAAATAAACAGAAATTAATGATGAGTCCAGTAAAACAAGACACAAGTGTATGTTTGGCGGCATTGGAAAAGTTAGAAGTCCCTGGACTTTGCCATTTCAGTTACCTTATATAAATGAGGAAAAAGGAAACCCTCAGGATTTTTACCTATTTTAATTTTATTTATTAAAATGCATTTCAAATTAATACAAACACTGATAGACTTTGGAGTCTGCAGCATTTTGCCTCCTCTAATGCTCCATATCACCTTGACCTTCCTGTGCTGACACCTTTGCTTTGGTATGGACACAGTTCAGGCTCAACCTAGTCTTCAAAGAAAAATGGGGATGAAAATCCCTAAATCCCTATTTCTACTTCAATCCCAGGGCATGCCCCCACTTTCCAAGGACTGCAATATCCAGTAGGTATTATTTTGTACTAATAGAATTAACAGTCTTTACAGAAAATGGGATCTGAAATGACATTTCAGTCATGGGATCCTTCCAAGTCTGGTAGATGAGATAACAGCTATGATATCAGTTCTGATCCCTTTCATATCAGTGGTATTATTTGATTAATTTTCTAAACTAAGGTTATTACACTGCATATTAAGGGGCAGGTATACATTGCAGCTCATTTTAGATAATCTTTGCCCTAAACTGTTCTGCATGGCTGCAATGTATTTAGCAAACACAATTTACTGTGATTATTTAACTACTGCAGATTGTAAGAAGGCACATTTCAAGTAAAAAAAGAAAAATACAAAAATACCTCAGGTTCACTCTTAATATGACATTCCCTGCAGCAGGAAAACCTGCCCCTTCTATATTCAGCGCACATACATCCAGCACCCACTTATCTATTATAACAATACTTTTAAGAATTACCCTGGGAAATCAAGATACCAAAACCTATAGCTCAGTGGCACAGAAGAGATTAGTGAGTGCTGCACGGATTACATCAGTCCTAATTTAGACATAAACTCCAGACTGGACAATCCTGGAATGCATCTATTTAATATCCTTCCCAAAAGAAGGACACTGTTGTGGACTTACGGTTGGTCGTCCTGCTTTGATCGCTCTGAGCACTCTCGTTTGACTGGTTGCTGGAGACAGAGGACACACTTGAGCTCCTGACAAAACCAAATGCAGCCAGCTTAGCTGCTGGCAGCCGCGAATAACCTGGAGGACGAAGTCCAGACTGGCAGGGCTTGGGGAGATTTGATTTTGCAGCACTTGGACATGAGCCTTTCTTGAGATCACCTGAAAGAAGGAAAGCAAAAGATGTTTCTATTAAATACACTAAACTGGGTTATATTCAGCATCACCTGTACCACCCAGCTACATAAAGTCCATATAAATACTGAACACAAGATTTATCAGCTGCTCAAACTGCAGTGGTGTCTTATTCTTTGTTCCACTAAAAAGTTCTGTGGAACAACTGTAAGCTGGAATAGTTTTTAAAACATGAAATGCAGCAAGGATCCAGGAGGATCAAACTTCCAGCAAAGTAATGGAGTTTAAGGCTGATAAAATTATTTTTAACCTTATCTTCTTTTATCCTGTATGCCTTTCTAATTTTACATTTGTTTTGTTGCAACTAAAAGAAACTCACACACAGAGAAAAACACTCTATGCATAGCCTCCAATTTTGGAAACTATTGTAGAATGCCAACAATCCTCTCCAAGGACACAGGACTTCTTTGTATTCCATCAAAGAAAGCACTTCTTTGAAGTCTTCCTTTCAAATTTTGTGAAGAGAAAATGCCCTTTTCTTGCACCAAGCCTGCGAACAAGGATGCGACCTATAAAGTTGTACTTTATTAATGTACCACCAGCCATTTCAACCAACAGACTTCTCACTATAAACCCTCAGCCTATGTGAATGGCATCAACCAAGTCTCAGACAAATCCCAACAGTGGTCTTAAAATAGATGAAATTAGGCAACAATGGTAGTTCTGCTACTCTGCCCATCTACAGTAACTACTAGCTGCTCATCTGTCTCTAGCTTGTGTCTTAACCTGTGTTTAGCTGCTCTTGCTTGGACAAATTTCTCCAGAAAAATCCTGAACACAGGTCTACACACGTTCCAAATTGTCTCTAGGGACCAAAGGTCCAAGACTGTCTTCAAGGACCAAAGATTAGAGTTTGCTTTTGATTGGAAGGTCTGGATACCAAGTGGATCTGGACCTCAATCGCACGTGGCATTTGGACAGACCTGTTCTTTGTAAGGTTTCACAATATCAGATTCCTGTTCCTTGTGGAATTTCAACTACAAAAAAAAAAAAGAAGAAAAGAAAGAAAAAGTAAAAAAAAAAAATCTTCAAAAGCTGATGCTAAAGTGTTTATAAAGTCATAAGGACAAGGCAGCATTAAAATTAACAATGTATTCTGCCAGAAAAGGCCATAAAGTCACCCTTTTTCCGTTCTCACTCAGTGAATGCTGTTTGTGCATAAGCCCAACACATACTTCAAAGGAAGAAGTTAACATTCGTAATATAAAGGAAAAATAAAAATTAACTGCACGGTAATAAGGTCTTCACATTATTACAGTATTTAATTCCTTTGTAAACTATGTAGGTCACAGCCTTATTAATTTTAATGAAGTATTACGCTTTGAGGAGACTTTATAGAAAACAAGACTAACTCCTCTGAGCAGAAAAATGTTATGGGAATTTGGTAAGATAGTTGTGTACCTCATCACAACAATAATACTAAGCTTTGCTTCATAAAACTAAGCCTTTTCTTTGGAAATAGAAATATGTGTAAAAGAAGGTTTAATATCCTGTAAAACACATTCCTATAAAAGACAGAAAAAACACTCTGTGCTCAACAAACAAAATAATTCATGTATTATAGACTCTTAGAAATGCATTTTTGTTCCTAAGTTGAGGTTTGTTAAGACACAAGGAGATGGATGTCTGACTACACCATCATTACCAACCCAAGGAGGACATGCTGTGGGGAGTCATCCAAATGAAAATAGCAAATATCTACTGTGTGCAATGAAAGACTGCTAAAATCCCTTTTTTGCACCAACACAGACCAATTCTGGACTCTGGTTCTGAATCTGGCTTCATTTGGATGATGTGAAGATGGGGTCAGAGACAGCTGTGGGTTCCAGGTGCAGGTCAATAACAGTGTAGGTACATTAGCACAGAAAACAGATAAGCAGTGATGTTTACCATGAGTTTACAGCCAGGTTTGTGCAGCATTGCTTTGACAGTCATCTATAACAGCTGGTTTAGTTATCTGCACAGCACCATCAAGTCCTTCTTCCCTCCCTACTGATGGGGACATTCACAGCACATCTAAATGCAATTAATGTGAATCACATCAACTAATTTTCATGTATGGACAAGAAAAATAGTGTTCAATGAAAGGCTTTAAAAGACCCAAATGCTAGATGTGATGTGGTTATCATCTTTTGGACAGAATTCATAGAGTCACAGAATGGCTTAGGTTGGAAGGGACCTTAGAGATCATCTACTCCAACCTCCCTGCCACAGGCAGGGATGCCTCTCAACTAGACTCAGCTGCTCAAGGCCTCATCCAGCGTGGCCTTGAACACCACAAGAAGGCATCAACAGCCTCCCTGGGCAATCTATTCCAGAGTCTCACCACCCTTGCGCTTAAGAACTTCTTCCTAAGATATAGGCTAAACCTACTCTCCCTCACCTTAAAGCCATTCTCCCTTGTCCTATCGCTAGACACCCTTATGAAACGTCCCTCTCCAGCCTTCCTGTAGGATCCCCTCAGGTACTGGAAGGCAGCTATAAGGTTCCCCCTGGAACCGGTCTGTTTCAGAGGACTAATAACTTCCTGTGTTACCTGCAGCACCGCAGAACTCAGATTGGCTTATGCTGGTGAAAGGCTTTACTTTCACCATGGAAGGATGATTCCGTGCTCTCTTCCTTCCAAAATCAGGCTTGTCATGCCCCCACCAATGTTCATCCAAACACTTCAAGCAGTACTTTGAGTGGACCAGACCACCATCTGGCTGTAGCTCTATACACTTGCTAGCAGCTGGGAATGGACAAACATCAGCTTTGCCAGCTAGCTAAAGGACTAATTACACAAGGGCAACTCTGTGTGGTAAAAGGCACATAACTCAGGCACAGGGTGCAAAATACTCTCTGTGTTGCATCCATGATAGGATCATGCCAGGTAGCCTCCAGATTTGAAGCTGTGGCAAGTACCCGTGGCAAAAAGCTGCAGGACCAAGGAACCTGCCCAGGTCAGTGACAGCAAGGAGAAAGTATGGGACTGTGTCTTACAGGTTTTAGAGGTTTCTGGAAAATGCACCTACAGGCCTGCCCTAAGTAAGCTTAGAGCTGAAATTCCTTTTATTTTTTTTTTCCTAAGAACCTCTGAAAACTAAGGTGGAAGGAGAAATATTTCCAATTTCCAGTAAAAAACTATAAATATCACATATTTCCTGCCCCAGCAGAACAGGGGAAAATCCACTGGGGCAGGGATGGAAAGTAGTTAGAAATGGTTTTATTTAAAAAGCATTTGAAATGTGATTGCCCTTGGATGAGGTTCACTTGGGACTTCCATGCCCCCAGCTCAACCACAGGGATGCTCCCACCATGTCCCCAGGCTCTCTGCTCTATTGCTCCCCTCTCTGCACCACAATGTAGCCAAGCACCTGCAAACCATGGCACACTGAGCACCATAGGTATTGCCAAAGAAGAAATTCCTTAAAAGCAGAAAGTTTTCATTCAAACTTTCAATGAGAAAATCCCAGTCATCTCTACCTTTTCTTTAAATAATTCTCCCAGATCTGGGCAGAGGATTCAGTGTTCTTTCTCACAAGTCCCTGTGTGTTTCTGTTTATGACTTCAATCCAAATTCCCCCTGAACTAATAATATTTTGTATCTTGAACTCACCATGATCCTTAAACTATTTTTCACTTCTCTTCTTTGTAATACAGCTCTTCTGTACCATGAGGACCTGGGGGCAGGACATTATCCTTATTAGGGATGCATTCAAATCTTTAAAGCTAAAGCCGTTTTGTGTCTTCTTTCTCATTAAAATACATGAGACATCAGCCTATTGTACATATTTTCTGTTGTAAGTACCATCAAATTTTACAATGGGTGTTCTTTCTTTATTTCTGTTTCTTAGAAGTATAGAAACACTCCTGCAAACAAGGTCTGGGAGTTCAAAACAAAAGTTATTTTAATGAGTAGCTTTCGTTTTAATAAAAATGTGCCAAAATAAGCCTAAAAAATTGGCAAAAAAATCTTTCTAGCTGTCTCATTGCCTGAAGCTAATTATAGAATTAAGTATTGCTGTCTGTATGGTGCACAAGTGATTTTCTATGACATTTCAAGCTGTTCCCATCTAGAAACATGTAAACATTTTGAGGTAGTTACTGATTGACACAAACCAGATGTGCCTGGGAAGCCTTAAGAAAAGCCTGAGCTAGACTACATCACCACTGCACATGAATTGCAATGTCCATGTGACTTTTCTGTGGAATAGGTTTTAGCTGAAATTAATGAGAAATTAAAGAAAGGAGTTACACAGGTAAGTTCTTATGAAAAAGAGTAGCAGCTCAAGACTTCAACCCAGCTTGTGATTCAGAAATCCTTGGCGAGCCTCCATTTTCTTGTAGTGGGGTTAGGTTTGCTGGGTTTTTTTATGAACGTTTCCATTAAAAATCGAATAATTAGGCACTATTTTCTCTCAGAAAGCTCACTTTTACAGGATGCTCTGAACATCAGTATTCTCATTTCATATTGGGGAATATAGAGCGGAGAAGTAACCTGCAATGTCTCTGAATTAGTCATAGATAATACAAGCAGAGGTAACCCACCCCTGAGTTAACCCAGCCATTAATGCCTTTGCAGATTAAAATGAGTAGGAAACCTCTTATGCTGCCACTCCCCTTGTGGTTTCCCTGTTGTAGACATAGTTCGTCTTTCTGAAGAAGAACTGAGGAATGGAGCTTTAAAACAAAGGCTTTAATGATTTACACCTAAACAGCAGTGAACAAGTTGTGGCCAGCTCCCCTGATGGTCTCTCATCCAAATACTATCAAGCCTAGGACAGTCCAGTTCCAAAGGCAACACAGCTGTCACCGCAGAACATCAAATAACTTCTGATCAGCCAGTTCACCATCACAGGGTAGGAAATGCTCATTTTCTCCTGATTCAGATTTAGAAGCCACAAAACCTGCTCTGTGCCTTCCCAGCTCCCAGGCAACCCAAGGCTGGCTGGCATGTTCCCAACACCCGAAAATTTGCTGGCTCACATTTCATTTAAACTGCAAATGTCTGTGTTAGCTTTGTAGCTGATGTGTAAAGCAGCAGCATTCCACAGAAACTTCCAGCACAGGAGTTGTCAGTGCCTGAGCCACACTTAATGCTTTTTCCACTGAAAGCTCAGAGCAGCAAGAACTTCTCTGTGCATCTGAACCATGTCTCTTTGCATTGGAACCATGTTTCATCTGCTCACCTGCTGCTCACTGGCTGCTCAGAAATGCTACAGGTGCCCAGCCAGCAACAACACTTAGCCAGGGAGGAGGTAGGGTATGAAGCAGTACCTGGATTGTTACTGATACCATTCTTATGACTGACAATTTGGTACAACAGACAACCCTTCTCATACTGTGTACTTTGGTTCTTTGAAGATGCAATAAATGTTGAGCTCAGAGAGGTGGCATATGGCTAAGTCTCCGGTGTGGTGACAACGTCCCTAGCGAAAAGCTGATGAGGATGTGTGTGTCTCGCTTTGCAGCACTTAATTTTTCTTTATGAAACACGGTCAGATTGCTCTCCCAAAAAAAAGCAGAGAGTGCCAACTGAAAACACTGCAGATTAAGTGGAGGATAGAGAATATTTTCTTCTCTGAATTCTCCTCTTGTCACCTCCTTCTTAAACAATTAGGAAGTTCGACATCTTAAATCCAAGTACCTCAGATTACAAACTTATAAAAGAAGCACACATCTGGAGTAGTAATAATGCAACATTTCAGGAAGTAATATCAAAATTCTTTTTCTATGATCAAATCTCATTTACGTGTTCAAGTATTGGACATTTCTGAGAAAAAAAAAATATGAAAGCAAAGCTTTCTTACCAGAAGAAAGTTGCAGACATATTATAGCATTCATGACGAAATACATTATAGATATGCAAAGACAGAAATAAGCATCTGTCTTTGTGTGTCTGAGTAATCAGAAACATTTCTGTCCCAATTTATGCATATATTATGTATCTTTAACAAGACACAAGACTCTTTAACAAGAGTTGAATTGCACAGAATGAGAGGAACTGCTAGACCCTCAGGACTAGCAAATTTAATACACAGAGAGGTGATAAGGAAGCAACATCTCATTACCTCTATTTTGAGAAAGAAAAATATCGTAAATACTACTGGAAACTATAGAATTAAATGAAGTTAATGAGTAGAATGAGGTAAAGTTTAAAAGATGAGGTCTGTATAACTTTTCAAAATCAGACATTAATCTAATCAAAATAATCAGATAATTAATGCAAATCCTAACATGCTTGCTCCAAGAAGTCTTTATGACCAAGAAGAACATATTCATAATTTGTATGTTAGAGACAAAGTAATCTTCAATGCTTGTTTTGAATTATAAGGTTCCCATAGAAAGAGCTGAATCAATTTACATAAAATAAACAAATCTTAAGCTTTTGGAGACATTATTGTACCTTATAATACAATACAATTCAACAACTTGCTGTTTTTATCACAGCACAGAATGTTTCTTCTTACAGTCAAGCTGCTTGCGCGACCCATCTGAGACAAAGCATCACCTAAGGAGCAGCACTGCTTAATAAGAAGCTCTCAGCCAGCGTCAATACCTGTGTGCCATGTCCTACAGAGGAAGAACCGCTCCAATTACATTTTAGGTGTCACACTTGGAGATCACACTTGTGAACATTCATTATTATTTTACTTTCTACTTGGCCTGTCTTAGGACTAAGGAAACCCTTAATGTACTTGTATTAGCTGCAGTCCATCACAGCAGTTCAGGGATTTAATTACCACTTACATTAGAGACAGTTTTATGAGTATTAGTGTTATACATGGGCCAAACCACTCAGCTTATCAGTGCTGCTTAAACAGACTGCTATATTATGAATGGCATGGCAAAGGGGAATAAAATCCTCCTTATGAGGAACTGCTGCTGTCCTCAATACTGTGATTCCAGTTTAAAAGCCTGCGTGGTACCTCACACTTTGTCACTGGATGGCAACAGGCTAGATCCTTCTGCTTATGTTACCCCAGGGCAGGACTGAAATCTCTGGGATTAGAAACTGGATTAAAAGCTCAGGATCAAGCTAGAAGAGATGCTGATTAGCAGCAGTCTTGACAGAAGGACCAGTATTCATGAAAGAAAAATACCTCCTAGATCCCTGCTGCTTTTGCTGCAGCCAACCAAACCTTCATACCCCACAAATACCTGTGAGCAAGGGTCCTGCTTCCAGTATGACTACCATACATTCATGCATTTCATTTACTTATATTTGTAAATATGACTCTAATGAAGCTGCATTTAATCAGGTTTCTGAAATACTGCAATAAAATTAATAATGCAGGTTAAAGTTGAATACCACAACCAAGTGCCAAATTAAAGTGGCTGAAAACGGTGGTTGGGTATCTTGAAACAATTGGCTAGATGGTATGTTACCCTACTCTGAGTCCCTCTGTGAGCCCCACACCAGCTTTGATATGCTAGGGGTTGCTGTCCCATCCAGACCCTCCATGGCCACCAAGGACCCATCTCTGGTCTGCATTTGTGCACTGGTATGAACACAGCCACAGGAACAAGTTCTCTCATGCCCTTCCACTACTATGCCACTCTTGTCCACTTTGCTGTCACTTCAGCCTCTTTCATGAGCAATTTATTCTTCTTAAAAGGAGTTATTAAAAATGAAAAGACTGGCATGCTGATGTATGAATTGCACATTGCTAAGAGAAAGACTGAGTCATTTGAAGTATACAAAGAAAAAGGCTTTCGACAAGGAAAAGGCGAGTATAATCCAATCTTGAATGAATAATTGGGAAATAAAATGCCAAAAATAAAAAGAATGTAAAGTAACTAAGATATCAGAAATATATATAAGAAGGGTCAATAAGAGTAGGCATTGAATCAACAGACAGCAATGAGAAGTACTTTGAGACAGAACAAGATGTTGCAGAAAAATTAAACACATTCTTCATCTCGGAAGGTAAATGGAAGGTGAGATGTCAGAAGTAAAAGCAGTGTCCTGGAGTGGACAGTTTAAAACTAGAGATGTTAGCAGTCTTTCCAGAACAAATCTTGGGTAATTTAAAATCAATAAAAACAGCCAGAGTCCAAAGACCAGATGAGAGAGACTTGGGGATCCTGAAAGAGATGTCAGACAGATTATTGGACTACCATGAGTTGTCTTTAATAGCATCCTTGAAACGGTGAGGTATCAATAGACTAGGGAGAAACAAACAAAATAACAGTTGTAGGAAGAAAATTATGGAGAGCTGTGAATTAAATTTGACCTCCAAAGCAGACAAGGTCCAAGAATAATCGGTGATAAGATCAAAAAACCCCAACTTCTGAGAAACAGGAAAGCTTTTGGAAATGTAGCTTCCATGAATAGGAGTACAATAAAAGCTAATGCAACTTCCTCATCTATACCCCTCATGGACTGGCATTTTTAAAGACAGTATTACAGTCAATAAACAGGACTGATAGGATGAATTGTTCAGATTTTAGAATGCTACATAATATAGAAAGACAGTAAATAAATATATAAGACAAGTTCTTATATGTATTAAAGATTGCTAAGGAAAAGTCATGTCTGCAGTCATCAGTGATGCAGGATAATGTGGAGGATGAATGGATCACAGAAAATAAAGGCAACATTCCTTTCCAAGGATCAAGCCCTTTGAAGAGTGGCTGAGGGAGCTAGAGTTGTTTAGCCTGGAGAAGAGAAGGCACAGGGGAGACCTTATTGCCATCTACAACTGCCTGAAGGAAGGCTGTAGCCAGGTGGGGGTTGGTCTCTTCTCCCAGGCAACCAGTGACAGAAGGAGAGGACACAGTCTCAAGCTGCACCAGGGGAGGTTTAGGCTGGATGTTAGGAAGAAATTCTTCACAGAAAGAGTGATTGGCCATTGGAATGAGCTGCCCAGGGAGGTGGTGGAGTCACCGTCTCTGGAATTGTTTAAAATAAGCCTGGATGAGGCACTTAGTGCCATGGTTTAGTTAATTAGATGGTGTTGGGTGATAGGTTGGATTTGATGACCTTGAAGGTCTTTTCCAACCTGGTTAATTCTGTGATTTTGTGATCAGAAAAGGCAGTGGATTTTTTAATAGGTCTTGTTCATATTTTGCTCTCCCATCTATCTCCCAAAACTCTTCCTGTTACACAACAGCTTACCCTACTCACATACTGAACTTGCAGCCTCTTGCAGTTTCATTTAAATGGAAAATATGATCAAATTGCTCTCTGAACCTATATTCTCATGTTCAGTGCTGGCTGAACTTAACTCACAGGGCTACACTGGTATTTACTGGCCAGTGTGCAATTTTTGGGATGTCTTGGAAGTCACATACAGATGAGACGGGTCAGCTTCTGCTAATGTGGTAAACATAGATACTAACTCCAGATGCTGGGTCAGACAGTAAAGGATAGTGACAAGAAACACAGTGTTACAGAGAACCTTGATTTTCTGATAAACCCCAGCAACCTGCATAAATGACTAATACTGTCTTCTCAGGGTATATCAAGACATTCTGGCCGATTTCCATTCTACTTTTCTTCATGTTTCTTCTGCAGCTTAGTATGGAAAAATGGTGAGAAAGAATAATAGCTTTCAAATATCTGCAAAGGGAAGTCCACTTCAGATAGAAGAGGATGTAAACTGCAACCAAGAGAATCAGGCAAAACACAAATGTAGACTTCTAACTTAAAAGCAGGTAATGCATTGGAGCAGACTGCTTTCAAGGCCTGCAGGATCTTATATTGAAGATTTTTATAACTAGCTTTCCATGAACGGGTTAATTAAATACATGTCAAAGGGAATCCCATCCTGGGGCAAAAGGAGGGACATTCGACCCCAAGTCATTACTTATCTTTATCCCTTATGACTGTTTTCAAAAATCTCTGCAAACTTGCAGGCTGTTAAACAGCTGCTACATTTCACTCTGGCCATGTCTGATTTTCAGTTGTCTGTGAGCTTGCTGCTGTTCAAATGCACATTGTTAAAGCCTCCAAGTTTTCCAGGCTGCCAAGGAACGTCCTATAGAAGTAATTACAATGTCTATCTTGTGGCATCATACACTTCTCCTTCTGACTCTTCACTTCCTTTTCCCTCCTCTGTAATTCTGCCCAGGATCATGATGAGCTGAGCAGTAGCTGGGAAGAAAAAAGTATTAGAAATGTTGTCTCTGAAGAGGTATATATCAGGGCTTCAGAGAATCAAGGCCTCTGCTGGCATGTTTGAATACTGCCTAGGCTTTCAGAGCACAATATGGTGGGCAAAGTCATATTCAGATTGAGCGGCAAGGCCTTTATGATGGAATAAAATGTCACGTTATCTTCCACATGACACAAGCAAAGACTTTTCAGGAATTTAGAAGGAGAAGGAAGATTTTTTAAAAAGCACAATGAGAATTATTACTGAATTTGATTCTCCTTCTTTGGCAACAACCTGCAAAGCAACTTTTGTGCAAGTCCCAGACTCCATAGTCAGCCTTGCTGCAGGATAAAAAGACACACCTCAAAGACTGCTGCTGGAGCTTTGTAGTATCAGGTCAAAATGTTGCTTATTTTATGGTCTTTCTGTTTAAAAAAAAAAAAAATCTTATTGGCGACTACAGTTAAAGGAAAGGAAAGAAAATTCATACTTTACCTGAAGCATCAGGATGATAGAGGCTGGGAGCACTCGTAATTTCTCCCTGCTGGTGGAGACAGCTACCTGAGGATCTTTGACTTGCAATGAGAATCCTGCTCTTTGCAGATGGCAACCTGGACACTGCACCCAGTCCTAACTGTGGCTTCAGTATCATGGCAGATCGATAAAAACTTGGTGGGACCTCGTAGTGAGTATATGGTGGAGGGCAAAATTCATCTTTTGCAGGCCTTTCCCCAACCTACAGAAAAATCATTAATGCAGATATCAACACTGTCTTGACACACAACTAAATTCAAATAAATTGATCTCTTCCCAAAAAGAAAATAGATAAAATGAGGATTTTCTGTCGGTGAAAATAAATTAACTCCTAAAATCTGATATGATTTCCAGAGGTAGAAACACGAAGAGAGTGTGCAAGTAGAATTTTTATTACAAGCTATTTAAAATATTCCCATTGAGATACAATTTGGGGGGAAGTCAGTTTTATCTGAGTTAAAAATAAAGCTGAAAGTATTTTAAGTTCATTTTATCAAAGAAATGGTATTGTCAAATCATTTGTGTGAGGAAAAAACACTTCTGCATGTATGTGAGGCATAATGTTTCTTGTAATCTGTGAAGTTTCTGAAGAGACCTGGTGGTGGATGGTGGAGGTGGGCATGTTTCTATAGGTTACATTTTCAGGGAGCTATTGAATACTCCAAATCAAAGCTAAAACCCCCAGCTGCCCATTTGAATTGGGGAAAAAAAAAAAAAAAAGACAAATGTGCAGGTGTGATGCATTTATTGTTTATCAGAAATAGATGCTGATTTGCTAAAACCAGCAACAAACTTCTCAGCATTTTAATGGGTGTGTACTGTGGGGACAGCAAAGTAAATGCCAAGCTGGAAGTATTTCCAGCAAACTGGCTGTGACTGGGAAACCTGCAGTTGGAGAATGACCTGGTTCCCCGGATCAGTCCTGGCATCTTTCTACACTCAAGCCAGGCTCTGATTTCCACCTCACTGTGCTGCTTTGTGACTCGGGACAAGGGTGCAGAGCAATGTCAGTAATTTTCATCTCTCTCATTTGCAATGAAACTTCTGTGTAGAGTCCAATTTTTTACCATTTTCTTATAAAATGCAAAATCATTGTAATGCAGAAAGGGCCCATGACTATTTTATTGTGCATCCCATTTAGGCCACAGGAGGAAAAGGAAAAAAAAAGCTTCAGAAATAGGAAATCTGAAATAAATTTGTTTAAAAATTAATCATAAAGTGCCATAGGCTACCTAGGAAGAAATGTAACTGCCAATTAATTAACTCTGCTGTAAGTTATGATGCATATAATATGCCAAATCAATTTCTATTTAGCAATTATAAGCATTTAGAATATGCACTTCAACATTGGCTCTAAAAGCTTTGATCCTAGCTGCTTCTAGAGCTTTAATCCTAATTTAGCAAATCTTTAATATGCTAAAAGAGACAAGACTGACCTTATACTATTAAATATAGATTCTTTGAGGTCTTCAGACAGGAACTAGGAGATCAGATGCAACAAACACTGAGCATTATATTTTTGCCCTATATTTTTTCCTTTGTTTGCAGCTCTATTTCCTGCCATTAGATCTTCCTGTTTCTTTTTTTTATTATATTCCTGTGACCTATTTCTAGAAGTTAGGATAAGTTTTTTTTACTGTATAGAACATTCTCTAGACTTGGACTGCAGAAGATGCTTAGCTTATTTTCAGCTTCTGGATATGAGATTGTTTTCCTGGATAAGGTTCAGTACCTTTTCTTTCCCTGATGAATTTCAATCAGATGCCACTATATACTTCCTATCATTTCATATTTATCTGGCAGTGAACGTACCTATGCCGAGTACTTCAGTTTAAGGAACCAAGAAAATCTTTAAATATAGAAACCATGCATTTTTGATAAACTGGGTCAACTTAACAAAACTTTCAGTCACCTCACTTTTCTTCTTTATTGACAGCACATTAGGAGTAACGCAGAACACATATGCACACAAAACCAACCAATCAATTAAACAATCAATCACAAGCATAAAACATCTTTTTCAAGATGAGAAGTGAGGATTTAGAGTAGAATCATTTAGGTTTGAAAAGACCTTTAAGATTATCGAGTTGAACTCTAATTTACCCAAAAATCTCTCCAGAATTAAACTTTTTTTTTTTTTTTTTAATAAAGACACAGGTTTGGGGGACATAAACTTGCTATGGAGGCATGCTATTTTTTTCTTTTCCATTAAGTGTATCCATTAAGTGCAAATTCAACTGATCTCAATATAATTGTATGAAATTATTGATTACAAGGCAATTTTAAAGCTCTTCAGAAAGATATAGATTAATATGAGACCTGTTAGCATCTTGTGCTAGATTATTTTTGTACAAGAGACTTTTAAAGAAAAGATCTCTTGCAGACTGTCAGCTAAAAAGAAGCTCAGCTCAGAGTTGAGCTTGTGTATGGCTGTCTGCTCATTCCACCACCCACTCCCTACTTCCCCCACATCCTATTTAATAAATTTGTTAGAAAGAAATGGAAAGCCTGCATCATATACTTGGACCATACAGGAATTTTGACAGGCTGAACAGAGCAGGCAGCACAGCTAGCACAGCAGGTATGGATGCCTAGTACTTCCTTCACCTTACTTGGTTTATAACACCATTAAACACTAAAGCCTCAAGCAAGAATTTTCTTGCCAAGTGCCCGCTTCAGGCAGGGAACAGAGCTGGTGACATCAGTTCAGGAAGTTCAGATAATGAGATTAGGAGGGGGAAATTGCTGCTTTGACTATGTATAACACAACTTCTTTCCCTACAGGCCTTTCATTTCCACAGGCTTTTAGTCGATGCTTTCAGGAACAGAAAGATGTCTATGCTAGGCAATGGACCCAAGGATGCATTGAATGAGTCAGGCCCATCTGTGGGAGGCAGGAAGAAGTGGTGATCAGCAGACCTCCTTGCAGATTCCCACCAGAATCAGGGCTCTTGGCAGCAACCACAGAGCAGTGAATCACATGAGCCATCAACTACTATCTGACATGGAGAATATCCATGTGGGCAAATTCTCACCCTGCAGACCAGGCTGGTCTCAATCATGCTGGTCCCTGGAAATAGCTGCTGGGTGAGCACACTCTGGTAGAGGTGAACACTGAGCTGAGGAGTGTGCTCCTGGTCCAGCAGTATGGACAACCTTGTGTGAGCCTTTAAGGCCATGCCTTCCCACTATTCAGTTCACTAGCATGGCTACAGCCTTTGAGTCTCACAGTTTGCTCTTTTCCTTCCCATGGAGGTAACTGGGAACACAAAGTGGGCACAAGTTCCTGCTGGTGCTGACCAGAAGAGACTGAGTCCATGTAGTGATGGAGAGCCCATATTATGATGAAGCATGTAGGCAGCAGGCAGCAGCAATCTGTCCTGGAAAGTGACTGGTTTTTTAAGCACTTCACTTTGAGTTTTCTTCCTTCTTGCTTTTGGATTAAGACAGGCATGAACGATCTACCTCCACACCATGCTGAAGATCCAAACAAAAGCGCTTGAGGAGCTGCCAATGCCACAGGCAAGGCTGCCCATTTAAAAGCAACTCATTTCCAATATGGACTCAGCCTCTAAGAACAGTTGGACTGCCTTCTTGCCTCAGTTGGGACGTTTTGTCTGAGCTACCCAACACAAACTTCAGCACAGGCAGGTCAAGAAGTCCTGTCTGCTTCCCCCTCCACAGGGGTAGCCCTCAAATCTTCCTCATAGAGCTCTCCAGGCCTGGACTTTTGAGTCTCTGAGACAGCACCTTCCTATTTTTCTAGCTCATGTCACGGGGTATTTGTTCCTATCACTTAGCTAGCTGAAGGGTGCTTAGAGATACAAGCCTGATTGATAGCAGCTATTAACACTCTTGTCATAGCTATGTAAAGAGCTATAAAATGCTAATCAAACCTCTCCAAAGCCTAAACTGCATATGTGAAAGAGGGAAATCTGGATTTTTTTTTTCTCTTACAAAGACAGTAGCCATCCTGCTCTGGCATCTCCTTGTCTCCAAAATTTCTGGTCTTCAACACTGTCCCTTCACCAGGGTAATTTTCATTTATCTCAGTCCATTCTAATTGGTTTCTTTCAGATTGAAGATCAGTCATCTGCCATGAACCTGTACTGTGCACAGCTGCACTTTTAAGCATCCATCCACTACTGGACCCATCATTTTCCTTTCCCTTGAAAGGAGCCAAATCAGTCCCCTCTGCACTCCTTCAGCTAGCAGGAGAGTAATCACTTTTAGGGTGGCAGCATAAGAACGCAAATGCCATCCCCTGCTATCAGCTCCTGACTCTTGGGCTAATGCAAACTTATACCACAAACTGCAGTTTGATTGCCTTTTTCTTCTCAGCCTCTTAAATAGACAATCCATCTTCTCTGAGGACACTTGGGTTCAAACCTTCCCTTCTTGAAATCCCTACCCAAAGACATATTTCTTGGATGAGTGGGGGAAGACGCTAATCTAAAGTAAAGCATACTGCCGATTTGCCACAGCCCAAATCCTTCTCATGTGAAGACACTCAGCAGTGTACAGAAATCAGTCCTTTGCTCCCAGATGAGACTGCAGATCCTGCCTGTCTGAACCCCAGCTGTATGAGCCATAGAAATCTATGGTCTTCGGAGAATCATGCCACCCTTATAAACATCCAAACAGCTGTACAGTCTGGGTTATTTTGGCTTTAATTTCCACTGACTCACATTAAATGGTAATAACCTAGTAATTTTCCCTCACCTTATGAGTTGATTGTGAAGATAAACTAATAACAACTGGCATAGAAAAGTTCACAATGACTTTAATAATTCCTGCTCTGTATGCAAAATATAAGGGACAGAGCTGAAAACTGAAGTTAGAGGGGAAAGGGCAGAGAGCACTGCCTTTTCTGTGCTTGGGATGAGATGGTGCTCCATGAAAATCCATGATCACTTCAGCAGACTGCCTGTTAACATGTCATAAAGGTCTATCTAGACACACACATGGTATCTTAATTTGGGTATTGGTCAGTTTTTTATTGTCAACACCATCACCAAATTTGTTATTTTAGTGCTGTTCCTTGGATAATTACTATATGTAAAATGAGGCAGGTGTTAAAACAGCTTCCATAACACCACAAGACATACAACTGTGAAAAACAGTCCTCCTTTTTCTCAAACAAACAACAAGAAGAATACTGGCTCAATTTTTTTAAAAAAAGTGTTATCCTCAATATTTATATAAAAAGTTTAGCTGTTAAGCTACCCCAGGATACGAGCAGCAGGCACATCACAAAACCAAATATAGCTCCCCTTCTGTGCCCTTTCTTCACCTTCCAAGTAAGGGCAACCTTCCTCCACTGTGCTCACCTCCCAGCAGGGATTTCAGGGGAGCAAGACTCCTGCCCAACTTACCAAAGTGGAAATACAATGAGATACCAGGAGCCAGAATTGGACAGAGATTTCTTATATGAGGTGCAGGTCAATATAAAATATGGCATTCAAAGTCAATATTTTCCTGTATGATATATATGACCTTACATGAGCTTTGATAGCCCCTGAGTTTCAGTATGGATAAACAGAGCAGAACTGCTTTAGACTCTAATGCTCATCTGCAAAAACATTTTAACTTTCCCATCAAGGAGGAAAAGTCTCTGTAGGCAAATGACATTAATTTCCCAAAGCTATTCTTCAGGGAAAAAAAATGCAATTTCATTTATGAATAAATCCAAACAGTGTGTTTTTTCCTTTCTAAACATCCCTATTTATACTACTGGCAGATGATTGATTTGCTGGAAAACATTGGAGGCACACAGTGACAACTTTCAGTCACAGATAAGGCTTTGCAACAGGATCAGTGGCAGAAATGGTTAAGTAAGTTTATTTCTAGTGATTATACTTTTCCTTGATTTAGGATTTATTTCATATCTGAGGTTTTAGAACTAACTTCTGGCAGCAACAAGTAAGCGAATTTTCACCACAAAAGAGGCTCTCAAAGTTGCCTTCTTACCTCCTGAAGAAACTTCTCACTCATCGGGCTGAAGTGATGACCTGTAGGCCTAATTCCTGACACGACCAGTCCAGAACTGAAGAGTCTTGGCTTCTGGAGATCAGGTTTAAATTTGTCATACAGGATGCTGGTGGGCTTCGCCTCCCCTCCGTTGGACACTTTCTGCTCTGTAGAGACGGGCATGCCACACGCAGGGCTAGCGAAGGGCAGCCCTGCTGGTGCAAATGAAGGGTCGAGCTGCTCTATCGAACGAGGGTTTCTTCTAATGTATGTGATGATTTTAGGTCTCACAGGTTTGGGCCTGGGTATGGCAGGTTTAATCTCAATGGTTTCTTCCAGCTTTTCACTGCAGTCACTGTCCACATCTGCCTTATCTGGGAGGGAGCCCTTGGAGTGGACCAGGATAGGTTTGGGGATGGCACTGCTGCAAGCAGTCTTGATAGGCACTTTAGGGGATATGTTTAACAACTGCGTACTGTCAGAGGGAGGTAGGACTGAGGAGGGTGACAGTTTGCTGACATGAACTGTACAAAGGTCCTTTAAATTACTGTTTGATAGCATGGGTTGACTACTAACGTCCAGTGTTGCCACTGGGCACATGGGAGTTGGAACACATAAAAAGGCATCAGCCTTTGCTGAAACATTACAGCTCTCTGGTGCTTCCTGTTTCTGTCCGTTAGCTGTTTTTTCACTTGGAACTGAAAAGTGTGAGGTTTCCCCATCACTGTCATGGTTGTCAGGTTGTTGGTGTGACACTGTCTCTGCACTGCACTCTCTTTGATGATCAGAGAGAGCAGAAGCAGGCACAGCAGCATCCTCGGTGCTTCCTTTGACTAGCGTCAGTTTATTCTCATTACCTTTCAAGGGTTTGCTGTCAGGTAGATTCATGTTATGTGTAAGAGAGATCTGTTTACCAACTGTTTCAGCACATCCTGTGTCAACTTCATGTAAATTTTCATTTTTCCTAGGTGTCACTCTGCCACTGGATTTACTACCACAGGTGAGTGGGAATACTCTTTCCACTTCTTTGTCAGTAAAATATTCCTCACCAACACGGCTAGTTGCCCTGCTGTCACTGTCATTGCTTTGTACCCTTACCCCTTCAATGGTGATGTTATCGCTTAGCATTTTGTCATCAGGACAGGTTACCACCTGGCTTGATAATGCATCCTCTCCTTTACTGCAGATGTCTTGAAAACGTGATGCTTGAAATTTTGATGTGTCAGACCCAGAGTCTTTCTGTTCCTGAATTGCTGTGTTTTCATCATTTTGACATTCCACGAACTCTACCAGCATAATCCTCTCAATCTTTTGTTGACATGGATTTTTAGATTGTGGAGATGGTGCAGTCTTAAGCTCCAATTTTTTACTTTTATCACCCTGACCTAATTGTGCTTCTGATTTACTGGCAATCTCATTGGACTTAACAGGTAAATGCTGAGAATGAGAAGTTTGCAGTGTGCTTTCAACGTTAACATTTGGTACATTTTCTGGTTTACTTATTGTCTTGTTCCCTGAGGTAGATGGTTTGGAATAAAATACAATGTTTTCCTCTGAGGTATTGCCAAGTGGATGAAACACCATCCCAAGAAAATGATCCGTGGATGTTTTTTGTGATTTCTCTGTGTTTCCTATCAAATGGTGTGACCTGTCGATGGAGTCCAGTGATGCAGAAAGCAGACGTTTACACGGCACACGGCCAGCACAGTCTTTTGAAAATGCTTCAGACTGAGGAGACAATTTACTTGGTCTTCCCAAAGAAAGCCTTTTTATTCTCTCCATCTCCACAGTCCTGCATATTTTGCTCTTAGAAAAGTTCTGGGTGAAGTCAACATCACCTTTAGAAATAACCTCCAGGTTGGCATCATTTGTGCTACTTTTTAAATTGGACAGACTTTGTCCTCGACTAATCCTGATATGTCTTGATATATCCTTCACTTCGCTGGTACTACAATCTCTCCCCATGTCCCTGCTTGTGGTGGAGGGCAGCTTACTTTCCTGTACACTGGTGTGACAGGTCCGAGAGTCTTTGAAGGTCAGCAGTTTATGGTGCTCCGTATTCAGTTGAGTAACTTTCTCTGACCCTCCAGAATGTATATTCCCACTCTCATCTGTTAGATTCCGTTTTTTAACATCTCCTTCAGTACTTCTAACTTTTGTCACAATTTGGTTGGCATTGGTATCCCCTACACTCACTATGCTTTCATTATTATTTTTTATTTCACTCTGGTTGTCCTGAAGCTGGGCATAAAATGACTTGTTTGGGATTAACGGAGCACTCATTCTGAAGCTTCAGGTGACTGCTTTTCTGGCAGTCCTAATTAATGAGAAAGCTTTTCCCCCCCTATCAGTTTAACTAATATGCATGCTTCAGCTATACATTTAAATTATAAAACCGAACAGTAGAAATTTCCTTCTCAGAAAGCTTGGAGTCTCTTGTCAGAGTCACATTTTTGTGCTGTTTAGTTTTCTTTCATGCAGTCTCTGGATCTTGGAAATCTTTATGACCTGCTGTAGATAGCTTCAACGAAAGCAAAATAGATCAGTCAGGCTTCCTCTGACTGAGATGCAGTCAATCCAGCCAACCTATGAGAAAAAAAAAAAAAAACAACAACGTCATGCTGATGTCAGCGTAACCAACTAAACCAAAGTTAAAATCAACACTACTCCCAGGTACGTCCTCAGGATAGAGTATTCCCAAACACATTAGATGCTGTTTCAGTCACAGCTTTGCTCTCAGGAAAGACTCTTAATGTAGAGTAGAAATCTGAATTAAGAAGTTGCACAATTAAAACTGTCCTGGTTACAAGAGTGGTTGCTACTGTTTTTAAGCCATATAGATTTACAACTGGAAATAAGCATAAACAGTTAGGCGAGGATGGGAGCCTGCATCAAGGGTCTAAGCACTTCCTTATTGCTATAACAACGTCTTTGTAACACTCAGAACAGCTACTGATGCAATTAAAGCACCACTGTATAGACAAATTATAACTAATAACATTTCAGCTTCATTAGAAGACATTGATGGGTTTCTCTTCCTGCCATGTAGAAATCTCAGTTGTGCTGATATCACATTCCCTTCAACATCTCTTAGCCAAAAAGCAAAGAAAGCAAGAACTATGGCTGGAGGTCTGTAAAGGCAAACTGTGATTTTTGAGACAGCTGCACATGAGTATGTTCAAATATAAAGGACTATACACCAGCCTCAATACAGTGCATCTTGTTTTGGCTCCCTCCCACCTGTGGCTTTGGGAGCACAGATTTTGTCCTTTATAACCTCCAACGAGAAGAAGGGGAAGTTTCTGTCTGTGCCACGCCTCAATTCACTATCTAAGCTCTTTCTTGCACTGTGTAAGTTCATAACTTCCATCATAAAGAAATATGAACACGGGAAATTGGAACATGCTCCATAGTTCCCACAAGGCAGAATTCAAAGCACCTGCAATGCTTCTAGCTATGCTGTTTTTTTTTAATCAAGGCTCAAGGGGGCACTAAATAGAAGTGATAATTAAGTCCACTGCTCTGTCTATGGCATCCGGATGCAGGTCTGGGCCTGTTTCTAACACCCACTATGAGCAGGTCCCAGCCCTTGCACTGAGTTCAGTTCTGCTCACAACATCTGTCTCTAAGCTCAGCCCAGTTTCTTAAATGGTGCACACACGTGTTGGTTGAGTTTGGATTCCAGCTCCTGGCATAGTTCCAGCTCTTCAGCAAACAATAACTAATTAAATTAATTTGTGAAACAGAACACCGTATTAAGAATTTCACTTCAGCACCACAGAATTTTGTTATTATAGATCTCATTCACAAAGCACTGTAAAGCAAACCTTCCAAACTAATTCTGTGTTCTGTCCTTCTTCTCAGAGAAAAAAGGAATTTAATACTTATTAAATTAAATATATGCATTATGGAGTTTTTTGGTTCATTTCTCATTGTTTCTTTTTTCCCCTCATGATAATATGAGAGTTTACTTATTGAACTCAAAATAAGTTTTCCCCTCAAAAATTACAATACCAGAGTTTACATATTGAACCTGAAAGCTGACCTCTAAACACTCTTCACTGGGCAAAGCCTGTCTGTTGTTATTTGTTCAGTTAGCTAGGAAAGGCCACTGATGTGCTTCAGAGAGAGCTGAATTCAGTCAGTTCATGTTTCTCCCTCAGCTTTCAAGCTGCAGCACCCTGTAGTACCAAAAGTGAGGGCCGTGAAAATCACAGAGCTGGAACACCTCTCTTAGGCATAGAAGCTGAATAAGACAACTCTGGGGAGACCCTATTGCAATCTTTCAATATTAAAGGGAGGGGGCTTATAAAGAAAGATGGAAAAAGGCTTTGCAAAGGCCTGTAGCGATAGGACAAGGGTTAATGGTTTTAAATTAATAGCAGGTAGGTTTAGACTAGATGTATGAAACAGTTCTTTACTGTGAGGGTGGGGAAACACTGGAACAGGTTGCCCAGAGAAGTTGTGTTTGCCTCCCCCCTGAAGGTGTTCAGGGCCAGGTTGTACAGGGCTTTGAGCAACCTGATCTAGTAGAAGATGTCCTTGTCCATGGCAGGGAAGTTGAACTAGATGATCTTCAAATGTATTTTCCAACCCAAATCTATTCTATGAATTACAAGGATGATTCTGGGACTTGAGCCTCTCCCCTATGAAGAGAGACTGAGATCCCTGGGGCTATTTAGTCTGGAGAACACTGAGAGGGGATCTGATCAATGTTTACAAATATCTGAGGGGTGGGTGTTAAGTGGAGGGGGCCAGGCTCTTTTCAGTGGTTCACAGTGACAAGACAAGGAACAATGGGTTCAAACTTGAACATAGAAGATTTCACCTCAACATGAGGAGAAACTTCTTTACAGTGAGGGTGATGGAGCACTGGAACAGACTCACCAGGGGAATTGTGGATTCTCCTTCTCTGGAGACTTTCAAAACCCACCTGGATGCATTCCTGTGCAGACTACCCTAAGTGATCCTGCTCTGGCAGGGGGGGTTGGACCTGATGATCTCTTGAGGTCCCTTCCAACCTCTGATATACTGTGATACTGTAATCTATGATTCTAAGAATTTAATAGAAAGCACAGTGAGGAAAGCATTGGGGACCTGAGAAGTAGTTGGAGGAAACTCATCTTTTTTGCACTATCTTGTCCTCTCTTAACAAAATGTCACCCAAAACTTTAACAGACTATGGTTAGGTGAATACGATTGGTTGCCAGATGCCCACCAAACCACTCTCTTATTCTGTCATCTCAACAGGATGGGGAGAGAAAACAAGATGAAAGAGCTCATGAATTGAGTCAAAGATAGGAAAATCACCGACTACCACTGCAGGCAAAACAGATGGCACTTGGAGAAAATTAATTTCCTTTATTGCCAGTTAAAATAGAGTTGGATCATGAGGAACAAAACAAAAAAAAAAAACAAAACACCTTCCCCTAACTCACACCCTTTTTTTTCCCAGGATAAACTTCACTCCTTCATTGGTGTCTCCTCCATCCCACCAGTTGCTCCTTCCCTGCCTTGTGCTCCCAGAGACACTGAAACTCCTGGTTCTATGGCTGTATATATAAATAAATTAGTAAATTATAATGATGATGTACATTAAATCCTAAGTACCACATCAAGCTGATGCATTTCAAATGTGAGTAGAGCAATACCTTAATTTGCCACTTACTTTCTTCTCTAAATCTCTTACATGGGTTTAGAACAAAGTTAATTAAAGCATTTAAGATCATGAACGTGGTGCTAAGAGGTCATTCATTCCTCGTTTACATGATGGAAGTACTTGCATTCATTGGAAGCATTTTCACGACAGCATGCAAGACACGCCACGCTTGTATGATTCAGAAATCAGATCAAGTAAGTAGTAAGAACTAATCAATACAAGGGTCAGGAAAGATCTGTTCCTTCTCAAAGATAGGACACTGCACATCCTCAGTGTGATAGCAGCTGAGATTAACCTCTTAAAGCAAGTCAGTGCTGGCCAGAGACATAAGACTTCAAAGGTTGCTTTAGAAAGAGAAAATAAAACACTGTAGCCAGAGATCAATCTTGGGCAGTGTTAGCATTGCTCCTGCACTTCCTCCAGAGTCAGTAAGAAAGGTCAAGCACTTCAGAAAAGTGGTCCATCCTGTGTTAACACATTTCAAGATGGACCCTATGCACCTTCAAATATATATATATATATAACCTTCAAATTCTTCTCTTCTGGTGACATCCAGTGTCAAGAGTATGGATATCACAAACTTGAAGAACCCATTTCATCCTTTCAGTTAGCATCCATACAGTTACCCCAAAATATTTTCTTCTACAGAACACTGCTTAACTTTGTAATGCTTTACTGTTGCCATTACAATCAATACATAGAATAATGATTCTGTGTTTCAAAAAAACCCACAAGACTCCATTCTGCTATAGAACATACTGACAGCACAGGACACCTGCTAAAGTAATACAAAAATATAATCAAGCATCTATGTCAATTAATACCTTATTAATCCATTTCCCCCTGTTAAGGAATGCAAGCTTTTGGTCTTTGGTTCAATCAATGTGATGCTTACTGTGACAGGCACGCTTGGGAGTAAGAGGTATAGTTTTGTATTACATTTGGGACCTTAGAAGATTTGATTATTCTTTGCTAAATACCTTCTATTTAAGAAGCTTTGGCTTGGGTTTTCTGCAGGATAGTTAATTTTATGTGGCACTGTCCAGGCTCAACTTCACTATGCTCTTTGGACTCAGTGACATGAAAAGATTCAGCTGTGCCTGAGTTCTGCTGGCTCTTGCCCTATTTATTACTCACCTTTCTTGACTGATGCTGTCTGACATACGCACATCTAAAGTGACTCCCTGCTGTGCAGGAATGCTCTGAGATGACAGATGTGTGAACGTTCTAACTCTCCATACACCCTCTTCAGTGCAGGAACAAGGGGTAAGAGGAGATTCGATCCCAGCAATGACAACACCGCATCACTTAGCAGCTTCTCACTGGGGACCTTGGACAAGAAATATGACTACAAGTCTTAAAGACTGGACTCGGTATACGTAAATCTCAATATAGGCAAACATTTCTTGATACTGTATAGCGTAAAAACGTCTTCTCTACGTTGCTGAGAGCTCTCCATGCCATAGCATTCTGATAGGATACAGTAACTGTAACTGTGAAAAATAAACTTTACAAAATGATGTCAACATGCTAAATGGTAGAATAAAATTATATCCACAAGATTATGGTTAGCTATGAATTCCACCGAGAGAAGAAAAGTTCAAGGAGCCAGAAGCATAATTAAAATACTTTTGTTTAATTTCAGCAATTTCATTCTGAGATATCTCTCTCTTAAGAGCCTCTATACTAAATTTGAGCCCATTTAATAATCTAAGAAAGAAGCCTACAAGTTTCTTCTCATCTGCTACTGCAGTTATTTCCCTACACTCTGTTCCATCCTAAGACACATTTGGCCAGCAGATCCTACCCTAGCCTTTGGGGACACTAGGGAGAAAGTAAAGCTGAGCAGGATGATTTCTGTCCCATGACAGACATCTGGGCTGTATCAGCAGAGCTCAAGTTTTTAAAATGTAGCTGGCTGGATAAAGAAAGTAGCAGCATCTGAATAGTAACAGCAGCTTTTGCTGGTTAAACAAGCAGTGTAAAAATATTACTACCCTCAGTACGCATCAAAGAAAAACAGAACAGCATTACCATGTTATTGGCTGTCTATTTTGTTTTCAATCTGCCACAAGAATAGAACAGCAATAATTATGAGATAAGCAAAGCAACTATCAAAACATATGGAAAATAAAACTGGAAACAGAGGAATAAAACCTGAAATATGTTTAGAAGTTTGGCCCCTGTATAAACATTTCCTAATGCAGGCTGCTTACTCATCCTAGTATTGAAAGTCTAAAATCAGAATATTTACAACAAGATACACCAAAAACATCTGGTAGTATTGGTAACACTGTGCATGGCTTAGGCTGATTGCTCTTTCAGTACAAAGTGCAACAGCAGCACCTGAATACCTTATTAACCATCTGCCACTGAACTGATTGATGTCTCTTGTTATTTAAAAAAAAAAAAAAAAAAAGGGAAAAAAAGGCTTTGACAGAGCCTGCAAATGGTCAGCCATTAGCCCACAAACTCCCTCATCATCTGTCCACTCCTGTAAGGTACATGTTCTTGACCCAGTGGGGTAGTGAGTTGTACTGCCCAGGGATGAGGATCACACAGACTTTTGGCTGCGTGTGAGGACCTGCATACCAGCCCACTTTGCCATGACTCAGGGAGGAGGCATGAGGTGTCATGGGGTGTTCGTCCTCTCAGAAGGTAGCTACTACTGCTTGATCACAACTCCGTTGAGCACGAAATGAGAAGCCTCCAGTCACTTCCCTCAGAGTCTATCTTGGTCATGGGCTCCAAGTTCACTAAGTACTGCAGCATCCAGGACAAGGCAGAGGAGAAGTACCAGCTCTGATGGACTCTGCTCAAGCAGCACAGATCAAACAGGATGAGCATCTTTGACTGTGTTACAGCACCCACAGATAAACTCCTGCAGAAACAAGACTCTAAGAAAGAAACCTCAGTCCACAGGAAAGATGGTCCTATTGTTTGACCATTTCGGTGATGAAGGAAAACGGATGAAAGTACATGAGGAATATATTTGTATGCGGCAGGAAACAGATGTGGGTTTTACAGTTACTACAGAAAACTGGCATGAGCAGCAGCTTCCAGATATGCACAGTTGTCCCAAGAAATGCTGCTGGAGAGAACTGGCAAACCAGACAGCCTAGCTGAGGCCTTCTCTGGGAGATGAGACACCACAGCATCTAATGCCAGGGCTACACACTGCCAAGAACAGATGAAACAAATACAGTGCTGGAAGGGAGGGAGGCAGGAATATTTTCTTGAGAAGGCCAAATCATTAGAAAGAACCACTTCTAAAGGTGGTGGATGTTGAAAATTGATACTAGGACTGTAAAAAAAAAAAAAAAAAAAAGGCAATAACCTTTATAAACTTCTTGGAATGGGTAATTAAAGTGGTGGAAGTGGTGGAGAAGGGTTCACCCAGGCATGTGATAATTTTGTTAATGTGATTTGGAAGGCTCAGAACTAAGCTTTGGCTACATTCCCCAGCGGCTTCTATTCATAATGAAGCAGACCCAGCTGTTTGGGGAAATTACAGCATAATCTCATCATTGGCAGATCCTATGGAAATGTCACTATATATCATAAAGAGGACAGTACTTCAGATAGACAACTTTCTGCCTGGCAAGCAATTAAGACATAAGCAGAGAAATTGTGGAGCAAATGTTAAATTTTTACACACTGGAAAATCACAGGAAAGCAGTTCCTATTCACTTGTAAAACTGGAACAATCTGAAAGGCCATGCTGGGCAGGGCTTTGAGCAACCTGGTCTACTGGAAGATGCCCCTGCCCATGGCATGGGGGTTGGAACTAGATGATCTTCCAAGACCCTTCCAACTCAAACCATTCTATGTAACTATTAGAGGTTTTTGTAAAGTATGATTCTGTAGCATTTCCAGAATGTCAGTGATTTAGCGGTTTTAATGCCTTACAGTCAATAAATTTTACTGTTTTCATTATTTACATGATTATTTTGTATCTATACAAACTGCCAGGCTCCTAAGCTGCTGAAAATCAACCCCACGATGAACAAGATAGTGACATAAACAGAGAAACACTGCTGAGAAGGACTCAGCCCAGGTCCTGCCCACCACCAGAATCAACCAGAAAACACCCAAATCAGAGTACAGCTGCATCCTCTGAGTCCCGTGAGATTGCTCTTTGCTCTCTTTCCCCAGGGATTTTGGGGTCAAGCCTGCAGTAATGCAATTTTCTTATATGACAGCCCTGAGAGACCCCTGGGAAGAAGCAACACAACTTGGACAAGAGTGGCTGGAAAGCTGTCTGGCAAAGACAGCTGAATACAAGCCAGTACTGTGCACAGGTAACCAAGAAGGTCAACAGCATCCTGGAACACTGTCCTGGAATAGTGTGACAAGAAGGACCAGGGAAGTGACTGTATCCCTGTACTCAGCACTGCTGAGGCCAAAACTTGAGAACTGTGTTCTGTTTTGGGGCCCTCACTACAAGAAAGACATTGAGGTCCTGGAGAGGGTCCAGGGAAGGGCAACAAAGCTGGTGAAAGGTCTGGAGAACAAGTTTTATGAGGAGAGGCTGGGGGAATTGGAGTTGTTCAGCCTGAGAAAAAGAGGCTGGAGGAAACGTCACACTCTACAACTACCTGAAATAAGGTTGCAGGGAGGTGGAGGTTGGTCTCTTCTTCCTAGAAACAAGTGATAGGATAAGAGGAAATGGCTTCAAGTTATACCAGGGGAGATTTAAACTGGATATTTGAAGAAACTTCTTCACTGCAAGAGTTATCAAATACCAGGACAGACTAAGGGAGATAATTGAATCTCCATCCTTGGAGATGGAGGATCCATAGATGTGGTGCTAAAAGATGTGGTTTAGCACCATACATTCTGTGATTCTGTGTGACTCATTGTTCTTTAAGGTCTTTTCCAACCAAAATGATTCTATGACTCTGTTTAATGATTATATAACTCCCTGTTTGCATTCCCTGGTTTTCCCAAAGGAGGGGAGGTAACAGCATTGCTCTCCATGTCCTGAAGTAATAGGACTGAAAAAATCAGGTGCTAGCATGACACCCTAGCCCTGGAAATTGCTGTAGCTTCTGGTAGGACCATAAGTTGTCACTGCAACTTTCATTTCTGAATAAAAAGAAAAAATGGAAAGGATGCTTCATGTTAGAAGCATATATATATAATTATTTATGCATGGAAACTGGAGGACACCAATGCAGCAGGAAGAGCAAAGGCATTGCACTGCTTTCCTTTTGGCTGAATATCCCCTTTCAGCACTGAAGCACTTTATCTCACAGGCCCTGCTGTGGATGGGAAACAGCCACAACCACCTGCAGCTGCTGTTGGCTAAAGAAACCTGTGGCTGCTGGATCTCCCTAGCGAAAAAGCTCTCAGCTTTTCCTGCTGTGGCAGTGGAAATGACAATGCAAAGAGCAGAAACCTTTGTACAGCTCCTTAATTTACCTCCCGCTACACTGTGGGTATCAGTACGTCTTCAACGCAAACAGATCCAAAACCTTCATAGATAATTTATATAAGTTCCTTTTCATAAGAAACTTGTAAGTGTCTGGGCTTCAGTTTGTTTTTTAGGTCAAAAGTGTATTTTGTAATACTAATCTGAAGAGCTACCCTAATAATTCATTACCTGTGAGGGCTCAATTCCCAAAGCACGTTATGTGGAAAGGATCCTGCCAACTGCTATTTCAAGGATTTGAGATTAAAGATTCTCATTATCAAAATGGACAAATTATTTTAATTATTAACATCAATCAACTATCCACAAGGCATAAGCCTTAATAGTTGTTTTCAAGACTTCTTTATTAACATTTCCATTTGCCTTCAAATGTTCACTGTTAGATAAGACAACATATTCTGATATAAGCAATCCTATTAATCGGATCTTCCATCAAAGGACAGACGTCTCTGACTGTCTTAACAACAGGAACTAGGAACTTTGATAACCACAGCAACTCATCTTGTACAAATGTCTAGTTTTATTACATTTCAGACAAGTACACCTAGTTAAAGGTACAGGAGCAGCTCATACTTTCTGAGGCACAATGCTATTCAATTCCAGACTTCAAAGAAAAACAAACAGCAGACCCTCAGGGAAAGCCACTGTGAAGAAAAACAGTTTTATATAAGGGCATTCTGGCTGTTTAAGTAGTAAGAACTGGTAAATCGAGCATGGCAAGACCTCACCCTGAACCTCCAGTCCATGCAGATCTATCCTGCCAAAGCCATGAGGAAAACACAGGTGATATGAGAAAACCTTGAATCAAAATAAATATATCACTGATCACTGCAAGGCACCATAGAGCAAATGAAAATATAAAGAAAGAAAGCAGTAAAGAAGTTTTCTTAAAGGCAAGTACAGTCAAGGCAAAAACTGGTTCCTCCCAAACAAGTGGAAACAAACAGAAGGAAAATGACAACAAACCAAGTCCACGGTGCCATAGCTTAGCTCACCTATTACGTACAGGCACATTACATTACCTCAGGGCTGACCCAAACACAAGGCATGAAATCAGCCCTCTGCACTCTTCATTTTGCCCCTGGATGTTAGCAGGGTCATCATACATGCACTGCTTCACCACCTTGCACTCTTGGCCACAGAACCAGCAACATAAATAGGAGATAGTAGTGAAGTTGAGAAATATACCATTAGCTTCTGTTGCTCTTCCCTGTCAGAAGGGAGGGAGAAGCAAGGGCATCCGGCACATTCTTCAACCTGCAGAGCCCACTCAGCAGCTTACTATGTCCCTCTCTATCTGAAAACATGAACTGCAGTATATCATACAATCTGTAACAGCTGGACAGAGGATGTGCTGGGCCCCAAAACACTGCTTAATTTATTTCTGAAACAGCATGAAATCCTGACAGAAAGGGGATCATGAAACATTTCCAATGTGATCATGGTTTTTTGGTGGGTTTTTTTGTTTCCTTTTTTTTGTTTGGTTTGGGGTTTTTTGTTGGGTTTTGGTGGTTTGGGTTTTTTTTTGCTACGACTGCTAAATCTTTCCTGGCTTTTTTGTTGTTGTTGTTTTGTGTTATGTTTTTGCTAAGACTGCTAAATCTTTCCTGCCTTCCAAAAAACATCTGTGAGACAGAAAAAAAATATATTTACTTATAATACTCAAACATGAAAAAAAGTTCATAAATTTGCTTCCTACTGAGCAAAAACCAGAAACTCTGAAACTCAGAAGCTTTGTCTACTGCAGCAAATTTACCCACTGCTGATAAAGCAGTTACAACTGGTGCTGAACTCAGTTTAACTTCAAGTGTAGCCAAGGGTAAACTGTCTTTCCACATAATTTTCTGAATCCTACTGAATTCAGTGGCAGGTAAATGTGTCAGTTCTTAACTGAATACCTAAACAGGAATTTAGAACCCTAATTTTAGACTGCTAGGTTTGCACATTTCAGTTTGAACTACCACCACCAGTTCTGTAATGCTGTCATATTTTCAAAAACATTACTGCAGCCAAACTTTCAGAAACATTACTGTGGATATACAGAGGCAGCCCATCAGCAAAAACCATAGCTAACGCGAAGCATTATCAAAAATTCTGCTCATTTCCTTCAGTTCTACTAAAAAACATCTTACATAATTTGATCTACATTTCCAAAATAGTGTTCCTTGTCACTTGAGATCTAAGATGGAATATAAACACTGTCAATTTGTTTAGAAAAAAACAGTGGCAAGATGAAAAACTGTGGTAAAATACAGGCTCTGGACTAGATGACCTTGGTTACATCAGTTACAACAGCCTCCCAAAGGGCATAAAGCTTGGTGTATTTTTGTTCACAGTTGTGCTTTCCTACCAGGCTCTGTAAAGTATGTGATGCAGGTTTCCAGGTGTAACTCCAGCTGTTAGGAAGGCAGAAGGAACACAGATAATTATTCCACTCAAGTTGCTCTGACTGATGGAGAAGCTAGAAGTTCAGATGCCATGATGCCCGCTGTGCACCACACGTCTGCGGTAGCTGGGGTCTCACCAAGAGCAAATTGGCAAGGAAGCTCTCATTTAAGCACAGAAGGCAGAATGTAAAGTCTTATTACTCAGAAAGGTCAAGCACAACTAATGCACTACCTGCCTATTGCTACTGATCCTGAAAGTGTACAAGTTCTTCATAGTAACCACTGTAAACAATTATATCTGTTCTGCTTTGTAAAAAGGTATACATTGTTCAAAAACATTTGTAGCAACTTGCCTGTCAAAAGATTGCATCCACATTTTCATAAATTAACAGAAATTTGATTCATCTTTAGTTTCTATCACCTTTCTATTTATCACGCATTCTATCACCATGCATTCCTTACACTTATAGATAAAATAAAAAATATTTTGATAATGAACTTTGAGGACTTTTTTCCCTACTGTATTTTTTCAACAACAAATTTACATACAGTAAAAGAACAGGATTTAAGAGCTTTCTGCTCATTTTTTTAATGTTGTTGATTAGCATCCATGGTTGTGGATCCAGCATCTTCTCTGTGTATCAGATACAGAACAACTGAATGAAAACTAACAAGTACTCACCACCACAGGCCAAGGAAAAAGGGATGTTTCTTTCAAAGCTGCATGTCTCAACTTACAGTAGTCTCTCTTAGAGCCTCAGCTCACAGCATTCTCTGCTTATCCCAACCATACAACAGTCTTCCCTCCTTCTGAAGCTGGGAAGAGATTCAGGCTTCACAGTATGTGCTGAAGACCAGTTGGGCTCTCAGGCAAAACACATAAATTAGCTCTAAAGAACAGGGTACTGCAAAGGAAGCACCTACAAATTCCCTTCTTTTTTTTTTCCCCCAGTTCGACTGTGTGTGCAAACTGAAGGGCAAAGCATGTAGTCTCCTAGGGAACTGCTCAAGACTTTCCAGCTTTGCTGGTGGAGCTGGTTGGAGGACAAGTGTTGGTGGAGGACAAGCTTAACATGAGTCAGCAGAGTGTCCTTGCACAAGTGAAGGCTAACCACGTTCTGGGCTGCATTTGCCAGAAAGTAGGCAGCAGGTCAAGCCAGTGGTCCTTCCCTCCGCTTGGCATGAATGAGGCAGCTGGAGAACTGTGTCCAAGTGTGAGGCCTCAGTATGTTGATAGTGGAGAGGATCCAGAGAAGAATCACCAAGATGGTTACAAATCTGGAGCACAGGACATATGAAAATAGGCTGAGGGATCAGCCTAGAAGAGAGGAGTAGTTGTGGGGGAGCCAATAGCTGTTCTGAGCTACATTGAAGGGGAATAACAGAGAATATGCAGCCAGACTCATCTCATAGTTGCCCAGCCAAAGGAAAAGAAGCAAAAAGAAGAACAAGTTGCAATAAAGAACAATTTAACTTAATGGGAAAAAATGTTATAATGACAAGTGTGAAGCACTGATACAGACCATCCGGAGGGCTTATACAATCTCTATCCTTGGAGATTTTAAAAATTTATCTCAAATAGGTCCTAAGCAATCTGACTTTACAAGGAAGTTGGTCCAGTTGTGAGCAAAACTTGGACTAGGTGTCCTCCAGATGGCCTTTGTCACCAAATTATTCCATAATTCTAATAGCTACATCTTCACAGGAAGAAGAATAAAGCACACTTTCATGACACACTGCTGGAAACACCAGGGCAGCGCAGGCTTGAAAGAATGAAATTATGACTTGATTCTCCAACATAGTGCTTTTTGCCCAAAACAGCACCCAAAAACTCCAGCAATCATAATTTGTGCAGCATTCCAAGAACGGAGCAAGGACCACCCATAATGTAAAGCTACTTTGCAGTTAAGAGCCCTGCTCTTGGATTGGGAGCAGTGATATTGCTGGAGCCACTCAGGATGTTACAGAGATGTGATGCCTAAGATTCACCAGTGAGTAGCTCACATTTAACTGTCACACACATGCCCTCAGCAAAGAGAATCTTCTTTTCTGTTGCAACATTTATTTCTAACTCTATTGAATTTTAGGCTGTCTCTACCTGCCCTGGCCAGATAGAGACGTTTAATAGTGTGGCTATGGCTAGATGGCATAAAGAAAGGACATAAAAGGAATGGGAACCATGCAGAGATCTCAGTGCAGGTAAATTAGTACCATACTGTTAGCGAGTTCATTTGCCAAACCTCAGAATATTATTCAAAACAGACATCTCATGTATCTATATACTAAACTGAGTATTGTAAAATCAATTAGCAATGGCTAGCAGTCCCAGGATTCTGCTAACATCTGCGGGGAAAAAAATAAAATAAAATCAAAGGTAAAAATGCCCTTACTCTGAGTATCAGCACCAATGACCCTAGTATGTGAGATGTCTCTTCATCAAAAAGTGTTAGAGGAGCATGACAAGAAATTCCCTCCATTTCAGATCATAGAATCACAGAATAATAGAAGTTGGAAGGGACATCCAGAGATCATCAAGTCCAACCCCCCTGCCAAAGCAGGATGACTGAGGGCAGGCCACACAGGAATGCACACAGGCAGGTTTTGAAAGCCTCTGCAGAAGGAGACTCCACAAACTCTCTGGGCAGCCTGTTCCTTGTCCTATCACTGGGCACAACTGAAAAGACATCATCACCTTCATCTTGACATCCACCCCTCAGATATTTATAGACACTAATAATAATCCCTCACAGCCTTCTTTTCTCAAGACTAAACAGCCCCAGTTCTCTCAGTTTTTCTTCATAGGAGAGAGCTGTGACATCTTTGTTGGTGTATTACTCCTGAGAGAGTATGGTACCCATTTCCTGCAACATGTTAAATAAATCCTTCTGGCAGTCACATACAGACAAGAATAGACTCAACTGCTCACACCCACTTTTGCAGGACAAGTAAAAGTTTTAGACCAAATTATTCTAAAAGTTATTTTATTCTACCTGACTCAGCAGCATATTTATTTAATTAAAACGTAGATTCGAATTCAATTAGAATAGTATATCCTATTTTATAAAAGAAAAATATATATATTACTGAATGGGAAGTGAGGAAAAAAAAAATCAAAAACAGAGAAGAAATAAAGCAGACCGTTTCAGTCTGTTAGAAGGAGCAAAATTAACACTATGACTATCTCTACCACTTGCAAAATGTGTTTCTTAACCTGAAAAATATGTAATGATACAGTAGATAATAGAACAATGACTACTACTGAAAGAATACATAGTTGGAGATGGCCAAGCTTTGGTCTGACTTGCAGCAGGGCGGCTATCCCATCTGCCCTTTTTCCCTTCACTTTTTTTCAGTACCATTAAAACTACAGGACTGATATTCAATAGAAAGAACTTACCAATGATGTCAACATAAAATCTACATTCAGGAGGTCTGTGGGACCACATCTCTTATTTTCCCAAAATGAAGTAGTCTCAATGTTCCAAAGTCACAAACTTTTTAAAAAATTATGATTATTTTTTTTAAATTATTTATTTCAGCATCTAGAAGGGGAAAAAAAAAAAAGATCTGCAAATGAAAAAGTCTAGTTTCAGTATTCTGCCTTCAGCCTCATGATCCACTGTGCCCCAGCAGTCAAGTAGTCAGTAATATTTACTCATCAATTATTTAGCTGAAAAGATACTGGAGATGATTGGAAACAGTCATAAAAGGAGACAGCATTAGAAAACACTGGGTATCCAAAGAGTGGCTGTCAATGGCTCCATGTCCCAGTGGAGGCCAGTGACAAGTGGAGTCCCTCAGGGATCAGTCCTGGGACCAGTCTTGTTCAACATCTTTGTTGGTGACATGGACAGAGGCATTGAGTGCACCCTCAGCAAGTTTGCTGATGACACCAAGCTGTGTGGTGCAGCAGACACGCTGGAGGGAAGGGATGGCATCCAGAGGGACCTTGACAGGCTGGAGAGGTGGGCACAAGCCAACCTCATGAGGTTCAACAAGACCAAGTGCAAGGTCCTGCATCGGGGTTGAGGCAATCCCAAGCACCAATACATGCTGGGCAGTGTCTGGCTGGAGAGCAGCCCTGGGGAAACAAACTTGGGGATGCTGGTGGATGAGAAGCTCAACATGAGCTGCCAGTGTGCATTTGCAGCCCAGAAAGCCAACCAGATCCTGGGCTGCATCAAGAGAAGTGTGGCCAGCAGGTCAAGGGAGGTGATTCTCCCCCTCTACTCTTCTCTGGTGAGACCCCACCTGGAGTACTGTGTCCAGTTCTGGAGCCCCTGTTACAAGAGGGATATGGACATGCTGGAATGTGTCCACAGAAGGGCCACCAGGATGAGCAGAGGGCTGGAGCACCTCTCCTGTGAGGACAGACTGAAAGAGTTGGGGCTGTTCAGTCTGGAGAAGAGAAGGCTCCCAGGTGACCTTCTTGTGCCCTTCCAGTATCTGAAGGGAGCCTACAAGAAAGCTGGGGAGGGACTTTTTAGGCTATCAGGTAGTGACAGGACTAGGGGGAATGGAATAAAGCTGGAAGTGGGGAGATTCAGACTGGACGTGAGGAAGAAGTTCTTCCCCATGAGAGTGGTGAGAGCCTGGAATGGATTGTCCAGGGAGGTGGTTGAGGCCCCATCCCTGGAGGTGTTTGCAGCCAGGCTGGATGAGGCTCTGGCCAGCCTGATGTAGTGTGAGGTGTCTCTGGCCATGGCAGGGGGGTTGGAACTACATGATCCTTGTGGTCCCTTCCAACCCTGACTGATTCTATCATTCTATTTACCTATGTGTCTTCATTTAAAGGAGTGGAGGAAGACAGGCTCTAAAACTACTCTCAAAGTAGTTACGGAAAACTCTACACAGGATTGGATAGAAATACAGAATATATTTTGAAGATTAAATGGAAGTGCTATTCAGAACTACAAACTACAGTGCAAAGTATAAAATACACAAAAACCCATAGTCTGGGTTTTGCACAGAACACCACCTGGCGGAAGTCTTCTCCAAACCTCCACCAACCACGCCAAAAATTCAGGCCTCAAATGCCTCCCCCCATACTAAGCTTCTCTGCACTCCTGTTACCAAACCCTTGTGACACAGCTAAAATTCAGCTCACCAGCTTCAGGCCCCTGCCAAGGCCACTCTAAGCACTCACGCAATTGCAAAGACAAGGGAGCAGCATCGGGAAGAGAGAGGGAGGGAAAGGGGAAAAGGAAAAAAAAAGGGAAAAAGGGGGGGAAAGGGGGGGAAAGGGGGGGGAAGGGGGGGAAGGGGGGGAAGGGGGGGGAAGGGGGGGAAGGGGGGGAAGGGGGGGGAAGGGGGGGAAGGGGGGGGAAGGGGGGGGAAGGGGGGGGAAGGGGGGGGAAGGTGGGGGGAAGGGGGGGGAAGGGGGGGAAGGGGGGAAGGGGGGGAAGGGGGGGGAAGGGGGGGAAGGGGGGGAAGGGGGGAAAGGGGGGGGAAGGGGGGAAAGGGGGGGGAAGGGGGGGGAAGGGGAAAGGGAGGGGAAGGGGAAAGGGGGGGAAGGGGAAAGGGGGGAAGGGGAAAGGGGGGGAAAAGGGGGGGAAAAGGGAGAAGGGAAAAACGGAAGGAATAGCTTGTAATGTCCCCTTATAAAGGCTAGATGCAGGCATTCTGGGAATGAAATAACAAAAAATGCAATTTCCTGTCTACCCCTGCATGCTCTGGACCTCATGGAGGTCTGTAACCTTGTGACTTTTTTTTTAAAGGCACCCATTTCAAACCATGGCACTATGTGCTCTGAGAGAACTACCGAACGAATGGATATGGATATCTTCTACGTTGTCCTAATTGTATTTTTAAAAATATTTTCAATACTGTTAATATGTGTAAAAGTTGTTTTGAGTGCTAGGTTGATTGTAATTCAACTCTTGGAATTATAGATGTTACAGTAACAGGAAAACTAAAGATTACTTTTGCTTGAAACTGGAGAGTCGGCCCCTCACAGACAGCTCTGAGCATGCCAATGGTTGGAAGGTCAGTAAGAAATTGGAAGACATGAAGAAAAAAGCCAGATAAATGCTTAATAGGATATCAGTGGGCCATAATTAACCACCGCATATCAGTAAGGTAGTTAATCAAATATTGTACTTAGATTTGATAAGGAGACATGGACCCACTGGGTGCTTTAAAGAACATTTTCAGCAACCTCATCTAAGAAATAAAGCGATTCCAGATTATCTTGCCTTGAAGAAGAGGAATGGATAATGTGACCTTCCTCTGTTTTCTAACTCATCTATGAAACTTTGGGGAAAAACAGTAAAATAAACTAATATATGCACCATGGATAAATAATGACTATGGGAACTATAAACGCCTGTCCAGCAAATGCTTCCATACATGCTGAACTTTATTATCTTAAGTCATCTTACAGATGTGGAGGGGCTGACTCACAACAGCAAAACTATGCACATGCCAAAGTGTTTGCACTACAAGTGCAGTAACTCACTTCTGTACAGTATGAGGAAGGACAACTGTTCACATTTCTGTGCTGTCTGTATGAGAGCTTTCAGATCAAAGTAATTAGTGTCTGGAACTGTCTGGCTAGCAAAGAGCTTTGTTAGTTTTTACAAGAAACATTTGTAGAACTTTGGACATAGAAAAAGGGATGGGGCAGTGAATAAGTAAGCTTTGTAATGTTTTTGAACATTCACCTGAAGTGGATGAAAATGAAATCATAAGGATGTTTCAGTGTCATAAACTCCCACTGGTGAAGTCAGGATGTCTTGACACTAAATGTTTCAGGATACTGGCACATTATTACTATGACTGCTAAAGATACTTGAATGTTGTCAGGCTTCAAGTGAGGCATCATAGATTCATAGAATGGTTTGGGTAGGAAAGGACTTTAAAGATCATCTAGTTCAAATCTCCCTGCCATGGGCAGGGACATTTTCTCAAGGCTTCATTCAACCTGGCCTTGAACACCCCCAGGGAGGGGGGCATCCATCACCTCTCTTGGCAACCTGTTCCAGTGTCTCATCATCCTCACTGTAAAGAATTTCTTCCTAATCTCCAGTCTAAATCTCCTCTCTTCCAGCTTCAATCCATTCCACCTCGTTCTATCTCTACAAGCTCTTGTAAAAAGTCCCTCCTCAGCTTTCTTGTAGTCCCCTTCAGGTGCCAGAAGGTCTCTATGAGGTCTCCCCATAGCCTTCTCCAGGCTGAACAACCTCAACTCTCTCAGCCCATCCCCACAGGGGAGGTGGCTCCAGCCCCCTAATCATCTTTGTGGCCTTCTCTGGACCCACTCCAGCTGCTCCATTGTTCAATATCACCAAATACATTTATTTAGCTAAAAAAATATTTGAGTAAATGTGATGATTTAAGGGTATAAATCCAGCCATTACCAGACTTTTTGGGATGAGTGTTTCCCAGGATGAGATCTCTGAGAGCTGTTATGTCTCTTGCCAAAGCAAAGACAGTACAGTGTGATGACAAAATGCTAGGGATTTTGTAATACTTACACAAAAGGAGTGATAAAGACTGTTAAGTCACACCTGTTTTTTCTCTACTGGACTAATACACATTATGTCAAATAACTATTTTAATAACTTCGACATAATTCTTTAGAGGATTGAATCTGAAAAAAACAGTAGCAGTTAAACTGACCTAAAATACAATGCTCCAAAGGAAAATTAAAGTTAAATAACATTTCTCTTGCTGTGACTTAGTTCTGCACCATAAGCATTGCTAGGGGTATTTTTACTGCCTTGCGTGGCACAGAAACAAGCCTATTGCTTTAATCATTAAAAATTGATTAAAAGAGAACACTGAAAAATAAACATTAGGGAACTATTGCCCTCATGCTACAGAATAGATTAGATATAAGTGAAAATAAAAGTTAAATATAAGCAGCTTGTTCTTTTAGTCCTGTTGTTGACTTACAGTAACTTATATGAGGCAATAAGGGAATACAGATATCCAAAAACACAACGGAAGAAAGAAAATATTCCCTTGCTAGGGGCTGCTTATCTGGGACATGCAGCACATGGATTGCTATACACCTTGATGTTTCAGAAGCAGGGAATAACCACAGGAAAGGTTTCTTTCCCTTGTTTGCACATAATGTTAAGTTTAAATGTCTAAAATACATTTTCAGGTATAACACACTAGCTGGTACATTTCAGCCTGGAGTTTTGGGGATGGGTTTTGGGGTTGGTTTTGAGTTTTGTTTTGGTTTTGTTTGTTAATTTGTTTTCATTTGTTTGTTTTTACAAATGAACACAAACAATTTACAGAAGGGGTTTTCAAAAGACAGACCTAGACCCTTCACTGTACAGCAGCAGTGGGCCTTGCCAAAATGAAAAAGCAAGATGTTACAAGCTGTGGGGACACTTCTGCATATCTTAAACCCTTGCAAAACCTATACAAGGCCTTAATTACTTCCTCCATAATACACATTCAACTTTCATCTTCTCTCCTTCCTGTCCCATAGCCTTGACAATCTAATGCTCTGTTCAAAGCACATGCAAGCAGAAAATTCTTTTATCTTATCCTTGGGGGAACTACAATGCATCAACCAGAGGTAACAAAGTCCCTTCAGTTTCTATCCTCTCCTGTAACAGAGAAATACCATCCAGTTTGCAGAAGCTGGCAAAACATTAGTGGTGTGAGTGCATAAGAAATCAGTGTCTCTGATCTAATCTCTACTACATGATATGAAGCCCATGCCCCTATCACACACATGAAAGTACTGCACATAAACACAAATACAACTGCACTGGCAGCAACTGAAACGCAGTCAAAGTTTTCTGTGCTACGTTCCTATTGTACATATTTGCATTTTTAGGATGTTCTTTATGGTTATATGATTTAGTAAGAACTTCTTCTATTAAAACCCAGGGCTCAGTTTAAATCAGCTTGCAAAACCAATGCCAAAGCACAAGATAAGGATTTCAGAATTGACAGGTTACATGTGTTAGGGCATACCTGATTTGGATTCTGTGAATTGATTTTAAGGATAAACAGAATATTAGATCATAAAGTCCATAGTATTTGATCACACAGTTGAATATCATCTATACAAAGGCATACTGTGTTGACAGCAAGAATAGGGATAAATTAATGTATTTCAGTTCCTGAGACACCAGGCAGAGATATGCAAGATTAAGGTATAAGAATCGCTGAATTTCATGCACAGAAGGGAGTTGATGTGCTGCCTGCACAGCAAATGCTCCTGTCAGGCAGTGAACCTCCCTGACACAGTGAAAAAATGATGGATTCTCTTGTCTTTGCTAATTACTTCTTAGTCCAAAATCTGGTCAAGATTTGGAAGCTGAAGATCCGAACAAAAACTAAGCAGTCAAGTAACTAAGAAATATGACTGTTTGTACCTCTTGTCTGTGTTACTTGTTTCCCTTCTCCACCAGTGTTTCATCCCTGATTGTTTAGAGAATGCAAAAAACCCACAAGCTAAATCAAGCCTCATTCCTCCTCGCCACCCCTCATCAAATACAAATCAATCCAAAAAACATCTGGTAAATTCCATGTTAGATGAAAAATATCAGAAGATCAGTGGAGTCTACTAGCAGAAGTCCTATATCATAATCACATCAAGAAATTTTAAATTCTAAGCTATTATACTCCCATACTTATGCATTGCTACTTTGGATCAATTAGACATCTTGGTGCTCAGAGATTACTTGGAAATGACTTAATTTTATCTTGCTTTGACTTCAAATATTGCAGTGAGGATGATAGTGGAAGAAGCCATGTGTGAGCAGTCTTGGCACTTAAACACAGTAGCTGGAAGCCCTGGGTAAGCAAGACAAGGCTCACATGAAGTTCAATTCTGCCTTGTTCAAATCCCGTGTACTGAAGAGAATTTAATTAATAGACCAGCAAGAATTTGTAGACGAGAATGCATCCAAATCAAGCACTGAAATAATTTCAAGAGACAGTTGAATTCATACAAGGCAAAGTCTCTTAAGAGGTACTGTGGGGAGAAAATGCCTACATTTATTAACCAGGTTACTTGTTAAACATAAACTGTACTGCTTTAGCTGGAAGACTACATTGTGCTCCTACAAGAAGCATACTTGCGTTCTTCTGTGCAATAGCTCTTACAACCAAAAATGATACATTTAGAGCAAATTTTGCATATAAAAACAAATTGTCTCTGAAAAAGATCCTGTATGAACTGCATTACTTTGTTTACACAGTGTCCCATTTAATTTTTTTATAATGAATGGTGTTTCAAATTCCTCATGTCAGATAAAGATATGACAATTATACCTTTCAGTTGCAATTACTGCCATTTGTGCAAACATTTTACACCCATTTGTTTTATCTCTATTGTTTTATAAGTTACATTGGCAAGAATTTTTCCAAACACCACAAATGCTCCTTGACATCTATACATTTCATAAAATACAGTCATTTGTGTTCTCATAGCACAGTTCTCTTGGTGAAATTGCATACTTCTGATTAAAAAAAATAATGTTAAGCCTAGAAAAAGAAAGAGAGAGAGGGAGGGAAAGAGAGAGAGGGAGGGAAAGAGAGAGAGGGAGGGAAAGAGAGAGAGGGAGGGAAAGAGAGAGAGGGAGGGAAAGAGAGAGAGGGAGGGAGGGAGAGAGAGGGAGGGAGGGAGAGAGAGGGAGGGAGGGAGAGGGAGGGAGGGAGGGAGAGGGAGGGAGGGAGGGAGAGGGAGGGAGGGAGAGGGAGGGAGGGAGAGAGAGGGAGGGAGGGAGAGAGAGGGAGGGAGGGAGAGAGAGGGAGGGAGGGAGAGAGAGGGAGGGAGGGAGAGAGAGGGAGGGAGGGAGAGAGAGGGAGGGAGGGAGAGAGAGGGAGGGAGGGAGAGAGAGGGAGGGAAGGAGAGAGAGGGAGGGAAGGAGAGAGAGGGAGGGAAGGAGAGAGAGGGAGGGAGGGAGGGAGAGGGAGGGAGGGAGGGAGAGAGAGGGAGGGAGGGAGAGAGAGGGAGGGAGAGAGAGGGAGGGAGAGAGAGGGAGGGAGGGAGAGGGAGGGAGGGAGAGGAGGGAGGGAGGGAGAGAGGGAGGGAGGGAAGAGAGGAGGGAGGGAAAGAGAGAGAGGGAGGGAAAGAGAGAGAGGCAGGGAAAGAGAGAGAGGGAGGGAAAGAGAGAGAGGGAGGGAAAGAGAGAGAGGGAGGGAAAGAGAGAGAGGGAGGGAAAGAGAGAGAGGGAGGGAAAGAGAGAGAGGGAGGGAAAGAGAGAGAGGGAGGGAAAGAGAGAGAGGGAGGGAAAGAGAGAGAGGGAGGGAAAGAGAGAGGAGGGAAAGAGAGAGAGGGAGGGAAAGAGAGAGAGGGAGGGAAAGAGAGAGAGGGAGGGAAAGAGAGAGAGGGAGGGAAAGAGAGAGAGGGAGGGAAGAGAGAGAGGGAGGGAAAGAGAGAGAGGGAGGGAAAGAGAGAGAGGGAGGGAAAGAGAGAGAGGGAGGGAAAGAGAGAGAGGGAGGGAAAGAGAGAGAGGGAGGGAAAGAGAGAGAGGGAGGGAAAGAGAGAGAGGGAGGGAAAGAGAGAGAGGGAGGGAAAGAGAGAGAGGGAGGGAAAGAGAGAGAGGGAGGGAAAGAGAGAGAGGGAGGGAAAGAGAGAGAGGGAGGGAAAGAGAGAGAGGGAGGGAAAGAGAGAGAGGGAGGGAAAGAGAGAGAGGGAGGGAAAGAGAGAGAGGGAGGGAAAGAGAGAGAGGGAGGGAAAGAGAGAGAGGGAGGGAAAGAGAGAGAGGGAGGGAAAGAGAGAGAGGGAGGGAAAGAGAGAGAGGCAGGGAAAGAGAGAGAGGCAGGGAAAGAGAGAGAGGCAGGGAAAGAGAGAGAGGCAGGGAAAGAGAGAGAGGCAGGGAAAGAGAGAGAGGCAGGGAAAGAGAGAGAGGCAGGGAAAGAGAGAGAGGAGGGAAAGAGAGAGGAGGGAAAGAGAGAGAGGAGGGAAAGAGAGAGAGGGAGGGAAAGAGAGAGAGGGAGGGAAAGAGAGAGAGGGAGGGAAGAGAGAGAGAGGGAGGGAAAGAGAGAGAGGGAGGGAAAGAGAGAGAGGAGGGAAAGAGAGAGAGGCAGGGAAAGAGAGAGAGGCAGGGAAAGAGAGAGAGGCAGAGAAAGAGAGAGAGGCAGAGAAAGAGAGAGAGGCAGAGAAAGAGAGAGAGGCAGAGAAAGAGAGAGAGGCAGAGAAAGAGAGAGAGGCAGAGAAAGAGAGAGAGGCAGAGAAAGAGAGAGAGGCAGAGAAAGAGAGAGAGGCAGAGAAAGAGAGAGAGGCAGAGAAAGAGAGAGAGGCAGAGAAAGAGAGAGATGGGGAGAGCCTTGCATAAGTTCCTGGCAAGAAATGTTCACAGAAAAACATCTGCTGTCTTTAAGAGAAGAGGTTTCCACCCCTGTAGGGTTTCTAAAGCAGGTTAATTTTTTTGGTCAAAATAATCTTGTCACCCCATCAAAATTCTACACTTTTGGGGTTTTTTTTGCTGGGAAAGTTTTTGTCTTGTTTTTTCTAAGTAGAGAAGAGAAGAGAGGAGCAATGACTATGATAAGTAAGTATAATTTGAAGAAATTCAGTCTGAAAAAGTATTTTGAAGAATAATTTTTTAAACATCTGAATATCTTTTTAGTCATTTTGCACTTAATACAGTCAATAGTTTTTGATCGGTTTTATTTGACAATTCAGGACAAAAGGGTCTGACTCAGCTGGCATGAAGCCACACTATGACCTACCAAAAAAAAGTGCTAAGCCTGTATTAATTAGTCTCATCCCACAATGCACAGGAGGACAATATTAGAGTGCTGAAGAATAGTTGCACAGACAACAAAAGAAGAGCAGGGAAAGCAAGAAGTCAGGAAACAATCAATCTTAATGGATAATGAGATAAAAACAAACAAAAAAAAAAAACAGTGAGATAAAAATGTTGGAAATACATTTATTTGAAATAAAAGGGAAAACAAAATCATTAGTAAAAGAAACTAAAAGAGCCTGACAACCAGGAAGACAGCAATGAAGTACAATCACAGAAGAGGAGGAAATTGTGCCATTTGCAAATAACTCTTGACTTTCTCAAACAGTACTCCCAGGAAATCCTTTAGTTTCTGGAAAAGTTGAAAAGAAAAAGCCAAGAGGAATGCCAATGTGTTTTGCTAAAAAGGACACTCAGGAGCAACTGTATCCCTTTCTCTTCCAATCTAGATACTGAGAAATTCCTCCCTCACTCTGCTCTCTCATAGACTTCTCTTGCTTTTGTTCATCCTTTGTCATGAGGCCTAGATTGTGCCCCTGCACCTACCTGGAGAGAGTTGCTAAGCTCAGGGAGGTCCTCCGGTTGGCTGAGGAACCTCTGCCTGCCCTGCCATGTAAATAAACAACCTTGGTGGCTTGCTCAGCCATCTCCCAGTCAGCCTGGCCTAGCTCTGACCTCCTTGGCAAGAGGAACACTATGGTCAGCCAAATCCCAGCTTAGCCCAATCCCTGTTTGGTCAGTGGAAGATTATGCTAAGATCTTTCCTATCTCAATACTACATTCGGGCTGGCTCTGCCTTGCTGTTGTAATTACGAGATAATCGGCAGCAGCACACACACCTTCCATAGATACCTCCTGAGAAAAGGGTCCAAAGCTCTCCTGTCATCAGCCTTTTCCATGTCCTGGAAAAGGGATCTCTGGGTGAGAAACTGTGGCATGAAGTCATTATTCTTATCATATACTGTGGGATGTTTTTTGAGAAACACAAATCATGCAAGCAATTAGCCATTGCTGTGCCTTACAGAAATAATGCTGCTTCCTTCTGATAAGCAAAGTAACTGTTTTGAATGTGACTTCACCTTATTCTGCACTGTTACACAAAGCAGGGATGTTATCTTAGAGACAAAGTCAATAACAAAAATAATCTATTCCCATTACTTCCATGCTTAAAACTAGAAAGTTTTACAAGAAAAGTCTGATGTCACATCCAGTGCTGGTGAGATCAGAGCATGTCCAGGTCAGTCCTCATTCCAGCACTCGCTCTCTGTAGCAGTCAGTTAAGCTTGTAACATTTCTGTCTTTCCCTTATGTGTTAGTAACAGAAGTAGCAGCTAAAACCTGAGTGCTCATCAGCTAAAAATGCATCTTCTTGAACTAGCTGATCATAAAGCAAGTGTGAGTTTCTGGTGTAATGGAAATGAAACAAAGGTAAATGCAATCTTACAGAAGCATTTTTAACACAGATTCACAAATACATGTATTTCTGTATAAAGCATTAGTGAGATACCAAGCAACCCAACTGGCAAGTCATATTCAATGCAGTATGTGGATAATGCCACATTAGGTAAGTGAGGGAGACGAAAATCTATTTTGGAAGAAGAGTAAAGAGAATGTGGCTTGTTTGGTCTAGTCAAACAAAAGCCAATCAGAGTGATCTCTCTCTAGGGGAGCATGAGAGGGTTAATCTAAGAATATATGCTATAAGAATGGTATATGAGAAAAGGTATTTAAAATTGGGTCACAAAAGCAAGCAAGTATAATCTAGCAGTTGTTATGTACAGGTAGAAAGTAGAAAACAACTCCTAACCTTTACGATAGCCAGCTTTTATTATCCAGGTACTTCTAAATTAGGAGATGGGAAACTTCTGAAAGGATTATACAATGTGAAGCTTGTGCCAAGTGGGGCAGGACTCATGGACTAGAAAATACCCTCCAGATAAAGCATAAGTGCCATAGCGAAGCTCCACTAAGAACAGACAATTTGACCCTGCTATCAGGGGTCCTTGGCCCTCAGCAACCACCAGCTGCACATGCAGCTCCTGGTGGAAGCAGGGTTCTTGCCATTTAAGAATCCACTTTCTTGTACAGCTGGTACATGGCTCCCTTGAATAGTTAAATGAGGCTCAGATTTGGCTTCTCTGTCCACACAGAGCCAATATGCAGATAAGCAAGCATATGGTTATGATCCTTCCCTACTATCAGAAACTACTGTTTTCTACAAGTCACTCCCATTTTCTTTTCTGTCCTGTTTAGACACATGTTTATGCACACGTACAACAAATGAAACCAGAACAGAGCAAACTGGGAAACGAGCTTCTTACTGGCAACAATATTTTACAAGGAGCTAGACTGAAAACCAGCATGGAGAAGTGCCTTATACAAATGGCACTACTCAAGAAATAAGTACAGGTCAGCATAAGTCTTTCAGAAAGTAATATATAGGGCTGTCAGTAAAACAGGGAGATAAAACCATAGTGTACTTGGGAATATGAAAGGCAATCAAATAGCATTCTTGGAAATACCCAGTTCTAAAAAAAAAAAAAAAAAAAAGAAAAAAGTCTCATCTGATTAATCTGAAGAGACCTTGGAGATCAGCTATGACACATGCAGTCTGGGACAGAAGAATATTACAAAATACATTACAGATATTTTACTGAGAACTATAGTCTAGTGAGAAGGTCGCATTTCATTTGAAGTAGTACAACACAAAGTTGAAGTTTGGGGAAAGAGAGAGAGAGATTCACTTCACAGAATCAGAGAATATTAGGGGCTGGAAGGGACCTCAAAAGATCGTCTAGTCCAATCCCCCTGCCAGAGCAGGATCACCTGTACCGTATCACACAGGAATGCATCCAGGGGGGTTTTGAATATCTCCAGAGAGGGAGACTCCACAGTCCCCCTGGGCAGCCTGTTCCAGTGTTCTGTCACCCTGACAGTGAAAAAATTTTCCTCATGTTTCCATGGAACTCCCTATGCCTCAGCTTCCACACAATGCCCCTTGTCCTGTCATTAGGCATCACCAAGAAGAGCCCACTTAATCTTTAATGATATTGCCCTTGCTCATTCTTGACTACACCCCAGTCTTTGTTGAAAGGTCTAATTTGAAGGTGTGATAAGTAATTTATTTTTACTGGTGTAGCACCTCTTGAATTCCTTGTTGGAGTTTGATTCACATGATACACATGCCTTTCATCAGCTTTACTAGCACAGGCCGCTAAAGTTATCCAAGAAAAAACTGACCAAAATACAAGATAAAAGTCAAGAAACCAGTATAAATGTATACTGCACCTCTTTTTGATTCATGGTGCATTCCTCACAGAATTTTCTCTCCTTTTTGCCCTGTATGTTTAGCCTGTGTGATTTTCTTTAGTCAAAGATTGTTCTAGATTTGCTAAAAGACTGTGGTCTTTGGTCAAAAGCTGCACAAAACTTGTACACTCCCTGTACTTAAACAGTGAGGTCCTTTTCTCAGTTGGATGCACTGTAAGGTAATGTAATATACATAGCAGTTGTAAAGTTAAGACAGGGCACTCAGACCTCACATCCTCATACTTCCTCAGTACAGACACAGCTCAAGCACACTGTGCACCATTATGTTGTGAGGGAGAAACAGAGTTAAATCATCTCTGATGCTCCAGTATATTCTATCTAACACTGTGTCATGCAGCAGGAAGATATTTCACACTACACAACTCAGCCTTATTTCAATTTTTCTACCCTTGCATGTTGCTTAAGCTAATCCAAGTCACCAGCTATGACAACAGGCTGGTCCAGTATTGAAAGGAAAAAAAGTTTGGAGAATCAGGAACAGTTTCCTACTGTTATCAAAAGCAAGCATTTGTAGAGCAAGGGCTACAAGGAGAGGCTGGACTCATCTCACCTTCCTGCAAGCATCCACAGCTGGACTAATCACCTTAAAGTTCTTTTACAAACAATAAGAAAATGAGATATTTCTGTCTGGCTCATCCTATGTATCTAGTTCAGATTGAGATAAGATGATTTTTCTCTGATAACCTGAATGCTGCCTAAGGAGTGATTCAGACACTGGCACCTAAAATGTAATCTCTACATGTGGCCAGAACCTCAGCCTAGAAGGTCTGAACTCTGGTCTCTGAACTCCTGCCAATTTTAGTGATGGGCAAGTCATTCCATCTCTGAAGAACAGAGTTTGTTTTCAAGAAACTTCAGCTGCTGAAGAGGTAAGCAAGAAGCTTAGTCAAGTCATGCAGACATACTCCACAACCTGCTAAGAGAAAGATGCCTTTCTTGATGGGAATTCAAGTTAGACTTGCAGCCTGAATCATCCTGTCTCTTTTATATGGTTAAAGTCAGGTAAATCCTGGCTCCCTGCTTTGCTATAATATTTCCTGTAGTTAGAGAATCCTATGGGCAGGGCTCTGGAAAAGCTTTTGAAAAACTGGTTTGACTCCTTCAAGGAAAACCACCACCTAGGTTTCTGGTAGCCAAAACTAAAGTACAATCATATAGTCTGGTTTGTAAGAACACCTATCTTTGTGCTGTTCAAGAGTTTGTCTCCTGTTGCATTAATGACTCGGCATCTTCATGTTACCTACTTCAGAGTTAAAACCCACATGGAAGAATACAAACTAACCGTTCTCACCACACTGGGAGCAGAGAGTTGCTGACTATGGAATGGAGCTACTTCTCTAGGTCATTACTAATACCTGTGTTCTCTGGCTTTAAGAGAGATCCCCTTGATAGAGTATAAAACACTTCTTCAACTAGAGTTGGAGTTAGGCAGGCACTGCATTAGAAGTAAACTGAAGTTATGCTGTGGTAGACCTCTAAGATTTATACAAATAAGGAAAACCCTTGCCAAATGCAAAGGTAAAAAAACAGAAAAGATACAGGTTTTATTTAGACATTCAAATGAGGTTTATAAGTTGACTGCAGCAATCCTTGTGACAAGGAACAGAGAGTGTATCCCTGAAGCGACTTAATAATCTAAGACACTGAGTTGTGTAGTCTCATCTTACCTGCCCTTATTAACAATCAGTGCTGTTTTATTTTTTGTCTTGGAAAGTCTGCGTACTAGCTTAAGGGTTTGGGTTGAGTGATACTTCTGAATACAGTTTGCAAAGCTGAGAGGTTTCACCCAAGAAAGAACACCCTTCTTCCTGAGGACCATATGCCTGCTCCACGACCAAGGTGTTTCTTACTATCTCATCACAAATCTTATCTTTTCCATTTTATCTCATCCCAAACATCAGTACACAAATTCCACCACTTTCCTCTATTTCCATTGTAAGAGTCTAAAGTACGTTTTCTTTTTCCACATTGAAAATGTTTTTCTTTTGTATAAACTCTCCAGTGCTCTATAAACTCTTTGATTCCCTTTTTTTTTCCCCCCCTTCTCTCACTGAAGGGATATCGGTGACGTTTCTTCCCTCCCCAAGGTTTCACCAGAGATTTTCTTTTTACCAATGAATATAGGTCAGTGAATGTAGACCATATGTGTTGCTCCACTGGGTGATTGTTCCATTTTACACTAAATAAGGCAGGACATCTGTTTTAACAACAGAAAAACCTACAGGAGTTTGCCAGATCAGACTGGTTTTGTACACCTTAAGCGTTAAAAGACCTTGAAGCCAAAGTAAGTAACACAGGAGGTCATGGAAAACCTGTGGGCATTTTAATCTGAAATTATTCATAATAGGAGCTCTACAGATAAATCAAAGAAAAAAAACCACTTCTTTGACTAGATATGGAACTGCATCAGATTTCTGTTTCAGGAAGATAATTTTCATCGGTTGAGACCCAGTTAAGCCACAAAAGCAAAATCCGTTTAAACTTACTTGAAATATTTATAGTATTTTGAAATCAGGAACATCTCTATCAATGTGTTAATGTCTCCAGTGGTTACAATTATGTTGATATTTTTGATCAAATTATTGACATGTAGTATAAATATTTTTATTACGGATAACCAGTGTTGTATGCTTTATATTTCATTTACAACATAATAAATATTATACCTTAGTTAAAAGGTATAAAAAAAGTCATTGGGACACAGTCATTTCTATTAAAACAAGCAAACACAGTTATTTATATTAAAACAAACAAAAACATACACAAAAATCCCTAGCCAAACAAAACCAAAACCAAACAACATGAAGTTAATCAATACATAAAATTATTAAACTCAATTTAAACCACAGTGCCCGAGAGCAGTTAGACTGAGCATCACACTGAGCATATTGTTAGCAAGCAGATTTCGACTAGTTTTGAGAGGATAATTGTGTTAAAAACTTAGACTGCTTTAATACTTAATCAAAGTTCAAAAAACTGAAAATGGAAAAATCTCCAGAAAGATCCCAAATAGATACTATGGTATAGCCTGTGATATACAGATGGTGATGTTGGGGCAGAATGCCAGCATACAGAATCGCAGTGTTCAGTGAATCATGAGCAAAATAATTAATAGTGTTTCTAGTATCGTAACACCCTGCAAACATACACACTGCCTCATGGACTACTTGTCAGCAATATTAATCTAGGAAATAATTAGTCCCTGTAAAGTTCTTTCACGCTCTTTCACCAGATGGTCAGGGCAAGATTGTCAGCTAAAATCCTGCCGTTTCAGCACTGCAGAAAACACCAAGGAATTATGCTTATGTTACCCTGTACAAGGTCTGAGCACGCTACACTGTGCTCATGGCTTCATCCTCCCAGGTGCTGCACACCAGTGCTGTGTGCTGCTCCGATCACGTCACATCATTTTCCAAGCATCACTGCCAAGTGTGCTTCGCACCCCAACATTTGCAAGCCACTCTGCAGAAAGTTTTGCCATCTGCCAAAACACAGGACTTCTCCAAATAGAATGAGATCAGAATTCATATATTTAGAGGCAAAATGAACTCCAAAAGAGACAGCATACTTGCTCAAAAAGAGAAGAACATAAATAACAGCTCTCAGTTTCAATGGCTATCCTGTCAGTTAGCAACTCCAGCTTCATGTTCAACTAACCTTCACTTTATCTCACTACACTTTGTTATCAAGCAAACATTGAAGGAACTGTCCAGTGACATATTGACTGTTTCCACAAACACCAATATTGGTTTACTCTGTTTTATGCATGCTGTATGATCAGCTACTGATTTTAATGCAAGTCTGGTAAGATGGGAGCATACAGCTGGAGTAGGGTTACCCAGAAGAAATGCATACGCTGACCTAGAAATAACATGCAAGCACTGGAATATGAAAACATACCTTCTATTTCCTTTGGGTTCCCTGTATCTTAGAGCTAGCTCCAAGGCTCTGGAAATCAGAGAAGAATAGCCTTTTCTTAGAAACATAAGACCTGCTCAAAGACATGGAACACTGGATATAGCATTTGACAACGTTCGTAAGACTTGTAAGCAGCAGCACAGGGAATTCTGGAAAGTTAACACTTCTCCTTTGAACAAGGAGTGGTGAGCCTGATTTGGCTGACGATGGGAAAAAGAAAACAAAATAGGGCACTGAGCAGCACTGCTGTGGCTATGGTTGAGGCAGAATTTCCATTTCAAAGCCTGGTTTTCCGTGGCCTACTTCTCCCTTACAAATATAAGCTGCAAGTTAAAACTTGGCCCAAAGAGTTCACTTGTCACATTTAGGAATGAAAGACTAAATCAAGTTGCTAAAAAAAAAATAAATTGAGAAAGGAAAAAAAAAAAGATACTATTGATAGTACAAATACATTTCTGAAAAAAATCTTCTGTTCTTTGGAGGAAACTATGGGGAAAGAGAAAGCCTTGTCTGCTTGGCTTTTAGCAAATGTCTACATCATGCCACAGCTGCAAACTTCTGCAGAGTGATTACAAAGCCCGAGATGGCTTTTTAGACACATCTGTCTTCAGTAGAAAATCATCCCCAATTCAAGAGAAACAGGGATCTGCTGGACAGAGTTCAATGGAGAGCCCAGTAATGTCCAGAGGCAGGATGGCTTCCTAGGTAGGAGTAAGTCACAGAATCACAGAATCAACCAGGTTGGAAGAGACCTCCAAGATCATCAAGTCCAACTGATCACTCAACCTTATCTAATCAACTAGACCATGGTACTAAGTGCCTCATCCAGGTTTCAGCTATCTAGCACACATTGCACATACAGAAGGTACTGATTTGCCAAGATGCTCTCTCAAAATCCTGCTCTGTCAAACACATTGCTTTGATCACTTACAATTAATCTGAACTGCAATGCTCCACTAGGAGCAAGGAACAAAGCAGTGAGGACTTTCCATGCTACTGCCTCCAGCCTGTTTGCAGGTCAGAGATGGAGAAGACTTCAAGACCATGCACAAACATTCTACGTATCTATGAAAAGAGGGGAAGAAAACAGAAAGGTACACGGTGCAAGACAAAAGCTAACTGCTAGCTTTCCCATGCAGCTCCTTGTATTGACTTACTCATAACAGCACCCAAGCACCTTCAATAGTCCATTAAGTGATGTGGCTAACATCTGTCACATACGGTTCATTCCCTTCTCCATTCTGTTTGATTATTTTATCAATATGTGGCAAGATTCCCACTTTATATGTAACCATGACCTTAGTTGTCTTTGGCACATTAATCAACATGCAGCTTGCATATTTCAGTGGTACAAAGCTTTCTGAGGATAAAAACTATCAATGAGCACTCCCTACCACCTCACAGTCACTACTAAAATGTAACAGAGTAAGTAATCACTGGAAAGCTTTGCGGAGCACTGACATTAGGTCATGGGGGTGATTCTTTGAAGAGTCTGCACGCTATGGCTGACATCTACAATGACCATTAGGGATATCCAGGGGTTCATTTTCTCTGCAAGAGCAATGAACAATTCAGGCAACAAAGAGGTAATTAAAGAAGACTTATTGAATAATTTATTTTGTGAAAATGAAGTTGAGGGCTTGAATTTTATTATTTAAGAAAACTGTCAGCACTTCAATGGAAGAAGTGGTTTTCTGAAGATACAGAGATGTGAGAAACACTGAAGTACTAAGATGTGTACTAGAAAACAGTGATTACATTTTAGGCTTGTTCTTAAAAAGCCAAGACAGCTCTGCTGTATTTTACCCACATTCTGCCCAAGACAAAACTTTGTTAATACATTAGAATCATAGAATGGTAGTGGTTGTAAAGGACCTCCAGAGATCATCAAGTCCAACCCCCCTGCAAAGCAGGACCACTTAGGGCAGGTCACAGAGGAATGCTGTTTTCTAAAACATGCAGAAGCTTTAAAAACCCAGTTGTAAAATCATAACTGATTTCTCCAGAAAGCTGCAGTTCATGCACTGGTATTGTTTTCCTGCCATACACTCAGCACTGCTATGAGAAAAAGTTTAGATTATGTTTGACAATGACTAAACTGTCAAACAACATCAAATTTTCCAATTATTAGCCACTAAGAAAGAAAAAGTAACACCCTGGTGATATCTTGCAGTACTGTTATAAAGCTATACTGCACATCAGAAACAAGCACTGGAATCAGTGAATTAAGCAATTATCTGCATTAATTTGATACATAATGGGGATATGAAATCCAAAGATCCTTTCAGAGCTTGCCATGCTGTTCCAGTTCAAGCTGAAATAGAGGGGTATGTTGCAAAGGCCTTGAGCAAAGGTATGGAAAGAACATTATCATAGAATCATAGAGTCATAGAATCAGTCAGGGTTGGAAGGGACCACAAGATCACCTAGTTCCAACCCCCCAACATCTCACACTAGATCAGGCTGGCTAGAGCCTCATTCAGCCTGGCCTTAAACACCTTCAGGGATGGGGCCTCAACCACCACCCTGGGCAACCCATTCCAGGCTCTCACCACTCTCATGGTGAAGAACTTTTTCCTCACATCCAGTCTGAATCTCCCTACTTCCAGCTTTGTTCCATTCCTCTCCCAGATCTCTCCTGGAAAGAGTTTGGATTGTAAAAACTGGTTAAAATAATTCTTCTAGGTTCCATCGTTCACGTTAAGACACGTGAATGGCCACAGAAATTAAAATCTGCCTGCTGATCAACCTCCTGTCATCCTGTGGTCGGGTGGCAGTATGTCAGTGTATACAGATCACTGGGTGTGAGGGTTTGGACCAGAGAGTAGTCCTGAGCAAAGTGTTTCCCCTCCCACTTTAGTTCCATTGCTAGAGACAGGAGCTGCTGGAGCAGCTGACCTTTATCTACTTTACAGTCATCTCCTCTCTTTAGGTAAACTGTATCAGCAGAGGGATCAATCTCACTTAACTTTCCATGCCGATACTGTAGACACCACACCTAAACTTTTGGCTTTTAGGTATTTAATATTAGCACTTACACTTCCATCACAGGCCATGGGCAGAAATATTCACTATAAAAATTAAAGCAAGTCTCAGGAATCCCACTCTAGAAATACCAGCATCTGTGTACTGACTGGTCAGAAATGTAGGCAACTACTCTCAACATGAACCTCAGCATGTGCTTGCAGTTAAGCACAATACCAGCCAGGATGTGATGAGTTTCATTAGCCAGCCTCACTAGTAACAGACTTAATGTTTACTATAGCTGGAGCCCAGAAGAAAAGGAGGAGGCTACAAACATACATTGCCCTGTCATGCCCAGTCATGAAGGAATGTGCCAGTGTCAGATCTTGCTTATCTTTCCTTCCCCAGCAAAAGACCTGTAGGGACTGATGAAGCAATTAGCAGAACATCAAGTTGGTAGCAGTGATTTATTGATTGAAATAGAGCAGTTTTGGAGGTGCAAGATAGGATAAGAAAGCTCTGGAAGTAAAATATAGAATAAGAAATTATTAGGGTAAAATCAAAATAGTCTTAGCTCTTCCTCAGCAAGCAGCAAAAAGTCAAGGTGAAAGCTTCAGTCCCACCAGACACAATTTCCCCAATTAAAGGCCTTCCTAGACCATCAGGTAAAACAGTCTTTGGTTTGCAGGAGCTCTTAACGTTCCCCATGTCAGTGGGTAAGCAGCAACTCTACTTTCAGTATGGTGAGATCAGGACACTTTTAATCCTTCACCACTGCTTTGGGCAAAAGGACCAAGGGACCAGTGCTACACATGAGTTTTCAAAATGAATTACCATACCTCTGTGGGAAAGGGAGAGCACCTTTTACAGATTCTTAAAATAGTTTTGGTTGGAAGAAACCTTGATCATCAAGTCCGACTGTTAACCCAGCACTGCCAGGTCACCACTAAACCATGTTCCTCAGACCACATCTATATGTCTTTTCAGTGTCTCCAGGGATGGTGACTCAGTGACTTCCCTGGGCAGCCAGTTCCAGTGCATGATAGCCCTTTCAGTGAAGAATTCTTCCCTAACGCCCTACCTAAATCTCTCCTGGCAAAACTCAAAGTCGTTTCCTCTCGTCCTATATTTTGTTACTTGGGATAAGAGATTCACAGATTGCATTGGGTCGGAAGCAACTCCCAAAGGTCATCTTGTCCAACCCCCCTGCAGTGAGCAGGGGCACCTCCAACTAGATCAGATCAGCACTGACCTTGCTACCACCTCCTTTCAGGTAGTCATAGAGAGAATAAGGTCTCCCCTCAGCCTCCTTTTCCACACATTAAACAACTTCAGTTTCCTCAGCTGCTCCTCATAAGACTTGTGATCTAGACAACTCATCAGCTTCATTGCCCTTTTTCACACACCCCCCAGTCCCTTCTCATAGTGAGGGGCCCAAAACTGAACACAATATTTGAGGTGTGGCTTCACCAGTGCTGAGTAGAGGGGTAACATCACTTCCCTAGACCTTCTGGCCACCCTATTTCTAATACAAGCCAGGATGCTATCTGCCTTCTTGGCCACCTAAGCACCATGGTGGCTCATATTCAGCCAGGTGTTGACCTATATCTCCACTGAGTAGCTTTGCAACAATGCTTCCCTGAGCCTGTAGCGTTGCATCAAGTTACTGTGGCTGAAGTGCAGGACCCACGACTTGGCCTTGTTGAACCTCATGCAATCAGCATCAGTCCATCAATCCAGCCCATCCAGGCCCCTCTGTAGACCCTTCTTCAAGCAGGCTGACACTCCCACCCAACTTGGTGTCATCGGCAAACTTACTGAAGGTACACCAATCTTCTCCATCCAGATCATTGATAAAGATACTAAAGATATTAGAAAGAACTGGCCCCAAAAGAGAGTCCTGGGTAACACCACTTGTGTGGTGAATTTAATTCCATTCACCATCCAGCCAGTTTTTTTACCCAATGAGGCTTACTCACATCAAAGCAGGTAGTTTCTCCAGAAGAATGCTGTGAGAAGCAGCATCAAAACCTTTCCTAAAAGCTAAGGTAAACAGAATCCACAACCTTTCCCTCACCCACTAAGCAGGTCACTTCATCACAGAAGATGAGGTTCATCAAGTAGGACCTGCCTTTCATAAATCCATGCTGACTGGGCCTGATAAACTGGTTGTGCTGTATACATTCCAGACGATCCACTCCATAACCTTCCCCAGCCCCAGGGTCAGACTGACAGGCCTGTAGTTCCCCAGATTCTCCTTCCATCCTTTCTTGTAGATGGGCATCACGTTTACTAACCTCCAGTCAATTAGCACCAACCTGTTTAGCCAGGACTGATGATAAATGATGGAAAGTGGTTTGGTGAGCAATTCTGCCAGCTCCCCTCAGTACCCTTGGGTGGATGTCACCCAGCCCCATAGACCTGTGTGCATTGAAATGGTGTAGTAGCTCACAGACCACTTTCTTTTGGATTAGGGAAGCTTCATAGAGTACAACAGCTGCAGATACAAGCTTCCATTGAATAATACTTTCAAAAACAGACATTGGGGGAAAGATACTAGCTCAAGATAGTGAGAAGATGACAAATACACTTTGTTAGATGAGAAATTGATTTTTCCCCTTTATATGTGTAAATACTATGCTAATAATGAAAATACCAAACGTGAGGCCATGGAATAAGACATCTTCTCATCATGTTTCATTATGCATCTCTAAAATAAAGTTTCCTTGTGTTTTAGGTAGGAGAATTACTGCGTGAATTATGATAACTTTTCACTCCTAAAATAGGAACTTACCAATTTCAACTGTAATTGACTATCAGAATGAAAATCTGATAAAACACATGGTTCTTGTAAGGTACACCAATTCCTTAAGCTGAAGAGAATTTTTTTTTACCTGGAACTGTATTTATTGTGGAACAAATTCATAAATGAATGAAGGGAAGAATGCTACAAAGCATTCAGTCAGTGTACTCATTTATACACTACTTATCCTATGGTATATGCCACAAAAAGTAATCATTTAAATAAACAACTTTTTAATAGGCAATAAAACATTATTGAATTTCCAGACTCACAACATGTGCTATGGCTATAAATCAGACTTACTCTAAACTTGCACTGATTTGCAGCACTGGGAAGCGTTTCAGAAGTGCCACACTTGAAAAGTGGGTACTGGATTTCTGTTTCTCTCTAGTCTGTCTCTGCGGTAATCCCAAGATAGGCATGGGTGACTCGAAATATGCCCATGCCTTTCCAGCTACAACAGCTGTTATGATATGTGATATTACCTCTCTTGCAAACCTTGCCTAACTTTTACATTGCCCAGGCTTTTAAAAAGAGTATAAAACACTAAGATGTCAGTTATGGTTACTGGAAGTGTTCTGCAGTAAATTACCAGCTGCAGTTCATCGGGAAAATCTGCCAAGATATGATACAAAATTGACTTGATCAACTCTGGCATTCCAGACACAGAAGAACAAAGTAATGCAAGAAGCATCTTTCATTGTCCTAACCTCCCCAGTTCTGAGGTGCCTTTGGGTTCCCAGCAAACCTCTAACCAGAGATGCTAACCTAAAATTGGTCCTTACATCCTCCGCTTCCAAGCTCCTTGAGGAAGAGAAGCTAGAAGTCATCCCCTTTTACTAGTCTTTTTGACTAGTGTCTTCTGATGAAGCAGATGGTATCTGTGAGGAATGCAGAGGTGTTTGCTCCTCTGAACGACAAAGCTGGCCAGTAACTCCCTTTGGTAAATCTCTCTGTATGCAGCTCACATCCTCCACCCCACAGAGTGTCTGCTGTCCCAGGAATATTCTAGAGGACTGGATGCCCTGAGGAAGGGATTTCTCACACTGTTCTAGGATGCATGAAACTTTTATGACAGCTCTGTGGATGCAGCAGTGCGATTAATGCTGCATGCTATCACCTGAGAACATTTGCAGAGAGCCAGGGAGATGCTTCATCTGTTCTTCCCACACAAATACCATTTAGACAAGAAAGAGGTTAGCATGTTTTGCAGAACTCCTTATATCTGCATGATCCTCCATTAGTCCTATAAAGACCTCTCCAGAAAAAAAATTTGTATTAAAAGAAGTATATTAACTTCCCATTAACTCTGTAGACAAACAGCCAGTCTGGGCCAGCATTTGCCACCTGGATCTGCATGAGGTACTGTAGAACAGTTACAACTTTCATTTTAAGAAGTCATGGAATTACAGTCTCAAAGTTATTAAGAGCTAAAAATGTTCTTTCTACATTATGGGTCTTGGTGATGTTCAGCAAAGACTTAAAGGCCTCAGCAAAGGCCTCTTTGTGCAAAACCAGGTTTGCTCTAGGAAGAGAAAAGACAGAAATCATGGAGCAAGAGTAAGAGAGAGAATTTCAGAAAGAAATGAAAACATAGCAGGCAAACAAGACAAATGACATATAGCAGATGTTGGCCACATGGCTCAACCTTAGGTACACCGGTGACACCCGTAGAAGGTCTGGAGTAAAACAATCTTACATTAGCTCTATTAACATAAATGAATCACCTAAGCATCTTCTGTGAGGCCACCAGTCTTTGGAAACCGTGCATAATAAATCACACACAATCAAAGAATCAACCAGGTTGGAAGAGACCTCCAAGATCATCAAGTCCAACCGATCACCCAACCCTATCTAATCAACTAGACTACGGCACTAAGTGCCTTGTCCAGTCTCTTCTTAAACACTCCTAGTTAGAGAAGATAACAACACTGGGCAAAGAGGACTCACTGTCATGAACACCATGAGTACCGACTGGTTTGTAAAAGCTGTATCATAATCTGTGCAAAAATCCTTGTTTTCTTCAACACAATTTAGATTAAAGTTTTAGTACCTGAGAAATTGCTTCTCCCTCTTAGACCAAGATTTTTTCCTTAATGACTTTTTCTTGCTGTGTTGTTGACACAGAAAGTTTGCTTATAATCCTTCTTTGTTGTTGTATTATCTTACTACTACTTATCTATGTCATTATTATTGTAGTTGAAAGTGAAAAACTGCATGAAGAAAATGACAGCAATTAAACTTCTGTATGAAAGGGAAGACCTTTAGCAATTCATTGCACGTCCATACAAAATCTGCTGCCGCAGTATGCATGAGCAGGGATCTACTTTTACTGAAAACATTAGCCATGAACTGCAAGCTACTAAATGTTTTCAGACACCAGAAAGAGGAAGGCCACCTTTTCTTGTCCTTTACAGCCATTTGTTTTAGCTGAGGTTCAACTCTTTCAGGGACAGACTGTAACTTTTGTCAGGGTGGGTATTTTTGGAGTTTTGGTTTGGGTTTTTGATGAGTTTTTTCCTGTTGTTTTTAGTCTAAGCAGAACCTCATTTTTCAAGTAGTCCCGTGACCTTTTTTTAAGGAGTAATGTGCTGCTGAATTCAGCGTTAGCAGGATCTGAGTCTGCACAGATAAACAAGTTGCCTCACACAGCTTTAAAAGTCACCATAAAACAAAGGAAAAAATCCCAGGTTAGCTGCATTATGACCAACGCATTCAGAACTTTTACTCCCCTTCTGATGATTGATTGAGGAATTATATCCCTGAATCATAGAACAGTTTGGGTTAGAAGGGACTTAGAAGATTGTTCCAACCCCATAATATCCATGGAATTATAGAATCATACAACTGACTGGAAAAGACCTTAAGATCATTGAGTGTGACCATAACCTAACATCTACTATACACAAGCATTAGACCATAACCCTAAGCACCTCATCCAAACATCTAAACACCCCCAAGGATGGTGACTCCACCATCTCCCTGGGCAACCTGTTCCAGTGCCCGATAACCCTTTTGGTGAAGAAATTTTCCCTATTATCTAATCTAAACCTCCCCTGATGCAATCTAAGGACATTTCCTCTCATCCCATCACTTGTCACCTAGAAGAGGCCAGCCCCCACCTCACTTCAGCCTCCTTTCAGGTAGCTGTAGAGAGATCAATGATGTCTTCCTCCAGGCTGAACAAGCCCATCTCCCTCAGCTGCTCCACACAGGACTTGTGTTCAACATCCTTTGCCAGCCTTCTTTGCCTTTTCTGGACATGCTACAACTCCTCAATGTCCTTCTTGTGGCGAGGGGCCCAAAAGTGAACACACTACACTAGGTGAGGCCAAGTGCCCTGCTGGCCACACTATTCCTTATACAGGTCAGGATGCTGTTGGCTTTCTTGACCACCTGGGCACACTACTGGCTCATATTCAGTCATCTGTCGACTAGTACTACCAGATCCCTCTCAGCCAAGCAACTTTCAAGCTGCTCTTCCCCAAGCCTGTAGTGTTGCATGGGGGTTTTGTGACCAAAGTGCAAGACCCAGCACTTGGCCTTGTTGAGTCTCATACAGCTGGCCTCAGCTAACTGATCCAGCCTGTCCCGATCCCTCTACAGAGTCTCTCACCTCCAGCAGATCAACACTCCTACCCAGCTTGGTGTAACCAGCAAACTTCAGCTCATCAAAGGCATCAATAAAGATATTAAATAGAACTGGCCCCAATACCCACCCCTGGAGAACAGCACTTGTGACTGGCCACCAACTGAATTTATTCTGTTCATCACCACTGTTTGGGTCGGGTCATCCATCCAGCTTTTGACTTGGCAAAGAGTGTTCCTGTCCAAACCACAGGCAGCCAGTTTATCCTAAAGGATGCTGTGGGGAACCATGCTGAAGGCTTTACTAAAGCCTGGGTACATAAAATCCACCACCTTTCCCTGATCTGCCAGGAGGATTACTCAGTCATAGGAGGAGATCAGGTTCATGAAGCAGGACCTGCCTCTCATAAAACCATGCTGACTGTAGCTGATTTCCTTGTTGATCTGGATGTGCCATGTGATGGCCCTCAAGCCGATCTGCTCCATGACCTTCCCTGACACAGAGGTAAGACTGGAATGACTTATACATCATCTTACATCTTAACCAGAATAAGCTTTTGCCAGCCAGATGCTCCTAACAAGTAGCTGCTTGTAGCAGAAATCTGAGGAAATTTGATAGAGTGCATGGTACACAATCAAGTTGAAATGATCCTTACATGACTTTTCCAAGGGCAAATCATTTCAGGAAGACAATTTTAATAATGATCTTTTATTTTTATTGAATTCTTGAGACTGTTTGGTTTTGGGGGTTTTTTAGATGAGCAGTTGCATCCAGGGAGAAGCAGCTATTGTCAATTTAATATTTTATTAATCCTTTAGTTCAGGGAAATATCCTAAGAAACTCAATACTGATGGCCTTTTCCAGACTTGACTTCCACAATGCCTCCTCATTTTTATAAATGCTTATCTCCTGCTTTTATCAGTCCCAATTTGGTTATCACAGAATCACATAATATCTTTGGCTGGATGAGACCTTAAAGATCATCTAGTCCAACCTTCAACCCAGCATTGAACTGTCACATCTAAACCACGTCCCTAAGCACCAGGTCCCCACACCGTTTAAATACCTCCAGGAATGACGAGTCCACCACTGGCCTGGGCAGAACATTCCGGTGCTTGATAACCTTTTCAGTGAATAAATATTTCCTAATATCTAGCCTAAACCTCCCCTGTACTTCCTCTAATCCTGTCACTTGCTAGCAGGGCTATCCCACTCCTCTCCCCAGCCTCCTTTCAGATAGTTGGAGAGGGCCACCACTTTATTTGCTTCGCCCTTGTTCTTCCTCACCCATACTCCTACAATTTTGCCTCTCTCTCAGATAACAATAGGAAAGGGAAAGCTTAGGATTGACAAGTAGGAATATAACCAGATAACAGTATTTTAAAAATATATTACCCTTTCCAGCCTCAGTCAAGGCACCATGACTGCTCAGCATTAGGGATAATCCCTGTCCAGGACTGAACTGATGAGCTACCAGTGGGACCTACTCCACAGAGAGCAACCACCACATTCACATTTCCCAGTAGCAATTATGATGAAACAGCACTGAGAATTTGTTAGTCCCTGGGCTGTCAATATAGCAGGCTTCAAACAAACATGGCTTTTCACTTCATGTCTAAACTTTTAAGCTGAAGGAAAGGCAAATTGATGACAGTGTTGCTGAGAGTTAAAGCTTCCATGTAACATTCTGAAACTAGCCCCAGAACAATTTAATTTCATCTTTTATGGCACACTACTCCCAAAAAAAGCTCTTCGTAAACATGGGATTAGTGATTGAGAGATACGGAAGGTGGAACACATATGTCTGTGAAAACTGGAATTAATGTGATTATGTTAAGTAGAACATATTATGGGCATCAGATTTAATGAGATGTGCCCCAAGCACTGAATTTTCTCTCTGGAAAGTAAAGCATGGTATTGAGAGAAGGTCAGGATAAAAGGGTATTTTACAGGCAAGCAGAAGAAAATCAACTGTCACTTTATATGAAACACTTTCCCTCTGTTGTGCTTTTTTGATTTCTACCATAATAAAGCAATTATAATAAATTTATGATCCTGAAGTACTATTAGTGCCTCCTTCCCATATGCCACAATTTTCCTCGTGGGGAAAAAAAGGAAGGAAATAAAGTGGAAAAAAATACACTAGAAGCAGATAATAAACCAATCAATGTGTCAGAAGCGTGCTGGGGTTGAACCTCAGCAGTTGCAACTCCTAATACCCCAGTATCAGGTGTAGTTCTGTGAAGAGATTGTGCCTTGAAGGAGATAAGAAATCCAAAGTCCATGAAGTGCTATTGTTTTGATGTTGCATTTTGACAGGTTTCATGAAGCATGCTTTGGTAGGGAGGTTGGACTCAATCTCTGGAGAGGGAGATCCCTTTCAATTCCTATCACTCTATGAGCTTATCCAGGACAGTCTGTGATGACAATAATATTGATTTCTTTGAAAAAAAAAATGTACATTCAGACCTGTGCATGAAGGTTTCCCCAGTGCACCAAATCTGGTCGTCTTTTATTATGCACATGACAACAAATGAACTTTAGGTTTTGCTTATGCCTCTTGCTCACCTTGTTCTCAATCACATCTTACATCCTAAACAGCACAATCACTATGTTATAGCAGTTTAGTTTGTCAGAGTAAGTGTGTTGTGACACATCAGCAGAGTAAAAAGCATGGCAGGTCATTTGCAAGGTATTGTGGCTTTCTAGAAACCAAGCTGTTGCAACTTTCTCACTTCATAGGGCATCTAAAGGCCACAGTCACCTTTCATGGTTTATGCAAGCAACTTGGTATTCCAAGGCATTTCTGCACAGCAGAGAGTACATCAAGCACAAAGTAAATGTTCAGTGATTCATACTGGTATTTCTACAGAAAACAAACAAAACTATATCTGTTCACCTTGGTCACAGAATGACCAAGCAAACACACACCTGAGTGAACTGGTTGGGTTTTAGAGCCACAGACAAAGCAACTACAAAATACAAGACATTCCTAAAACCAGAAATGTGCATCTAGGTAACTAACACCAAAGAGCTGTCTATTGAGTATGTGAGTGTGCATATTTTTGGTGGTTTCTTCCAGTATAGAATTTAGAATATTTTAAAATGTGTGTCCAGATGCAATTGTTTAAGAAGTGCATGCACATCATTTCTGTGCATAGCAGAACTTGTAGAACTATTGCTCAATTACACAAATTCAGGTACACCATGAGATCTTTTTACCAACTTTCAAAGTACATAACCAATTCACAGAATTTTTTCAAGCAGTTCATTTCATGAACCGAATTATTCCTGAACTGAATTATTCCAAGGTACTGAACTCAAAACCTCTGAACTTGATTCTACTCTTTGGGAACAGTCTGATAGAAGGAAGAAATATTTCTAAACTTTTGGGGGGTTCTTTGTCTGGTTAGTTTGGGTTTTTTGTTGTTGTTGTTGTTTTGGAAGTTTTGTTGTTGTTGTTGTTTGTGGGGTTTTTTGTTTGGTTTGGGTTTTTTTCCCCTCCTTTTTACTGAGCTTCTGAAAAGATTAATTCTAGATTTTCCTAATTGGTTGGAGTTTTACTGAAGAATACAATCAAAAGCAAACTGAAACTTCACATCTTTAAAAGCCAAAACTCTGAAAATTTCCCCCTAGAATATCAAGATCTCTCTAAGCATGAAAGTTATCAAAGCTGATAGATGAACATCTGCTAAAAAGGAGAGAAACCCAAACAAGCGAAATTTACTAATAGAGTAAATACCTTAACCATACCTTTCACTTTTTATAGAAATTCCAAGAGCAGCTTATGGAAAGGAATCCAGCTTGCCTCTATCCAAAATAATATTCTATTTTTATATATTCCAAAAGATCCATAGTACTAACAGTGCTCACAAAAGCTGGAGCTTCAGCTTAAGGCAATGAGCAAAATGCAAAGACAATGCCAAGGGACATCAGTACAATAAAGCAAGGTATAGTTTTTATATCAGCTGTATAAATTGTCTCTTATTTCACTAGTTATTTAACTTCTATATAATAGTAGACAGATGCTTGCAATCAGATACTACTTATGCTAATTCAACTACAAGGTTTTTGTTAAGACAATGTACTTACTAGTGACTAGTTATTGTGTTGTAGTTATTGTTGTTGTATTGTGCTCGCTGACCAAAAATACTTCCTTTTTTTTTTTGTTGGGTTTTGTTTGTTTGTTTTTATACTGAGAATTACAAATACTGATGCCCACTGGATTTGTGGTACAACAGACAACTGTGAATATTTTCTTTATTTAGCAGATAAAAATTAGACAATTAGACAAGACTATACTAGCTCAACTGAAAAGCTGAGTAATTTTCATAACGCAATTGATTTCTTACCACATGGTGCCATTTAAGGGATTATAACAACTCACCAGGGTAATATCAAACCTGATTAGAAGCCAGGGGCCTGATTGCTATCTCCGTTAAGCCAGGGGAAATCTAGACAAAATGTAATTGACACCAGCAGCTCTCAATTTGCACCAGTGTAACTAAATAGAAAGTCAAGAACTGTTATCTTTGATTGGGAAGTGGTTTATTCTTTTTTGCTTGGATAAGTCATCTCCATATCTTTGAGTGATTAACAGTGACTGTTTCAACTCCCTTGAAGATATCAAAGACAGCATGCTTGGTATTTTCACTGCTAAGTACACCAATATTATATGGGTTTGAGGAAGTGTCTTCATATATTCACAGACAAATTCACATATGAAACAATTTCTTAAACTTTTCTGGTAGTGAGAAAAACCTTTAACATGCTCAGCATGCCAAGCCCTTTGCCCCTCCATTAAGTAAAGACCTAAAGATTTTGTGGATATGGAATTTTCCACAGATATTAAGGTATACAGAAGTGGAAGTAAGATCTGGGTAGTTTTTCAGGAGCTCCTAAGCTAGGTGTCACCAAACAATCAAAAGATGTTTCAGGAATGGATTCATCTGAAGTCAGACATTTACAATGTAGGCAGATATGCATAAGGTAGTTGGGCTAAACTCCCTCTGTCCAAAGTGGGTTAGAACAGTAACTTCAGTAACAGAAGGATTCATCCTGTCCTGAATAAAACAGGTCATACATGAATGTTGCCCCCAAATTGCTTATTTCTCCTGATTGACTGAAGAGGACAGAAGGCACCGTTCAGGGTGACCAGCTCTGACGCTCATGTCTTGCATTACACATTTCTAGTTAATGGAAATACGTCCCATGTTTTACACCTTCAACTCTACCTATGCAGATTATCTTGCTTCCATTTTGGCCCATAACGACAGTGACTTTTCCTCACTGGTTGACTAGCGGGAACACCAGCATGTCTGCTGTGGATGAGGGATCATGGACTCCTGAGACTTTGGTCCACAGGAATGGTCTCTGGTGCTGTTTTATGCCATTCTACAAGTAACCCAGAGGCTACATCTAGACAGCAATAAATCACATCAGTTTTTATATAAATTAAACATTCTCGGGGACCATTTGCTGATATTGAAGTCAGCTGCGCTGGAATAGCTCCATCTGTCTTACTGAACTTTCATCATTCAAAAGGGAAGAGGCTGGTGTTAGGGGATGCCATTTGTGTTAGTAGTGACCTCTTAAGATAACTTTCTCATACACGTGCTGTGTTAATTACCTCTGGATACAGTTTAGACCTCAACATCCCCCTTCAGCTGTGGAAAAAAAGCTGCTTCATCACCTGAATGAATGTCATACATGAAGTCAAGGGTGCACCAAGCAGATTTGTACACCCTGACCACTTCAGGCACAAGCATCTCATCGGCTGTATGGCACCTCCTGTCCACCAAGATGACTTCAAACAGCAACCCCAGAATTGTATTTAAATTTGCAAACAGAAAAAGCCAGAAGGAATTGAAATGTTGATGAGGTATAATATGCATTGAAGAAGAGGCAATTAGGGGTTATTCACCTTTACTGGTGAGCTGCTGCAAAGGATACTCTCAGTGCAGATGCTCCCTGCCGAAATAATGGCTGTCCAAAAAAAGCAAGCAGCATGTCCTCACTTGTCAGCCTGACTTCCAATTTTCTCTGCTCATCAGTAATATACCTGCCAGCCTACCTTCTCAATCCTCTATTTTTTTTTCTTTTTGTTCTAGTTTATTTTTGTCATCTTCTCAGTATCATAAATGACAGGGAGATAACACATTATATACCTATACAAACATGCCTTCATAACTTCAGATGCTAACAGATGTTTTGGATGGAAAACTGTCTAAATTTACACTCCATAAGAGCAATACAAGTGTTTATATGATTTTAATTATATTTGAGCTAGGGCTTTCTCTAAATAAACATGGTCCCTCAATGTTTATAATTCACATCTTGGAGAGGTCTGATACCTCACTTGAGAGAGAGTAACTGACTCTAAACAAAAAAAAAAAACACCAGCAGCCACCTTTCCTTTTCCCTGCTGACTGAGCCTGAGCTCCCAAAAGGAAAAAAATCACCTGAAACATTCAAAATTATTCAGTTCTTTCAGTGGGAAGCCCTGGGAGAAACAGCTCCGCTGTGCCAAGTAGGTTAAAGCCAGCAGCATCCAAGGTCTTCGCTGAGGAAAGCACCAGGGCCCACCTGGGAAGCAGCAGGGCTGGCAGTCTAGACCCCCTCCCCAAACACCAGCCAAGTGCAATAGGCTGTGCACCCCACCAAAGCCCCCAGGTTTGATCCTACCCTGAGTACATCTCTTGCTCCTTTGACTGCTGAAGCTTAATTTCTCTGCAGTAGATACCTCCTTCAGAATCTTTCTAGGGAGTATTAACCAAAACAGGGTAAAACTTTTCTAGGCATCAGCCTTAGAGAGATCAACACGATGCAAGTTCTACTACAAGTTTTAGTGTCCTTGTCCTCTGCTGCTTACAGTTTGGCAGAGAGCGGCTTGTGCCTTGTGTGCAATTTTCGTCTTTCTAGGGTCAAAATATGGCCAACTTATGAGCATCTTTAAAAAAAAAAAATCACAGTTCAGTCAAGCTATTACAGTTACAAAAGCGATTATAGCAGTTGGAAACCATGAAGATTTAATCTTCTTTGACCATGCTCTGTCTTTCCACAGCTCCCGCTGTTGATTGGACATCACAAGCATCATCTTCACAAAATAACATGAGAATGGAAGAAATACTGCTTCTGCTGTAAGGACATACATTTTCTTCTTACCCATGGCTCCCAACTGACTAATTAAATCCCAATAGTGAGGTCCAGTAGCAGCCTTTTTGACTTATTTTATCAGCTCTGTCCTGGCTGAGCTGGCTGTGTACCATGCTCTGAGAGCTGGCAGCACCAGGAAGCAGAGAACACAGACACTTAACCAGGAAGCAGAGAACACAGCCAAACTCCCAACGTTGAGCAAATACTCTCCGTATTGGCAAGACCAGAAGCAAAGCTATTAGCGACAGAAATAATAGGGGGCAGCCCAGTCCCCTGGCCAGAGAGCCAGGAACAAGGGTAAGTAGCAGCAATGTTACGTGGTGCCAGGGAAGTGTGAATTCAACTTCCCATAAAAATAAGCTGCTTTAAAATAATTCTGCTGTCTGTGTACTTATACTGGATCTCATCTTCATTTCTTTCTCATTACCAAACAAGCACATGACCTGTTTCTCAGAGATTTATCTTCAAAAGCAGCAGCTTACATCTCTGTTCTGCCAATTTTCTCAGGAATAACGTCCTGCTCTCTGCCTGCACTCGTGCTTCATTATTAGCAGAGCACTTTCCTGCCACTAGATACCATTTTCTCAGCTGGTTTTCATTTCTGATTTGATACAAGCAGTGGTGCTTATGTTGTCACATGCTGCTGTCATGAGCATAGCATCCCACAATCAATGTGAAGCTAGAAAAACTACTGAGCTGCAGATTTCAACAAAACAGCAGGTGCTCTGAACACCATCTATAAGTTCAAGTGAACAATTTCAGTAACAGTTTTGTCAGTCCTTCCTAGAAGCAGTCCTAATAGGCAACAAATAACAAAATGAGTTTCAGCTGGTGAAAGAAAAGCAGGATAATGCATTGAGGAAAGGGAAATTATCACAAATCATTTGTATAGCCATGTGAATCTTACACCGTGCTATACAGAACAGAGATCACATCTCACCCCTGCTCTAAACTTCTTGCTGTTGCTAAGACAACCATATCAATGTAGGACAAGCAATGCAGAGTCCAGGGGTGAGACTTCCTAAGGGGATGAACTGGCTACTAAGCTTTGCTAGAAGACAAAGTGTGTTGGTGCAAAGGGTAGAACAGACGCTCTGGCTATGGAAGACTGCCTGAGAGAAGCACTCACCCAAGTTCAGAGGCCGTGGGGATATAGTGGCTGTACATCAACAAATAGCAGAGGCTTCTTGTTCCCAGAAATCACACTGTTTTCTTGGATGAGTCTGGATGTAGGGAGTACCACTGAGAGCTCCCAGGGAGACCATCAGAAGTCCAAACTCAACACCATCTCCTCAGACCACCCACTCCTCACTTTTATCTGGCTTATGACAGGAATGATGTATCTGCCTAAGCCTTGAGTCACTGAGCCTTCAGGGAAAACTTTTTCCCTCCAGCACTGAGTTTGAGACCTCATTCCAGGACAAGATGAAAACAACATGTAGCAAGCCTGTGGGGATAAAGGAGATCACAAAGTACTTCATAGTGTGAAGCCTATGTAAGAAACATAGCAGAAGCAAAAACCTATACTATCAAAGCAGCCACATCTCAGCTCCTTCTATTTATTCTAGACATTTGATACCACATTTGCAGAGGAGGACCTCTTTTATTGACTCTTCTTCCACTATTTACAGACACTCTTTCACAGAATATTGCTTGGATTGTCTAAATGTCAAAATGTGGATCCTACAATACAACACAGGAAACTGCATCAATGAGGTTAATAATTTAATGTTTTCTGGAGCAAAGGATCATCATCCTTGAAGGAAGCACACAGAACAGCAAACCTGACAAAGCTCAGCTTGAGTCCCTTGGGATACTCAGCTGCTTAACATGACACTGTTGACTAGCCTTCCTGTGTCCAATTTCTTAGTTTAGACAAAGGAGAAAGCAGATTAGCAAACAGAGCACAAGAAGGCAAGCCTCTAGAAGTTACTTTCTCAGGTGTTTGACGTCTAAAGCAGTAAGAAGCCTTAATACAATGAACTGCAGGTATTAAATAGAGTGAAATTTGTCAACTTGTTTATATTATGGGACTCATATGCATCCATACATAGGCATAAAAAATAATTCTGGCTTATAGGTTTATGAAAGAATTCTACCTGACAAGAACAAGTAAAACTAGTAATTATGTCTCTTCTCTGTCCCCACTTTTAAAGACACCTTGGAAAATAGGAAATGTTTTTGTTTCAGTTCCAGAGATCTCTGTGGATGAGTCTTCATGGGAAGAGAAATAAATCTTTTGCCTCCTACTACTGGTCTGCTGTGACTGAGGCTCAGTCTCACTCAGATGACAGGTGTGTTCCCTTGCATTATTATACCACCCTCATGGTGACAAGTTATTCCTCCCTGGATTTCCTCCTACATTATTGCAGCTTCTCTAACACAGCAACCAAACCACTTTCACTAATAGCAGGACTGAGTCATGACAGATACATCCAGTTCACGTGTTCTGGGGTTTTCAGAGTTCTTGGGTTTGTCCCATCTCATATTTCACACAACTCAATTTAATTACATGGCAGAATAGGATACTGCCAGATGTTTATTTCTCACTGAAGCAGATACAGCTATTTAAAGACTGTGGTTCCACTAACCATATTTTACCACAAAGAATGAATACCTATAATTATAATATCTACGATTATATAATGCCAAACAGGAAAACTAAGCAGCCCCACATTTTGAGGAATAGATTGTAACCTGTATTATCCACATTCAGGATAAAAATGCTGGCATTTGTCCCAACCTAAGAATTGAAATATGTCCAGCAGTAATTGAAAAACAAATTAATCTGATTATAATCCTATATTCTACATTTTGCTTCCTCAGCTCTGTAGCAAATAGATGGTAAAATCACACCACATGCGCCAGGAGTCAAATTTATCTCTGCAAACAACAGTTGCCTTTGCATTTAAATGTTTCTGGCCTTGAAGCTTAGGTTGTAATTCTTTCTTGAGATGGGGCATTCCTCACGCCTCCTCTGTTTTATAATTTTGCTGCTGTTACTCCCTTCCTTGAGACTCTCAGGCCTTGTTAATATAGGGATCTCTCATTATCACAGCATTTGCAACCTCCAACACAACCCTCACAATGAGTAGAATCTTCCTTTGGATGCATGTCATGCTAAATGCAGTATCTGTGATGTCTAATATGCATCTAGAATGAAATCTCCCCACAGCCTCCATGGAGTTCCCTCCTTCTCCAGCTAACAATCTTCAACCACATGAAAATGAAAGATGATGTGATTCATTTCTCTGAGAGATGTCTCAAAGACTACTTTAAAAACTATAAAAGCAAAAGGTGTGTGGGAATGCACCAATAGACAAAGATGTGGCTGCAGTTCTCTTGTACATTTTGGCAAACTTTTTCTTAACTGCCTTTGTCTGATAACGTTTGAAAAAATAGGTAAGAAAACTTGCAGCTTCAGCCCCAAAGTATCATCTTTCTCTTCCTCAAAAACCTGCATACTGTTAAAAAGGTATTTCCTGTCAAGTAGCTTTAGTGGATGAGGTCCAAAATGAGTATTAAATAAACTTTCTAAAAAAAACAAACTTTTTTTCTTGCTCACCCATCACAGAAGACCGTACCTGAAATTTATCCCTGAACTGATGAGGTTCCATCTGTAAAAAAACAGCACTGTCATATATTGACATTGCCAACTTTCCCAGATGAAACACTCAAATCTCAGTGGCTGTCACAAACCAAATGAAATGTTCTTCCCTCCTGCAGGTAGAGGGACCTTCCACAAAAATCAGCTTCCACTGAAAACATCTGCAAATTTCTACTGATTTTGAAAGAAGTTTACATTCATGCTCATACAAAAAGACTGATCCTGCACATTCACCATGGCCTGAAAAATACTATGGCCAACAACTTACAGGTGAGAATCCTGTATTTTCTCTAGAGCTTAGTTTTTGCAGCCTGCTGGGCTGTGGCTATCCTTGGAGAGGTGTGTAATGCAGGATATCAGAGAATCATGCTATCATTTGCCCTCACCTAGAAACTAGAGGTTTCTGTTTCACTGAATGACTTTCAGCTCTGTCAATCAGCTCCTTCTCTGTAAATTAGGAAGATGTTCTTACATTATTGCTTCTGGCTTGCATATATTCTTATCGATTTTTTCAGTACATAATGCTTTAAGAAAATCAAAGTTTCAGCAAATAGAGTGGAGCAGAAGTATCATAGAATCATCTCTGTCATTCCAGCATCAGAGACCATAGTCAAAGGACATCAGGAAATAACATGTACATACAGGACAGTGAATATAGTGAAAAACTACAGAAAATGAGTGGAAAAGTATCAAATCAAAATAGAAAAAGAGAAGCTGCAGATAAATTCTGCCCACATCTACTACCTTGATCTCAGTTAATGTTAACAATCTGAAACTTAGGTGTCTAGCCCAAGCTAATTGCCCAAGCAAGTAAAGAGCAGGAGCCACCTCCACAGGGGATTCAATCAGTCCTAAGATAGGTCAATGTATCATGCTTTCCCTCAAGCATCCCAAAGTCTAGATAACAGGCTCAGAGAGCGTGCATACCATTGGAGTTGATGCAGGATTGTGCATCAGTTTGAGTGTTCTACCTATTTAATAGATGTATTTCATGTCAACTTTTTTAGCTTTGAAGATTAGATTCATTTGGCTTTCTTGGAAATACCTGACATTTCTTATGTCAGAGGAAAAATGTTCTTATAATTTCTCATCAGCAAGTATTTGTCTGAACATTCAAATAATATACGAGCACAAAACCTATTTATTGTATTTTATTTAAAACAGGTCAAACTTGTCACTAGCACAGTCCAATGTTGTGCCATTCACTTCAAAGAAGCTACATATGCTTACACAGCAAGGAATTAGCCCAGATACTGTCAAAATGCTTCACGAGTAGTCAGGATAATAAATCACATCTTCTGTTTGGAAGGTATTGCAATTTGTGTCTAGTGACTGGAAGAAATGGTATATAAAGCAATTATCAAAACTGGAAAATAACCATCTCCTAAATGTCCAAAACCTCATCCACAATTTGAATTTTACCAATAAGGAAAAGACTGGAGGAGACCTCAGATAATCTCTAGTCCAGAGACAACACTGAAATCAGGACTAGGTTACTCAGTTTTGTCCTGAAAACCTGTAAGGACAGAGAGATTGCATAACCTTCACTGACCTCATAGGATAGTCTTCTGTTCACCAATCTGAATCTCTCATTTCATCTTATGCCCACTATCTCCTGTCCACCTGCTATGGACCACCATGAAGAGCCCACCCCTGTCCTCTTAATGATCCTGCAGGCACTGGGTGCTGCTGTCAACTCCCTACCCAAAGCAGACCCTGCTCCAGGCTGAACAAACTCTGTTCTGTCAGCCCCTCCTCATACGGGAAATACTCTAGCCCTTACTATCTTATGCACCTCTGATGAACTCTCCCAAAACATCAGACATTTGTTAATGTGTTTGCTGTATTGAAAGGCCCGACACTGGACACAGTATGACTAGATGTAGGTTAGCCAGTGCTGAGTAGAGGGGATAATCCCTTCCCTCCATCTAATTGGTTTGCTTCTTGTAATTGTGCCTAGAATGCTGTAGCCCATCTTTGTTGCCAGGGCACACTGTTGACTTGTACCCAATTTACAATTTACTGCCCACTACACCTGATGCAGAGGATTAGCCCAGCACCAGCAGTGGAGCTTGCATTTGTCCTTCTTTAAAGAGGTTCCTTCAGCATGTCCTGGTTCTGCTGAATGACAGCATATCACCTGGTTCCCTTCAATTTTTGTTATCCACTGACTTGATGGGGGGGACATCATGCTTCCTTCTCCAGGTGGCTGATAAAAGCATTAAAGAGGATCTGTCCCCACACAGACCTCTGGGGAATCATAACTGGCCACAGGTGGAGTGCAACCCATTATCAGTTTGTGGGCCCAATAAACCAGACAGTTTTTCACCCTTATAGCTGTCCACCCACCTGGAGTGGATACCAAGTGGGATACGAGGATTACACTGCATTGAGCTACACTAAACAGCTTGGCTCTGTTACACCCACCCCAAAACTGAACTTCTATACACGCAGCTGAGTTACAGATGAGACAATAGCTGTAGTTACTGATGAGCCAGGCATCACTTCTTTACCTGTCTCCATGGTGGATCATGCATAGAAACCAGCAGCCACGCAGGAAAATGGATAACACATGATGCACCCCAACAAACAGCAATCTTTCCTCCTATCAGGGAATAAGAATATCATATCCTTCACACCCATAACCAGGAGTTTTGTCATATTTCAATCAATGAGGACATCGTTTTCCTACAAGAACCTGAACACTTCTGATAACTACCAACACCTCTGAAATTTCCTGGTGACTTTTAATACACAACCAATTTGCCAAGTCACCACCCTTTTCACATTGCTCAGAAGATGTATTGCCAAAAAGATAATAAATATGATAATATATACATCTAATTAATATGCAAGGGTTCAAAATTGCATAAAGTGTCAAAGTAGGACAAACCTTTACAGTCAAGTTTAGGAAAAAAATAATCTAATTCACCATTTCTCTTCTCTACTTTAGATGAGCCCATTGTATATCTCTGCAAGTGACCTTTTTCCCCACAAAACATCCACAGCCCAAAGAAAGTCTCCAAGAACAGGTGAAGGAAAGTTCACAAGGAACATCTATTACAGCTCTTTCAGAAGTAGAGCAAAGACACACACACACACAAAAAATACTTTGACTATGAAGTTAGGTGAACTTTCACAATTTTATCCAAGTTTCTTTACTAACATACACAGAAATTCCTTATCCACCACAAAGATTCAGCATGTGGAATTCCAGAAAGATTAGGTTTCCCTAATGGGATGTCAGGAATGGCATTGAAGTCTTTTTATAACAGGCACCTAGTTTCATTTTCAATATACCTGCATGTTTCTTATGAGACAATATGGAGCATCTAAAACCAGATTGGTTGAAGGGAGAAAAGAACACTTAGATTAGTCATTTAGAACATTATTTTGGGATCTTTTGTTCAGTTTGTACGTCTGACAAAGAGTAGAGGACACAGAAAGCTGGCTGTAAAACATGGATTAGCGACCTACCAGTGCAAATCCAAGCTGTACATATACTGGGTATTACATGTTTCTTTTTGCTTACACAGGAGGGTAATTTCTTGAGGCATCTATTAGACTATGTGGAATCAAGTAGCTGTCTACTAAATGTCCCCTGCATGCCTGCTGTATTACTCACTATTTGGTTTCTGCTGAAGAAGCTCCTTGGGGAAGGCTCTTGCTCTCTGATCATCAGAAGCGTTGAAAAGATATCAAAATGAGAAGGGGGGGGGGAGGGGGAAATGAAACAGTTCATTCTAGATTAACAGAGAAGTTCTTCAAGTTACAGAAAACTTCTCACATTGTCAGTTCAGGGTTTTTTTCACACTAGAACCAGTCTAGATTGCACTTGAACTCCCTTACCAAAAGATTTTCTGTCCATTGTATTGCCCGAGTTGCTATTTGCAACTCAGCACAAGCTCTGTGCCTGTGCAGTGCTATGAAAACTGAACGCTGAGAAACTTTCAAATGTAGATGCAGTATTTTTTATAGCAGGACAAAATCCTACATCTTAGAAGTTAAAAATTAAAAAAAAAAATAAAAATTAAGGTTTCAGCTCAGAGGGTGACTCCAAAGCCCTAAAAGGATACAATCTCTAGGATAGTGACCTGTTGTAAGCTGTGTGCTGGAGATAACACATAGATAATACTTCCCTATTTCTCAGGATTGTTTTGATGAGAAATGTGAATTCTAGTGGCTAGGAAAACTGCTGTATAACCTCTGCTAGGACTGGACTAAGGAAAACAATGCTAGATAAATTACTAATAAAATATTCTGAGAGTGCAGTAAACACCTCACCCCAGATGCTGTGTTGTGTACACTATTCTTCAGACAACAAGCAGTGATGCAAATTGATTACTTCAAGGGGGGTGTCCTGCAAGCTTAAATAGAAAGCTGTATTTTAATATGCAGGTAAAGTTTTTTTCCTCTCTGCTTTATTATTTGCAGTTGGTTTCCTTAGCTACATGCTGTTCCCAAATCTTTCTAGATAACTATTCATATACTCAAGACATGGGTGAAAAAAGACAAGTATCTGACTGATATCCTGGAAGAATATGCCCAAAAAAGGGCATTTATAAGTCAAAGTTACTACATATTCCGATTACAGGTATTCAATGGACAAATGATCCTCTCAGTTATATATTTCCATTTATATTTAAAGAACTCTTGTTTCTGCTGGATGAGGGTGTCTCTCTGTGCTTCATCATTCCAAGTGACACATGATAAATTATGCTTTTCTATGGATTTTCATATAGTTTCCTTCAGAGAAGGCTCCTTCTTTTTCTTAGAGTGCTCAGCTGCTAATCCATTCTTTCACTGGAAGAGATACTATGGCAGAAGATGAAAAAAAGTGCCTGTGAGTATGTTAATCAGAGTGATCAATGCTGCCATGACAAGAAAAAGTTAGACAATATGTTCCGCTGTTTTTACTGCTATTTACAACAGTGCCAGTCATCTAAACTGAGGACTGATCAGTGCACAGACTTCAAATTAACAATATCAGTCCTCTGAACCTAACAGTCTGATAACACTCATCTGTTTTCTTTTTACCTCTCTATTTCAGCGCATGGTTGAAGACTGAAAACATGAAATTCACGAGACAATCATGGTCTGAGTACCAGAGCCAACTTGTTGCTCTGACTTCCTGCACACAGCAGTAAAAACAGCAAACTGGAAAAAACCTATCACCTCTAATTCATACTCTTTTTTCTATAGTTTCACAGAATACTCTTGCACCCTGCACTGTGAGCACAACTTCATGTATTTTTATTGGAAAATGTGCAAATTCTGGAGTGTGGATACACTGTTAATCCAAACAATATTGTGCCTAAAAAAAAGGAAACTTTTTAAAAACTTCTTAATTTTCTTCATAAATTATTTGGAAGTCAATACATTTATTGAATTGAAGAGCAAGATTCTCTCAACAGGGATAAATTCCAGCTGTGCAATTAATAAAAGCAGAGAGAACAGCTCATATACAAAGCCCATGACCAAGTTCATATGATTGGTAAAATCAGATAAAATTACTTCTATGTAGAATACTTTCTCTAATGATTTCATTTCTGTGTATCCTTCTTACTGTCTGCTACAAAAAAGACACATCTGATTATTCAGAAGCAACCCAATTCAAGAAATTGTCATTCTAATAAAATAAGCTTCAGCTGTAAATCCAGGAATGCATCATCTCCTTTACAGTAATTTATTCAATAAATAGGAGGACCAGTATTAACTTGTCATCACTTTAAGTCTTTTAACTGATTTAACTGATTTTATACTAAGCACTGTTGCTTTTTCTAAGAGCATATTTCACAGCAAGGTAGATCTTAAGTATACCTGAACAGTACACGTTCCTTTCCATTTCCATTATGGAATTCACAAATGACAGGGTAATTGCTCTGAAGCAACAAGCAATGCCCAGAGTTTTACTTGTAACATTTGTATTGAAAATTGAGCACACAATTTTCTAATAAGCTGAAGACAAATCGCCTCGTCCTCTAGCCAATCTTTCATAGGTTAGTGGAACTACTTTGTGGTGGAATACTTTTAAAACTAAACCAGTCAAGCTGTTACCTGGACAGCTATCTTGTGTGGCCATTTAAATGACCAGAGGTGAGCATTATTTTGTTCTGGAAAATGCTTTTCTTAGCTTTTCCAGAAGAGTTTCAAGATGCTTATTGCAACCTTCCAGTATCTGAAGGGGGCCTACAAGGAAGCTGGGGAGGGACTTGTTAGGATATCAGGTAGTGATAGGACTGGGGGGAATGGAATAAAGCTGGAAGTGGGGAGATTCAGACTGGACATGAGGAAGAAGTTCTTCCCCATGAGAGTGGTGAGAGCCTGGAATGGGTTGTCCAGGGAGGTGGTTGAGGCTCCATCCCTGGAGGTGTTTAAGGCCAGGCTGGATGAGGCTCTGGCCAGCCTGATGTAGTGTGAGGTGTCCCTGGCCATGGCAGGAGGGTTGGAACTAGATGATGCTTGGGGTCCCTTCCAACCCTGACTGATTCTATGATTCTATGCTGACTGTCTTGGTTTGAGCAAACAAAGCTATTTTACCGCTCCCCAAAGGAGTAAAATAAAAACACTCCACAGAATTGGAAATTTAAACAGAAACACTATTCACAAATATATACAAAAATGCAAATTCACAAATATATACAAAAATACACAAATTCATATTCAGCCTCTTCCCAGTTCTCCAATCTGGGCTTTTTTTTCCCAAAACCTTACTAGGCCAGAACCTTCCAAAACTTTCCGCTGAGCTAAGCCCAAAACCCATGCCTCCATGCCCCCCCATCCATACCTCAATGCTTCACCCCCATACCAGGCCTGAATTGCACAGCAAAAATGAGCCAGGCTGCTCAAGGCTGAAAGCCTCCCCTGGAACACCAGACAAGAGCTAACAGCCCAATGCACTGGGAGCAAGGAGAACAAGAGAAAAGAGGCAGAACAGACAGCAATGTCTGTTTATATAGGAGGTGCAGGCTGATGGGAATGAAATAAGAGATTTCACTTTCCAGTACCCACCCCCTGACTATCTGGTCCTTCTGGAGGACCTAAGAACCTCTGTGGTTCTTAAACCTGTAACACTCACCTGCCATGAACACATGCTAACAGAATTATTGACATACTGCCTAGATAGAAATGTCCTGGAATTTCAAACTCATGGTTTTTCTCTTGCAGTCTCAACCCTGCCAAGTACACACCTGCACATCATTACACATTTGCTCAGCATCCATATTTCAGTGCTGTCTGAAGTGGGTCATGGCCATATCAAGCATTCAGAGACCACAAAGATTGAAAAGTACTGAAAAAAACATTGCAATTTATTTCCCTTTCACTTTATCATGGACCATGAGTCAATAATAGTATTGTATGTGAGATATTAGAAACCAAAATAAGCAGAAAGAGAATTTAAGTTCTCAACCACAGTAAGTAATGACATTCTTAATTCAGGTGCTTAATTTGGCTGACATGACAGACCGTATTTAAGGCATAACATAGTTCCCATGTGCTATGAAATTGGAATGTTCCCTATGAGGCCACGTCCCCATCTTTAGCAGGTATCAAGATTTCTTGCTATCACTCATCCATCAGATCTCAATGAGTTTACCTTTGTTCCATTCAACCAGCACACACTGTTGATACCTCTAATCTCATCTAAGACAGAAGCTTGCAAAACCTTCTTCCTTGGTTTACATGCGAGCAGATTTGGTCCTATCTATTAGTATGTTCCCATGCAGCAATGCAGGACAGTCTTTCAAAATGAAAAGATTCACCCAATTTGGGGGAGGGGGGAGGCGCAGAAAAAAAACCCAAAGCAACATTTTCACATGCATCCAGTTAACTTCCCCCAGGTTTGAGGCCTTCTGGGAGGCTTCCATCTTTCTGTCTGGTTGACAGCTTTAATGCAGCCTACTCTTCACTTTGAACTCTGATCCAGGGGTTCCTCATCCTGTTCCTTGCACCAGAAAGCGATGCCAATCACTAGTCTTCCATTAAATCACCAAAGAAATTCCTTTCAGAGTTCCCAGTAGTTCCTTCATTTCAGACCAGATACCTTTACTCTCTCTAACGCTTCACCTTTCCCACCTATCAGAACCACTGGGTCACAGTGTAGAGAGAATAAGAAAAGTCTCAAATGTATTTACCAGAAGTAATCCAAGTTCTCCATCAGTTAATAGGAAGCTTTTCTGAAGGAGACATTTAATTTTGCGCTATAGATCATGATGTTTTACATAAAAAGTTTAAAAGAAAATGTTTAAGGAGATGGCAAAATAAAAGACTATATACTGCTGGCTCTTTCATATTTACAACTACACAATATCCATTAAGTCAGAAACACGACACCACTTGTCCTGTCTTTTGCAGCAGAAGGCTGTCCAAATCCCTTTATCAGACAAAATATGATAGGGCACTTCTTTGGCTTCCCAGTTCTGCTACTCCTTGCAACAAATCTCACAACATACTACAGCTTTTTAAAGCCCTTCCACAATTATTCTTCATGTATAAGGATCACATGAAGAGAAGCCAAAGACATGCCTGTGTGTTAAAGTCTCCTCATCTGTATGCAGCAGACCCAAGTCTCACCAGTTTGTACCTAAATATCAGTCCTAACACATAGTTATCACAGTCAGATAGGCAAAGTGATTTATCTTAACCATGAAGGCTAAAAAGTGCTATGTTTCATGGATAAAATAGCACATACTGACTCACCTCCCTCGTAATAGCTGCAACTATAAATGTACTTTCTTTTTTATTATTTGTTCTTTCGTTTCAGCAATTGATGTATTGCTGCTAAGGGCACCAGTACTTGAAAAAAGTTTTTTGGGGGCAGAGTCTCCCAGGAAAGCAGACTTTTTGAAACTGCAATTACTTGTTTGCTGTGAACCAGGAAATGTCCATAAATGATTCCAAATGTTTTTGACACTGAGGGCTGCAAATTATGCTTATGGGCAGTGATAGATGCCTCACCTACGAAACAGGTTTCCACTGAAGAGAGCTCCAAATCCATATAATTCAGTTATTTAATCTACCATACCACCATAAATAAGTCTTACCAAATGTGAGGTCAGTGAAAAGAAACCTGCAGTATTCAGCAATATATAGAATCATTCACGTTGGGAAAGACCCTAGAGAGCATTGGGTCCAACCACTGACCTTACTCTACCCAGTTCACCACTAAACCATATCACTAAGCACCACATCTAAACGACCATTAAACACATCCAGGGATGATGACTCAAACATCTCCCTGGGCAGCCTGTTCCAATGCTTGACTACCCTCTCAGTGAAAAAAATTTTCCTAATGTCCAGCCCAAACCCACCCTGGTGCAGCTTGAGGCTGCTCCTTCTTTTTCTATCACTAATTTCCTGTACAAAAACCTATGCCAAGAAAAAAAAAAAAGCCAAAAAAAGTTTTAAAGAAAGATTAACTTGGCTGTTAGCAAGAAGTTTCAAACTCTCCATTCTCCTTCAGGAGCTCCAGGCAGGCAGGCAAGCTTCCACAATCCAGTTTGGATGAACTGGAGAGCTGCTGTATCATCACACAAGCTTCTTAATGATGGAAAAGGCAACTGGCACTTCTTGCTTATCACCACCACAACCTTCCACTTTCAACTTTCCTTCTTATAGCTAAAATTGTCCAGTTTGAGCCAAACCAAAGGGACAAAGGTTGCAGACATTTTGTTCTTATGAAATATAAGTAATGCTGCTTCACAATAACTAGAAAGGCAGTGATCTCTACCCTTTAAAATAGGTCTTGGTTACAGCAGTACTTTGCTCATCCTTTATTTCACCTTTGTAAAAAAGATCTCAACTACCAACAAAGACAAATCCTCTGGATCCCATCTACAAGCTGTCCCCTTTGACTATTGTTGAGCAGTCATTTTGTACTTTTGACTCACAATCTCCAAAAAAAAGCATTTGTATAGAATTTTTTGTACTTCAACAGTAGTTCAGTCATTTAAATCCATGGTAAAAGAAATCAGATTTCCAGACTCCCAAAGGCTATCATGATTCACCTGCAAAGTATATCTGCCTATTTCACTAATATTTCCTACTTACTAATTGCCAGTTTCACAGACTCACAGAATTGTCAGGGCTGGAAGAGACCTCAAGGATCATCTAGTTCTGACCCTCGCTGCCATGGGCAGGGACACTTTCCACTAGATCAGGTTGCCCAGAGCCACATCCAGCCTGGCCTTAAAAACATCCAGGAATGGGGCTTGCACCACCTCCCTGGGCAATCTGTTCTGGTGTCTCATCACTCTTATGGAGAAGAGCTTCCTGACATTCAATCTGAATCTACCACCCTCTAGCTTGGTGCTGTCATTACCTGACACCCTAAAAGTCCTTCACCAGCTTTCTTCTAGGCCCCCTTCAGATATTGGGAGGCCACAATAAGGTCTCCTCAGACCTTATTTTTCTTCTGAAAACTGAACAACCCCAGTTCTCTCAGTCTGTCCTCATAGGAGAGGTGCTCCAGCCTTCTGATCATCCTCATTGCCCTTCTCTGAAAGAGAGGGGCCCCAGAATCCATCATCAGAAATCCATCATCAACAAGGGTTCAGATGCCAACAGTGTATTTCTCCCTTGCCTTTAATTTAGATTTATAATAGAATTTTATTAGATAACACTGATCATAATACAAAGTTTAATTTTCCTTTTGGGGAAATAGATATCAAAATGCAATAGAACCCCAGGAGGCTACAAAGATTAAATTATAAGTCCCCAGATATTTTATGGTAAATCTACCAAGCAACTTTTTTTCTCTGCCAGGGGAATTACAGCCAAATTGCTGCATCTGCAAAATCCAAAGTCCTTTGTTGCTACGAAATTATTTTCTATTTGGGTCCAAGGTTTGTGGCAGTTGGCTTCCCACTCACAGGAAGCCATAAATTATTTACAAGTCTTGGAGTATTAGTCTGTTGTGAATACATTAACTGTTCTCTTACCTTCAGAACTCATTAACAACAGGAATAAGTCCTCTGATGCTATTTTCTACTATATATCCACAGCATATGCTTAACCTGCTGTGCCACTCAAAAGTGTGACATTTCCCAACATTACCCTTATTTTAAGGAGTGAATTGAAGAAACAAATTGAAAGAGCCGGGGGAGAGGAGTCTTTAGAAAAACTATTTTGATGCACAAGGTAGATCTAACAGGTCTTATGATCTCTGTCTAGACACAGGGATTTACTGTCAGAACACTGCAGGTTTGGGTTTTAGCTTCACTTCTAAGGGAATTGAGGTGTACATGATCACAATGCATATAGATTTGTCAAGCCTTCCTTAACCTTTGAACCTGTTGGCCAGACTTAAGCAAATTTGACAGCTGGCAACAGGAAAGATAGAGGTCTCAGAGATAGAAATCCTGAAAAGTTTTGTGAAAATTAGAGGCTGGTTATGCAAGATAGAGAGAAGTATTTTGTCCATCTTGGGAGGCAGCAGCCCACTGTCTGTCCTGCACTCCTAATTCAAATCAGCCACAGCCCAGACTAACGTTTTCCCACTAGGCTGGGAACTCAGATCAAGCACAGTGTGCCACAGAAGCTGAGAGGGATTAGCAAATGGAGGACAAATCCACATAAACCCTCCTACTGAGGCTGCTTGCTTTTTCATAACTCTTTTCAGAGAAAACATCCATGAGGAGAAAGCCTAAATGTTTCAATTTGGAATGCAAGCATGTGTATTTATGAAACAGTATATTCTGCCAGGCTGATTATAACAAATAGGAAGAATCTGGTCATAGGGGGCTAAATGGCAGAAGCTGTACTGTACTCAATGGAAATATGGCAGTCTGGTGCTACAGCTTTCCTCTAGTGCTTTATGTACTGAGAAAGACTGCAGCAATTTGGTTTTGGCTAGGTAAGTATCTTGAAGTGGTCCCAGAAAGAGAAATCAAGGAAAATGAACATTATTTCAATCTCCTATCAATGTTCTTAGTTACAAGACTTATACCAAATGCAAATGTGATATCTCTGCCAAAATTAGAATATTAGTTCTATTTACTTGCTGCACAAAAAAATCTCAAAATCCTGGAGCTGAACTGATAATGTTGCTATGGAAATAAGCTTAATTACTACAGACCAGCTAGCAAACCTCTCAATGCTGCTACCTTTACAGGCTGTCTCTGCTTCCAAAAGTTTCTGCTTTTTACCTCATTCAAACATGACTAAATACCTCTAGTGTTAACAGTGATTGAATTCAGATGCTCCTAGTCCAGGGCTATTCTAAGAACAGCTTGATAGAGGCTAGTGTAAGGGAAACAAAGAGTGGTGCTTCAGGGTAGCATTTCAAACAACTAAAACATTTTTTTAGTCAATATACTACTTCAAACACATCAGGTAATGCTGATTTCCCAAGTACATGCTGCCGATCTCATGCTCTTCCCACGCTTTGCCTCAAACAGGAAGAAAATAGATGAAGAGGAGAGCCACAGAGGAAAGGCTTTTCCTGCCCTCCCCAGAGTTTGGTTACCGATTACCCCTCATGAACACTATGTGTGCATGTGAATATATGCATACATGTTAAGATACGTGCCTAACAAAAGGACCATCCACAAGGAGACCCTTGTGTTTTGCTTTCCGCTGGTGGGAACTCCCAGGCACAAGCTCAAGCGCTAAGGACAGGTAGGCTGCAGCAGGGTTCACACTCCAGAGTGACAATGACTCCACATGCTGTATACCCCAAGTAAGGGCTCCAGAGGGCTAAGCTAGCTTTGCTGAGGATGGAGAGGGCAGAAGACAAGCAAGAGGTCCTGGGTGCAGTCCAGGAACTGTTTGCTGGGGCTGAGACACCGCTGGCACTATGGGTCTTGCATGCACCAACATGGAGGACTCTACCCCCATCACTTCCTCAAGGGACTACCACTCACTATATATGTATATTAAGTCTGCTTCAAGGATGTCAGTGCCTTAGACAAGTTGGGACAATAATACATAATGAACAAGACCACTGGCTGTCAGACCACAGGTAGCTAAATACAAATAGCTAAAGTGAACTCCACAAACACCCAATGGATGAAAACACTTCCAGCATTCAGAGGCAGTCTGCAAATTTTTCACTGACAGAAAAAAAGATTAAACTTTGTCAGCTAATTTATACACCCTGAATAATTTAAGCAGCCTTAAACAACAGCTGACCAGAAAATCCACAAGGAGCACATTTTGCAAGGCTCCTTGTTGGTCAACTGCAATATAAACTTGCTTACATCCAATCTGATAAATGCCACTCAGCTGACTTCAGTTTAATTACCCTTAATCTATACCAGTCTGAAAGCAAAATGATTTTAATTACCCAGAAGATAAAAATACTGATCAATTCAGAAACATTTTTTGATGGACCCTTCATTCATATTACTTTCCAAAGTTTTTCTTAAATCTATTTAAAATGACACATACTTACTCAATTGCACATAGTAATCATTTGGAGATAGTTGATCTCAAAACAATTTTACCATTAAAAAAGAAAGTGAAGCAAAAATGCCTCTGAACTTCTAACACTCTGAAACTGCATTGTAGACTGTAGAAAATATTTTCAAATTGGTTGAGAACGGAGGAACTGCATCTGCTACTTAGTATGTATTTTTTCCTTGATGGAAGCTGCAGAAGCTACATCAGTTCTTGGATTCACAGAATTTAAGCCCACAGGAATGAAACAATTATCTGGTCCAACCTCTGCAATTACAAGTTATTAAATTTCATTCATTAGTCCCTTTATTGAGCCACAGAAGTGGTGACGTACTTCCAGTTTAAATTTCAAAGGTATCAGCTTTCAACTATTAGTCCTTGACAATCCTTTCTTCATTAGTCCTTTACTGTCACTCTCTCTTTATGGCCGTTTATATATATGACATCAAGTCACCTCTCAACCTTTCCTTGAGGTATTCAATGCCTGTCACTATTTTCTTCCCTTGTTTCTATAGTTCATTTCTACACCTTTAACTTTTTAATATTATTTTAAAAACAGAGATACGAATTCTTTAAAGAAAGGCAAAAAGCATCTATTTTGGCTATCCTATAGTTTATACACCCAGAGACTGCAACCAGCTTTTCACTATAGCCTCACTAAATGCTTCAGCTCTACACCAGTTATTTGGAGGAAGAAAAACAGCATCACACAGAACTTGTTTATGCAGCCAGGTGGATTGCTTGAGGCAAACTGGCCTCATTAAAAGTAAGCAATGCTGCTTCCTCTAGCTAAGGCACTCTAGAGAAAACAGTGTCTGATGCAGAAGGTAAGTTCCAGTGGAACCAGTACCAAGTATCCCACACAGGCATGGGATCTGTAGGCGAAACAGCCTCTGAAAAGATGTCTGCAGAGTTTTAACTTCCTGACTGTCGTTTTTGAGCTGTTCAGTTGTTGGTATCAGCACAAAAAACAAGCGCTACTTAAAGAGTTCAGTAGTGTTAGCAGCCACCTGCACCAAGGTGCTTCCCCATAACAAATTCCCTCATTTGGCCTAGAAAGGCAGCATGTACACTATGTGAAGAGAAGAAACAAAGCCTACGTGACCTCCAGCTGCTGCTCCTGGAGCAAGTTCTTGGGTCACACATGGCTCCCCACAGCTTGCTGCCTAATGATAAATGGTTAGGAGAAAAACAGCTGGTGAACCAGTGCACCAAGTGTCAGAAGAGATAAAAGGCAAGTTTAAAACATACCAATTTTAATGCAGGATCTTCAGGTTAACTGTTCATAAACTACTTCTGGAATCCCCTGAGGGACTTAGCTTATTACTTGTTGGCTTATTCCTTATTAGTGCAGTGCCCTGCTAATGCAGCTTTACTACCTGCAGGCCTCACTGTAGTGGGGACATACCAGCACATCTGTAGCAGCAGCTGAGGAATTGCTCAGCTCTGTCATAGGTCTCACAGGGAACAAGCACCTCAGGCAAGTAAGTGGCAGGAAGACTCATCCCTGAAGGCAGTTAACACCACTTGACCTGCAGGCCAGCCAAGGGAAAGTCTGCACAAGGTGTCTGATGGTTTTCTTACAACCATGCAAGTGGAAAAGAAGCCAGACACTTTTCTCAGCAGGCACTAATACCCTGAGCCCAACAACTAGTCCTCTGTGTCAGCTTCCCAGATATACGTAAAGTAATCTTTGCGGTCTGCAGAATAATCAGGGTGTGTACAGGTACACATCTTGGCCCAGGTACAGGACATACCCATCAGCTCCGAGGACAGAGCAGAGGTGACAAAGCTGAGACTGGTGAGGAAGAGACATGCTGGCTATGCTCCAACCACATCAGCACCCATCTCACCCCACACCACACTACAGCCTCTTGTCTTCAGATTTTTAAACACTAAACTCTTCCGGCACAGGTAAGGGTACCCTTAACCCACACACCAATTAATTTTGAGTAACTCCCACCCCAGGAAAGCAACACACACCATGCCTTCCTAGCAATAAATCATTTCAGTTTGGGCCCTGTCACCATACATCTCCTCTGGTTTTGTTTCTGGTAATGCTGCCAGCCCTCACCTGCCCAGACAGATTGCCTCTCTCAGCCTCTGTGCACAGGCTCTGCTGTCATGCTGACAGCCCTTGCCCTTTCCAGGAGGTTTGACAGCATCTCCTGTTTCTTCCTCCTTAAAAACAACCAGGAGCTCAGCTTCCCCCCACACTACTCAATAAGTGATGGCACCACTCCACGTCAATTCCAAGGGTGGTTCCCCTGGGACAGCACAGCTTCTTGCACAGCGCCTACTCGCACGAGCAAGCGGCATCTCTGCTTCCCCTGGGGCACTCTTTCGTCAACCTAATTGCACTTTACCCATGGAAAAAAAAAAAAAGAAAAAAAACAACAAAAACGTGCTGCAGTGAGGTAACTGTAAAGCAACAGAAAGAATTTACAGTGGAAAGGGAATAGGAGGAGTAAAACTGTGTCTTTAACCTTATTCTTGACACGTATTTGGCTTTGAGTGCTCCACTATGCAATTTTAATAGTTTCCCTGCAGTAGGGCTACATGGATCCGTGCAAGCACCTGCAGTGTCAGCAGGCTCAAGGGAGTAGAGCACACTTGCTTGGAGACTTTCCTACAGAAGATATCTAGAGCTCTGACATCCCCACTGGAGATGGCGGGGCTGCAGTCTTCAAAGGCTCCTCCGAACTCCCTCTGTGTACTTGAGTTTATTTACTTTGAGGACATGGATCCCCTCCAGCCAACAGGGCAGTGAACGGCTCGTGCTGCTACAAGACAAAGGTCTGTTTGCCATGACCCTGCATTTCCTCAAATGCTTGGAAAGCTTTCTGAAACAGCTTGGAGCAGTGCACTGGATCAAGTGGCTAATTATAAAACTGACTGACTTTGCACATATACTCAATTTACATAGAGACTGGCAACACAGATCATGGGGTTTGTACTGTGTACAAATACCAGCTGCTCATCAAATGATCTTCAATACAATCTACCTGAAAACTGCAGCATTCTGAACCCTATGCTGTACAAGTACAATCAGTTCATCAGATTTTGAGTTTCATACCCCCCCATCTTCCCCAGAAAGCATTAAAAAAAATTATTATCAATACAAACATTCCCTTTTCCACTCTCCTCTCTTGAAAATAAAGTAGATCTGTAAAACTTCTAGAATCAAATTGTCATCTTCGGACATAAGCTGTGTTTGTGGTATCTCGATCAGAAAGGCAAATGTTTCACCAAGTTCTGGCCACCTGAATCCAAGAAACTGTGTAATGAAAACTATTTTGCAATCTTACCTATGGTTGTTGCCTCCTATGGCCTTTTTAATAGACATATTTATAATACATGGGAATGTATAATGTATTAACCTAGATAGCAGGCAGTCAGAAAAAAAAGGAACCAGCATGGCATAAATCCACAGCAGATTTTAGCTTCTGCCTTTTCCAGAAAATAGTAGCTGTCTGACTGGCTCTGCAAATGATGCATTATCCACAACAGACACCTGTGAACAATGACTGATCTGACTCTCCAAGAAAATGTGGGCATCACCTCAGGGTAGTTTTCTGCTTACTAAAGGCAGTACTAAGCAGAATGCGATATTGGAAACTATTAAACTGTGAGTAACTGACGTGAACGCATTTGAATCTTACTACAATCTCTACACATCCCCAAATCCAAGGCCAATTTCATTGAATGCACAGCTAGTCCATTCCCCTGCAAAGATGCTTCCCAGATAAATTTGCAGGGCCTTTAAACATGAGCATCGTTTGATGATTCCCTAGTTGCTGTCCAGTTCAGACTCATTACAGCACTTCCATTATTGCCCAGTCAGACAGCAGACAGTGTTTCTGAGTGCTCTTTATTAAAGGTACACCAACACCCTACATGAAGAGCAGCCAAATGTAATACACCATAATTCATCCAAGCTTGATAAATAGTACCAACTAACTGTAGCAAAACTTACATGTCATCTAAGTGCAAAATACTTGTAAAAATTTCTTCCCATATTAAGGCACACAGCACAGTGGTTCAGAAGTAGCAATCAGTGCTAGGATCCATAGCTGCTCAAGCAGAACTCTGCCCTTCCTGGCCAGGGCTTACAGCCCTTGAAGACAGAGAAGATAGGGCAGAAAGAATAAGCATTTGATCAGTTTTGACTAATGCTAATACAGAATCTGAACTGGGATGAAACTGAACTCTACCCAGAGCCACCCAGAAACCCAGGATGCATGTGTGCAGGCTCTCCTGAGAGAGCCTTGATTCTATGATTCTCCTTGATTCTATGATTCTAAGGTGGTGGCAACAGCCTTTTGGAAACTGATGTGTATGACCAGCTGATGAGCTGGTGAGCATATGAGGTGTCATGAATGCCAAAGCAGTAGAGGGCAAGCCTGGGCAAACTAAGACTCAAAGAGTACTAGATGCAGTCTCATACTTGGCTCTCTTTGCTCCTCTAAAATGTACAGGGAAAGCTTCAAAGAGTAGCTGCTACACTTTCTTTCAATTATGTCCTTATTTGTCCTACTTACTTGAAAGATCCTCTCGATGAGTGGGGAAAACAAGGAGAAGTATCACAACCATAACAGTGACCACTGCTTGAGGAAAAGAAATATCAACTAAGTTAAAAATGTTCTGGGTTTTATTCTGCAATGATAACATCTATTTTGTATAGACACCATACAAATAGCTGGAAGAAAAGATACGCTTAAAGATCAAAACTTCCCAGGCTTTCAATTAAGGAAGACAAAACATCCCCTAGCTATGCATATCCAAGTCCTCTGAGAGATTCCAAAGAGAGAAGAGAAGAAAAAAAAAAAAAAACACACAACACAGGACATTACTTTATCCAAAAAAAAAAAAAAGGCAGATTGAGCAGAAGAAATCAAAAAATCTTTCAAGTGGTCCTAAATAATCATGATGAAGCAAAAGCAAGTACAATTATTAGCTTTCAGTTCTCCTAGAGATCACCTTGCTGCATGAGCCAGCTTTTACCAGAGCATGATGAGGATGCAGTCCCTCCAGGTCTTTCCAGGGTTGTCCCACACAGGATAAGCAACATAGCCCCTCTTCACACATGTCCTTGTGTGCCTCTTCCCACTCTCCTCTGCCCCTTCCCTGTTCTCTCATGCAGCAGGAAACGCTTGACCTAGAGGTCTGGCTTTCAGAGGTGGCCCCTCTGGCAGAGCAGCTGCTGTGTCACAGGGACTTTCAGATTGAAGCACAGTTCCTGCAGAAGGCCAACACCACTGCAACACTCTTGGCTCAACCAAGCAGTACATGCAGGCTGGCAGATGTCCAACAGCAGCCAGCACCCTCATTCCTAGAAGGCAAGGAACTTTTCTTCATAGCTGTAAATCATGAAGTCACCTGTTTTACTGAAGGAAGGCTAGAACAATTTCCATGTACAGCAGTTTAGCCGTGGGTTAATATGCACCTTATAATTTCTAGTTTGCTGCTAGAGTTGCCTATATAGAAATCAGAAGTGTAAATAAAAGAAATGAAGAATTAATCTAGGAAATGTTGCAGCAAGTCTTGTCAATGTCAAAATCAGATCACTAACTGAATCAGTAGATTACTGCTTCGTTCACTGCTTCAATTATTCAAATGTTTCTGAGTGCTAAATTGCTCAAAGGCTGATGTCCAAAGCAAATTGTTTTATTTACAAATTCTTTTTCAAGAAGCTGCTCTGATGCAACAGATAGACATCAGCATAGCAAGGGCAGAGACATGTCTCCATTCCACCTCTGTCTTGAGGATCTCCTGAGACCCCCAGGGTAGGGGCACTGGACTTAAGAACTCTCATTTGGATCTCTAGGTGTCACCATGGCATACTAGCAGAACAACTGCTGTCACCTCTTTGACTGAGGACCAGACCTTTCACCCTTGCAGGCTGCAAATTACCAGTTGTCAAGCAGACATAATGACACTTAGTTCTACATTAAGAAAAAGCACTGTAGAAATGTTAATCGATTCCAGTCAATACCAGGTGCTGTATCTAAAACAAGCCACTAGTGGCAAAATAACACTGAGGTTCCCTGGCAAATGCTAAGAGTACAATGGGAAAGTCACTGGCTCAAAAATATCCCTTGCATTTAAAAGCAGGATACTGAGGGCTGCCGGTACCACAGGAAGTCAACCTGAACCAGTTGGTAAAGAGACAGATTTGGTTTCCAATACTGCCCACACAACCATTTTCATTACACTGGATGCTGTGTCAAGTTTTCCAGCCTGTACTCACAAGACCACTCACAACCACTGTTGGGACACATCTGCAGGGGCTGTCCCTGGACTGCATGGAACCCACACAGCATGTTCCCAGCACAGCATCTCCTCCTGCTCATCACACTGCTAAAACCACAGACAAACAAAATGCATGGTACCTAGGTGGGTGTGAACCACCCAAAAATGCAAATGGCTGTTTCATTTCAAGGAAAGGAATAAAAAGGCTAGGAAGAAATATTAATTATTCAGTGGAAGAAATGGGACATGGCCTAAAACTGAATGACAGAAATGCATAGCAAATAAGATGCATACTTTAAAAACCAAGCTATTGTTAGCAGAGTAAGTTCAAGAATTATTCAAGAAAGGAGCACACAGCAGCAGGCACTTGTGATACACTCCACACAGTATGCTGATGGACAATAAAACTGTCTTAACCAATACAACAAATTGGATATGGCTCCCTGCATCTTTCATGGCACACCAGCTGCTACCTGTATGTTTCCATATTCATCTGTCATTATCACACACTTGTAACTGTCACAAGCTTCATGAGGCCATCCCTCACAGTGGTGCCAGTCTGTCTTTCACATAATCAATGGCAAAAGTGCAGTCCTAATGGACTGAGCCTTTGTTATTTTTAATTCTGGGGATATATTTTTTTCTTAGATTAAGCAGCAAATGACTATGACTAAAGTGTTCAGGAAAGAACAGTAATAGCTGTAGTATTTGGAAGAATAAAATGTTTTTAAAATTATAAACAGTCAGATTATATTTTGAAAATGCAGAAGCATCCTGTTCCAGTTTCAAAATATTTCTATAAAACAAAATCTTCACCTAAACAGTTTTGAGTTTGATCCATCAGCATTTTCTGAGGGAAAAAAACAACATACACAAAAAAATAATCTTGGTCAAAGCTCTTGTAAAATGTGCTTTTACAGATTCACAGCTGGGATAGCACAGGGTATGAAATAATTAATATTTTTAAAAGGAAATAAGCCTAGCTACATTTTGGGGGGGCATTCATATTAAAAATCACTAAATTTTTGTCTTTCTTACCTAAAAAAAAATATATATATATAGACTGACAAAGTGGAATTACCTAAGTTAACACTGCAATCCAGTTTGTCACTATACAATGCAGTAGGATGCTCTAAAATCACAGATCTTTGACAAGTCACTCACTACTAGTTGTGAAGAATTATTAATTTTGAATTCCTGGTGGTTTGCTATTCTAGGGACTACATGAGATTAAATGAGAGGTATTTGGTGTTTGAGGCTTTTTGTTTGGAGTTTTTGTTGGGTTTTTGCTTGGTTTTGGTTTGTTTTGTTTTCTTACTATTTGCTCATTATTGTGCATTTATGAAAGCAATTTTCTAAGGAGGTTGTAGCCAGGTAGGGGTCGGTCTCTTCTCCCAGGCAACCAGCAGCAGAATAAGGAGACAGTCTCAAGTTGTGCCAGGGGAGGTATAGGCTGGATATCAGGAGGAAGTTCTTCACAGAGAAAGTGATTTGCCATTGGAATGGGCTGCCCAGGGAGGTGGTGGAGTCACTGTCCCTGGAGATGTTCAAGAAAAGACTAAATGAGGCACTTAGTGCCATGGTCTAGTTGATTGGATAGGGCTGGGTGATAGGTTGGACAAAGTCTCTTCCAACCTGGTTGATTCTATGAAAAAAAAATTCCCAGGCAAAATACTGCAGAAATTGACCATACAGTGAACAGGAGACAGGACTCTAAATTGTGCATCCCAAACATGAATGAGTGCAAATCAATTTTCTTATATAATTTCATCCCCTCAAGTGACCTGAACCACAGAAACAGTCATCAATATTTTACCCTAACACACAGGCATCCATTATAGGATTCCACCTTGACACTTCTCCCAGGCAAGGAGCTGTGTTCTCCTGAATCAATTAATCTGTGTTTACTTACATGCTTTCCCATCTATAACAGCCCTGATTTAGTAAATCCATTTGGAAGTTCAATCTCAATATTAACACAGAACTTCAACACATGAGCTGGTAGAATTCATCAGTGGCATATAGATATTCCCCAGTTACATGAAACAGGCATTTATGCAGCTCAGGTTCATTGCTCCCTAGCAGACAGGCTGCTTAGCTCTGCTAAAGTATGTGGCATGCACAGGATGTTTCAATAATAAAATTTACTCCAACAAACCAAAGTGTTTCAAATCTTGACTTTGGCTGGGAGCTACACACCTCATGCAGTTTGGTGAGGCTGGTCTGCCATCTTCCAAAAGGGATGTTTGTAGCTGACAAATAAAAAGCTTAAGGTATACTAACTCAAAAACCTTTCCACCCTGTAGTTTGAGTACAGAAAATAACTAATTAGAAGTGGCCTAACAAACACCAAACTATTGCTCACACCAGGGCAAAGGTAAGTATAGCCCAAAATAAGGGCTCAACACTCTACTGCCTCAAAGGAGCAGCTGGGGGCTCAGCAAACCATGCTGATTTACCACAGCAAGTGCAATTCAGTAATTTTGACTAAACACAATGCAGACAGACAAGATCAGTTTTGGAGAATCCTTGAGGAGCAGCACCAAGTTGCTGACTTTCATATTTGTGTTTTTCTTCAAGGACTTGGCTCCAGGAGATGCAAGATTAAGTAAGAATCATAGAATCGGTCAGGGTTGGAAGGGACCACAAGGATCATCTAGTTCCAACGCCCCTGCCATGGGCAGGCACACCTCACACCAGATCAGGCTGGCCAGAGCCTCATCCAGCCTGGCCTTAAACACCTCCAGGGATGGGGCCTCAACCACCTCCCTGCACAACCCATTCCAGGCTCTCACCACTCTCATGGTGAAGAACTTCTTCCTCACGTTCAGTCTGAATGGATGGAATGAAAGCTTTCACTTGAAATATATTTCTGGCCTCCATGAGTGCTGAGAAAATTTCCCCAGAGCTCTAAATCCCTCATTTGGGACCTTGGAACTGGCTGCAGGAGGGCCCACATCAAAACCTATGGGATCTGCAGAAAACTCTGGGATCTGCTCAAATTACCACTGCCCAGGTAGAAGAAGCTGTCAGTTTGTAGCCATTCACTGATGTGAGCTCTCAGCCAGCTTCTTCTTTATTTATTTTAAGAGGATTATGTCAAAATTTGTTTCTTTAGCTCACCCAATGTATACATCCATACAAAAAATAAAATCAGAAAGCAAATGCTAAAACCTGACTACACACAGAGCCTGGTCTCCCTTTTGCTGGAGTTTGTATCCTCCTATTCAGATACTTACAAAACACCTTGATTTGATGCTTCTGTGTTGTGAACTCCAGCTTCACACCAAAATACCTCAGCAGCAACACTTCAAAAAGACAAATATAATGAGCCACTACAATTATTTTGAATGAAATTTTTGTGGTTTATTTTGGCAAAAAAATGTAATTTTTGCTCAAGTTTTCCCCTCTGGCATAAGAATCTGAACTATTGCAAGACATTAGCTCCCAGTAATTTTGTGGAGAAAAGACAATTTTAGAGCAGTTCATTTTGTTTAGAAACGGCAAGACCTGGAACTGCATGTACAAGCAGCCAACTACTGTCTAAGTGGAATTAGCACCAGTGTTCAAGAGGACAGTGGTCCAGGAAGCCATGGCCAATTTCAGTATGGGCAATAGCACCCCACACAATGCTGGAGTTTCTGTCAAATATTTTCTTGAGTGCTCATAATCTTGTCCCTTTTGAGTGCTGAGAAACTGAGCTGTCAGTATATATACCTACCTCCCACATGAGGCCAATGGGGATACATAAAGCTGCAAGCTCTGCAAGTCCTTTAGAATCTAGCTTAAGTCCTAAGGGCTTGATTTGCTACATTCGTTCAGACACTAATATCCCTAACAGGCACAGCTTTAGGATTTGCCGTGGTTTTAGAAACCTCTAATGTGAGCACTCCCAGCCCTAGACTTGGGCTCTGAGGCTAAAATACTGCTTTCCAACCTAAGAATCTCTTAAAATTAATTCTAGCAGTTCCAGAAACCTTGGACTCTATGAAAAGGCATGTACAGCCTAATGTTTTATGGGATCTGCTCTGCAGTCTGTCTGTCGCAAAGCACATGGAGGAAAGAAGCCCTGCATGCTGTCCCTCATCAAAGCATCATTGTGGGGTTCATCCAACCCAGCTGAAGATCTCCTCTTTGATTCTCTGAAGGGAAGGATGTTTTTTGCACCCCACTGGGAAGTCAAACTTACACCACAAGCCTCACAGGCACTAAGACCACAGGGAGTCTCTGCAGGCACAGAACCCACCCTTGCTCTGGCTGGGGAAGTAAGGAGAAACTAGTTACACACCCTGGAAAGCAAGCCCTGCATCTGGTTTGTGCCCAAAAAGTCATGACTGGATATTTCTAATTCTTCCACTTATATTTACTAATGCTCTACTCTGTATGCAGTAAACTGAAACACACTGCTGATGAAAATCCTCCTGGCAAACAATGCAAGATCAAAGAGAAGAACAGAATTCTGTGTAACTTGTTCAAAAATGAATGGTGAGCTAAACAACAGTTTAGGAATTCATACAAAGAGTAAGTATACCTTCAAAACAACCCCCTGTAAGCAATACCCAGAATACTCTACATAAGAGCCTTTAAGTGGGATTATAATAACTGCTGTGTTACCCAACTGCCTTGATGCAAGCTCATAAAAAAACAGAAAATAAACTGTACCATTCTTTTCAGCCCAACACAGTCATAAAAAATAAACCTTAAGTGGCAGTCACTTTAAACTATTATCAAATGCAAAAGACAAAACCTCAAAACTTTAAATACATCACAAATTATCTCAAATGTTTTTTACTGTAGGCCAATTGCCAACTAGTATTATAAGGACCAAGCTCCTTGTCGGTAGTTAATACACAAGAACCAAACCCAGTCTGCCCTTTGTTCGCAGCACTCAAACACAGCACTTCTCTCTGGGATGTGATCCTTACCAGCTTCCAAGCAGGACTACACATCTTCAACAGCCTCCACATAAAGTAAGACTTGCTTTCGCAGCTGTGCAGGCTAGAAGAGAAAATTGAGGTAGTAGTTTCTTCAAGAAGCAATAGTAGTAAGAGCCTGCTCAGTGCAACCACCATCAATCCCACTCAGCTTGGCTGTTTCACAGGAACAAAATGCAGACCACACATGTGTCCTGTGAAGGCAGAAAACATTGCCTTGCTAATTAGCATTGGAACCTCCTACCTGGGGAGTCACTAAACTGCACTCATCATGAAAAATTTAACATCACCAATTGAAACAGAAGTATTTGCTCTCGGTGTCAGGCTTTGGTACCATAACAAGAGACAACAGACTCAATATCAAATAGTGATCTCAAGAAACAGTGAAGGCAAACCAGTCACAAACCCCAGCTTAGCATGCAGAGTATTACACTGGTGACAAGTCAAGGATTTTGTTCTCAGATCTGTTTCTTAGAAGCAGTTTTGTGCATTCAGCAAAGAAATCAGAAGGGAATAGCAATTACAGAGAGCTGCCGCAGCTGAGCTTTTCAGACCATCATGCCAGTGCACCCCATTTCCCAGCAGGATGCTCCCACTGGGAAAACCTGATATCTGCTTGACATTACTGTTCTTCCCACAGTGGTTCAAGCAGTAGGATGTTTCTGAGCAAAACTGTAATGATTCAATAGAGAAATGTTCCACCCATAGAGGCACAAGACATTACCTCACCAGAGCCAGCAGCTTCAGTGGATTTATTGCATATTATCCCACAGCAGTTATTTTTCCTCCCAGTTTTAATTTCACAGCACATGGTGTTTGATAGGAGAACAATTTGCATAACCAAGCAGAGACTCATTTTGAAACACACTTACAACAGCATCCAAATGCCACACTGTAAAGCTCAACGGGGCTAGGAATGGCACATCAGGTTTCAGTCTTGCTATTAAATCTTAATACTTCCTGAGAGCTGTGCAGTCTTAATTTTACCCTGTGTTTTTGCCACAGCACTGCACAGTGTCATTTCAGTACAAATCAGATGAAAACCTGCACAGATTTATCCGATCTGATCCTCTATCAAAGCTTCCAAATCCTATTTTCTCTGGAAATGTAGGAGGAAAAGATAAGGCACAATGAAGAGAAGCAAAAAGATTAAAACCCATTGCTGCAGTTTTGTATTCTTACAAAAAGTGAAACACCAGGGAAGAACATAGTGTAAAATGCTTGCTGTTCTCCCAAAGAGACAGAATGATGCCTTTTGGTAAGTAATCCACAAATCTCAGTTTGCTTCAGTTTCCACTGCCTTTTTTCCTTTTCCTGTTCTTTAATTTCCCTGTGGAAATATGTTAGGACACCACTGCATGCTTTACCTGTGTAGACTGCATTTTAAGAAACAATTTTAAGAGAATACCCTGTCCCATGTCTATCCCATCTTATAGTAGAAAGCAGCCTAATGATGCTGCTTTGCCATATCAGCCTGTAACTCCATACTGAGTTCTATAGATAAAAAGACCAAAGTAGTGCTGGATGAGGGTACTGTAGCACTCATTTAAAAGTATAACACATGGATAATCTGGGATGCATCTTCTAGATTACGTGGATTTTATGTTTGCAATTCACCTTACAGTCTGGTGGCCAGAGATAGGACACAAGGAAAGAGAATGAAGCTGCATCAGGGGAAGTTCAGACTGGACACTAGGAAAAAGCTCTTCACCAAGAGGTTGGTGAGTCACCGGAACTAACTCCCATAAGAAGTGATCGCAACATCAAGCCTGTCAGAATTCAAAGAGTGTTTGCCTGATCAACGCTTTTAGTCATATGGTTTACTTTTAGGATGTGCTACAAGGATCAGGGAGTTGGACTCAATGATCCTTAGGGGTCCCTTCCAACTTTAGATATTCTGTGATTCTTGCATATACAGCTTCTGTGATGGTCTTCAGTGATACATTTTCATTGTGTTGGGTTTTTGTTCTTTTAATTGGTTTTGTTTCATTTACTCAATGCTGGAATTAATAAACAGTTTAGAAGATTAAAATATCACAGCTTGATGCCAAATGAATCCATCAATGAAGCAGGATGCAGGACAACTTAGAGGCACATTTCCCAGTGGCAGAAGACCTTCCAGCTAGAATCAAGAGTGAAAACATCCCATAGACTGCAATGACAGCCAGCAGACCTGAGAGACTCATGATTTTGCAAATGATGATGACCTATTTTTCATAAACAAGGACAGAATTTGGATATTGAGCACCATTTAAGAGGTATAAAGCACACCACATGCTCAAAGGAATTAAATTTATGTTAAAAAAAATTTTTGCAGATCTCACCAAAAAAAAACATTTGTTCCCAATATGCATGTGATCAAAATTACCCAAACTTAATCTGTGTTCAACCTGTCTTATAATGAAATACATTTGAGAAGGAAACAGGCCAAAAGATTTTTTTCCCCCCCTTTAACTCTCAGAGGTAGTTGGTCTGGGTATAATCAGAGAGGTTGATGGGGATTTTTGAGATCTAAGGGAAGTTTGGCCTTTGCTTTATCAACTGTATTTGAGACAATCACTGAGATCTGATCAAAGCAAAAATACTCTTATCAACTGGTCTCTACCATAGTTTCTCTCCACATGCAAGAATGCAGTAATAATGCTCACAGAAGCATCCACAGGGCTTTGGGGGGGAAAAAAAAAAAAAAAGCACAGTCCAACAAATTCTGATATGCCCTTTTCAGCAGCAGATTAGAAACAAGAGAAGGTACACATTGTCACCATGGTCTGTCACAGCCTCTCCAGTCAGGATGCAGAAGTGGCTGCATTTCCTTCTTGTAGTCCTCCTATCTCTGAAACTACTCAGCCACCCAGCAGAGAACAGGGATGAGGAAGAGAGTTCCAGAACAGTTGTGCCAATCCCAGTTTGGGATCTGGAGCTACCATAGGGGTCAAAGCCCAGAGAGTGCAAATCTCAAACTACATTCCCTTCTCAGGGCCATCTGAAGCAACACACACCAACTATGCATATTAGAAAACCACCATTTCTGAGGGATGACAAGTTATGGATTATATTGATATGAAGAACTGCAGCTCATCAGAACAGGTTTTTCTTAGCAAGCAAATTCATCTTCAGCTGAATTCTTGTGGACTACGTCCAATGTACTCCTGCTACTAGAAACGACAATTTCCTTCCAGAAATAGGGCAGGCATCTTAGGCCCAACTGAAAAAGTTATTTTCTTGTCTCAGCTACTTTATTAACTCCTTGAGACATGCATCTTCTATTTTTTTTTTTTGTCACCCCCAGATAAGACCTCACTTTCAGTTGCTGAGTTATACAGGTGCTTAGACTTTATACAGAGTAAGAACAAGACACCAGCTCAAAGAGTTTCCAGTAGGAAGAGCTAAAACAAAGTGTGGAGAAACTCCAAAGTCATGTGGCATAAACAGAGCAGTGAAATACTTTGTCCCAGGTCACCAAGCAGATAACAGAAAGAGGGAAGTGCCTATAACCTCCTGATGCCCCAGTGCAGTGCTCTGTTTGCTAGCAGATCTTTCTTTTAATACTCTCATTGTTTTAATCTGAAAAAAACACTACCTTATGTTAAAGATAGAGTAGGCTATAGGTTCACTTTAAGAAACCTGGAATTCCAAACAATGATGTGCTAAATTGTAATTCCCCAGGGCATATACTAAAAAGGATGCTCTTGGAATTCTCCCCCTCCTTTCCTAGCCACACACAAACACGCACTAGGTATCCACAAAAACCTTTTCTGAGACAACAAAATGTCATGTTTTAACTAAGGAAATACAGAACTAAAGTGGAAATTATTAGAGTCTACCTTGACTCTGATCCTAATCAGGAGGAGATAAATTAAACTGTTAATCTGTGAAGGCATATAGATATTTCATTAATCAAAGTGTATTGATCAATATAAACTAATTCCAGCATCAAAACCTGCACTGACTGCTCTCCCCCTCTGCTTACCGAGTTTAATGTGACCTAAGAGACCCATGTTTCAGTGAGAGTGGCTCTGTATCAGGGCCTGTTTCCCTTTCCTTTCCTGTTCTTCTCTCCCCATCTGTCTTAATAGGGCTCCATGGCAGTACCCTTCTGCTCACACCTTTGAAGTCTGACCATATTGTCATTACCATTTATGTCACATTCTGATGTGTATGCCTGATATCACTAGGGCACAAGAAAATTTGGTGTGGTAGGCAAGACTAGGAGACTGAAATATTTCAGTGCAAAGACAAAAATGAATAACACTGTACATGTGCAAATGTTGCCTTTAGAAATCACTTTTATGTTCTGGTTTTCCTTTATTGAAACACATACATCTCATGAGTTTGTAACCTGCAAGTTAGCTCATTTTTTCTCTTAAAATAGATTAAGAACTACTTGGCTACAGACAGGATGGTATAGTAATAATTCTTTCAAATCATTATAATATTGTACTTCTCAAATTGAAGATGTTTCCAAAATTTCCATGACTGCTAAACAGATATGCAATGATTTAGTAAAGGTGTACTAATGTTCTACTTCAGAGTACCTGCCCCTCAACACTTGCAGGTATATGCATCACCAGATGCTGCTTACTCTTTCATCACTGTAGCTGTTCTGCATTTCATTTATCAGTTATCTGTGCATATCAGGTGACAGCTTGCTGGGAGGGGGCAGTGGTTTTCAGCATAAAATGCATAGAGGAACAAGGAGTGAGAGTGAGAAATCTGCTACAATGGAAGGGTCAAAACACATTCTGAAGTCTAACTGCATCAATTTCTGGTCTGCTTAGGATAAATGTGACTGACCTACATATCATGCATAAGCAAGAACTTATCAAGTAGTTTAGAAATGTTCCATCTACAGTGGCCCAGCTGTGAAGAAGTTCAAGAAGTGCCCTTGCAATCAAATCCCTAGCCTTGCATTTCCATGTTAAAACAGCAATTTCTGTTTATAATCTATTCCTGCTCCAGAGTTCACCATTTTCATCTTGGTGTTCACTTCTGCGCTGGAGCCAATGCTTGTCATTAAGCAAGGAAGGAACTTCACAGATATGAAATGTAAATGTCAAGCTTCACAATATATATATTTTTTTTTTTTGGACCAGCACTAACATTTACTTTGCTTATTTAGTGAAATCAGTCTAAGTTTTCATCTGTCCATAAGATGAGACTCATTTCTTCTACTGGCCTTTGATGTTGCACCAAAATAAAACAGATCTGATGTTGTCACTACACTTATCACAAACATGAAACATCATGCAAAGACTAAACATGCAGCAACAAAGCAGAGTGCATAAGTGCACAGCATTAAATCCACTGGCTTTGCAGTTGTTACCTTGTGAAAATTTGGCCTGGTGATTTGGAATAGTAATGAAACAGATGCCCACATTTCTCAAGTGGCTAAAACATGGTTTAATGGTGAAGCACAGTGTCAGTTGGATCCCTAACATCATGAGTCTTTGCAATACACTGTCTGCAATGGGCAGTCAAAAAATATTGCCCCCAATATCAACTCCTTTTCATCTTAAACCTGCTTTTGTTATTACTTCCACTGCTGAGGCCAGGCAGGGCCATACAGAAACAGCAGGCACGTGGCTCTCTGGACCAGAAGATGCTTCAGAAATACAGATACTGGTTTAAATACATATCCAGCACATAAAGCTGTCATGGGTTTTGGCACTGCTCCAAAATTCTTCAATTGTTTTTCTGGATTGAAATGCCTGCTTCCCACTCAAATGCAAAGATTAATCTCTAGGCTCTTCTCCTAGTGCCTAATACTGGGTTCTGGGGCACAGTACTGCAAGATAGCAGAAGCTTAAAAATGAGCAAAAATTACCACCTACTTTTTAATAAGGCTTTTTGCCTCTTTACTGGATTTAGCCATAGCTGTTATGAAGCTCTCCCATCAAAACTGACTTTTGAAAACGAGATATGGCCATTTTGAAAATCTTAGATGTTACTACTGGAAACCACAGGAGCACTGAGAAAGTGCTTTAAAGACATAGCTCTGTTTTCAGTTGTCAGCATGAGCATCCTTCTGGGGAGAACAAGTAATTGCCTTTGCAAGAGCTATCCCTAACACCCCATAGCCTGATATAGCACTGATCCTTCATGACACAAAGGGTACCTGCAGAGTATCTCCAATCTTACAAGCATCTCTGGCAGTGACAGTAAAGAAGGCTCTGCTACTATGGGCAGCTGGAACAGGTGACCTCAAGCTTTCCTTCCCAGCCAACATTATACCATGATCCTAAAAGCTGGGAGTAAGCTTCTGCTTTCACCTGTTGTGGCAAGCAACAGTCTTGTTCACTATATGGGGAAGAAAGGGAGCTGGAGCCAAGCCTCCTTCAGTGTGTGTATACACAGAGACACATATGTTCAACACACCCACAATCTGCCCCTCCCCCCCAACTTTGAAGGAGAAGGGTGGGGGAAGGGAGCATTGATCTCCATATCAGATCCTATGATGCATTACATCCCAGGATACAGAAACATAGGTAAGTTGGGTAACATAGTGCTGCCAGATAGCAACAATGCCCTCTGTAATGTATTAAAAATTCATCCAGAAAGGTGATAAGAGATTTTTGGTGAAAGGAAAGATCAAAATAATAATAGTTTCAAAGCACTGTACTTATTTTAGAATTCTTACAGCATGTTTCCATAGGAACTGAAATGCAAAGGAGCACACTGCAGCAGTGTTCACGAGCGTGTGCTATAGTGGCTTGTGAAGGATTGGTTAAGGCCACCTTGACCACTCTGACAGTGCCAGGCACCTGCTGCCTTTGCTGCACAACAGGACTTTAGGTCTGATTTGCAAAATCTAGGGAAAGAACCATTTTTCCTGATTTGGGTCTCATCCTGCAGGTGTGGCTGGTTTCGTATTTTCACATAGCCACAGTGCCAAACACTGCTCACATGGTGGGGAGTCTGAAGGCAGCAGAGTTTATCCCACATTTCACAAACCACACAAGAATGAGGGAAGCACGAAGCAGGGCTGTTTGGGGGCTGGAGAGGTGATGTGTCCTAGGGAGTAACACATGGGCCTGGCTTTTCCTTCCAGTTTTGGCACTCACCTGCTGAGTGACTTTGTGCAAGTCATGCCAGGTGAGATTTGCTCCATCTGTCATCTGTCTGAATCGCATCTAGTCCAGCTCAGCAGGTAAGCACTTCCCTGGCCAAGAGAGAAAGCATCTAGCCTGCCAACAACACCCACTCCACAGTCAGGTCTCTTGTCCCCAAAGCACACACACAGCCACTCTTACCTATACCCACCTACTCACATTCATACATTAAGAATTTTGCCCACACCTCAAGGAACCATGTGGCAATTGATCATTTTCTCCATTTGAAATTGTCTGAATGAGATCTGTGTTGAAGCTCACAAGAGCAGAACTGATCTGCAGGAAGGGTGTATTGTACATCTTGGACAAATGCATGGGCATGTGTGTACTTTCTGTAACTGCTGGGACTGCTCCACTGTCAGCCCCCTCAGTAATCTGTCATCAAAACTAATAAGAGTTTTGTCTCAGAGGCAAATTAGGTGTCTCTAAAAGACAAGCATTTGGAGTAAAGAAACCCAGTCTATCCAGTCCAGGGGACACAGGACCTTGGACTGAGCAGGGGAATTAGGCTTTTTAACTGCATAGCCATACCATACTCAGAAGGGAATGAAGTTCCTTCAGAGTGTGATAAACTCTGCACCTCTCTGATGTAGTGGGAGCCTGATGACCAGTTCACCTTTCAGAAAGGACAAAAAGACTTCCACCTCCTGTGCTGTTGTATCTGAGTGCATGCAATGATTCAGTGGCAGTGATCCCATTTGTAAAGGGCTTTCTCACCAATTCATGGCAAGGGCTGTGTAAGAGCTGGTTAGTTGTACTTATGGATTGAGAGAAAAATAGAACTTCCACTAACAAACTTAAAAACCACTTAAAGCACATATACAGTGAAACCTGCCTGACTCATCCCAAGAAAGGTGGATAATTTCCAACAATAAGGGTAAAACAAACTCTTCCTTACCTGTCAGGTTTAACTTCATAGTTCAGTAGTAAACTACGCCAAAAATCTGAGGACTGCTTCTGAGCAGAAACATCATCCAGGCCATAGCTGGCAGGGTAAAGTAATCTCAGCCCAGATGCTTCATTTGGGCACAAGCCAACTACGAATATCATTATACTGTTGTGGAAGTGCTAAAAACAATACTGTTAAAAATTTGAATTTTGTAAATCAATAGTTGCCTACAGCATAGAGATTTTTACCTAACACTGAAAGAACCACTATTAATTGAGATATTTAGATACTCCACATACTGCAAGGTTTCTTGCTCATCAAAGCAACTTCTACTGTACATAATGCCATAAGAATCTGTATGAAAAATATCAATGAAGATGAAAACATCAATAAAATATCAATGTAGAATGTCTGAATGCAAACCTTATTTCAAATGTTCTCATAAGAGTTTCACAGTCAGCAGGACAGAAGAAAATTTCTGGGGCACAGATGTACAACCTTAGATTGAAATATAATTTGATTATTAACAAAAAAACCCAGAAAACCCAAACCAAGCAAATTCTGTCTTTAGAACCTGATTATTTAAAAGAGAATTCCGATTATTCAATCTTTTCTCACCTCTCCAATCAAGTAACTGTGAGGAAGGTGCTTCGAAACTGTATTTCATTGCATCTACACATTGCATTTGAAGAATCAAAAGCAATATGTTACAGATAGACACGTTACATACACTTCAGTGCCTCTGAAGTCATATATTGAAGTGATGGAAGAAATGCTTTCATTCCCATTTTCCAGAGTGAAATTTACAGGCTCAAACCAGTGCTGTAGCAGACTCAAAGGCAGGATGCAAGTTTTTCACATCTGTATGTGTTTGCACGACTCCAGATGCAAACACTGAGATTCAGCTGGGAGCAAAGTCACAAACCACAGTGAACTGTACCAGACAGAGCAGAGTCTAGCTCACAGTCCAAACTAAACAACACAACACACAGCATACAGACAGCATATAGCATACACATGTTAAGAGCTTTTATACTGTTATTTGGTTTTTGGGTTTTTTTACATTGAATAACTCAGTCTATAATAAAGAAGAGTCCTGCACTGGACAAGCTGGCTGCTGTGAACTCACCCAAGCACTCAGCTTTCTGTTGTCGGTCACCTTGCAAGTCAGTACCAGGTCTTCTCTGTCGCACCCAGACTTTGGTTGTCATTACCCAGGACCACATCTCAGTCCAGGAAACCATCTCTTTCAAAGGCAGCACTGATGCAGTGAGCAGCTGATAAGGGCCAGGCTGCAGGACCCTCTTAGGGGTTAAGAACAAGCAGGGATCTGTCAACCTGGCCACCCGCTCCTGAAAGCATTTCTCCAGTTTAGCTTTCCCACTGTAAATTCTTGATGCAGAGAAACAATTAAAAAATAGCAATCCAGTCATTTATCCTCCAGGCTGGAGAGAAAGGAGGCTGCCACAGCAGTGCCTGTTTTGAATGCTTGGCAGGTACACAGGCACAAGGAGGTGATGCTATAGATAAGCACAGACAGAAATAGCTAGAAAGATAAGCTGGCTCAGGGTGGTGGTAAAAGGCAGCAACCTCCCTTCTCCTGTGATTTCACCAAAACCAGCAGCTGACCCGCAGACTCACCAAACCTGCTAGCAGGAAAAGATCCCCACCAAGCTCTGAACCTCACGCTGGAAACACCATTCTTGCACAGATCCCCTTCCCCATCTCGGGTAGGTGCTTTGAGGACTGCATCTTCTCAGCAGACTTCTGACTCAGAGCACAAAATCTGCCTGTCGTGGGTTTTGACGCTGTTCCCAGAATCCTGCCAGAAAGCTGCTGCTAGCAGATCTCCCTGCACCAGCAGGGAGATCCAGAAATTATGGCTTGGAAAACATTGCCAAAGCACCAAGCTGAAGTATCTGGGCAGCCACCTCACCTCTTCCCCACAAGCAACTGCACACAGTCCTCTACCACTCTTACCAGCCCACAAGGAGGCAAGCACAGAGCTGTCACCTGTCACTTATGTAACTTAGCTACAAAAACACAAAACAGCTAAATGCAAGAGTTTTGTGCAGCTGCCACCATTGTGTTCTCCTTTGTTTTCCCCTCCCTCTCTGTATGGCAACAAAGTCTAATTTTCTTCTAAAACTGGAAAACAGCCTTACCTCACTATACCTGCAGGAGAAAACAAAAAAAGAAGGATTAAAAAATCCTGCTTTTTAAAGCTGCTTGAGCAGGAAGGATTAACCAGCACCTCCTCTACTGTCCCCAGGAACCGAGGTCTGTAGCTGCTGGTACAACAGGACAACCCTGAAAAACCCCACAGCTTGGTCAGAGCTGAGATAGGCAAGGACCCTCTGAGCTCATCTAGAGATGACAGTCTGGGAAGGGAAGCAATCCCACACAAATCTGATAAAAAGGATAGGAGAAAAGGAGATGAAGGGAAATAAAGGGAAGAGGCACGAGCATCACTGCTATGGTTTCACAGGGTGGGGAGCAAGAGGGGATGGCAAGGTGTGCACCAGAGAAGAATCAGACCACAAAAGACCAGGCAGGACTAGGCAAAGGCGAGTGATAATAAAGCATAGAGGGGCAGGCAGCCAGGGATGTCAGAAAAACAACAGAACAGAGGGAACAGGCATAGGAAGAAAGAGCCATCGTGAGAAATAGAAGAATGATTTGAGACAACTGGAAAACCCACTGCTCTGAAAAATACTCTAAAAAAAAAAAAAAAAAAAAGGAGGAACAATAAAATCTCCTGAGCAGGTCATGTTCCAATACATGTCCTAATTCCCTCATTGTTTGCTTCCTTGTAACCAAGGACATGCTCACATGCCCAGGATGAGGTGGAAGGTATTACTGAGAGCAAGGAGACAAGAAGCCACTAACAGTGTTGGTGGTGAGGCACCACACTTCACCTCCCACATCACCACTAAATTGACCTGGGGCAAGAAGGCACCTACAGACTTCAGAGCAAACAGGTATTATAGGAGAGCTGCTGTCCTGACCACCAGCTGCCAGCACTGCTAGCTCAGGTTGCTTGAAGAAGCCTTGCAGATTACGTCCATCCAATTAAAATATACATGCCCAGGTTAAGCTTCCCAAGGATGAGGCTGCCTTCCAAGACAGGACTGAAATGGGCAACTTCATGCAGACTGCCTAATGGGGAAATCTTTCAAACTTCTAACTGCTAAACAGGTCTGGGAAACCAATGGGATAAAGCTGGCTGGCAGGGGCCAAATTCAGGCCCAGAGACTTGCCCTAGCAGTTCCCCTGTGCAACCAGCCAGCCCCAGGCAACACCTAGCAGTGCACTGTGCTAACAGAGACCAGCCTGTAGCTCTCCATAATAGTGTGGCTGTTGAGATAAAAGCTAGTCTTCTTTTCATCTCAATTCATTTGTCTCAGCTACTCTGGAAAAAAAAAAGATTACAAACAAAAAAACCCCAGTAAGAACAGTGTTTGTCAAAGTAGGAAAACTTGAGAACTAAAATTGCTTTTGAGATGGAGCTGAAAAATAAAATCCTTAGGTTAAGAAAGCTAAGACATACTGAATGACAGCAGAGATAAAAGGAAACTTAAATTTGATGCAAACAACTGCAACAGCAATGGCTAGCTTTAAACAATTTGTGCTCAGAAAGTCCACAGACATTAATTTGTTGTTTTCCAGGAAGAAAAAGTGTATTTATAAAAAAATTACCTTGTTAGACAAGAACTAGCATTGCATGACAGTGCTTAAACTAAAGCTTTCCATAGAATAATAGAATCATTAAAATTGCAAAAGACCTCCAAGATTATCAATTGAAGAAACAAACTTAGGGGTGATGGTGGATGAGAAGCTCAATATGAGCTGCCAATGTACACTTGCAGCCTAGAAAGCCAACTGTATCTTGGGCTGCAATGAGAAGTGTGTCCAGCAAGTCTAGAAAGGTGATTCTCCCCCTCTACACCACTCTGGTGAGACCCCACCTGGAATACTGCATCCAGTTCTGAAGCCCCTATTACAGCAAAGATATGGGCATGCTGGAATGTGTCCAGAAAAGGGCCGTGAGGATGATCCAAGGGCTGGGGCTCCTCTCCTGTGAGGACAGGTTGAGAGAGTTGGGATTGTTCAGTCTGGAGAAGAAGAGGCTCCAAGAAGACCTTATTATGGCCTTCCAGTATCTGAAGGGGGCCTACAAGAAAGCTGGGGAGGGACTTTTTATTAGGGTGTTGGGTAGTAACAGGACTAGGGGGAATGGAGCAAAACTAGAAATGGGTAGATTAGGTTAGGCATCAAGAAGTTCTTCACTGTAAGAGTGGTGAGACACTGGACCAGGTTGCCCAGGGAGATGGTGGAAGCCCCATCCCTGGATATTTTGAAGGCCAGGCTGGATGTGACTCTGGGCAACCTGATATAGTGGAAAATGTCCCTGCCCATGGCAGGGGGGTTGGAACTAGATGATCCTTGGGGTCCCTTCCCACCCTGACAATTCCAAAGTTCAACCACCAACCCAACACTACCATGACCATTAAATGACATCCCAAAGTGCAAACTCAAAGCATAGGTGGACAGCTAAAATGAAAATTGATTGAAACATTTACAGGCTGTAAAATGTCCCTTTAAATATTTGTATCAGCTAGAGTTACCTCCTGGAGAAATAAGTTTGAAAAGCAGGTATATATGAACGTAGATTTTTTTTTTTTTTGGGTACTTCATTGAAACTAGTTAGCATAAAGCAGCTGATGATTTCAGACCTGTATTTGTGTGTGGTTTACACTGTTTTAACTAACATTAGCAGTTATCAGATTTTCTGTCAAAGAGTAGAATACAGTTGAAATATTTACGGTTTGAGGTTTACCATTCAAATAAGAAAACAAGAGCAGCACAGATGGATTTTTTTTAATTGGATTTAAGTTATTTGGATTTATTTATGGTTTAAAACACCCAAAAGCAAACACAGTATTCCTCCCTGCTACATAATACTTCATTTGAGATACAACATCTAAATTCGTTGAAATAAAAGTGAACTGGACTTCAATTTTTAAGGGATGTTTAATACAATTTACTGTCCTGTTTGGTTTAGGGATTTTTTTTTCTTTTTTTAATTGTTCAATGAATTATTTTATTTTCAAAGAGTCCTTATATACCTGGTTTATCCCCTTGCCAGAATTTGGTTGTTGATCACTTCAACAGCTAAAAACCTGCCTTGGACATCTGATCTTCCCCTCACCACCAGCCCATGTTAAACACCGTCTTAAATTCTTTATCCTACCAGGAATAAAGGCACCATTTTTGATAACTAACTGGGGATCTCCTTGTAGGTAACAATATACATACAGCTTATTTACCAGCATACTTTTGATTTAATGATGCTGTTCCACTTGAACTGTCATGGTCTTGTACAAAGACCACCAAATCAGCAACAGAGGACACACAGTTTTCCTCTAGGAAATAAACTAGTGACAGATACCAGCACTCCTCACCAGCCAAGCCTGTAGCAACAAATTATACAAAAGCTTGTTTACATACAAACTGTTTTAACCAAAACCAAAAAGGGATATTTCTAAGAATCGTTCAATTATGAAATCATGCACAAGAGGAACATTCTGAACCCAGGCAGCTCAAAAACAGAGAGATAGAAATAATCTAAAATGCTTTGTATTGTCAGTATAAAATATGACATTTTAAAGGCTGAGGTTATTTTCATCACAGCTTCTGGAAAAAAACACCACCACTGATTTACTTTAGAAATGACTATATCTTAGTGCATATTTAACCATCTTTTGTCTAATGTGAAAACATCCAAAAACCAGATACTGTGAACCACAGACTACACATGCAGCTAGCTAAGATCACTACAGGAATCAAATAAATGTAATTCCCCAAAGAGAAAAAACAACTGTCTGGAAAAGAAATCCCAGCTGTCTGTAGTGTACTTTAGCAGCCAATTGTAGAATATTTCAGGGGGATGGATTATTTTATTTTAATCCAAGTGATTTGTGTTTGCAGCATTTTCTATTTTGACGTTCTAGACACTGAAGTACTCCTTGAGCTGGAAAAGAGGGTTACAGCCATTGTAATGTCCAGAAGAGTTCCTTGGCTGCTTCATACACATTCATGTCTGGCTTTTCTGAGGGATCTGCCTAGGATTAGCTTACTGCCTGCAATTTACTGTGTTCAGATGTTCACTGTAGTGTTCCATGCTTTGATCATCTTCCTATAAAGGAATTTTAAGGTATTTTTTAGCAGTTGCCTTCTTGAATCAGAGATGAAGCCCATGTGGCCTCTCATCTGATCTCCAATATCAGTATGACCCAGAGGACAATGTACAATCAATGTAAAGAGTATACAAGGAATAAACACTCTCTTGTCTATAATTCTATGATCTCAGATCCAGCCATTAGAGAATGAATGAGCTCTTATGTTTGAGGTTTTACTTTACACCCCTTTAAGTATGTCCTAAAAAAAAAAAACAAACAGTTATTTGCATGACTACCTTCTTTAGCTCTTATATTTACAAACATAAGACTTTGTTCTAGCTCCAGCTTTAAGGATCAATAATTCAAACATGGGGCAACTAGGAAAACAGAGGCTTAGCAATGTCTATTGACCTGGCAAAAGGTCACGAATCACTCTAGTATCGGATTTGTCAAGAACCAAAGCTTCCAAACATCAGGAGAGAGGCTCTAATCAATGTATTTAGCTACCTTCCATTGCCAATTCTGTGGATGCTGAAAACCACAATGTTCTTCAACAAAAACAACTTCAGCTCATTCATATTGCTGTGGAAGATTAAATTATTCCCAGCAGCACAGACTGATTTTCTCCTTAAGGACTGCTTTGCCCATTCTAATTTTGGTATCTGATGTACACACATGGCTACTTACCAAGTTACTCGTATTGAGGGGACAATTCTAGTACCTGGATTCAACCTCTAGTCATGCTTGGTATCAATTAAATATTTCCAGATGCCTGAGCAGAGCCAGTCTAAAAGAGTACCCAATGCAATTAATGAGCGCTATGCATTCTCTTTAGCACATATGAAAATGGGTCAGCAACATTTTAAAGTTGATGAACCTGCCTGGGGGAAGAGAAAAATAAAAGATGTCTCAAGATGCCTTCCAGCTCTCCTCCGAGTCTACAACATGCACCATTGAGAAAGCCTGTATGGAGCAGTATCAGTTTCTAACATACTGCAGGCAATTTCACCTTCCTCTTTGAAAGCTTTTGGTAGGTTCCTGTATTTAATTCCTTCACCAGGCATTCAAGTTTTATTTCTGCCTGCACATCCCCTATTCAGTCTTCTGCCATTCATTCTTCTCACTTAAGGATTCTCCTTAGGCCATTTTCTCTAATCTCAGCTTCATACCTTCCCTTCTGTATTTCCACTTAACTTTAAAACATGCTTGTGGTCATAGTGTACTGATTAAATTGTGTATGAAAACAAGTGACAAGTACCTAACACAGATGAACCTGCCAAGGATTCTCTTGCACAGCTGGATTAAATTAGCCATGATAGTCCTGCAACTTTACTAATACATTCTTTTACTCACTCACTACACCTACTGTGGTTTATCATGCCCAAAGACACAGACACTAATAGTTAACCAGTGCCAAGTGCTTCAGTTCTGTGTTTTTTCACTCTTAGTGAGCTAGATATTTTTTAATGTTATTTCTCCACAATTGCCATCAGCCAGGGGCAGAGCCTGTGTAATGATGTGTGTCATTGAGAGCATCCTCCTGCAGTCCACAGAGCCTGGCCATGCCAGCAGCCAGTCTGCTAAATGATCAGTTAGAAGAATGAATAAAGAGTTGAAGCTGCAGCATAAGTAAGAAGAACTCATGTAGTTTGGAAGCAAGGCATTAGTTATTATTCTAACAGAATATCCTGACTACAAAAAGGACCACAGTATACACATACCAAGGCTCCACTTACCACTGATATCAAATAAGAGAATTACATATTGAATGTAAAAGTTAATAAGCAGTAGAGATGGCTGAGGTTCACTAGATCTGTGTGAAGCTGACTTCTCAGCAGGGAAAAAAAGAAAAAAAGATATTTTCTGACCTTAAAAAGTTACTTCATAAGGCTTTTATTACAGCAACATCATAAGGTTGCATAAACTCTTCCACCTTAATTGTATGTGCTTCATAAAAATAATTGCTCTCTCAAAAGGAAGATGGGCTATTCCATTATTGACTATGAGGCTGGATAAAGGAAATGGTGTCTGGAAGAGGGCTTGCAGACTATGTAGCAAGGTCAGGTCCTTGCACTAGGAAGGGAGACCAATCACCTTCTCTAATGAAGAGCAGCTATTTACACTTTTAGGCAATTCAAGGCAAAGAGGAACCTCAACCTTGATCTGTCCTCTCATACAGGTGTAGTCACTGTCTTACATTAAAGGTAACATGTCAGTTCAGAAGGATGACTCAAGCGTACTTCAGGAGGTGCTCAGAAATGGATCCTCCTCATAATGTCCTGAAACATGTAAAACAGCCACACATTCTGCAAAGGATGTCTCCAACTTCAAGAGAACTTTACAATTAAAGACAATTCCATTAAGTACCTATTCCACCATGTACTGCAGACTTCATGACATTTTCCTACCGATGATTTACAGCTCCATTTTCTTCAGGATTGGTGCAATTTATTTTTCTTTTGGATCAAGTGGCAACGGCAGGTTTTGTAATTCCAGCAGCTAAAAAACCTCCACTCATAAGCCAGCTGTTATAGTGACAGCACTGTTTCAATGCAGTTTGCAGCACTACAAATTAGCAACTTAAGGCAAAATCCAAATTCCTCTAATAACATTTACCAAAAGGTAAAACCTTGAGGTTCTTATAGTCCTGAGGGTAGAGATTGCATTCTCAGTACAACAAACCAATGAAGACCCAATGGTCTTAATGCACTGAAATTAAATTTCAATGGAACGTGTAAATATGTGAAAACTGAATTCCCAATTTACTCTGCCTTTTGAAGCCAGGAAGAAAAAGCAATTTATATATAAAAAAAAGTCTCTGAAACAGTGACTATTAGGCCTGAGAAACCTTTCTGTTCTCACTGATGAACACAGGATTATCTGATGCAGACATGATACCCATGTCAACACCTTTCAGAGAATTTAACTGTACTGCATCCAGTTCTGGAGCCCCTATTACGAGAGGGATATGGACATGCTGGAACATGTCCAGGGAAGGGCCACCAGGATGAGCAGAGGGCTGGAGCACCTCTCCTATGAGGACAGACAAAGAGTTGGGGCTGTTCAGTCTGGAGAAGAGAAGGCTCCGAGGTGACCTTCTTGTGGCCTTCCAGTATCTGAAGGGGGCCTAGAAGAAAGCTGAGGAGGGACTTTTTAGGCTATCAGGTAATGACAGGACTAGGGGGAATGGAATAAAGCTGGAAGTGGAGAGATTCAGGCTGGACGTGAGGAAGAAGTTCTTCCCCATGAGAGTGGTGAGAGCCTGGAATGGGTTGTCCAGGGAGGTGATTGGGGCCCCAGCCTGGATGAGGCTCTGGCCAGCCTGATCTAGTGCGAGGATTGGAACTGGCTGATCCTTGTGGTCCCTTCCAACTCTGACTGATTCTATGATTCTAAAAGGCTAGTTGTGGCAGGATCTCCAACAACCAAGTCATTAAAACAGACTCAGCAATCCCTGGCAGAGCCCCAAGTGTGGTCAGACTCTTCCAAATAGCTAGTGAAGCAAACAAGTCTTGACAAGCCCCACTTCTCAAAGATGAATGTCATTATGGATCATTATATGTGCATTTTAAACCCCCCCCCCTTCTGCCAGCACACATTAAAACACACCATTTCAGAGCATCAACTGAAAGACCCTGTACCAGTAAATCAGGTGTCTATAACTGAACACTGTGTAACTCATGCATAACATTGTGGTAGTTGCTGGAGCTGCCTCAGCACAAAGTGAGTGAATACAATCAAGCCCCAGGTAACTTTCTTGCTTATTCATAACCAATTGTTGTGATATACTTAATCATGAAGTACAAAAAGTCAATCTACACTGTCCACTTAAACTGTTTTTTTTGATAATAGTTATTACCAGGAAAGGACTGTGGTAAATGGCAGAAAACTGAATTTCTCCTATCTTTCTTGCTAGTGAGTTTCTGCAGAGTTAGAAAAAAAAAATAAGATTAAAACTGACACATCACTACTGATCAAGCACAATACTTATTACACAGAAAGAATATTTTTACCAGCATCCCCACTCTCTTCACCAGCTGACAGCCTCTGGAGATGAAAACAGTGAAGTGTAACAAACAATGCTGTGAGAGGAACAGACAAGTGGTTGATGAGTGAAGAATCAAACTGCTCAAGGATCAGGTGAAAATGTGAAAGGAGTTCAGGGCTGAGGATAAGAACTTATTTTCCTGGCCATGGAGCAGAGGCAGTAAAATTCTGCACAGAAGGTGGTGCAGCAGGAAAGATCAGCCAGGAGAGTGGTGTACAGTGATGTGACAGGGAAGCAGTCGCATCAGAAGTGGGACACTAAGTATCTAAGAAATGTTACAGGAAAAGTTGCAGGATGAAGTAGGACGATGTGCAGGTAACTCCCTGCTGGGGAAGTGGGCAGAAAACAGGCAGCTGTGCCCTCTGCACATAAAAATGTGCAAGGAAAAAGAAGGAGAATATCTATTTTAGCTACATGCCTGGAACACTGATGAGCTATTTACAGAGAAGAACCAGACACGGGCTAAGCTGCAGAAAGGCTTCCCAGGAGATCAGGCAGGTCAGGATTAAAAAGGTAGTCTTGGCAAGAGATGACCTAGCAGTAGTAACTGCAGCTGTAAAAGGTGGCAAAAGCAGGTCAGTCCCAGACAGAAATGAAAAAGAAAGCCCCCATCCCAGGATGGAGAGAAGAAGATGGATTTATAAGTTATGGCTGGGCAAAAACATCATCAGGTTTCCAAATAAAATGCTTTTCATGTAAAGTGCAGAGTCAAGAACAGGTTTGTAAACACAAGAACATTTAATTTGTTCAAGTAAAATGCTAGAAAAAGTTGAGGAACATCATAACACAGATATGGCACAGACATGAAGACATTCATCAATAGCGGTAGAAAACCAAACGCCAACAAAAAAAATAAATCCCCAAACCAGCAAACCGCCAGCAGGTTTCTTCCTTTCTTCTTTATCAATAGGCAACCTTACCCTCTCCCTCTTTCCTGTATCCAACTTTGCACAGCTATGACACCACCTAACACAACTTCAAATCAGAGGACCAACATTGAAATTTTCCCCAAGTGAACCAAAATATTTTCAAAGCATCTCAATATGAAACTATAAACAGTCCGTTACAGTTTGTGTTCTATTGTCTAATTAGGATTCAAGCCTTTTGGTAAGACATTTCCTAACCCTCACCATAATCTTCCTCCCACCTAAAGGAAGGTGAGGAAAAAAAAAAAAGACACAAATGAAGATGATTTTTACTGATAGTAAATTAACTGAGAAGGGTAAGGGTGAATTAACTGAGAAGGCTAGGAATTTATAGGGGAGGGTAAGGGAATGGGTAAATTTAGGAAGATCAGGAGACAGACTTGTGAAAGAAAAACCTGGTAGCTGATTTTTGGGGTACAGAAGGTTGAGTCAGTCAATAGCTATTTTCAGTCATGGCAGCAAGTTTACTCTCAATCATTTGTATGACAAAAGGGAAATTTCTTTTTGGTGCAAAGAAATTCTTCACGCTTGGGGTCAAGGTTGACAAGGGGAAAACAGTTCAAGCTTGTTTACTCCCCCAAACTTTCTTCTACCTCTCCATCACCTACTTGCAGTATAAGCAAAGAAATCCCTTTCATATCCTTCCAAGTTTCATCCTCACTAAGCATTATTTGTAGTCCCCAGAGTTCTAATTTGTATCATATTACAGTACCACACAGACATTAGCAGATGCCAAATCAATTGCCCAGTAAATTTTAGCAAAGTAGTCTTTGCAGTTTAGTAAGAGTGTCATGTGTATTCACACCAAAAATAGAATAATGCAGTTTACTTTCAAAACTGTGGCATGTTCACAATTCCATATATTCTAATCTAGAAGTAGACCCCTAAATATATATTTTTACAATTATGAGCCAGCTATACACCCATTCTCAGGATTCCTCTCTTCGGAAAATCCCTAAGTGACAAAAGTCTAACAAATAGATTCTTCAAGATGGCTTAGGGTAAAGATTTTAGTTTTTCTTTACTTCTAAAAAAAAGCCTTTGGTATGTTCTTGACCCTTTATCATATTCAGAAGAGGAACAACTATTTACTTTTCTTCTAAGTTTTCTGAAGCCAGCATGCAAAGCATACATTAAAATACTGTTCCCTCAGAGTCAAAAGTAAGTCCAACTAATAAATTCCTGAAATTTACAGGAACCAGTTTTCAAGAAGAATCAGGGGCTCTTGCAAATCAGAAACTAGAGCACAGGCTTCAAGTTTCCTTTTTTTTTTTTTAATGATTTATTATGTCAACAAAGACCTCCCCTGCTTTCAGAGTTAAATTCACTTAAGCAAGGAGCAGCCTGAATATCTCCTTCAGAAGCACCTATTCATGTGATAACCGTTCATACTCAGTGACATTTGAGAGTACAAAAAGCTTACAATAAAGTTCTGGTAAGTTTCTCTTTTTCAGAAAGTCAAAATTAACACAGAAGGTTGTATTCCAATATTTAGAGATAAACTGAGGGGGAAAAAAAAGATGTAATTGCAGAAAAATTAAAACCCTTGAAAGGAAAAGGAGGACCATTGCTGAAGTTTCTGGGAAACTTCCTAGCTACTGTAGTGATAGATCTCAACAGAGGAACACAGACAAATCTGTTACTACAGCTCAGATGTAAACAGATGAGATCAGACAGGAATTATGTGAATGCCAGAAAAATTAAAATGCTAGACTACAATCTTATTTGCTTCCAGCAGAAGTATATCAGCCTCCATTTATATACCTGTAAGAGTCATTAAAATCAATGAGTAGAATAAATTTAATATTGAAAAATCCTGCAATTAAAAACTTGAGTCATTCTTCTAAACCCTCATCATTAAAAATAAATCACATTTGTCATTTGTTCAGCCTTTGAGGGCAGTTGCTTTATTTTTCTAGGGTTCCTCCCCCACCCCACCTTGGACTGTAGGAATTAGAAGAAGCTTAAACACGTTTATATAAATAATGTGTATGCAAATGAGGCATTAAAAAAATTACGAAATATCAGGAGACACACAAGATAAATTAGTGAGACTGATTAACATCATTAAAATCTACTAGAAAAAAAGTGAGGAAGACTGTTTCAAACTTGGTTCTAGTAAATGCAGAAGCCACAGCAAGCCCTCCATGAACAGAGACTATGAAAATGTACAGTTTGGGGAAGAACTGAATCCCCAGGCTCAGGAGAGCACTCCCACTAAATCCCAACTCCAACTTCTACACTGCCCTGTCCCCACGCTTCTCATCCAATAGAGTCCTACATGCAGTGCCAACAAAGGACCCCAGTGGATCCCAAAGTTCTTGAACTAGACGAGGAATCGTCACCCTCCAGTTCTATAGTATGTGCCCAACTAAGCAGCTGCATACACAGTGAATACATAGATGCATGTAGAGAAAACCCTGAGAATGTCTGCAGAGTCCTACAGGCTGCAATGTTGAGTTTTGAATAGCTGAAGTGGTGCCAGCATTCAGACCAGACAACAGTAAAGGAGCTCATGCCTTAGTGTTAGTAGACTCAACTGTGGCAATTACAGATCTGAGCAGCATACAGCATTGCCTCAAAAATGCACATCCTAGCACATATCACTCAATTTATTCTCCAGAACTGTCATACGAGGCTTTGAACTTGTGTCAGCAAGATCAATAGTGTTGCCTTTTATGTATCAGTACTCTCCAGTTCCACAGTTAGTACCTCAGCATATAAGAAAGGCTAGCAGGATATAAAGGAATCAGATTCAGCCTGATGTGCTAAGACATTATAAAAATCAAACAGCCATGTCTTTGACTCCAAATTGCTCTGGAGGTTAAGACAGAAACTGAACAAGTTACCTGCCATATCTTCTGAGCAGTATTAATATCTACTCTAAAACATTAAATCATCCACCTTGTTTCTTAACAGTCTTAATGACAATCACAAACCCAGCCTGCAACAGAGTTAGCACTGTCACTGGTAGCACCAGGGGGCTGAAAGGTCTTCTGACTTTCTGGAGTTTCCTCATCTAGTTACTCAACCACCAGATTTTTCTTTATCATTAAATCTGGATCTGTACTTACCAATGTCTAAGCTTCAAAGAGGCAGGATACTGCTTTGGTAGGGACTGCCTACTCCAGCCTCTCTCTTGATTCTCTGGCTACAACAACTTCTTCACTGACTGGTGGTTACTAGCTCTGAGGAAAAGCTTTGGGATTTGAGAAAAGGATGCTTAATTCCAGCTAGTGAAGCTGTGTCCATTTGCATCCAACCTCTATCTTGCACTGGGGTTGTAAGAATAACTCAAAAGTCAGCTCCCACTGTGGAATCCAAGCTTTCTCTTCAACACACATAACCTTATTACAAGTGTAATTCTCACTCCAGTCTTCTGGAGATGCACACTCTAGTACTACTAGACAAAGAAAGGACTGTCACTTAATTAAGTCTTTTTCACACAGTCTAGTTAATGCCCTAGTGTGGTCCCAAGGACCATTTTAACTGGGGACCATTCTGTAGCAGCATGGGCAAGATCTGGCTCCCACACACCCACCAACACATTTTCTCAGCACTAGCTCAATGACTTTTATCACTCCCAATACCTGTTCTTGCTGACCTTCTCTGGCCCCAGCACATACCATCAGTTTCACACTATAAAAAGTACTCGGTGCTCACCATATTTCATAAGCTTTGAATGAGAAAAAACCTGCACACCATAATAGTTATATTGTACAGGACACTCTGGGTTCCAGAAGAGACCTCCATCTGAGTGCTGGGTAGAGCAAAACAACTCCTAGCACAGAGCAAAGCAGACTGAGCAGAGCAAGCAGCTCACTCCCTGCCACATACTCAGGTCTCATTCCACACTGCAGGCACAGCCTAATGAGCCTCCCCACATCTGCAGGTGACAATGTAAGTCTGAAAGTTCACAAAGTTTTGGTTCACTTCAAAACCCTTTGGGAGTCTGTGGATGTGGTGGTATACAAAGAGAACCAAGGTATTTCAAGTGAAACATAGAAACTGCAGCATTGCATCTTATATTGGACCATAACAGAATATAGGTAAGTCATGGAGGCACCAATGTGAGTGTCATCTACTTCTCCTTGCCACATTTGAGTTACAATTTCATTTAAACCAGAAAGCAAATTTTCTCCTTAGGAAGAATTCACAAATTCTCAAAAACTAAACTTGATAGGACTGTTGAATACATTTCTCTGTGGCTTCACACACAATCATGAAAAAAACTCAGTACTGGGTCATCTAGATAAGTAGAGTCAAGAATCCAGAGAAAATAAGCATCTAATTTTTGTGGTAGCTGATTTTGGACTCATCTGGGGCCATATGTGGCCCCAGAATATCTGCACAAATGCGTAATTTTGCCTGGTAGGCATCCAATCTCAGAAGACCTGAAGTACTGTGGATGCTCTAGTACCTACATATGCACCACAGAATGTATGGACAATGCCTTGGAGGGCATCACTACTTGTTTGTGTATTTTTCCTTTCTGAGACAGTAAGTTACATAAGCAGCAGTTCTGATGATTCAGACAGGCAGCTAGAAGGAACAGACCTCAACTGCTTTCTTATTAAAATGTGTACTTGTAAATTAAGAAGCATTTCAAGATTAGGCATCTGTCCAATTCTTTTTATCATTTACTGTATTATGCTAATGAAGATGCAGTTTCTTTAATTATCGTTTGAAGAAAAAATTGCACTCAGTCCCTTGATCTTCCTTAAAACCATCCCCATGCTTGATTCCCCCACAGGCTTTTAATCACACTGCTTCAATGTGAAACTCCATGTTTGAGAGAAAAACTCTTCTCAAAACTGGTTCAATGAGAAAGTTTAAACTGTTTTCTCTCATCACAGCTATATCGTCTACCAACTTAGCAGCTTACAAGGAAGGGCTGTAAGACTCAGACTAATAGCTTATGCACTGAATGCAGCCTAATGCCAAAAACCTATTACACTGTCTATGTGTGATGGTTTAAAACTGTCTTTTTAATTTTTCTTCACAAAGTTCAAGCAGAGAAGGTTAGAGAATGTAAATAAATCACTGTTTGGGTGTAAGAAAGCAAAATAATGATTATTCTAAACACTTCCATTGGAGAGAGAGAAATGTTTAAGAACCACTACTCAAAACAAGGCTGGGGAGTTGGGCAGTTGGCAACTTGCTGGGCTTCTCTCTGCCTGCTTCTTCTTTTCTGGCTGGAGATAACACACTGACCTTGACAAGCTAAGTCTAATAACCTCTCTGCTTCCTGACTCTCTGCCTTCTGCCAGGGGGATCTGGGGGGGATTCCTTCTGGCTGCGGGGGAGAAGAGGCCTCTTGGGGGAAGCAAAAGGAGCTAGGTTGTCTTTTTCTAGTGATTGTACATATTTGTAAATGTTATGAATAGTGTATATTTGTACATATTCATTGCATTTCATCATAGATTGTAGATTTGCTGATAAATACAGCTTTCATTTGCTTCTAGACTGAGCTAGCCTGGTTATTGTCAGTGGGGGGGGATTTCAGCTCTCACACTGTCACAATACATTATTTTTGGCACTCCAACGCAGGGCAATTGCTTGTATGATTTATTTCTGCTCAGATTAGGAAGCAAATGAAACACTATCACACTATGTAACAGATCTAAAACACCAGGACCTCTTAGACAGAGGTAAAGACAACTAAAGTGGGCCCTGTGCCACTACAGTAGAATTCAGCAAGTCCTGTTTAAAAAGCATTTATAATACACCCATCACCAGCTGTTAACTCATTATGCAAAATTACCCATATATGACATTCACAAGTGTGTGTTCTTAGTCAAATGGCTTTACACTGCTTCAGTGTGGCTTTCTGGCTGTCCTGAGAGAGGCTCCTGTGACAGAAGCCCTGGCTGAATGGAAGCCCAAGCCCTACTGGATATCAAAATTCACCCCTGCTGGCAGTGGCTGTTCTGTACCTCTGGGCTCACCTCACAGCATCCCCACACCATTACACTGCCTGTGTGGGTACCGTGTAAAGGATCCCATGTGTCTATCCACCCACTCTGGAGTGGCCTATAGTTTGACATGGCATCTGACCTCACCCCTCCCTGTGATGAGGATAGGAGGCTGCACTGACCTCAAGCCTGGCCCTGGAGAGGGTGCAGAGGAGGGTCACAAAAATGATCAGGGGATTGGAGCACCTCTGCTACGAGGACAGGCTGAGGGGGCTGGTGTTGTTCAGCCTGCAGAAGAGGAGGCTCCAGGGAGACCTAATAGCAGCCTTCCAGTATCTTAAGGGGGCCTACAGGAAGGATGGAGACAGACTGTTTACAAAGGCCTGCAGTGACAGGATGAGGGGCAATGGCTTCAAACTGGGAAGGGCAGATTTAGATTGGATATCAGGAAGAAGTTCTTCACTATGAGGGTGATGGAACATTGGAACAGGTTGCCCAGGGAGCTGGTTTAAGCCTCTTCCCTGGAGATATTCAAGACTCAGTGAGGCCCTGGACAACCTGATCTAGTTGGGCATATCCCTGCTGACTGCAGGGAGGTTGGACTAGATGACCTTTGGAGGTCCCTTCAGGCCTGAACCATTCTATGATTCTATTCTACCTCAGCACAGTTAATTGCTGTGCCAAATTAGGGCCATCAATGCATAATGAGCAGCAAACAGTTGTATAAGCTTGTTTTTGATTCTTCATGGAGGAAAAGCCCATCTTCTGAGTCTTCTCTGGAAAAGCACTGGCTTCAGCCTCCAAGGCAGGCTCAGAATCCCCTTTGACATTCAGAGGAGAGGTTATTGGCATTTACTGGTTTGAGCAGCAGCCACCTTTGAACAAGCCTTTCGATATTTGCTTCACTGCAGCCCAAGCCAGTGTCTCATGCAAACTGAACTGGACATGTGATTTATAGGGACACGGGGGACAAGCATCACCCCCCTTGTCCACTACAGGAAAGAAATATTTTTAGTTATTGTAGTATGCACACTAAAACATACCACAACAACATAAATGTATATTCCTGTTATAACATATCCATTCAGAGCTTAACTTAAGCATGCAGTATCTATTACATGCTGTGCTTTTATCCTGCAGCAAAACCAAAACAAATACTGGATTTTGTTAGAGCTAAAACCCAAACTGCACTAACATCTTGAAGCAAAGTATTTACAAACAAATATTCTGACATCTTATTTATCTGTTTTGCTGTAAAATTGGCTTATACATGATTAATTATAAAAAATAAGCACAGCATGCTTTTATGCACTTTTACTTTGAAATCAAGGTCACACTTCGTTTTGAAATTCAGAAAAACAGTATGAATAATTAACATATCAGAAGATTCTTTGAAAGTAACTTTAAGCAGGCTGAACCAGGAGCTTATGAAGTTGTTGCTATTCTGTCATTTCTTAGCCCTTGTTTATATCCTTCATTTTGACTAATCCATTGTACTGAAAGGATGCTTGGAATAGCATCCCTCATTCTAAGCTACACAACACTGAACAAAAACTGTTCTTGTCCCAAAGCTTTTACAAACTAATTCCTGCTCTGTGGACTCAGTACCAGCTGGGATGCTGCTCCTTAGGAACAATTCAGTAATACTGTGCTTATAAATGGTAAAGCGGTAATTTAGAGTTATAGAATCACTTAGGTTGGAAAGATCTTTAAGACTGAGTCCAACCACAAACCCAGCAATGCCAAGCCACCACTAAGCATCACATCTTTTAAATGCTTTCAGGTATTGCAACTCAGCCACTTCCCTAAGCAGCCTGTGCCAGTGAAGAATCCCTTTCTGTGAGGAAATGTTTTCCTAATGTCCAATCTAAACCTCCCCTGGGCCAGCTTGAGGCCATCTCTTCTTGTTCTATTGTTTGTTACTTGGGAGAAGAAGCTGACACCCACCTTGTAACGGGTAGTTGTAGAAAATAAGGTCTTCCCTGAGCCTCCTTTTCTCTTCTTAAGACTTGTTCTCTAAATACTTCACCAACTTCTTTACTTTTCTTTGGACACATTCCAGCATCTGTCTGGCTTGTAGTGAGAGGCCCAAAACCAAATACAGTATTAAGGGCACAGCCTTACCAGCACAGAGGAAGACTTCCACAACCCAACTGAATACATCCAGTAAATCATTCTGCATGTTCTCTACTTAAAATACTTAGGTGCCGAAATACTTTTGTGCTGAGCACAGTATAATTCTGGAAGATGTGGGTCTTTCTCAGGCACTGCAATGTGACCAACTTATCTGCCCATACAGATGTTTACAAACCCTCAACAAGGCTAGATGCCCCAGTCAGTTCTGGTGACAGCAAAACTAGTGGTTGTCAAGTCACTTGCTTTAAATAGCAAGAAGTTAATTTCTAAGTGCATGCTGTTTTCACTAATAAAAGTTTACCTGGTTATCTCATTTAAGACTACACTTTTAAGATTTTCACAAAGCATAAGAGGACATAAAGTATATAAGGTTTTGACCTCAGCTGCTCTCCACAGCCAGCCCCAAAACCAACTGCAGCATGAATTCCATCTCAAAAGTTTACCCTGCCTGCACAGCAGCCTAGCAAGCAACACAGGCTTGCAAAAGGCCACATGGATCAGGAGTTACCTACTGCAGAGGTCTGACCAACAAACAAAAGCCTCTCCATGTCAATATGAATTGTCAAAAATACTTGTGATTTGTGTATTGCAGAGCTAGAAACAGAAAGCAATGTTTGCATCACACTGATGCTATTTGAATAGCTTTTTCTTCAAAGGGCAAACAATTTGTTCCCCTGAAACCTTGCTTACAACAGCAATGACTGGGCTCAATTTCAATAGCAACTAGAACTGCCGTTTTCAAAAGGAAACTCAATGCTATTAAAGGTTAAGGAGGCACAGAGATAAAAAATACATGATAAGAACCAATATTTAAAAGCCTTGTACTTAAAGAGAAACAGGATGGGCAGAAGATAAAGCTGGGGACAATGCATGTGCAAAGAGCAGAGCAGAAACTGGAGTATTGGCAAATGACAAACTGAGGCCAAAGGCTGCTAGAAATCCATTGAATGAAGTAAGGGAACAGAATGAGGCACTCCTCAAACATACCCTTGAAGTTATGAAAAATACTACCATACTGAATTTTATCCTAGCAGAGAATCTGGTTTGGAAGAAGCACTTTGCTAGCAAGACTTCTGGAAAATCTGTACCTTCTGTTCATAGCTTAATACAAGAGAATAGCAAAGTCAACTCTAGCTGATGTTATATTGGATTCCTACTGGGTACAGGTGAACCATTTAAACTAGAAAATTATGATCCTCTGCAGGCAAAGGGCAATGTTCTAATTTGTTTTGCAAATACAATAGTCTTTACCAATCTCTATTTTACTTGTTTGGACATGTTGAGAAAGAATTCTTCAAACAAAAACAAGCAGGGGGAAACAGCCATATAAAAATATAAAAAGGATCTGCTAAGAGATGCTTTATTACATGCCAAAAAAAGAAAAAACACTGTGCTACATCCATGAAAGAAAGCTTTTTTGGTTGAAGAATCCTGGCTGAGAAGAATGACAGCAGCAGAGAAACCTGTAAAACAAACCCACAGTACATAACAGATGGGGGGAAAAGACAGTGATAGGAATGAATACAAATTAACATTGCAGAAATGCAAACAAATGATGGAATTAAAAAAACTATGGTGAGGTTTATAATAATAAGATTCTCCCTAAATTGAACAAGAGTAAGTGAAAGCCATGCAATGACTTCAACAACTTACAGAAAAATAATTATCAAACAATTTAGAAATAGGCAAATGTATTTGACAACTACTTCTATTTTCCATGCAGAAAGACCAAGATGATAGTATCTTTTCACAGCTTCTAGTGATAATGGCATACCTCCCATGCCATCAGTAACTGGAGAGCTTTACATAGCTTCTCAGTTAAAACCTTGCATTCAAGAGTACAGAGCAGATGAACCAGTAACTTTTGAACTTTTGATTCAGTTACTCTTAAACAGAAACTCTAGAAGTTCCTAGTGACTGGAAAGAGTTAATATCAAAGCAGTATTTAAAAGGGTTAAGTGAGATAACCTATCGAACAGTTTGACATCAGCAGTAAGCAACAACAGGGAAAGGTTATTGTGGGACACAATCAATAAGGCATTGAAAGACAGTAGCATAATTAACACCAATCAACACAGCTGTATGGAAAATAGGCCTGGTCATGTAAATCTGATCATTTGTATGCAGTTACATCACCATGTGATAATGGGAGCGTGCTGACAGAACGTATTTCTAGTCCTAATTTCACACTATGCAGCAATTTAAAGTCATACTATACATAAAATTGTGAATTAAAAGATTCTCCATACTACGTCAACACTGCTCATAGTAAATTAATTTCAGAAGTGACTACCTAAATGTGGAATCAGCATCCAGATAAATACCTTGTCAGTCCAGCAGGGAAGAAAAAGAGGTACAGTATTTGAAAGAGCTACAGACTGCCTCGAAAGGCAAGACTCGTTTACTGAAACAATCTACCTGTGAAATGGTAGATTCACTACTACTGGTACTCTTTCATAAAAATCAAGATCTTGGTGTGTCTCAGTAAGATATGCTACATAAAGAAAATCTTAAAGAACTACTACTCATATATTCTGCATTTCTCTGACCTGCACTGAGCAGGTCCCTCTGGTCTTTAAATTTATACGCCTAGGAAACAATGACCCAGACATTATTAATCCTTCTGGAGTTTAATGAAATAACTGAATCATGCTTAATCCATCTGACACAGCATAAAGTGTCTTGAGCATTTCTATGGGATTTCAACTGTAATCCAGTGTTAAATTACTGGATGATATAAAATATTATCTAGTTGTTTCCCTGAATTTTTTAGTTTTACCTGAAAGCAGGAAAAAATCTATCCCTCTTTGCAGTACCTCATTAGCTTCCTGCATAAATACAGAGGCACTGTACCGTACTCTTGATCCACAACTTCCCATGCAGACCACTTTGACCTACTGCTTAGGAAATTATTTTAAAGTATGTGCTATCAGAAGAGTATTTCCATGGCCTGTCAGAAAGCTTCCCATCAGGTACAGCTGTGACTAACAGTAGCTTCACAGAAATATCTTACACAGGGTTATGCTCTCATATACTTATCTTCCCATCCAGTGCTCTAAGATCAGTACAAGAGAGGTGAATGCTACATTATATCTCCACCAAACATGTAATTTGCTCCTGTATTTGAAACAGAACACAGGGATTTGAAATGGAGTTGTAGACAACTCCAGAATAGACCAAGAAACTATATTCTCAGGTTTGCAGCAAGTGCTCAAATTGCAAAGTATCCTCTTATGTTTCCTGCTGTATTGAACATCTACTTCTGGTACAATTTTCCCCCTCAGAAGCTGAGCTTCTCTAACACTCAGCACAGAGCAAATTCTTATTTCAGAGCTCTTTTCCAGATGATAGTCTTTGATTTGCAATCCTTTTATCCACAAGGTATCAAAAACTGCTAGGTGCTTAAGTGGATAAAGAATTGGCTTGACAGCTGCATCCAAAGAGTGGCTGTCAATGGCTCCATGTCCCAGTGGAGGCCAGTGACAAGCGGAGTCCCTCAGGGATCAGTCCTGGGACCAGTCTTGTTCAACATCTTTGTTGGCGACACAAAGACTGGCATTGAGTGCACCCTCAGCAAGTTTGCTGATGACACCAAGCTGTGTGGTGCAGCAGACACGATGGAGGGAAGGGATGGCATCCAGAGGGACCTTGACAGGCTGGAGAGGTGGGCACAAGCCAACCTCATGAGGTTCAACAAGACCACATACAAGGTCCTGCATCTGGGTCAGGGCAATCCCATGCACCAATATAGGCTGGGCAGTGACTTGCTCAAGAGGAGCAGTGAAGAAACAAACTTGGGGATGCTGGTGGATGAGAAGCTCAACATGAGCCACCAGCGTGCACTTGCAGCCCAGAAAGCAAATCATGTCCTGGGCTGCATCAAGAGAAGCATAGCCAGCAGGTCGAGGGCAGTGATCCTCCCCCTCTGCTCCACTCTGGTGAGACCCCTCCTGGAATACTGCATCCAGTTCTGGAGCCTCTATTACAAGAGGAATATGGACATGCTGGAAGGTGTCCAGAATATGATCAGAGGGCTGGAGTACCTCACCTGTGAGGACAGACAGAGTTGGGGCTATTCAGTCTGTAGAACAGAAGACTCTAAGGAGACCTTATTGTGGCCTTCCAATATCTGAAGGGAGCCTACAAGAAAGCTGGGGAGGGACTTTTTAGGGTGTCATATAATGATAGGACTAGGAGGAATGGAACAAAACTAGAAATGGGTAGATTCAGATTGGATGTTAGGAAGAAATTCTTCACCATGAGGGTGGTGAGACACTGGAACAGACTGCCCAGGGAAGTGGTGGAAGCCTCATCCCAGGCCAGGCTGGATGTGGCTCTGAGCAACCTGATCTAGTGTGAGGTGTCCCTGCCCATGGCAGGGGGCTTGGAACTAGATGATCCTTGAGGTCCCTTCCAACCCTAACAATTCTATGACTCTATGATTCTCACAGGCCTCAGAAATGTCAGCTCAAAAAGGAAGAGGACACCTGTTAACGATGAAACAGTTCCATAGAAGTAACTGCCTTAATGTAGCCTTTTGGAGAGAACTACTGTGAAATTACTTATTCTGCTTTTTTAAAATCTTATCTTATTTAGATGCAACTACAGAATACTGAAACACTGTACAGTTCTTTTTTCCCCATATCGATATAGTTTCTCTGAACCATTCCTCAACCAAACTGGGAAATCCACAGGTCTATACAGAAAATGAAGAATACTCAACAGGATTCATCTGTATTTCTCACTTCAGCTTGTGTTCTTTCAGTTCTGTATTCAAGTTTCAAATCCAGGGCCCAAGTCTCTGACCCAGGGCTCAATTAATGGCAGAGGGAGAGCTGTACACTGGAACACTTTGTGAGGGTCCAAACAGCAACTCTTTGCACACACAAGTGTCATACAGCTTTAGCTCACCAGCTGAGTTACACCACTTACAAAGCCCAGTAACAAGACAACAGAAACATCTACAACTGCTTTTAAATGAGAAGTCATTTGTATATGGGAAACGCATAAAAAGCACTTTTGTACATCTTTCATTACTCAGTGCGCTGTCCTGCCACTGCTGTCCTCAGATGTTCACTGCACTATGTCTTCCCTTCCTTCATGTCAGGCAGCAGAGCACTGGAGCACTACATGCCACCTGCAAGCCAATAAACACAGGACTTCCCTCATTTAGTGTCAGATGCTTGATGCATGTGCTACTCAGAAGACAGTAAACATCAGTTCAACCATCCATTTCATAGCCATAATCTGTGGCTGAGCATGACTGTGGCCAAAAAACCCCAGATTTTCGCTTGGGTAAGGGATGGGATATTCCTCTCCAAGCTCCTGCAACCATACAGTTTCTATTACACTGCACTGATCCCAAGGACTCCTTTGCATATGAAGAGATCCTTGAAAGCCAGGAATCATACCCTGATGTCTGCTTCACTTATCTCACCCTGACAGTCTGTATCAGCCCTGTAGTCTGAGTTGGACAGGGAGACAGACATTATACAGGATTTCCTACACTGATGACTGTGATGGTGGGAACACCCTAGCCAATGAACTTGGGTTTGCTTTCTCTTTGCTCCTGTCTGCTTTCTGCCCTCTGCCTGATTACCACAGAAATGTCACCTCTTGGATGCCTCCCAGGCCAGGGTCCTAACTCTCTCCCAGGGTTGGCTGTTCTTGCCAGATTTTTGACTCCTGGTCAGACCAGCACCAAGTCTCCCCAAAGAAAAGAGCAACACTTATGTCAGGTTGCCACCAGAACTTCACCATATTTTATCACTTGAAGGATAGGATCAGACCTGGCCCCAGGAGATGCATACTCAGGGAGGCATACGCTGGGAATATGTGGACAGTTGTTCTTGTTCCTCCACATGGCTACTCAACCAGCAGGACACAGCAGGCTGTCACACACTGTTGATGCACTGCTGTAAAACTGGGGACAGTATAAGACTATAAAGTGAAGGCTTTGTCCTGTCACAAAGTGGTTAGCACAGAAAAAGCAACCTCAGAATCTTGGTTTTATTGTGGTCTGTTTGACCCAGTGGGGCCAGAGCCAAGAACACACCCAGCCAGCCTTCTTGGGGGTAAGGCTGGAGTGAAGCATCCTGTGGCCTTCCTCATCCCCTCCAGGGCTTGGCAGTACCCCATATAGCCAGCCTCCCTCTGGAGAACTGTGTCCCATCTTCATTTTCCTGAATCATTTCAGGTTTTGGGACCATTGTCAGACTGCTGCTAGTAGGCAATTAAACAGCCAATGCTGCCAACCAGGTGGCAAATACTGCCCCATAACTTGCCAGAGCAGATGGCAATTTTTTCCAGGTAAAATATCATTGTTGACATCTCAGAGGCTTCAAAAAGTGCTGTTATTGCTCATGATTGAGCACAACATGACACTACAACACAACTTTACCAGGATCCATGCCATGGTCATCTCCCAGCCAATAAAGTTCTACCTTTCCAAGCATAAAAGGCTATCCTCAAATATTGGCATATTGTCTCAACCCTGGCTTTTGTTTAGATAGAGAGTACATTGGTTTAGATATTTATATTTTCAACATACAACCAAAAACAAAGCAGAGGTCTTTTTTTCTTTAAATAATTCCCCTCAGTAAAAGAGTTACCTCTATCTTCATTGTTTATACAGTTGTGAGAGGGAGTTCTTTGGTGGCAAATGCATTTAAAAGGTACAGACAATAATATGGAAGGTGAGCATACCCAGAACTCCAGGAGATGAAATTTTACTTCCATTGGTGATAACTGGCCCTAGAAGACAGTCCTGGGGTGGAAACCTTTAAAAACAAAAATAAAAGAATTATTAGAATGGGTAGTAAAGGGCATACATCATCAAATATTTTATAAGCAGTGCTCAAGATTAAACCTCTTGCTCTTCTGATGATGATCCTATCCATGTTTCCTGGCATTCACAGATAAACTGCTCCATGTTAGGAGTGGAGTGAAACAATGCACCTACTCCCAAAATGGGAAAAGGATGCAAAAACTTGGAAAAACGAAAGCTCCATTTTCTATTCCTCTTCCTCTGGAGTATCTCTAGTTAATGTTCTCTAATCAAATTTAGGTACACAATCTGAAGAGGAAGCACAAGTTCAACCTAGTCATATTTTAATGTATTTTCAGAAATCATTGTTTTTAAGGAACTCTGTGCTATTTGACACCTTATCCCTATGCCATGTTTTCATGGGATAAGGGTGAAGTGTTACTCAGGGAGAGTTAGCTGAATTTGCTTGTGATGAGATCACCCACAAAAAGCATACAAGGAAAGAGGAGAATCAAGAAAGGGTGAGGAAGATCATCCTGAAAAAACCCACAGAAGACACTTCTCCCAGAAGACAAGAAAAGATTACAATCACAAGAAATAGTCGTCGTGAATCAGAGAATGAGATTTATATCAAAAGACAACATGTGAAGGCAGGGAAGCAAAGAAAGCCAATCCTGAGATTTGATAAGAGGTCATGAGATGTGGTTTTACCAGTGGTAAAAAGGGCCAAAGTGAAACTGCTGAGAATCTAAGATGAAACTAGAAAAAGGTCTCCTAAGCAGGACTGACTAGATCACAATATGACCAAAAACAAAAAAAAAAAAGGCTGGAAAGTTATGGTTGGTTTTTGTTGGTTTTGTTATTTGGGGTTTTTTGGTTGGTTGGCTGGTTTTAGGGGGTTGTTTTGTTTTAGTCTTTTTAATATGACAGTGATGTATATTTACTTGTATCATGGTAAGGAAAAGACAGGAGGTACTAGAGTGAAGAGTTAAGCAATATGAGTGCAAGGAAGACCAGAAGGATGTGACTGTGGGACAAGAAAAGCAGGTGTAGATCAGAAGAGACTTGTGACTATGACAGAGGAAAAAGGCAGAGTCAGAAAGAATGGTGAAAGACAGCTGAGGAAAAGGGGCAAGTCATGTGTCACTTATTTTTTCCCTTATGGTAAAGTGGAGAAAAGTCAGATTAAAAGGTTAGAAAATATTAGAAGATGGAAGATACAAATGGGATTTTAGGTAAGAGATTTAATCAAATAGGTGGTTTTTAAGCTTTTATCCACATGGAAATGATGATTGCTGTTTACAATAAATTTCACAAAGTGTGTAAAATCCCAAATCCAAAATAACTTGCAGCAAAACCTGCACTAATTACAATTAAATCTATATTTTAATAGGAAATTCCAGGTATGTTCTGTTTTTGATCCCATTCTCCAGCAAGGCAGGGTGCTTCTTTTCAAATGACTCAAATTAATTCGTATGTTCAGCCTCATTAGCAACCATCTCCATTCCCCTGTGGTTTTAATTACACAGGTCTCTCTGTGCACAGCTATCTCAGTCCTTCCCCCAAAACAATCTACAGCATTGCCTTTTTTTTTTCCTGTTTTATCATTCTTCAAATGCTCCTAATTACACTGGAGGCAGCCAAGGTGATGAGGGCAGAAGGGTGCTTTCACACGGAGAATGCAAGGCAGGAGATGCAGCCAGCAAGGCACATGCACCTGCTGGGCAGGGCTAAGCTGCTCTTCAACAATTTTACTCACTTTAATCAAGACAACACATCAGCACAACAGGCTCAAGGGAAGGGTCACACCCTCTGCTTTGACACTGAGCCTCAGGCACATGGCACTGACTTCTTCCAGTAGCCTGCTTCCTGCTCTGTGAGCTCCCCATGCTAGTCTACCACTTTTACACCCGGCACATGAAGTCACAGGGCAGGAATGAGACTCTGACACCCTACCAAAACTGGAAGGCACAGGAGGTCCCAAAGTACAGGATGATACCTGGCTGCAGCTCTTCCTGCAAAGTGCCCATCCTGGCAAGCCCAGCACACCACTTCAGACATCAGCCCATGGCAGAAGAAAGTCTCATGACCTGCTCCAAAGGTCTGGCCTGGCCTTTAGCCCATTTTTTAAGCAGGCACAGCAGCAAAGATAGCAAGATAATGAGACAACCTGTTTCCAAGTGGAAATGGAAATAAAAGCTGATGTTTCATAAAAAAGTGAGCTCTGCCCACAAGGAGCAAGCAGATATCTGCTTCAGCCCTTATTTGCACTCTATTAACAGAAAAAGACTGCAAGCATGACTGACAGAAAAAAACCTCAGAAGAAAGGACCTCTGCTCCACATCAACTCTGCATCCCCAGAGGAGAGCCTGAATAGCTCAGGACCACTCCCATGCTATTCCCAGCTGTCCTGGGTCAGCAGCAACATAGCATGGATTATAGCAAGTTGGATTTGTTATGTAAGGGACATGTTGCTCATGGCTTCTTTCAAATCCCAAAGACATTGCTGTTATGTAATAGGAACAATCAAACAGGGCAGCTTTTCTGTGATTTGATTTTTTTTAAAGTGCTGAGCAGCTAAAAATGAACATTGTGGGTCTGTCAGACTCAGTGTTATGTTTTCCACTCTAATCAGTTTAACTTTAAAGCTGCTGCAGTTACAGGGACAGTGACTCAGCTCTCATTTATCCTGAGGCCTCAAGATCTAGAAAGGAGAAATTAAGCAACCTTTGTCCACCTTCCCACCAGGTCCTCAGTGCAGGGCTGAATCTGAACCAAGCCTGAGGGCTTTAATTTCTTCAGCATTGCATTGGCTCTGCCATTACAGGCTTACTCACACGAGTTCAGGCCATGGACCTGGCCCTGAACTTTGCTGCATGGATTGGATGGTGGCTGTGAGCATCTGACACTTAGGTTTTCATCAATGAAAAGTGCAAGCTCATTTAGCAGTCTCCTGAGTTCCTGATCTTAAATTATTACTGTAAAATAATTCTTATGGCAATGCAGTAATGTATACAACCAGCTTTACCCTACACACCTACACATCCACATCATATGTGTATTAAAGCCCACTGTTTGACCCAACTGTAAGCCACTTAATTCATGCATTTGAGTCATGGTCCAGCAATATCAAGGATGGGTACATGCAGATGTTTTAGGAACTCCTAGCTGGTAATTTGATCAAGCTACTGTTGTAGCAAGATACGCATTTCGCCCAGCCTGGTTCTGGTATAGAAACTTACTAATTTCTTTCCAGCTTACAAACTATGTTTAAATAACACTTTCCATTCATTTCATGTGGCCTTTTAAGATTTTCTTAGATCTCGAAAGCACTCTTTTCATGTAGATCTCATTTTCTATCTATTCTCCAAGCCCTTCACCTTTTAACATATTGAAGAAATAGCCAAATTGAATACAGCCCATGTTGAATATTTGTTTGGGTTGTCACAGAATTGTCAGGGTTGGAAAGGACCTCAAGGATTATCTAGTTCCAACCCCCCTGCCATAGGCAGGGACACCCCACACTAGATCAGGATGCTGAGAGCCACATCCAGCCTGGCCTTGAAAACTTCCAGGGATGGGACTTTCACCACCTCCCTGGGCAACCTGTTCCACTGTCTCATCACCCTTATGGTGAAGAAGTTCTTCCTGACATCTAATCTAAATCTACCTTACTCTAGCTTGGATCCCTTCCCCCTAATCCTGTCACTACCCAACACCCTAAAAAGTCCCTCACCAGGTTTCTTGTAGGCCCCCTTCAGATATTGGAAGGCCACAGTAAGGTCTCCTCAGAGCCTTCTCTTCTCCAAACTGAACAACCCCAACTATCTCAGCCTGTCCTCATAGGAGAGGTGCCCCAGCCCTCTGATCATCCTTATGGCCCTTCTCTGGACACATTCCAGCATGTCCATATCTGTCATAGCATTAACTCTCAAATAACATATCCAGATTGTGACCGTGATACAGTAACCCTATCCTAAGTACCTGTTCTTGATCTCTAACATTTCTAACCTTCTGCATGCAGCTGTTTGATTTCACCAAGGCTCGTATATATTGTCTCCAGAGATTATTTTACTGTTTTCCCATTTTAAAGCCTCACTATTATATCACACCAATAGCTAACCAATCTTTCATCATAACAGCAAGAGAAGAACCTAAAAATCCTGATGGTCTGGTAGACCAGAAGAAATACATTATTCTGAGAGCATGGCTCTGCCAAGCACACTCAAGTGCAATTTACTTCTGAATGTCTTATCTGCACCCAACACCCTGCCAGCTTTCCCTGTACAAAGCACATCATGATTCCTTCCAGCATTCTGGCACAAACAAATTGCATCAAGCTTGAAAATGCTTAATAGAAAGCTTAATTTTTTCCCATCACAATCTAACTCTTGTTCAGTAACACTAACACACCCCGCAGCACAGAAATATACCAGTTGGGCATCATCCAGTCCCTAAGAGTTTTTCTGGCAGTATAAACTTGAGATTTATTATGAAAACTGCCTTGGACTGAAAAAAGTCACAAGTGGCTTAAAGGGTTGTTGCCCTATGCGAAATTTGGCAGAGACCTTATGTGCCAGGGGGCAAAAGCACTACTAGAGCATCTCTGTTCTTCAAGCTATCCTTGTCTGCCAGACTGGCCCTTTGGCAGCATTAGCATTTTGCCATAACTTGAAGCACCCTGTGGGGATAATAAACTCAGAAGCCAATTCATTTAGTATAAGCTATCAAACAGTTAAAATTCAAGAAGTAGAACTTAAGAGAAGTTTGGTTACTTTTTAACTATGATTTCAAAGGAAGTCAGTCTCCTGTAAGCATTTGGTGATTATGCCCATGCAGTGAAACTCACAGCTGTGCAAAGTTATGCCTTTCCTCCAGCTCTGCAACCCATTCTATAGCTGTTTTGTTTAAACAAGTTTATCCCTGGGCAGAATAGCCCTCAGGCTCATATGAGGAGCAGCAACCTGTATTACATCATCATCTAAATTAAGAGTCATGATTTCACACTGGGGGGGGGAATTCAAGGAATTTTCTCAGCTGATGCTGTAGCTAGTTTTGAGGATTGCATAAAATCACTGATTTGCAAGTGATGTCACTAACAACAAAAGCCTGATAACCACAGCTACACCAGATGCTTCTGAGGATTAAGTCATTTGCAAAGACTTTTGCTGTGGATGGCTCTGCTGGAACAAAATGAACTTCTCTATCCACAGTGCCCAAATGCCCTGCAAGAGTGGGCTGGCATACTCCTCCCACCTTTTGGAGAGGAAGCTAAGGCACAGTCTTAAACTGACTTTACCACAATTACATGGAAAGATAACTTGAATCTGCTTACTTTCCAGCCAGTTCATCACTGATGTCACTTTCTGTACAGCAGCACATGCTGTGCCACAACACAAAAGCAGCAATAACTTTTCCTTGAGCAGAACAGAGTTCCTGCCCTGAAACGTGAAGATTCACTACCTTAGGAGATTTGAAGTTATTAGCCTGACTGCCAGCTTTGTAGCCACTTTATTGAAAAACAGAATAGAATTCCTTTAAGAAATCACTAAGGTGATTGCTTAAATATTTAACAGCCCTTACTTGTACTGAAGACCTATTTTTCAGGTTTTACAGATATGCCTTTTGACTGAGAAATACTAACTTGGTTCTTTATCATGACAGAGTAACAAGAGACAGAGGTTTAATTGGTATAAATCACTTAGTTGTAAAGTTGCAGGAATTTACAACAGTTAATCATTTCCCTCCTGCAGACCCTAACCAAGTAGGTCTTTCTCATTAAACTGATGACTGGGGACAGTCAAGTGGTTACAGAATTTGGCCATACCTTGGAGATATTTCTGGTGACCTTGGATGAGTTGTTAGACCTTATCCTTTCACAAGTTCCTCACTGGAAAATCCAGCATAGCAAGATGACATCATAGAACAACAATGGTTGAAACAAGTAAGGTTTTCAGAGAGTGGAGCACCAAATGCAACAGAAAGTGAGGGTGTTCCCAGGCACATGAGAATATTGTTTATATTAGAATAGTGCCAGAATAAGTTACACAAAAATTATTTTCTGAAGAAAGACTGTTTCAATGGGCTTGAGTTTGCTATAGCAAGATAGTACAAAACAAGCTATCACACAGTTAAGTTTTGCTGATCTTTGCTTCTTTCTTCCCACTTTCTGCTACTTATGACTTCTGTAACAAAATTGGCTGCATAGTGTTCAGTAAAAGTTGCATTAAACAAGGCCAGTGTAATTATAGCTACCTTATGATAAATGCAGTACTTGCGTAGAGAAAGCATTTGCTAAATCAGCTGTGCCTCAACAGACTTTTTAGCACACCTCAGTATGCAAGCTGGAATGCAAAGAGGAAGAGATCCTCTTGGTTGTTGCTGTCTTTTTGCAAATATTTTTACCCAGATGCCCATTATTATGCCTAGATTTTTTTCTCTTCCAGAATGTTTAATCAAATAGTAAACCAACTACCACCATATGACCCTCTGGAGAGAGCATCTTTGACAGGACTCCCCCAATTCTGGCTACAACTGTCTGTCCTGTGCTAATTTGTGATGCTTCCTGCATGAACTTTGGAAATAAAAAAATGCACACTGGAAGCAGTAAGTCTTGTTCCTCACTTACGATGAAGGAAAAACACTTGGTTTCTCTGCATGGTCTCTGACATACTATTGTGCTTTACAGATGTGGAAAATTGCACCTCTGCAGTAGATGGACATCTTTCTATGCATCTAGCATTGCTTACTCTACCATCAATGTATTTTGCATAGAAATACACACTCCCAAAAATCAAAGCCAGGGTTTAAGTTGTTTTCTTGGTTGCCCCAATCACTAATACAACAGGAAACACCCTAGAAAACATTACCATAGAAGATTTGCTGTGAAGAAATGAAAAACTACTCATCTGGAATTTGTTATATCAGTAGCCAAACATCTACCTCTGTCCTGAAAGAGAGGAATACAAGGAAAGACATATCAAAAGCTACTTCAAACAAACCACATGGACACAGCCTTGCAAACATTCTCTCAAACCCCTCTCATCTCAGGTACTGCTTTCCAAACTGACAGTGAGTTGCTCAAAGCATCACTTACAGAATCCCCCTTCTGTGCCTTAAAACAGGATTTTAAGGTGATGCTAAATAAAGTATAATGGGAAGTTAAACCTCATTTGCATACATGTAGCTCACTGCTACCACTCTCCTGAAGCACAGGCTGTAGTGCTCTCCACAACAGATTGCAGAAATAGGAGACAAGTAGCCGGGTTTATTTAATTGCATTGGAAAAAGGCAGACTAGTAGAGTTTATGCAGCAGGAGATATAGAAAAGCCCACTTCCCTGCTTAAAACTGGGGGATAAGAAAAAACAAAACCTAGAAATGCTACATGAATGTACAGAGCATAAACCAATTCCTGTATGAAATCACATCAGAACAAGACATTTATGCATCACATTATATCCAGCTCAGTTGCTACCAAGTGCCTCCTTAATTCAGTCATCCATTGCAAAGTTAGCCTGTCTACAAACACTTGACATTTAATCATTTTGCTACCAATGCCTTAATGACAGTAAATATTTTTAATCCTTGACCCTGATCAATATTTATTAATTTTCAGATCTTTGACATTTTTAATGCAATGATGTACGTCAAAACTCCTGATGGCTTGCCCTTTTCATGTTTAGAGTGATCAGAGATCACTTAGCTCTGTTAGGGAGCACAGGCTGATGTGAAGGCTGAGGCACAGCACACAAGCCCCCTCTGCACTTCCGTCACCTTTGGGTTGCAGTGACAGGGACCAGGCAAAAAGAAGCAGAGGCAAAGGTGGCAAGCGAGATGAAGTGAAGAGAAGAAAAAGGCTACCAGACTCACCTAAAGAGTGGAAACAACAGACCTAGGTGACCATCTCTCGGGGCAGTAGTGCTTTATGTGAGTAAGGAGAGCTGAACACGCTGCACTATCTTCCATGAATGTCAGCTTCCCCTTCCTACCGAAGCAGCATCTTGCAATTCACAGTAGCTGCTTTACCTTACGTGGTTCTTAAGAGAAATATTAAGACGCCGTTTAACTCCTGGAAGAGTCAGAGAGCACCTGTACCTACAGCTTTAGCCCGGGAGCCGGCGAGCTAAGGCAGCTCAGAACTCACCCGCAACTCGCCCCTGCTGGGCGCTCGCCCATGTCCGGAGGTCCTCAGCCCGCCGCGGGACCCTGCTCCCCGTATCACTGTCACGCCGCTAACGCACTGCTGCCATGCCCGTTTAGCAATCCCACTCATTAGCATCCTCGAAACTTTTGTCTGAACAGATTCGATAGCGCACACTATGCACCTTCACAAGCTGGGCTGGCTTCGCTGTCTCACCACCTGAACGTGCGCCCTCACCACCGGCAGCGATGAGGACCAGCCTCGAGACCTGCCGCGTCTCCGGCCCCCGCGTTTCCCCCCGCGCAGGAGCCGTTCCTCAGCTCGAGACCTTTCTGCCTGCGTCCTGTCCCCCAGCCACGGCGCTCCAGAAGCGCAGCCGAGACCCCGCGGGGCAGGAGGCTTCGCGTCCGGGCAGGAGAAGCGGAGGGCGGCTCCCTGATACACTCGACAGTCCTGGAGGGGAGGTAATGTGGGGCAGGAAGGAGGAACCTCCATCCCTGCCACCACACGAAGGGGAGCGGAGCCCGCGCTGCCCACAACGGGACAGGGAACGCGTGGGCGGCGGGGATGCGCGGTGCTCACCTGCCTCCGCGCCGGTGGCGCCGCTGCTGCTGTCGGTGCTGCGGCTGCCTCCTCCTGCCGGCAAGCCGGAGCTGCGGCGGGGCGCGGGCCACGCTTATATAGCGGCGGGGCGCAGCCGCCCAGAGTGCCCGTCGCCGCCCGCGCCCGCGCCGCCGCCGCACCTCGCCGGGCCGGGCCGCAGCGCCCCCTGCGGGACCGCGCCGAGCCCTGCACCGCCGCCCCAGGCGGGCCACCCCCGCCCCCTGCCCGGCCCTCACCGGGCTGCCGGTGACCGATAGCCCCCAAAAGGACCTGCCGGTGAAGATACAGGCGTCAGGACAGAGGAGGTGATGTATGTAACACAGAAACTTCTCGCGCCCGCGTCCGTGGGACGCTTCTGGCTTTGCCCGGCATTCCTGGGAATTGCCGTGGTTACGCAGGCAAATTCCACCCCGCAACGAATAGTTGGTTTGCAGCAGATTATTGGAATTTTCCTGGGAATGGAAATGACAGGAGCAGGTCAGCGGCTGCCGGGGAAGGCGTAACGGTGACATCAAACAGAAATGGGACTTGTCCACGGTAAGGCTTTCCCTTCCTTGCCCAGCCGCTCTCCAGCTTTTCCTCACTCCCGGGCGATTTCTCTTTCACCTTAAAGTGCACAAAATGTTAATCAAATGAACAGGCAGACACACAAATCTGGTTTTCGGCAAAACCCATCGCTCAGGTGGTAATCTCCATCGCTCTCACTGTGCTTAAACTCTTGCCCAGGGGTTCTGCTCCTGTTACACAGGGCAGCAAGATTTGTGATGCAGGCAGAGGCTCTCTGTTTAAAACCTATCTGCATGGACAGCCTGGGCTACCGTGGTCTCCATGCCTATTGTTGTTATGGACCTGACGAGCCAGCGCTTATTGTTTCAATCAGTTGTTAAAATCAGCAGCAGGCACGAGATCAGATGGGAGTTTTATGATCTGTGTCTAATGCTGGGCAACTCAGTTAATTTTTATTAAGTCCTCTGGGCAAATGCATGAAGGTCTGTTCAGGAGAAGGTGGTGAAGGGGTTTCCAGTTCAGAAGTCTGGCCAGATGGCATCCTCCTTCCTGGGAGCCCCCAGACAAGGCCTGGAGGCACCAGAAGAGCAAGGAGCACAAGACAGCAAGTGCCTAGGAGTCTGGGAAGACCAGGGCAGAAATGTCTGTGGTCTGCATCCCAACCGCAGCCTGAGCCTTCGGCAGCTGAGATCCAGTATAACATTGTGGAAAGACTGCCCTTACCCAGTGCCTGTCTGATTGGGCTGGTGCTACAGCCTCATACAGCAGGACAGTCACTGTCACAGAATGTATCCTTATTTCCCAAGCAGGCGATAACTTCCTTATTTCTGCTTGTGCTCAAACACATTGCGCCTCTCTATCTCCAGTCTGAAGTACCAAGAACCATCCCTGTGGCATCATTAGAGGTCTATTCCAACTGAAATAATTCTGTGGTTCTGTAAGTGAGCCTCTTATCCTTAAAAGACCTTCCTTAAAGGTTTGTCTTCCCTGATGAACAAAGATGTTTTCCCCACCCCCAGCCCAACCATGCTAGACTAAACCCTACGCTTGAGTTGCAAAGGCAATGAAGATAAAGCATCATAGCTGGTGAAGTTGCTGAGAGCATCCCTCTGGCTGGCACAGAGGAGGACCCTGACAACACAGGCACTTGGAAGTTTAGCTGTAGTGGTTTATGGCATGAGCCACCACCCTTACCCCAGCTCTGCTAGAGCTTCCCAGATCCCAGCAGACTCAACATAGCACCCCTCAGCTCACAATTCAGAATATTATTTATGTTCAAACCCTGAGCTTATCTCTGGTTACAATAATGGGAAGGGATCCTGAGAAAGCAAATGAAGCCATCCAGCACCTCAGCCATTAATTTTTAGAAAGCAGCACTGCCATTTGTCTTGTCCAAAGGTATCATCATGAAACTGTTGATGACAAGGACTCACAGGCTTTTACTGTCCTCATTTTACGTTACTACTTGAAGGAACATGCTGGATATATTAAAGCAGGGACAATAACTGAGAAAGCCCAACAAAGTATTAATCAGTCTGTCAAACCTATTATATGGAAAGAGCCTGAATACATGCCAGTATTGAGTTTCTTCCTTCAATTTTTGCAACATTTTTGCAAACAATTATCACTCCCAGCACTTGACTTCTGATCACGGAGCTATTGCACTCTGAAAGATAATTCGTGCCATTATCACACCTAATTAAAAGCTACTTAGCTGTAGAATGTGGGCTCAGCTTTATTTTTAGATTCTGTGCAGAACTTAAATTATCTGCTGTAGATAATTCACATAAATTTGTTTTTCTTCAACATGTGGAAGAGAGATCTGTAGCCCATACAAATGTACAATGAAAGATTCCTTGTGTGACTCCAAAAAGCAGAAAGGATAACAAAAATTTGTTGTTTACGCTCTAAAGGGCACAATAATATGATGAGAAATTGAAGCAGTGGATGGCATTTAGGAATGTAGGCAGAGCAGTTTGAAGCACAGTTTCAAGCCAAAACCACTTTGTTGATGTGTTTAGGAGCAAGCTGCTGCAGCTACAGGGAGGTGGCAGAGCAGCCTCACACACAGACCTGGAAATAGAAGGCAGGGAGTAACCCATGGCCCAGACCATGGACGCTCTGTGAGCACACAAGGCTGGATACAGCCCTTGATGGAACTGAGAAACAGAGCAACCACATGTCTTGTCCATGGCTGACACAACAAGCACCACAAGTCTCCCTCCCTTTCCTAAGAGCATAGATAGTTGCCACAGTGTAGATGCCTTTTACTGCATGTCCAAGCTTCATTGCTTGTGTTTAAACAAGTACCAGGACATCTCAATGGCTGTGTTTGTGCTGATGGACATGACCAATATGGATTGCTGATCATCTACATTGCTTAACTGCTAGGGTGCTCCAGGGCATAGTCTTGGCTAACGACACATGACCTGGCACTCAGGAGAGGCTGGCCCCAGGGAGCAGCAGAGATGGGTCTGCACTGCTTCCCATTGCCTCCACCCTACACAGACTTCCATTTTTGTCTCAGGAGGCTTTGCAGCCACAAACTTCCCTCCTTCCACACCCCAGTTCACACAATACAAGCCCTGTTTCATAGAATAAAACAGGATTCTTGTGGGCTACAAACCAGCAATTACTTTAGTTCAGACAGCATAAATTACAACACACAACAAAAGGAGGGAAACATCTACACATTAATACTAGTGTCTTAGGGCTACAGGGGCACCAGATGGAAGACCAGAATCAAGCACTGTGCAGCATGGACATAGCCAGTCTGTGCTGCTTGGCCCAGGGATCAGAGAGTAGTTCCTGGCTCTACTTACTTAATGGTGAACACAGCTGGTGATGCTAGCAGGCTGCACAAGGCTTATTTCTCTGCAGAAATCAGCAAGAGGCACAGTCAGCATTCAGCTTTGCAGATTACCTGAGAACAATGTAAGTCAGGAAAAAAACATACCCTCCCCTCTCCCCAGCTGCAACATCGTATGAAGGGTATTGGCTCCAGAAGATTTTGAAAAGGTCTTTGTACCAAGGAGGATGCAGCTTTGATCCACACAAGAGAGAGCCCACAGAACAGCTCCTGGGATGCATTGCCAGGAGTGAGATCACTGAGGGCACACAGAAAAGCCGACAGATGCCTGGCTGACCCTGGTAAGCCCTACCAGAAGGGAGGTGACAGGCAGAGCCTGCTGCAAGCAGGGAGAAGGTGTCAGGGCTACTGCCTGAGAGCACAGATACGTGGATGTCTAGAGCTGGCAGCCTGCCTGCAGCCCAATGCCCAGCTTTGGCTAGGAAAGGTGCTAAGGCTACCATCTCCAAAGGGAAATTTCCTGAGCCATTCAGGTCTGGCCCACACACATTTTATCAGCAACATTTTTGCAGCTGAAAGTATGTTTTCCTGCTGCTTTGGTTTGTGTTTGAGGTTATGGATTTTTTTTTTTTGTTCGGGGTTTTAGTGAGGTTTTTTTGGTCCAGTTTTGTTCAGTATCTTTATCAATGACCTGGATGAGGGGATTGAGTGCACCCTCAGCAAGCTCGCTGATGATACAAAACTGGGGGGGTTGGCTGACACCTGTCAGGCTGTGCTGCCATCCAACGTGACCTGGACAGGCTGGAGAGCTGGGTGCAGGCAAACCTCATGAAGTTTAATAAGGACAAGTGCAAGGTCCTACACCTGGGGAGAAATAATAACAGACACCAGTACACGTTAGGGGCTGCCCCGTGGAAAGCAGCTCCCCAGAGAAAGACCTTGGAGTGCTGGTGGACAGCAAGTCCTCCATGGAACAACAATGTGCTCTTGTGGCCAAGAGAGCCAATGGGATCCTGGGGTGTATCAAGAAAGGTGTGTCCAGCAGGTCTAGGGAACTTCTTCTAGCTCTCTGCTCTGCCCTGCTGAGACCACACCTGGAATACTGTGTCCAGTTTTGGGCTCCTCAGTTCAAGAGAGACAGAGACCTGCTGGAGAGAATCCAACAGAGAGCAATAAGGACAATTAGAGGACTTGAGCATCTCCCCTGTGAAGAGAGACTGAAATCCCTGGGGCTGTTTAGTCTTGAGAAGAGAAGACTGAGAGGGGATCTGATCCATGTCTATAAATATGTGAGGAGTGGATGTCAAGTGGAGGGGGCCAGGCTCTTTGCGGTGGTTCACAGTGATAAGACAAGGAACAATGGGTTCAAACTAGAATGTAGAAGAGTTCACCTCAACATGAAGAGAAACTTCTTTACAGTGAGGGTGACAGAGCACTGGAACAGGATGCCCAGGGGGGTTGTGGAGTCTCCTTCTCTGGAGACTTTCAAAACCCACCTGGATGCATTCCTGTGCAGACTACCCAAAGTGATCCTGCTCTGGCAGGGGGGTTGGACCTGATGATCTCTTGAGGTCCCTTCCAACCTCTGATATACTGTGATACTGTGAATTTTGTGGGGAGGGGTTGTTTTTCTTGAGGGGTGTGCATGTGTTTGTTTTGTTTGTTTTAATGTAGACAATTACTGTAGTCCTACCAGCTATTTTTATTTAAGTGCTGTTTCAGCTACACCAGCTGAAACTCAAGTGCTGACATATTTGTCCCAGAATGAAGGTGTCTGATACTGATTTAGGTATCATCTGGTCTTGAATAGCTGTAACATCACAAGCTCTTTTCTATTACATCAACATGAAGGGTGATTCTGTCACTTAAACTGTTATCAGTACAAATAAAGTGAGACAACTTTTATATCTCTATAAACACCAAGGAGCTGGCTTTAACTGTGGTTGCTGCTATTCTTATCATGGGACAGACTGGCTTGTCACAACCTCCCAAATAAACCTGTGCTGTAAAGATGTAGTAGAGCTCTATATAAATGACAGCTTAACCAATTTATTCTTTCATTTATGAAGGTTGGCTGGCCAGCTACTGAGAAATAAAAGGCTGTAGCCAGGGCTAATCTACCACAAAAAGGATACAGTCTTGCCAGAAAAATATCAACTTAATCTATGAAGCTGATTGCTCTTTCATTCAGATGATGAGGACCATCTTGTACACTCAAATTGCTAGTGACTGACAGTCCTGCAAAAGCATATTGCATTAGGCATGCTAACAGCAATAACCTGATAATTTTTTGAGGAGAGAACAACCAAGTGGTGAGGATGACTTCAAATACTCTTTTGAAATGGCTCAGATTATTTTAAGACATAAATTCAAAGTCTTCTGGGATCACAATAGTTGCCTCTCTGAGCTGTGTTACTGCTTGATAAAAGCAGTGAAACACTGCAGACAGATGATAAAGCAGTTTGATGTGAGCTCTTGTGAATGACACCATGGAAGAAATCTGTCCCATGGGACCTGAGGAATCTCAACCATGAAGAAGAGTAATTGCGGTCAGATAAAAATGGCAGCTTGCTCAATGCATCGGCTCCCTATCAGAACAGATACAATTGCACACATTTGCTTGGACAAAGGGGATTTCTTTCTGTGCATAATTTCTCATCAAGGATTGCACAGTTTAAGTAACATATTACAGTTCTTTCTTTTTATTTTTTTTCCAGTTGTGGTAGGTGGAAATTACCCCCCAACTAATTTGAGAGAATTATCCCCCCAAAATAAAATTGCCAGACCAGATCAGTTGATGGAAACAAATGAAGCTATGTTTACAAGAAAAACTACAATCTAAAAATATGAAATGCAAAGAACATGGCCAAATTATACAATATTTACATGTATTTATGATTTATAAACAACACAAGAACCCCCCTGGACAAAACCAGGGGGCTACCAATAGCTTCCCCCTCTCCCCCACCTGGACAAGGGAAAGAGAAAGAGGAGAAAAGCAGAAAGTAGTTTGTTAGTACTTAGCCACAAGAAGAATGCAGCCAATGTCAGCGACAGCCAAGCAAAAGCACCAGCTAGCATCTGCTAGAGTGAAGAACCGAGAAGGAGTTAGTTTATACAACTAACTTTATGTTAGTTATCAGACCAGTGGTATTATTTAGACCTTACCATTATTTTCCCTTTACATCCAATGGTAATTTATTTAAATTCTACCACTTTCTACTCAATCTGTGGAAAACTTCCTAGGCATCAGCCTAAAACTGCCACACCAATTTATACTGAGGAAACATTACAGTGATGGAAAATTCAGCTGTTGTGATAGCCTGAGCAGCATGACTCTCTGCATTTTATGAATTACCCTGAATCACAGAGAATCCTAGAATGATAGGGGTTGGAGGGGACCTCTGGAAATCATAGAATCATAGAATGGTTTGAGCCACAGAAAACAGAGTCCTTAGATACAGACAATTCCTATTCAGATAGCAATGTCTAAGACAATGGAATGGTCACATCCCAGGAGAACCACCTCCCTCCTGCTCCTCTGCCAGAAGGTGAGATTTAGAAATCAGCAGAGCTCAGAACCAGGAAACGAGAATCTGAAGTGTCAAATGGGGACCACACCTGGGTAGCTGCTTGCACAGATTGGGATGCTGCTATCAGATAAGTGACACACTTTGCCCTAGTTGCAACTTGCTGACCATGAGTGGGAAAAGGACTGCAGAATCATATATCCTCAGCTGTCCTAACAGCCAGTCCTTCTGAGAAGAGGTTCATTTTCTGCCAGGCCAGCAAATCGAACTGTCCCAGGGACAGAACTCAGTGAGTGCCAGCATTGGTACATGGGGTGGGGGGAGCAGGACTGGGAAATAAGAAAAGGAGAATATGGAGTGAAGAGGAGAAGGACTTTAACTTTTGCCAGAACTGTTTAGATTTTCTCAGTTGTATCATTCAGCTCTGCTCACTAAAAGCTCACTGGCTGGAAAACCTTTCCTACTCACCAGCCAGGATGGCTCCCCTTCTTCCCTGAGAGCTCTACCAGAGGACTGCACAAGGAATGTGGTGGGAAAGAGCAGGCAGGCAGAAGGACAGCTATCAGGAACTCTGGTACCAGCTAACATCAGTTGGGTAACCACAGCCTAAGTGTTAAAACTCACAGTGCACACTCAGCTGGCTTAGGGAACCAAGACTTGATTTTTAAAATTCCAAGAAAAACTGTTCCTGTGTGAAAAAAAATGTAATACTGTGCAATGTAACAAATGGTTGAACTTCCATGAATAAGGGAGCAGAGGCAGAAGAAAGGTCTGCAGACGGTGTGGTGCAGAGGTCACTTCATAAGGTGACATTGCATGCCAGCCACATTGGCATGCTGCTCACCCAGGTACACACAGAAATGAATGGCAGAAGGAAAGGACCTGTGTATCAAAGTTGTCCTCTATGATCAGTGGAGGGAGACGGGAACTACCTGTGCAGAAAGCGGAGACTCACCGCTGCTCAGAAACCACAGGAAAGAAGAACCTGGACCTAAATTTAACAGCATGTTAAAGTTAAGGATACGTATGCAGCCAGCTCTACTTTGGCAGCCCAGCAGCACCCCTTTGTCCGTCACACTCCTATCCATTGCTTTGGAGATCCACCACTGATTGTTCAAACCCCTGCTCCACCAGCCATCCTCACTACTGTGTTCTCCATCCTTCACCTTGGTTGACTCTTGATTCATCTGAGGAGGAGGGAGAGGAGGAGGAAGATGTGACTATTAAAAAGCAACAGTAAGAGTGCACTCAGAAATTTTACATCAAGCATTCAGCCTCACTGATAAAGTGACAGATTTCATTGGGTAGTGAAGCAGCTTTTCCCTTAGAACTAATGAAACAGAGAAGGATGTGTCACAGACTTAAGGAAGAGAGCTTACATACACAAGAACAGTGTAAAATAATGTAGAGGATGAAGAGGCAGGAGCAGGATTGTCCAGATCATCACCTGCAGGGGACACAGGCAGTCCACTGTCTTAGCTGTTTTATTGATGAGGATGAACACACAGCACTCAGTTCTTACTGTGAGCATCTTTGATGCCTCTTTCTGAACAGCCGCATTCAGTATCATCTTCCTCAGATGAATCAAGATAGGTCAAGTCAATGCAGCGTGAAGGACAGAAATGGAGAATAATGCTTGGGCACTCTGTCTCCCAGACAAAGCAGCCAAGACAATTTCAAACACTGATCTGCTCATTAATTCTGATGTGGGAAACTGCCATGCTGTCCACTGTGCAGTAATTGTGAGTGCCTAACACTCATGCTTTTCAGGAACATATTCTCGGTGGGAAAAGGGAGTACGGCTCTGCATTTTTGCTCTGTATGAACCAGAGCAAGGATTTCTGTTAGGATTGGTTCTTTTGAAGTCTCCCTGCTTAGGATGCACTGTAAATGGTGCCTGGGGAGTACAGAGCATGGTGAAGTTCTAGTTGAGTCGAGCCAGCATTGCTGGAGCAATGGCAGATCTACAGGCATGCAAACACCTGTCTCTGCTTCTCCTCCTGGGAGAGCTGGGAACTGTCAAAATCAAGAATAAACTGAAAGCAGGGTCTGCTCAGCTTTATCATGGTATCAGATAGATTTTCTTGGAGTACATTTAGACAACAGCACTAAAGAAAGTAGCAGACAGTTTACAGTAGGGCTGCCACTATCTTTGGCAACAGAAGACCGGTGGCATTACCTGCTGGAAGAGCTGCAGTGGGTAACTGCCAGAGAAAACTCATTGTGTGTAAGTATGTGAGGAGGGGAAAGTAGCCACAAATGAAGACCAGGAGGAAAAAAAGAGCTGTACAGTCACAATCAGGAAAGGAGAGAGAACTGACACTCGTGTGGATGTGGGATAATGAGGTTTGTGGAGATATGATTGACAGTGGAGCTTATCAGCAGCCCTGAACGGCAGGGACTCTCCTCCAGAAAATGATATTGCAAATGAAGTGGAAGAAGGTAAAATTATAACAGTGACTCTGACAAGCTCCAAGGCAAGAGAATGCTTCAGAAGGCTGGCAAGCAGCAGTGACGCACTGGCTGCAGCTTCTCTCCCAAGGGTTCAGTCCAGCAGCCACAGAGAGGAGTGATGAGAACAGGGCAGACAGAGATTTCTGCATGCCACAGACTACTTAAAATCTTATAAGGACCATTATTTACACAGTTCTTATATTAAAACCTATGCCATCTTACAAGCCATCCTCTTGCCTTCTCTGTCAACCTACTTTGGCTTCACAGTACCATACAGTAGCATCCCAGTGCTTTAGTGTCAAACTTTTGACTCTCACGTTTCCCTACATGCTGGGGTGCAGCAACCAGGACCAGAGCCACCAGCTCTCTGCCCCGTGGGGATCTGGGGTTGTTTGAGGTCCTTTCCTTCTTCACTTTCCACCAGGTCAAGGTTTTACTGGATATCCGTGGGCTGGAGTTTAGCTGCAGAGATATCATGGGGTTTGAGATTTCCCTGCAGATGCTAAAGGCAGTTTCTTGCCAGCAGGGTCTTCAGTTTAAAAAGGGGGTGATTAGGAAAGGCTAGCTGAGTCCCAAGTCCAGCTGCCTGTGCAGGACTGGTGGTTTCTCAGGGACTATCGCAGTTCCAGGCATTGTTAGCCTCCATGGGGTTGTATGCAATAAAGAACAGGCACAGTCAAGAGACAAGGACTCTCTTCTTGCTTCCCCCGGTGCCAAGGGCACACTCCTGGGAACTCTCCCTACTAACCACATATCCATTTCAGGCTGCTGCCCACCCATTTGACCATGCCCAGGCACCAGGAAAGGGTTGTGGTACCTGGTGAAGCTTGTGGCAGCTTTTCCTGGAGAGAAGGAAGGTAGAGGAGAACCATATTAGGAGTGTCATGATACAGAAGCAGCATGGGAGAATACAGTATATATGGGGGAAAAAGAAAGAAAAAGAAAGAAAGAAAGAAAGAAAGAAAGAAAGAAAGAAAGAAAGAAAGAAAGAAAGAAAGAAAGAAAGAAAGAAAGAAAGAAAGAAAGAAAGAAAGAAAGAAAGAAAGAAAGAAAGAAAGAAAGAAAGAAAGAAAGAAAGAAGAAAGAAAGAAAGAAAGAAAGAAAGAAAGAAAGAAAGAAAGAAAGAAGAAAGAAAGAAGAAGAAAGGAAGAAAGAAGGAAGAAGAAAGAAAGAAAGGAAGAAGAAAGAAAGAAGAAAGAAGAAAGAAAGAAAGAAAGAAAGAAAGAAAGAAAGAAAGAAAGAAAGAAAGAAAGAAAGAAAGAAAGAAAGAAAGAAAGAAAAAGCAAGAAAGAAAGAAAGAAAGCAAGAAAGCAAGAAAGAAAGAAAGAAAGCAAGAAAGAAAGAAAGAAAGAAAGAAAGAAAGAAAGAAAGAAAGAAAGAAAGAAAGAAAGAAAGAAAGAAAGAAAGAAAGAAAGAAAGAAAGAAAGAAAGAAAGAAAGAAAGAAAGAAAGAAAGAAAGAAAGAAAGAAAGAAAGAAAGAAAGAATCTGGGAATAACTAAGTATCGGAAAAATCCATAAAGTATGAGGGAAATGTAGGATGAGGTCAAATAAATTCAGTATTAATCTGATGCAAATTTACTTGCAGCCTCTTGCGTTGTTCAGTTAGAGACCACAGTGCGGATGCCAGTAAAAAAGCTGTATAACTGTTCAGGAATTCTGTCCTTAGGACTACTCACTTGCTGTGAGGAATACAGTTAATTTAATTTACAATAAAAAGAGCTCTCATATTTATAAAAAAACCTCAGGGAGAGAAGATGAGAGAACCCCTGGCAGCAGTTCTTATCCCTTCAGTGGTCTCCAAGCTCAAAATCAAATCTGAAGTAAACAAACAAATCTGAGCATCCTTATCTTGCTGTTCTTAAACATGAGCCGTATGTGTAGTTCCTAATTACAGTGACATCTGCATTGTCCCTAAGGAGTGACAACTCATAATATCTCTTCCCCAAAACACTCTTGACGTTATCAACATAGTCAGAAGTCATTCCACTATGTGCAGGCAATTAGTAATAACCACATTTCAAATAAGAAATATAACCACATTTCAAATAAGAAATAGATGAATAACCACAATAGTTATTCATCTAAGGAGTGTAAAACATTGCATCATATTTGAGTTTCCATAATTAACCTGACCCTGAAGATAGCTCATAATTGTGACAATACACCTCTTCCTCTGTCATCACAGGTGGAAGCAGCTCCCCGAAGCTCTCTCTTCTTTCTTTATGAGAAAGTTGTACACTTGAAACAAGTTTGATTTTCTTTCTTTTTTTTTTTCTGTGGTGGGCTTGCAGGTATCATTATACCTGAGCTTACTCACATGCTTTGGATGTTCAGAGAGAAAGAACTGTAGCGCTGCTGAGCCTGATGTAAGCTCTGCATCAATCAGCTGTTGCCTGTCAGAGCATGATGTAACGTTCATGATTACATGCAATATTACAGATCTGCATTTAGCCTTGTTTTTCCATTTCAAAATGTGATATAAAATTACATAGAACAAGCTGAAATCCTGTATGAAAAGACAATTTTACTGTTACGATGGAATTTTATAGCATATATAAAAAGGAGCAACTCTGGGATCAAAGGGCTGTGCAGTTGCACTTATCTTTAGGTTTTAAAATGTAGTGCTTATTAGCAAGAAACTTTCTCATAACCAAATGAGAGCTCAAGCCCAATTGCCTAAATCTTAAATGCAGAACTTTACTGCACAGCTTTATTAAATTGGAAGAGTGTATAGCACTATCCCAGCTAATAGTTGTTTCTGCAGGGATTTGAGGTTTATTTTAGTGTCCGAGATGTTGGCTCTAAACTGGTTTTACATACTCAGCTCAGCTTGTCCTGAGCCTGGATGATTTTAAAAGGACCATAATCCAGGATGAAATTGCAAGTCAGATCTAGGGCATCTGTGCCTGCAGGATTGTTACTGGCTGTTGTGTTGTCTACCAGCATTGTTCAATCTTGCTTTGCTTTCTGCATTCAGTTGTAGATAAAACAAATACTGCCTCCAGCTTAGACTCTGCTTTTTCAATTGCAGTTCTCAAAGCTGACAGCAAATAGGAGGTAAGCTTTATTAACAAGATTTTGCTGAAATCTTGGTGGAGCTATTCAAAGCCATTTTTATGTGAGAGACTGTTTAAGATAGGAACCTGCCACGTTAAAGAGCAAATTTGTCTTTTCTGCATCTGACACACATCTCTGTTAACATTTGAATAAACGCCATGCCTCAGTCACCTCCTGGGAAAGGATAAGGGTCCAGGACAATTGCTTTTTTTTTAGGGAGGCAAGAGAGAGCACATTTTTACCAAGTAATAGAGTTTTCTTTCATTTGTGAAGATGAGCCTGGAGTGGTTCATGCTCTGAGTACATAATCATCTCTGGCTTCACATTTCCTGATGGGTTTCTCTCTTTTCACAGACTTGCATCTATTTTCAAATAATTGCTATTTCCCTTTCCTGTCCTTGAAAACTAGATCTTGTGTCAACTAATGTCAGATTCCACTGTTCACAGGTGATAAAGAGCCTGTTTTAAAGCCTCGTCAATTTAATTTTACTTGCTAATTAGAACAAAACTTAAATGTCAGCTAAGCTAAAAATGTTAATTGCAGGGGGGATATTCTTCTATTTGTTGAATTACTGGGGAATTCATAACTATGGCTACACAGCTAACCATAGATAGAAGAGGAGCACGGTTGACATCCCAGGTCAAGCATACATCCCTGTGGAGGCTGAAAGATGCCTGCAGGCATCTGAGCTGCTGTGCAGTCATCTTCGGGATCTTCCAAACTGCCACCTGTCAGCAGAGGGCAACAGAGGCACAAAAACACAGAAAAGCTTCGCATTACACAAATGTGTAATCCAAACCCCCACCTCCTTCTGCTAGCGTGAGTGGGATCAGGCTTCAGCCTACTGCAGACAAAGATGAAACATTCTCCAAATACAGATGAAAGCAAATGAAAGAAGACCCCAAAAAAAAGTAAACCAAAGAGAGTTATCAAGGTCCCAGTAGAATAATTCTGAATTTCTATGTAATAACCATGTAGCAATCAACTGCAGTAAAACCTGTGAACTAGCTACATGCATTTTAAATGTGAGTTCAGCAGAGCAAAATGGGGCAGACTCTAAGCTAAAGAAGTAAACTAATGGGAATTCTGGTGTGGCCTTGAAAAGAAACTTGTAAGAAAACACTTTTAACTAAGATGGCAACAGTACAAAACCTGGACCAAATCCAGGGTGCATAATTCAGGGCAATGTGTCTTACACACACTTAGGTGGTACCTTGGCATCCAAAGGGCAGACCCTACGGATGGATTACGTCCTCTCTGCATCTGGGTTTTCCCCCATGGAGGGTGGACTTTGTGTCCGATTAGGGTTCAGGTGAGAGCAGACACTTAACACAGTGAGGATGTGCAGCAGGGCCATAACCCAGGAGGAAATAACAGATAGGAAACCTGGCAGGACAGAGGCACTGGAGACTTCTGGCCTCTTTTTAAAAATAGTCACTGCCTATATGCCAAGTCTCTAAGAATATGAAAACCATATCAGCTTGGATTGAATGTCATTTGTCCTCTTCTGACAATGACCAGAAGTAGATACCTAGAGAAATGTTTGAGACGAGGAAATGCCTGTAGAGATACTGCCCAGAACATCCTGCCAGCCAGTAATAACCTGCAGAGCAGGGACTGCCTGGACCATATGGACTGTGTTCATCAACCCTTCATTGGTTCCTCTGATGACTCCTTAAATTCCTGGAGACCTTTATCACTCTCCACCTCCTGTGGCAGGGAGTTCCACAGAGACCATACATGATGTTTGAAGAGGCACCTTAGTTTTTGTCCTGAAACCTCTTATCTGCTGGTTTCCTTCATGTGCCTGCTATTGGAAGAGATGGTGAAAACCACCCCCTGTTCTCCATCGCCCCAGACTGCCTTCCTCTCTTCCTCTGTCACACCTTCTCCAGCAACAAGAACAATACCTTTTGAGTAAGGAAACAACTCTGTCCACTTTTGATGTCCTACTGAGAAGCTTTTCCAGTTCAGAACTAAGGGAGTTGAACTTCCCACATGTCTACTGTAGGGAATCACTGTGAACATTATTGCAGCTGCCTATCTGCATTATCATAAGGCAGCAAATATGTACAATAATTGTAATACTCCTATAACCTAAATTAATGACAATCAGAAGTCAAATGAAACTAATGAAAATCAGAGGATGACAAAACCCATTCCTTCATCTTTATTTCACATCCTAGAGAGGAAGAGCCTCACAAATATTTGTCTCCTTCCCAGTTCTGTGACCCAGCATCCTGCATCTGATTCTAATTGCATCTGTTCTGATCTCATTCCCATAGTGGCAGTTTCAGGTTTCCAAGCTACACACAGATTTCCTTTCACTTCTTTCCAGCATATCATACATAATGTGTTTCTATGGAATTCAGTTTGCTTTTTGCTGTTAAAAGATGATGAACCTTCTAATTAAACAGCATGCTGCTCTGTGGTCAGGGCCTGGAAGTGCCTCCAGCATTTGGTAAACTAGAGGTAGCTGCTGTTCCCTGTTCAGGTCTTTATTGCTCAGTTTGCATTTCTATATAGCTTCTGAGCAAACAACCACTAGCTGCTTTTATTGCTTCTCTTCATGAAATGCAGTGAACCACTGAGGATTCTTGAACAGACTTTTCCATTTTTGGAATGGGAAAAAGCACAAGTATAAAATCTGTAGCTTTGGTTGTTATCCACCTGCTCACTCTAGCTGCAAGCATTTATGTAAATCCTGTGGCAGGCTTTGGGTTTGCTATGTCCTTCTGCATTCCAAACCATGGCAGTTTGCTTCAAATCAAGGAGAACTTTTTGCACTAAACTAGGAGAGATGCATGTTGTTGCAGACTGATAGATATTCCACGTGTTGCTTTCTTAGATCAATATTACCAGCTAGTATTTGGCATCCAGGAATAATGTTTCTGTGTGCAAATTACGTGTAGATATGCTGCTTAGTGTCATGGTTTAGAGGTGGACCTGACAATGCTAGGTTAATGGTTGGACTTAATGATCTTAAAGGTCTTTTCCAACCTAAACAATTCTATGATTCTAAGGTTCTATGAATATATTGCCAATACACGTAGCCTGTGGAGCCATGCAGTGGCTCACACGGTTTGCCAGAGCAAGTGCCGTGCTCTGAAACACGAACACATGGGTCCAGCCCCTGAATGCCTGGAGGAAATTAAAATGCCTATTCTTCTTGCAGATAAGGAGCAGCCTGCACAAGACCTGCAGCGCAGCAGGGATGCTTGCACCCCTCCCTGCAGAGCAGCGGCCGTGTCTGCAGGCAAGCACGCTGACCACGGCGCTCCCAGCACGCCGGCGTGGACCCCAGCTGTGCGCCGCTCCACACGTACGAGGAGACCGGAGGAAGGATTTCCTCTCCTTGCTTCTCCACAGTACTTGCACGCAGCCCAAGGACGAATCCCGAGCCTACAACTGCAAGATACTAAGGAGTTTTTCAGCTTCCTGGATGCAACTTACCTCACCCCAAAAGAAAGCACCAACTTAAAGCTATGCACTTCCACTATCTGTAAGAAAGACAAATCACCTGCATGTTTCATTTTGCTGTCATTTACAGTAGGAGAAGTGAAGGCATAAAAATGCAGAAATTATACAGATGTGTTATGAAGAGACTGGGGAAAAAAATAGTACAAGTTATAGATTTATTTTTTCTAGCTATTTAGTTATTGAATCCTTTCTCTGAGATGACACGAGATAGTTTCAAAACTGATTAATGAGTGTTACATTGTGGACTGCCAGGAAAAACATAGCATCCCACTACATCAAAGAACAGGCAGCCTCATTAAAGCAAGACCAGACACAAGGGATTAAATCTTGCATGTCACTGGAAACCCACCTATGAAATCAAAAGAAAACCAGAGGCTGCAGGAGGTATATGTACAACTTTTATGGTCTCCCAGGATTGAAATATCAGAGTCTACCCCAAACCATGTAAAGACACTGCAATTTTCAACTAGAATAGGCTGCCAGCTGAGCCAATACACAGCTGAGAACACTGATTTGGAAATGGTTAAAGTAACTCTAAGAGCTTATTAAAAAAAAAAATCTTTATCTCACTAAACAAGTTAAACTTGTTTGAGTGATTAACAAGTAGGAATTACAGGGTCAGATTTTGTAAGGCCTGTTGTCCTGCTGCCAGGTGCCCATGGGGCTTGGCAGGGAGAGCAGAACAGAAGTGAGTCGCCCACAGCAGCAGAACCTGTAGACCAGGGCAGTGCAGGAGCCTGACACACTGTAACGCAGTCGCTGAAAGTTGATCTTACATTAATATTCTTGAATCAGCAATCTTAAACCCAAGATCTCTTTAAATATGAAAAGCTGTGAGAGTTTACGAAACTCAGCAGAACATTTTGGTATTTGCTTGTTGCAACCTAGGTAGGTCAGAAGAAAGCTAGGAAATGTCAGTAAGGTATCTCCAATCCATTCCGTGAAACCAATGCTAAAGAACAGAAATCTCTTTTCAGATAGAGTTTGGTCAATGCCAGTGTCAAAAGTATGTTTAGTGTCTTCTCTTCTGTTTCTCTGTGGGGGAGCGAAAGGCTCTCCTGAGAACTGGTGGCAAGCAGTTACACATACATGCTTGCCAAGGTGAGTTAGGCAGCCTGCCATGCGGCCAGGAAGGCTCCCAGTTTGGAAAAACAAGTATCCTCCAGTGAGCCACTGTGCTGCTTTAGGGTATGGAAAGCCTTTACAACAATCCGCTAGTACAGGAGGTCCTTCCTTTCAGCCTCGTTTGCCTTCAGACTCAGGCTTTGGTCAATGAAATGATGGCAAAGATACATTTTAAAATGTATGTATGCATTCTTGTGCACAGAAGTATACAAAATACTAGTTCCTTAAGGTGAAAAGAAAAACCCAAATATCTTAGATGTGGCCAAAAAAGTTTCTTGTTTGTAGGTGAAAACCATTGTCAGCAGCGTGGAGGCTTGTACCATGCATGTGCTCTTCCAGGAGATCACACAGTATCACAGTATATCAGGGGCTGGAAGGGATCTCAAGAGATCATCGGGTCCAACCCCCCTGCCAAAGCAGGATCACTTAGGGGAGTACAGCCAGGTGGGTTTTGAAAGTCTCCAGAGAAGGAGACTCCACAACTCCCCTGGGCAGCCTGTTCCAGTGCTCCATCACCTTCACTGTAAAGAAGTTTCTCCTCATGTTGAGGTGAAATCTTCTATGTTCTAGTTTGAATCTGTTGTTTCTTGTCTTATTACTGTGCACCACTAAAAAGAGCCTGGGCCCCTCCGCTTGACACCCACCCCTTACATATTTATAGACATTGATCAGATCCCCCCTCAGTCTTCTCCAGACTAAACAGCCCATGGGATCTCAGTCTTTCTTCATAGGGGAGATGCTCAACTCCCCTAATCATCCTCATGGCTCTCCATTGGATTCTCTCCAGCAGGTCTCTGTCTCTCTTGAACTGGGGAGCCCAAAACTGGACATAGTATTCCAGGTGTAGTCTCTCCAGGGCAGAGTAGAGAGGTAAAACTTCCCTAGACCTGCTGGACACACCCTTCTTGATGCAGCCCAGGATCCCATTGGCTCTCTTGGCCACAAGGGCACAATCTCACTTCATGAGATTAAGATCAGAGATAGAATGGTCCTTCGATTAGTAAAAATTAAGAAACACCATCCTGTACTGTCTCTGGGAGAGTTCTAATCTGGATATCTTTTCTCCCTGAAATCCCCCTCTGCAAAGAGAGATGACATTCTAAATTTGTGCTCTGAAGATCACCAGCAGCTTTTAGACTTACGTCCAGCAGAAGGACCTAGATACACCCATATGAACATGTAGAACCAACAGCATGGGGGAAAATGAGAAAGGTTCCAGCATTCATCTCTTGTGTCACATTCCATTCCACTAAAGCACTAGAGGGCTTATGTTTGCTAAGGGTGGCTGATGCATCACAGGAACAGGATGCAACAGTGGGAGGCAGTGTTGCACCACCTGCATTGAAAGCCACTTTCAGTTTTCCCTCCACAAATCAAGGGAAAGCATCGATTTTAAAAGTGATTCAGAGCAAAAGGCTATATTCAACTATCTTTATTTTACCAGTGGGAGCTTTCTGTTCTCTGACCCTATTTGAAATTATGTGCCTTAATCACAGAATCATAGAACTGAGTCAGCTGGAAGAGATCATTATCTATCAAGTCTGATGCTAAACCATGTCCCTTAGCACTGTATCAATGCATCTTTTAAACACCTCCAGGGATGGTGATTCAACCACCTCGCTGGGGAGCCTGTTCCAGTGTTTGATAACCCCCTCAGTGAAAAATTTTCTGATTTGAAGTAATTTTTAGAAAGGAGAATGTGTGTATCAAGCTTTGTAATTCCTATAGAATAAAAAGAGGCTAGGAATTAGGTTTTGCATAGATTTTTATACAGATCATGGGAAACTGTTACTTCCAGACAGCTTCAGGGATGGATATATCTTTGCTCTGGATTAGACAGATCTTATTGCTCCTGCTCCTAATCACATCGATGTTAATGAATGGAAAGTTTGTTTTACAGTTGGGAAACCAATTAATCCAATTCCAGCCCTCTAGAAGCAGGACTCTGCTCTACATCAGTCATCACTGCTCCCTTGACATAATTGGCGAACACCAGGCACTGTCAGACAGGGTTTCACCCACTGTAGTGGCAGACCCTGTCCTGAAATGACCACACAGCCACTGTCAGTGGCACTAAAAATCTGGTGGTGTTCATCTAGAAATTTTGCAGCTGAAGGATCTGAACTCAGTGAACTTTCCAGAAGCACTTCCTTAAGTTTGAGTAATTCTACTAATTTTTCAATTATATCTGATAATCCCAAATGCTGTTTTAAGGACAGTAGAGTGACACAGCTCACTGAGACACATTTGCTATATTCTGTCTTCCTGGGATTACTCAGCCTTTGTTTCTCTTACAGGATCTGTCCTGTGTATCAGCAGTGACACATCAGCTAGAGGAATCTCACAGCCACAAACAAGTGAGCTTTCACTTTGTGGTCTTCCTTGGGGTTTCAGGACAGAGAACAAAGTTACTGAGATGAGAATCCAGCCTTTGACTTATTAAATATGAATAATTCACAAGTTCCTGTTTTGTTTCTTGTAGTTTGGTTAATTTGTGCTCACATGATTACAGATCACTCTTTGCAAAGACACATCACTTTAAATTACTTAATGCCAGACCACAAAATAGGATGTGCACTAATCCATCTAATCCTTTATTCATCCAAAGGTTTTAAAAAAAGAAAATCACAACAAAACATCACAAAATGCTTTGGGTTTATGCTCCATCTGCAGCACTGTTTGCTGGGGCTCATTTACCTGCAGGCTCTAGAGCTGCAGTTTCAACTTTCTTGCCTCAACAAACTGCGCTCCCTGAGAGCAGTCAAACACTGCTCTTCCAACCGGTGAGCTCCACAGCAATTCTGAGCTGGGCTAATCTCAGTGATGCTGGGAGTTATTTGGCCTCCAAAACAACTCCTCCCAGGCTCTGGCCAGTCATGTGCACTCCTTATGTGCTGTTAGGTGGTGCTGATAGGCTACAGCTGCCTGGTACAGCTGAATTGCCTTTTCTAGGTCAATGCTGTGGAGCTCCAGGCCAGTCAGGGGAGACAGAAGCTAAGGCAGTCAACACAGATCAAAAACAACTGGATGTGTCTGCTGATAACCACTTTTGCGACCAAAAGTGGTCCAACCCTGTCAGAGTTGCTAGCAGGTTAACATTGACTTTTGAATGGACAGAGAGAAGAGATCATAGCAGTGTAACCTATAAGTAGATATACCTTATAAAAGGATCAGCTCTGTGTTTGAATCCATGGCTAGATCATTTCTCTGTCCTTTCAAAGTGTTTTGCACAGATGTGAAATCCCTGGCATCTAAATTCATTCCTTTCCCCTGTCACATGACCATTGTTTATTTGTAACCTGGAAGCCCATCTGGATTTCATAACCAATAATTTTGTCTGTGATTAGCATAACGGTTCATGCAAATATGCTGCTTGAATATGAATGTAACTGCTGCCATCACCCTTCACCTGAAAGAGGTGCAAGGAACACAGTGGGCCTGCAATCATTATCTGCCACTTTTTCTCAGCCTTTGCAAACTCATTTTGTTTAGGAAAGATCCTGCTGTAATTACCAGTACACAGACATACCATGGTGGCTACTGTGCCAAACAGATTACCATGCAAAAAAGATCTGCCCGATGTTTCTAGACAACAGTTTAGGGTAGATCAACAGCCAGGTACTTTCCAGGTACAGATGACACTGTTGTTTCCTCGTTGAAAATGCAAGTCTGAACAGTATAGAAAGAGCTGAATTATTTATGCTGTTCACCTTATAGAATCATAGAATTGTTAGGGTTGGAAGGGACCTCAAGGATCATCTAGTTCCAACTCCCCTGCCATGGGCAGGGCCACCTCACACTAGATCAGGTTACTCAGAGCCACATCCAGCCTGGCCTTAAAAACCTCCAGGGATGAGGCTTCCACCACCTCCTTGGGCCACCTGTTCCAGGCTCTCACCACCCTCATGGTGAAGAATTTCTTCCTAACATCCAATCTGAATCTATCCGTTTCTAGTTTTGTTCCATTCCTCCTAGTCCTATCATTATCTGACATCCTAAAAAGTCCCTCCCCAGCTTTCTTGTAGGCTACCTTAAGATACTGGAAGACCACAATACGGTCTCCTCAGAGCCTTCTCTTCTCCAGACTGAATAGCCCCAACTCTCTCAACCTGTCTCCACAGGAGAGGTGTTCCAGCCCTCTGATCATCCTCATGGACCTTCATACCTTCTGTGTAAGATCATTAGTAATGCACAGTGTGTAGAGTGGGATTCTTATGCATTACTTCTACTTCTGCTCCTGATCATGTATTATCTCAACTCCTGCCTTCAAATGCACATTTACACAGATTCGCTGTACCAAGCATGCCTGAGCACCACCATCAAATTACCAGCTGTAGTACTGAAATGTGTGCTCCAGAATGTCTGCCTGACACAACTCTAACATCCTTTCAATATGTATTTGAAGAGGGCAACAAGAATAGCGCCAGATGGTAATGGGAATGGAAATGATATGACGTTCATATGTGATGCAATTTTCTTTCTTTTTTTTTTCCTTGTGAATAAAGCATTTTCTGAAAGGAGGAATTAGATGCAGTATTTATAACAGTCCTTCATAAACATCCCTAAATTCCAAGCAGAAGACAAAAGGCATGAATCATATCACAGCAGGCGCTATAGCTGGGGAAGTGGCCTTTATGAAGATTGCTTCCGTAATTTGGGCTCCAGAATGAAAGAGAGCTGCTCTTAGAAGATCTGTAGGAAGTTGATAATGGCTTATTTAATTGTAGTATCACTAATAAAATCTGGGTTTTCATCAAGCACATTTCCTTAGCTAAAAATGCCATGATTCTTCAAGCTGTAGTTTGATCCTGTTCGTTTTGTCTATAAATGACATAAAGCCAAAAAAGCAGATTGAGACTTTTAGGCTGTGACTGCAATCCACACTGTACAAGATAAAACTCACAGTAAGTAGGTAAAAATAAAACAATTATTCACAAAACAGATATTGTAAAGCAGGGAAATTATTCCCTGTCAATTATAGAGAAAATGAGACTATACTTTGTTCTCTATGATTGGACAGCTCAAAACCTCCCCTCAGTCTAGAAGAACTAAAGGTATTGTCCTCTTGCATGATTCTCCATCAGTTTCAGTGGCAGTTTCACGTTTTAACCTTGAGCAGCATTTAGTTTCATTGAACTTGCATTGTATTCATTGTACCAGAAGAATATCCCCATGTTCATGTTATTCGTGGGGAAATCCTAAAACAGAAAGGATGTGATCTAAAACGACTTCTGATGTCCACACTAAAAACTGTAAGACCCTCTAGATTCCCAGTACTGATGGACAGCATCAAATCAAAGAGATCAATACATACCAGTTGCTTTCAGATGTGTCTGACTCCAGGCATCCACAACTTAAAACAGTAGATACAAATACAATTTCATATTAAAATTAAAATGTAAAGCATTAACCTACCTGTTTTTCTCCACTATTAAACAGCAAAAGTTTGGCAAAAATTACAGCAGATCTCAGATGAACCAGTGATGATAGCCCTGTACCTAGATTTTTCCTTCTGAAAGGAGACAGGAATATTTTTTGGGAAACAGAGAGTTAAGGATATTAATGAGCAGTATTGCTGCACCCAGACAGCTGCTGAATACATTCCTTGGTACACCTACAACAGAAGAACACCAGCCAGAGGCTCCTGTAAATCACAGGGACATGTAGGGCAGGGATGGCCAACTAATACCCAATGACTAGGTAGTGGCAGTACTATGATTATCACAGTACCCATCATGCTGGCTTTGTGCCTTGTTTTGTGTGCCTTGCATGGCCTAGTCTGGAGTTTCCTTATCTTTGTATCATCCATCCTGAGTACAGAGGCTGCAGCTGGATCCAGAAGATGAACAGAGGACACACAAGTTGTGTGGATCAGAAGCTGAATAAATTCTTCCTGCACAGAGACATTTTGGCACAACTCACCTCACTTTAATGTGCTCAGCAGCCAGGCATCACTTTGTAGCATTTACCACTGGAGAAGTGCTGAAGGTCAGACCAGGCAGAGTCCAGTGGGAAATCCTGTAGGTAATAACTGCCTCAGTGGCTAAGCATCAGGAAAACCCGGAGAAAGAGGACACAGTGAGATGCTAAGGAGAATATATTGTTTCCAGCTTATTAGGACTGAAGTCAAGCCACAGGAAGATAAGGCTGGAGCATTCCTCTGCACTTTCCCTCTTCAAACTGAAGAAGTGTAAATGACAGCTGACAACAGCTTTAAGGAAAAAAGTGGATAAAAGCAGAGCTTTCTCAACTAAATCTTCAAAGAATGAAAAGGCAAAACATTCTTGGTGCTGTCTGCTTGGAAGCAGTATCAAGCTGCCTGAAGATGACTTCAGACATTAATAACAGCCTCAAGCAGATGGGCAAGATAGGATATTATGACAGCTGCAAAAATCAAATATTGCCAGCTACCACTATCCCCCAGACAGCATGAGTGAAATGAAAACCACTGTTCCCTAATAGCCATTGTATAGGTTATAAGATGTTGCATGGCGTTCATGACAGGTTCATCAGGATGGAAAACAGGGTGGAAGGAAGGAAGATTTATTACACAGAAATGTACAGCATAGTTGTGGCTGAAAGCTATGTGTTGCTACTGCTCTTATGCAAATTGGAGCAAATTTGATCATGTTCAGCATTGTACACATGTGCATCAGCAAGGAAAAAATTTATAGTCAGTACTTTGGAAAATGAGAAATTCAAAGTACAATTAGAAAACAGATTCTCTGACAGCTTTTGCTAGCTGAATGAATTGTCAGCATTCAGGAAAAAATGGCTTTGGGGAGTAATTATTACCTTGATTTCAGTTTTGTTGTCTAGCTGGTAGGACTCAGCAACTGAGACAGGGTGGAAGTGTCACAACACTCTGAGGGTGACAGCTTATTTTCTCATGAATTCCTAAAATACAGAGGCTTGTCTAACTGATACCATCTCAACAAGAGTCAGTGATGAGGAAACTGAAGCAGCTGCATCCATTAGATGTGTTCCCAAGGGATATTAAATCATTCCTTACTTTTCACTTTCCTGAAGTAACCATGGGTGTTCTCTACCTGCAGCCTCTTCATCCTGCTGAGCTATTTCTACATCATGCTCATTATTGAAAGGAGATGCATAATATATCATCAACAAGCAAATAGCCACGCACTTTGTCTTCCTAAATTCCTTTATCACTACAGAACACATTAATGTATCACAATAGCTATATTCCTGTCCCTAATCTACAGCCATTGTGTGCAGTGATGACATGGTTGCTGCACAGCTATTATTGCTAACAGCCATGAAATATCACGTCTTCTCTTTTTGTTTTAAGACAAATAGAACTACAAGTCCCACCTCACTTACATTGCAAATTCATCTTTTAAGAGAATTCTCTTTTCATTCTAACAAATTGATAGTAAAAAACAGTATTACTTTTCAACACCTTGGTGATTTTTCACCATTCAGCACAGAATTGGTGTGAGGTTTTGTGTTGCTGCCTGGAGATGGTAAGGGATAGCTGGAGTGTAGTAGATGCAGGGCCAGGAGTGGTAACTCTGGCTCAGTACATGACACTCTATGCCTGCATTAACAAGGTGAGTGGGGCTGGAATGTGAAATGATCTGATTTCTACAAGGCTTCCTTTGCTTTATGGTTCTTATATCTGTTTTAAGTAGGGAGAAAAAAGTTGACTTCCACAGCAGGCGACTCTTTATCTCCCTCTTGTCCTCCCTAAACTGTTAGTAAGTGGCATATATGTGCTTTAAACTTCTAATTACAAATATGAAGTGGTACTCAGACAAACATTAGGCAAAATACACCTTACAATGTTTTTCTTCTTTCAGAAAGAAATCTTTTTATACCATTGCTATGAGGTTTCATAAAAGGACAAAATCCTAGCAAAGAGAAGAGGAGAAAATTAAATGTATAGGTGACACTTCACAAGCTCCATTTTCAAGATACCCCATTGCTTATCCCTGTCCAGGTGCATATACTCAGGTGTCTTATTCATTTGTTTATTTTCATGCATCATCTATCTGAATTCAGCTTGCTTCACCACAGGACCACAGCAGGTGAGCTACTGCACTGTGATCCACTTTCCTCTTCTGCCCTAATTTATTCCCTGGCTCTCGGCCACACACAGCTCTGGTGAGCTGCTTCTTACTAAAACTGGATTTCCTTTGCTAGATCCCTGCAGGCAGGACTCAGCTACACAAGCAAATAGGATCAGTGCTTACCATGTCACTGAGCAGAGATGCCAGAAGGGCAGGTTTCCCTGGGACTATTGAGTTTTGCCCACCTGCACAGGTTCCACTAACCTAGCCTCTGACAGGCAGTGACACTGGGGCTGTGCCTTCCTTCTGATTTTTTCCAAGGAAGAAGAGCTTTTCACCATGGTTAGCGCCTACTGCAGCCCTTCAGCCAAACAAGAATAACAATATTAAAAAAAAAAAATAAAGCATGTAGCCTTTGCTTTCTGTTTCCTGGAATACCCCACCAAGTAACCTATAGTTTGAAGGAAAAAGCAGCAGAGAAATCTCTATCTCCAAGGCTTCCCCTTCTCCTTCCTGGAGTTGTCTTGTCCTCAGTGTTCTGACCTGCTTCACATTCCCTTAAAACCTGCTTCTTTCAACAAGCCTGGCTATTGAAATGGATGTAATCAAGCAAGACTCCTTGGAACTTCACTTCTTTATTGTAGAGAGTGTGGTTCTTCAAATCTCATTATAAATTTCCACCATTTACTATGGGATTTCACAGTAGGTGATTCTGAAATTGAGATGAATTTTCTGCTAGCACTGAAACAAATCTATTCTTGAAATGTTTAGAAAAGTATTGTTCTCTCTTTAAGACAGTGTTCCCTGCACCCTGTAAGCACAGACATTTCCTTCAGTTGTGCTCATTAAAAAGGTAATTAGTACAATGGTTTTGTAAGAGGGTGTGGTGATTTCACACAAAAAGTATAAAATATTTTATGTTGATCTCAGCATGAATGAACTGTGAAATTGTATTGGACTTAGGCTGAAAATTGCACTAGGGTGGAAAATTAAATCAGTCTTTAATAAGTAACTTCAGGATGCTTACTTATTAAAAAAAATGAATTTTGCTCCTCTAGGCTTGAGGCTACATTCATTTTTGCAGGTTTTCAAAGACAGGTAAGTAATACCAATCTTACCAAAAATGAAGAATCAAATGTAGTGCAAATTAGCTAAAATACTGGTATTAAATTTTCATCTGAAAATGCAGAATGCTGATGTGATGATTACAGCTGCAATTAATAGTGTCAGCCTAATGGGTATGCATTAATAAATGTGATTTATACCTACCAGGTATAATGCCTAATTATGATGCTTCTATCTGCCAGATATGGAATGACTAATATTTGTCAGCTGCCTCCTCTGGACAGTCTTTGTGTCCCCATAAGCTTTGGGAGGTTGTTGACGTGGCAACAGAATATCTATTTCTCACAGTAAATAAAAATATTTCAAAATTTTCAGGTTGAACCTTGATTGTAACCATTATAAACAAGTGTGAACTGCTTTCTCCCCAGAGCCTTTCCGGGCATTAATCCCACTTGCAGACCAAGTATGAGGATGAAGTCAATCTCACCCTACCTCAATCATTCTGAAGTGAGATAGATATCTAGTCTACACCACACAACCAGGTAACAGTATAGGAAAAAGAGAGATTGGAACCCCCAGGAAATAATACAGCCCCACCTTAGCCACCTTTCTCCTCTGTATGTCCAGGTTTTGACAAACATTCAATAGCCAGCGTGTATCTCATTACCTGTACTTCCCTCAGGACCCAAAGAAACAACAGTGCGAAAAAAACTGCAAGAGCAATCAAGTCAAGACTTTTGCAAACGCGAGTTGAATTTGTTCACAGCAATAACGAACAATTTCCAGAGAGAACCCTGGTGTGACAGCCACCAAAGCTACAGCTTAATGAACAGTTTCAGTATCTTTAACAATAAGCCTGTTTCTTCCTGTCATACCATGAAAACAGTAGGATTTAACTGAGCTGAATTTTGACTTCAGTCTTTTGTGTGGACCAAAAAAAAAAAAATTAAAAAAAAAAATGGAAAGGACAAGTGATAGCAGAAGCAAACAACCACAGAGCAGGCTGAGACCTGCTTCGGCTCAGCACAGCCACCGAAAGGCTATGGATCTAATTTACATGGGAAAGCACTAGAAGTGCCTCTCCATGCACGGCTGACAGAACATTTGGCTCCTCATGAGCTGTGAAAAGGGAATTGTGATGGCAACAACTCGTTGCTGCCGGGTGGATTGCTGCTCCAGGCGTTCTGAAGAGGGGAGGCAGCAAGTCCAGGCTGGGTCTCCTTGAGTTCTCTGCCACTGCCAGTCCTTGAATTACAGGCTCTCAGATCACATCTCAACTTGATCCACATTAGCTGTAGGCATTGCAGTCACACTTAAGTAAAGTTAAATCGAAATAGAATTTTCTGAGATTCACATTTTCATACTGGCTTTATACAGCAAAGGAAGATAGCCTATGGCTGTCATGTAGGCAAAGCATTGGAGTGGTTTGGTCAGATATTATCTGATTTGTGATAAACGTTATCAGCGTGAAGTAGGATTAGTGGTTTGGAGCTGGGACGAGGCACGATAAAATTGCATTTCCTGTTTGATTAACCCAGGGCCTGAGGACAACACCAGCACCAGTCAGAAGTGTCACTTACCAGAGATTAAAAAGAAATGGCTGAGTGTAGAGATATAATTAATATCTCCTTGATTCACACAATATATCAGTAAAGATCTTTTAAATAATTACATTCATTGCTGATGCCCTCTGAGCATGCCAAAAAGTCAGGCCAAAGAAACATAACACCCTGCCACCCTCACACTAACCCAAGTTTACATGTGTTGTAGACTTACATAAGCTTGGTACCTCCTGCACAGGCAGTACTCTCCTAGAGCCCAAGAGTGCTAGGCCCTCAGGAAATGCAGAGAGAGGCACAAAATAGGGGTGTCTCTAGCAGTATTTTAAGGATTAAACAAAACCCACAGTCAGGAAATATGCAATAGAAAAGACAAACTTCAAGCTGTGATATTTCTGACTGGGCCTCCACTTATCTTTTCAAATATTTTCAGGCTTTTTTAACAAAACAGCAGTACTGCATCTAGTGATGTGACAGTCCAATCATCAGAGAGTTTTAAATAAAATAAGGGGGGGGGGGGAAGGGTGAACATTCTTTACACTTGCATACAGTATGTGACATTGTAAATCATAGAATCATAGAATTGTTTTGGTTGGAAAAGACCTCTAAGATCATCAAGTCCAACCATTGACCTAAAAACCACCATGACCGTTAAACTACATCCTGAAGTGTCCTGTCCACACGTTTCTTGAACACTTCCAGGGATGGTGTCTCCACTACCTCCTTGGGAAACCTATTCCAACGGCTGGCCACTCTTTCCATAAAGAAACTTTTCCTAATATCCAACCTAAACCTTCTCTGACACAATTCCAGGACATTTTCTCTCATCCTATCACCTGATACTAGAGAAGAGAGACTGACCCCCACCTTACTACAACTACCTTTCAGGTAGTTGTATAGAACAATATGGTCTCCCCTCAGCTTCCTTGCCTCCAGACTAAACAATCCCAGTTCCCTCAGCTGTTCCTCATAAGACTCGTTCTCTAGTACCTTCACCAGCTTTGTTTCCCTTCTCTAGACAGGCTCCAGCAACTCAACGTCTTTCTCATGGTGAGGGGGAACACAGTGTTCAATGCACAGCCTCACCAGTGAAGAGTACAAGGGTACGAACACTTCCCTAGTCCTGCTGGTCACACTATTCCTGATACAGGCCAGGATGCTGTTGGCCTTCTTGGCCACCTGAGAACATTGCTGGCTCATACTCAGATGGCTGTCACACAACACCCCCAAGTCCTTTTCCACCAGGCAACTTTCTAGCCACTCTTCCCCAAGCTTGTAGTGTTTGATGTGGTTGATGTAAACCAAGTGCAGGACCTGGCACTCAGCTTTGTTAAACCTCATACAACTGACCTTGGTCCACAGATCCAGCCTGTCCAGATCTCTTTTCAGAGCCACCTTACCCTCAACCAGATCAATGCTCTCACCCAATTTAGTGTCATCTGCAAACTTACTGAGGGTGCACTCAATTCCCTCATCCAGATCATTGATAAAGATATTAAAGAGAACTGGCTCCAATACTGAGCCCTGGGGAGCACCACTAGTAACTGGCCACAAACTCATTTTAGCTCCATTCACCACCACTCTTTGAGCCTGGCCACTCAGTCAGTTCTTAACCCAGTGAATCGTCCACCCATCCAAGCCATAAGGAGCCAATTTCTTCAGGAGGATGCTGAAGGAAATGGTGTCAAAGGCTCCACTAAAGTCCAGATAAAGAACATCTATAGTTTTTCCTTCATCCACTAATCAAGTCACTTTGTCATAGAAAGACATCAGCTTTGTTAAGCAGGACCTGTCCTTCATGAACCCATGCTGACTGGGCCTGATCATCTGGTTGCCCTGCACATGCTGCATAATGGCACTCAAGATGACCTGCTCCATGACCTTTCCTGGCACCGACAGTCTGTAGTTTCCTGGGTACTTCTTCTGCCCCTTCTTGTAGATGGGGATCATGTTTGCAAATCTTCAATCAGTTGGGACCTCGCCAGTTAGCCAGGACTGCTGGTAAACAGTGGAAACTACCTTGGTGAGCACTTCCACCAGCTCTCTCAGTACCCTGGGATGTATGCCATCCAGTCCCATACACTTATGCATGTATAAGTGGTGCAGGAGATCACCAGTCATCTTCTCTTGGGCTATGGGGGCTTCATTCTGCTCCCCATCCCTACCTTCCAGCTGATGGAGCTGAGTGTCTAGAGAACAACTGGTCTTACTACTAAAGACTGAAGCAGAGAAGGTATTAATTATCTCAGCCTTTTCCTCATCCTTGACCACTATGTTCCCCCTCTGAATTCAACAAAGGACAGAGACTCTCCTTAGTCCTCCTTTTATTGTTAATATATTTTTTGAAGGATTTCCTGTTCTCTTTAACAGATGAAGACAAATTAATTTACATCTGAGTTTTGACCCTTATAATTTCCTCCCTGCATAATCTCATGACAATCTTGTAGTCCTCTTGAGTGGCCTGCCCCTTCTTTCAAAGACCATAGACTCTTCCTTTCTCCCTAAGCAACAACCAAACCTCTCTATTCAGCCAGAATGGCCTTCTTCCCTGCCAACTCATTTTTCAGCACATGGGGATGGCTTGTTCCCATGCTTTTAGCAGTTCCCTCTTGAACAGTGTCCAGCCTTCCTGGACTCCTTGGCCCCTCAGGACTGCCTCCAAGGTGACTCTGTCCACCAGCCTTCAAAATAGGCCATAGTCTGCCCGCTGGAAGTCACAGTATCACAGTATATTAGAGGTTGGAAGGGATCTCAAGAGATCATCGGGTCCAACGCCAAGTCCCAGGTGGCAGTTCTGCTGACCCTCCTCTTTCTTCTCCAACAGCTGAGAACTCTATCATTTTGTGATTGCTGTGCCCAAGATGGCAGCCAACATTGCCCACAAGTCCTTCTCTGTTCACAAACTGATTTCATGATTCTCTTTGAATTATTGGAGTAATTTAGCAAAGTCTTCACTAGTGATTTTCTGGTTTTAAAAACAACAGAAATGTTCTATTTTGAAAGAGGAACTTTTACTGTTGTGGCCCTGGAGGATGTATACAAGTCTGAGCTCAAAATGTCATTCTTGTAAAGGAGTTTTTCACAACATAGAATAAGCAGAGTTTATTGAAGTTTAGAAATAAAAGATATAAGAAGGTATAACCACTTCAACACAGAGACTGGATTGCTAACGTTGAAACACGTGTGTGAGAACAGGACAGGCAGAAAGTGAAACTAGTGAAAACAGAAGTGAAGCTAAGGACACTGGCTGTTTTCATAGATCTGGTGATGACAGTTCAGCTTTTTCATTTCCAGGTCCTTTTTGTGCTTCCAGATTTCATTTGTCTGACACATCTGCAAACAAATGGAAACAATTATAGTAGGGAGCCCAGCTGCTTTCCTTAGGTGTCAATGCTGGGGAATAAACACATATCACAATCGGCATTCCCAGGGAACAGGCATGCCAGCAGACAGAAGTTCCTGAAGCCATCACAAACTCTCAGCCAAAGAGAATTGGTCAGAGTAGAAGGGATGTAGGAATCTAGAAGATGTCCCAAAGGGGAGGCAGGGAGTTTGGAGGTGCAAGGAGGAAAACCATCATGACATAGTCAACAGGAATGAGAATCAGCAGCAGAGAACAGCTAGCTAGGAAGGAAGAAAAAGAAAAAAGGACCTTAAAGAGTTAGATAGACTTTTGTTTATTTATTTTTCTGCTTGCCAAACTGATTTTTCAATCAAGCCTCTAAGTTCTTTACTAGCAGTTCTTTTTCATATTAAGCAGTTTCAGCAGCCATGTGCATGCCATACAAATACAGTCAGGGACAGACAGCATAGTATGAAAAGGAGGTTGAATGTCTCTAAGGCACACTCATAACATCAACTGTTTTGCCAAAACAGTTGATAACTGGTTGTCAGTTTTCCCAACACAAAATTCATTTTAAGGATAGACTGTGAGCAAAGCATACTGCCCACAGCAAGGCAAGCTTAACACTCAGCAAGTTCTGGCCAGGTTCAGAAAGTCACTTTGCAAAGTTATCAAGAAAATACTTGTACCTTCTCACAGAAAAACCAACATGCCCAGGCCCATGCAGAGAACTAAGGTTTCCCCAGGATTTATGCAATCCATTTGTACAGCTGAACAATTCAGTGCAATATTGTAAGTAACTGTCCGTGTTATAATCCAAAGTGTGCATCTTCACGCAACCTTATTTGAGTGTCTTCTCCTCTTCATTAATTCATACAGCCTTTACCTCATATGTCCTGTGTTATTCTCCTAGGTTTTGTGAATTTTTCTCAAAATGCTATCTCTTCAATCAGCACTTAAGTCCTACTAAAATAAGTATGGCCACATTGAGTAGCTAAAAGCTATTTCAAATTCAGCTAGTTCAAATTCCCTTTTCTGACAGTGGCAAATAACAGATGCTCAGGAAACAGGATAAAGAGCAAGCAGATGTAATGACTGTTCCAAGAATGCCTTCTCTGCTTCCAGGAACTTTTTGATCCAGGAACTTCATCTGTCACGGTTAGGTTGTTGGGTTTAACAGGTCACCTATTTAAGGTGTTTAAACTGAGGCTTCACATTTATCATTAAGCCAGATAGACTGAATACCTCTCATTTTTAAGTGGCCCAGTTTCCAAAGGAATGGAGCTGCTTTATTATTTGCTGTCTCTGTGGAAGCAGTAAACAACATTCAGTACTATTGTATTTAAAAAATCGCTTATTATGAAGCCTAAAGCTGGATTCAAGTGCCATATTATTTTCAACATTATTACCCCATCTTTCTGCATACGAAATCTTGCAATAAATTTGTCTGAAAACAGTGCATGACAAATCTGCTTCAGGCATTGCGATACTGCAAAGAACCCAGGGCATTTTCTGCTGCTACTCCGTGATACCTAAAAGACCATCACGAAGCCTACCAACCCCACAGCTATTTTAAAACAAAACAAAACAAAACAAAAATATAATCGGGATGAAAATCCAGCGATGTTTATGTGCATAAATCCACAGCAGACTCATGCCAAAAGAAGTAACAGGGCACAATGAATGCTGCTTTGCAGATCATTCTGAACAGATCTGGACAGATGTTTGGAAAACAAGGCAAATGTTGTGTTTTGGTATTTTCTTACAGATAGGAAATAAGGACTGATAATTGTGTTCCCTCATGTTTTCAATCTCAAGAATGGTTTCGGTGGTCAACTGGTGAGGAAAAACACCATCAGTACCTAAACAAAACCAAGGCAGGGGTGCTTCCACTGAAACTTTGTACAGGTTTCTCCTATGAGACCAGATGAATTTTCCCCCAGAAAATATAGAGCTGGAAATAGTACATGAGATTAGCTATGTCCTGCCTGGGGTATGGGCACAGTCTCCCTCATTGTAATTCAAACTCCTCTAAGTGATAGAGACTTCATCACTGGTCTCAGAGTCCATGTTGGGCTGCTCAGCTTCAAGCCTGATCCATGTTTCCCTGGAAGAACAGCAGCAAATCTCCCACTGGTTTTGAAGGATGAGAAAAACTTGTCATCTGTCACCACCAGGAAGTCTCCCTGATAGTACTCCACTTACATTCTTGTATCTTAACTACACTGCATTCTGCTTACTGGGCCTGGTGAAACTCCCCCAAAACACTGCTGCTTCTCTTGAAGGTGATGGCAGATGATAACTCTTTATCTCTGAAAAGGTAATGCAGCTGGCCAGTCCCACCAATTTACTAGGAGTGAAAAGCACTCTTGAACAAACTGGAAAAGCATTTTGCTTTAGCAAAATTTTAAGAGCAGATAAAATTTAAGAGCCTCCTGAAACAGAAAATCATGTGACTCAGATGAAGCCACTCCTGCCCTGTTTCAGCTGCTTACTTTCAGTGCCTTGTTTTAAAGAAATTTTTTACATGAATTAATAACTAAAAAAAAACAAAAACAAGGAAACACACTGTTTCAGATTAAAACATTCTCCTCTTCTGAAGGATTCCCTTGCCCACTTCTGCAAATGGGTGAAGCGGTATACAGACCAGAGAGAGAAGCACTTTGCTGAGTCATGGTAACCAAAAATATCCTCAGCCTGCTGCTGATCATCCCCACCCAATAAACAGCTTCATAGGGAGGGGACAGAGCGGCAGGCAGGGCAGCATTGCCATTAGCTGTTTTTTAAAGCAGTTTTGCAAAGTAAACCAAAGGTGCTAAATTGGAGTCGTAGAACAGCTCAGTAGAAATCCTGTCTTAAGCAGTGCTGTCAGACTTACACAACTTAGATCACCTGTCTACAGTGAAGAACTACCATGTCTCGTACATAAATGTAACTGAAAGCAGAATAAGAAAAAAAAACCAAACAACAACAACAACAAAAAAAAAACCCACGCAGAAACAGAAACAAGTAGTTGTATTAGATAAATTTCAAATCCCCAAGAAACCTAAAAGTTAGCCACCTGCTGTGGCTTGTAGCTTTATTTTTAACTGGATAAAACCCTAACACACTGCCTAAATTGCACCCAATCCCAGTGTGAAGGCAGCTGCAAAATTCTCCTCCACTGAAAGCCACCAGAGAGAAAGGCTTTCAATGGAAACACCTAAATCTGAAACATGAAACAGTCACAGATGAGCACTGAGGATTTGCAAATGCATGAGAATGAGAGGACAATACTGAAAAGCAAAAATACTGAATAAACCACATCATTTGGAAATGGCTGCTGCTATGTGGTGTGCATGATGAGAGGCCAGCAAGAATGTTAATTCTGTTAAGATTATCTAATTCAGAGAAAATAAATGTATCCTGATGCCTTACACGTGCCTGATGATTCAAACAAGTACAAATTTTCAACACAGCTCTTAAGAATGGTTATAAATATTGTGACAGTCAGCAGTAGTGCTTGTGCTGTGACTGAGGGGTTCAGAACAACACCCCATTTGCAGTGATGATGATACAGTGGGATGTCTTTGCCCATATCTGTTAACTTTCAAGCACTTTCTTTCACACTGGGTGAAATCAGTGGTGTTCTTTCAGATATTCTGGAATGGAAAAAAAAAACAAAAACAAAAACAAACAAAAAGTTATTATTTATAATTATCTGTTACCCCAAAGGGCCAAAGGAGACTCAGACCAAATATTAGGCAGCGTGGATCAAGCCAGTCACAGGAGAGAGTGATGAAAGCACGAGCCTCTGTGTTATTTGGGCTGCAGGTCAGCAACCACTTGCTAGGGCACACACCTTTACCTGTGTAAATAGGGAAAGATCAGAGAAGCCATTTTAGGTCCTGAAAAACAGTGATGATCTGCACTGAACGAAAATTAGTGATATGAACGCTGTACAAGTTTTGTCTGGGTTGGATGACCGTAAAAGTTTCTGCTTGTCTCTTTTTACAAAAGATATGTACTTCAAAACTGTTTGGATAATTACACACATTTTCAGCCTCAGATTTAGATCTGTACCTCTATTGTCAGGGCTTGCATTCAAGCTTCAATAATCACTTCAGTAATAAAAGTTACATTTAAAAAACCTAACAGTTATATCTAACCCCAGGCATGCATCTTCAGAATTACACAGCTTATTTTCTTCTCCTTTCACCCAGTGGTACTATTTGGAGAACTTCCTTCATGTATCTCTACTTGACATGCTTGTGGGCAAGATGCAGGGTAGGCAAGGTTTCTGCAGAACTGCATTTTGTATAAAATAGAGTTTCTGCAGAAAGTATGCTTCTCTTTTTCCTCTTTAGGTTTCTTTTTCCATTTTTTTAAAATTTGTGTTAACCAGAGTTATCAAGATAGCCTTGAAAACATGAGTTGAATATATGTACATAAAGCACTTCTTACTGTAACTCTGTCATTAACAAATGATTTGTAGAGGGATAAAGTTCTCAGTAGATCATTAACATGGAAAATTAAAGTCACCTCAATTTTATATGGTTTATGTGGCAGTACTATTTATTATATAACTACTAATATTTTCAGGAAAAAAAAAAAAGACTACCCAGATCTCCAAAACATCTCCAACCTCATCTTCCCAGAAAGAATTTGCTAGAAAAGTTTACAGTATTAATAATTTGTGTGTGTGTATGTGTATATATATACACACACATATAAAATTAACAATCAGTTTGTGTTTTTTTTGGCAGCAAAGTTAATGTAATTGTGGCACTCACTGAATGTCAAGATCTTGCCATGTATATCATGCATAATTCCTTGATGTGCAGAAGGCTTTGTTTGAAGATTTCTATTGCTGAAAGTATCTTTGCCCTTCGACTAGTACTGGTGAGATCTCTCAAAAGTCTCTTAATGCTCTGAAATTTGAACTTGATTACATGTCTCCTTTGTTTCATGCCCTGACACAAGCAACATGTCATCTTCAAAAATCAGTAATCCCTTCAGCATAGAGAAGGCTGTCCTGAAGGTACTGTTAGCTAAAATGAGTTTTGTCCAGCAGCACAGGCTATACTCAGACACTGGTGTTCATATGCAACATGCTCATGTTCATAAGCAACATGCATAGATGGACCTAGCAAGAGACCTAACAGGGTTCTGGACAATATGCCTCTGTGGAACAACATAAACTTCCCACAGATTAAAAACCCCTTCTTCATCATGTCCAAATAAATGTTAACAGCTGGCTGAGTGACCTGAGCAGCCCCTGCCATCCAGCAAACCAGTTGCATGCAACCCTCACATGATCTGTTTTGCTTTACCTTGTGACAAACAAAATATTGTCACAGAATGAACCAGACTTTGGACCTGGACTGAGAAGAAGGATAATATTTCCTACAGTTGATCTCAGGCCAGAGCCACTGTTTTTTTGGGTTTTTTTAATCACTGTCTACCTGTCTGTGTGTCTCTCTGAGTAGGTCTATATGACAGACCAAACAAGTTCACCATCTGAAGTAAATGACCAAGGCCACTGAGTCTGTACATTGGGTTGATCCTATGATGAGACATATGACAGGCCAGTGTTGTCTCTAAATTTGGGACTGAATGACATGTCACATGCCAGTGAAACAAAGTAAAGCAATAAAAATCATATGACCCATATTACAGTTAATCAGGCTTCAAATCAGTTTATGAAGGAACTGAATATTCATGAAATTATTAAACTGTACTGCTTGTTTTAAGATAAAAGATACATCAGGCAACCTTTGAGGCTTTGATGTGCTTTTTGCAAACATGCATTTTTGCAATATGTGTAATTGAAAAGCAACATTTAAGACTGAAAGGACTTTGGGACTCCCCAACTATGTCACTTCTTTGTGTTGTACCACACCTGTAAGGAGAGAGAATCATTACTCGGTGTCTTAAGATGACAATGCACCTAAGAGAAAGAAGAGAGCAGGGGTACTGTCATGTTTGTCCCAGAGCACTCCACCTCAAAGCTGAGAAAAACCAGTATCCATAACCCAACAAGCAACCACCACCAGAGATCTTCTGTAGTTTGCACCAGAAAACACACCCTGAATTTTACAGCTCTGATGCCACGGCGTGCTCCCTCCATTGTGTACAACAAGGTGGGGCAGAGGTCATATCTAACCAGGATGGCTTTTCTCACTTTTCCTGTAGAGCCAAAGCATGTGCCACAGCAGCTGTTCAGAGGCACAGGTTACCATACCTTTCCCCTGAAACATGCCACCAGCTGTGTCAGACTCAGAGAGAAAGAGTTGTTATTAACCAGGGATCAGCTGGTAGCTAACAGATGTTGCTTTTATCACAGAATCACAGAATGTTAGGGGCTGGAAGGGACCTCAAAAGATCATCTAGTCCAACCCCCTGCCAGAGCAGGATCACACAGGAACACATCCAGGCAGGTTTTGAGTATCTCCAGAGAGGGAGACTCCACACGCCCCCGGGAAGCCTGTTCCACTGTTCCATCACCCTCACAGTGAAAAAAAAGTTCCATGTAAACATGAGTTTACATGGAACTTGCTATGCCTCAACTTCCACCCATCGCCCCTTGTCCTGTCATTGCATCACTGAGAAGAGCCTGGCTCCATCCTCTCAGCACCTTTACATATTTATAAACATTAATGAGGTCACCCCTCAGTCTCCTCCAATCTGGAGAGCCCCAGCTCCCTCAGTCTCTCCTCATAAGGAAGATGTTCCACTCCCTCAATCATTTTTGTGGCTCTGTTCTGGACTCTTTCAAGCAGTTCCCTGTCCTTCCTGAACTGAGGGGTCCAGAACTGTACACAGTATTCCAGATACGGCCTCACCAGGGCAGAGTAGAGGGGGAGAACTTTCCTCGACCTACTAACCACACCCCTTCTAATATAGCCCAGAATGGCATTGGCCTTCTTGGCCACAGGAACACATTGCTGGCTCATGGTCAACCTTCCATCCACTAGGACACCCAGGTCCTTTTCCCCTTCACTGCTCTCCAACAGGTCAGTCCCCAACCTATACTGATCCATGGGGTTGTTCCTTCCCAGGTGCAAGACTCTACACTTGCCCTTGTTGAATGAAACTCTCCAGCCTGTCTTACTGAATGGCAGCACAACCCTCCAGTGCATCAGCCATTCCACCCAGTTTATGTGCCCTGCAAACACGTGGGAGTGTCTCTAATAACCCTCTAAATCATGGTAATTGTGAGTAGAAAATGGGAGCATAATGCAGAAAATCCCGAGCTTCCTCCTTCGACAGAGTGGGGTCGAGCAGGTCTTCCCCCCCTTCCCCCCCGCTGTCAGCCTGACCCCGCGGACCCAAGCTGAGGACCAGCCAGCCAGAGCTGCAGCACCAGGTCACTGACACGGTGTCAGTTGAGGCCGAGGCAACGCCGATAAGAAATAGCCCTATTACGTAATGGGCCAAAACAAACTGTGGCCCAGTAAACACTGAGCGACAGCGGCGCCTGTCACGCTGCCGCTCGGGGGTGAGATCACGAAACAGCTGATTTATGATGAAGTGCAGCAGCCCCAAGCGACTCCCGGCATGAGTACAAACACCGCGGGGGAGACCCTTCTCCTCGCCCCTCGGGTGAGGGTTGCCCTAAGGCTGCAGAGAAGCCCGCAGCACCTCGTCTTGCCAGGGCTCCCAGGGACAGTCGCTACTCTACGGGTCCCAGGCTCAGCCCGCAGCACCAGGCCGTGGGCCCGCCTGCCGCAGCGCCCCGCCCGCCCGCCACGGGGCATTGAGAAACACCGGGGTGAGATGGCGGCGCCCGGCCTCCCCCAGTCGGCGGCCGCGGAATGGGGGGGGGGGCGACAGGCCGGTGGGGGGGCGGGGGGCACTTCTCCGCTGAGAGACGCGACTGTCCTCCTCGTCCCGCCCCTGGGTGTCACGCACCGGCGGCACTGCGTGGCCTGTGTCGCGGGCCGGTGAGGGGCGGAGGAGAGCGGGCGGGGGGCGGGGGGCGCCCTCCGCGGGGCACAGCCGGCCGGTGAAGACGGGAGGCGGCGAGTAGCGGCGGCGGGCTGGGGCAGGTGCAGGTGCGCTCGGGGCGGGGGGGCGCTGGTTGTTGGGGTCTGCCAGGCAGGTAGGGACTGTGGGCAGCCGGCGTGGAGCGTGCCAGCAGGTGTTTGCCCGTCACCTTGTGAGTAATTGCGGTTTGTTTTCTGATACCCAGGATTAAACCCCAAACCCAGAAATGAGGAAGGTTTTGTTCGTGGAGCCCGTCATTTTTATCTACATATTTGCATCTTCTCTGACAAGACCGCTGGCACAGCAGTTCGTCTACCGGCGGCTGTGGGAGAAAGAGTACAACTCCACTTTCATAAGCAACAGCAATGTCACTTACTGTGAACAGAATAAAAGTAGCCCGACTTACATCAAGCAGAAGGTAAGAAGGTAAAAAGAATAACAACAGTAAATAAACTTGCAGCCAGGAGGTGCTGTCTCAGTGTCTCTTCCTTTTTATATAATGTTACTTAACCTTTTATATATGTAAAAGCAGTAGTTCTGTAACTGGCTGTCACTTCACTGCCCTGTTGCACTGCTGTTGCACTGTAGGTAATTAGAATCGTAGGATAGTTTCAGTTGGAAAAGATTAAAAGACCTTTAAGATCAAGTCCAACTGTTATTTGCCTACCAGGTTCAACCATTATCTGACTATCATGTCTGGTGCTAAACCATGTCTCTTAGCACCACATCTATGAGTCTTTCGAACACCTCCAGGGATGGGGTTAGAACCACCTCCCTGGGGAGCATATTCCAGCATTTAATAACCCTTTCAGTGAAGAAGTTTCTTCTAATATGCAATCTAAACCTCCCCTGGCAGAACTTGAGGCCATTTCCTCTCATCCTAGAGGTAGTGCTTTAAAGACAAAGACTTGTCTCCAGGAAGATGCTGAGATAAATTCATATTTTAGGAGGAACTGAAAATTATCTGAGAGACTGGGCAGGATTTGGTCTAAGGTGTCACTGGACTGACATTACAATGGATATACCACTGAAGGCTCCTCATTCCAGTAACTGTTGTGCATGTGTTTATGAGCCATCAGTTGTCTCTGTGACTTTCAGTGTTCTTTGTAACTCTGTAGAGTTTAGCAAATGCCCTGTAACTTTCAGAAATAGGATCTATCTTAGAATATATTTATCTCAGAGGAATTACAAGAATGGAGAATGGAGGAGATTGAATGGTTTTTTAAAAGGTTCTTTTTAAATCAAAAAAAAAAAGTAGCTGATCTTTGCACAATCAAGTATAATTCAGTTTATCATTCAAAGTGCTAGTCTGCCTTGCTGAGATATAAAGACATCAAGATGATGGCATCCCATGGTCAGTTACATTTTTATCACTTCTTCAAAATTCAGCATGCTGGATAGCAAGTTGTTGCTATCATGTTTCCAGTGTGGTTTTAATGCTACACTTAAGTAGAGCTAACTGTAGGCTGCCATCAGAAAAGATGATAATAGTCGATTTTCCTTTCCTTGTTGCTCCTCCGCCTGTGTTGTATCTCACATTTCTACGTTTACAGGTTACAATTTGAATATGATCAGGGCACTGATTCAACAGAAAGCTCATCTTGTTTTTTGAGTTTGCTTTTGAGTTCTGGTTTGTTGGGTTTTTTAGGAAGCAGTGCATTGCTCTTGAATGCTATATCTGATACGAGTATAGCAAAGGAAACACACTTCCAGAGGAGGTACAACAGAACCAGCCTTGGCAACAAGTAGCAGTTAGGTTGGATTAAACATAATGTGAAATGACTGTAGGGTCAGAATAGTAGGTGACTCTGACTGTAAATTCCACAGCAGATGGAGTTAGGAAACAGTCACCTGGCATTCCCCTATGCTGTTGAAAGGATGGCATTTGAAAATTTTTGCTCACTTCTCAGATTTCCATCTCTGATGTGCTGCATATGCACAAGGCTGAACATCTGAGCTTCTCTGCCTCATTTGTCATATATAAAAGAATTTTTTTAATGGTATGTGGTTCCATTGAAGATGATCAAATAAATAATTCAGGATTTTGAGTGTGGAGTAGGTTCTTCCTCATGTTGAAACTGATCTTAGTGGAAAGAATGTGAAAGTAAAAAGGTCAACAGAACTGTAGTCCAGCATACCTTCTGGTCTGCCCCATCAGCCAAGGAAAGTAATGTGTGCCACCCACTGAAATTGATTTGGAGATAATAAGAAATTGTCTGAGTAATGCTTGCATGTTACTTCCCTAAACGTTTTGTTGTGGGTTTTTTTGTTTGGTTTGGTTTGGTTTGGTTTTTTTTTTTTTTAGTTTTAGCTCTCTGTTCAGTGCTCTGTGTGGGCATTTTGTCATATCGAGGGCGCAACTCTTAAGAAAACTGTATGCGGTGTATGCAGTTCTAGTCACAGAGCCTAGCAACAATCCTACCTTTCACAAACATTTCTGCATTTTAGATTTGGTAGAAATCCCCCAAATTCAACCTGATCACCTGTGTTTCAGGATTTAAGACTCCATACTGGTTTTTGCAAAACACCGAAGCAGCATGCTTAATTTCAGCTGAATTGTAGTGTCTCTGTTATGGTGAGATCATACATTACAGGGTTTTTGGCATAAAGGATACAAAGTACAATTAATTTGATATTTGAGAACATGAATCCTTCAAGATGGTAGTTGAATAATGGCCAACGGAACTTCATTTGTTCCCTTTCCTGCAAATTTTCTATTCGCTCTGTTTCAGTGATTGCCGGCAGGGCATAAGCTTTTAAACAATTATGCTCTTGTCTGGATGTCTTGCCACACTTTGATACCACTCATTACCATAGTATAAGAATGCAAAATGCTCAAAACACATTAATTTTAGTCAGTCTCTCTGCTGAGTAATTTGTCCTGTGTAGGGGCAAAGAATAGATCCAGTAACTCAGTCTCAAGCTCTTTCCTGAGAATATATGAAGTAGGTGTTCTGTGTTTTTCAAGACCATCCTAAATGACTTCTGTTAACATCAGATGTTGTACGTTTTGCTGTGAAGAGTGTTTCCAACAGGCCCTGTTTGGCAATAACTTTCAGAACACCTCCCTTAATGGCTAATTTAGTATCAGTTCTTCTGTTCTGAGAACGGAGAAGCTTTATACTAATCTCACCTGTTTCAAAACAAAATGTGAAAGGAAATTGAAAACAAAAATCATTTGGAGCCTTCAAAAAAGTCAAATGTAGTTCAAAAAGCATAGTCTTTCCATTTGAAGGAGATAAGTAATTTTGTAATAAGAAGAGCCAAAAGGTAATTTGAATGCAACATGAAGCATTCTAGTCACTGTCTTGGATAATGCATTATTTATCATCCAGTTTCATCTATTACCATCATGCAGTAATGTATTTACTATTCAAGCCATGCATTTTCCTTTGCTCAGTAAGAATTTTAAATGTTATGAGCCTGTCCAGTTATATGGGTCCTGTACATGGGTCAATCTCAGATGCTACCCTTCTTAATTCTCCTTTCTTAATCCTTCTATAAGTGAATCGCTTCCTCATTTTCATTCTTTCAATTTTGCAACCTGTAATTTTAAGAACTATTTCTGTCCACCATGATTATTTTTTCAGAGTAGAATGAATTTACAGATTTATATGTAGTTCCATTGATTATTTAATAGAGTTATATGGTTTTAAAGCAGCTGAGGGTTTGACCTATCATTTTCTATATTCCTTTCCACTGACTTTATTAATACATAAAGTAGGGAGTTCAGTGTCTTATACTCCAAATAGAGTTTTCCTGTGCATCTGGCTTTTAGTCTTGTCAGTACACAGCAAGTTATGTCAGCACAGTTACGGTCATTTGTGGGATCTTGATATGTAGGCATGTTGCATAGTTAATTCTAAAACTTACAAACAGTCTTTGCTCTTTCATTCCTTCATTCCTTCATTATGGTTTGGCAACAATATTTGTATTGTGTTGAGATACATAATAACATTTAATATTATTTCTAATGTATTAGCATTTATTTGTTGCTCATGTCTTTGGACATGGTGATCCTAGTAAAGAAGCAACGCCTACAATTACCTAGAGTTCTCTTTGTCAGCAGGGGAGGAGTATCAGAGTATCATTTTCCATCTTAGTTTGTTCAGTCTTCAAGGTTTTGACCCTTCCAGGGTGACAAAAGTGCTGTCTTGATGGACAGGACAGAATTAATCCTAAAGTAGTCAGACACCATAAGGAAAGGGAGTAAAACACTCCAGAGTGCCAGGGATTTTGACTGCTTTCCTCAGGATCACTTGAATTTTCCTCTTGCAATAAATCATGGTATTTTGCAAAGCAAGGAAGAGATTGAACTAGAAATTCAGTCTTTGCCTGTAAATATAAATATGAAGTTGGTAAAGCATTCAGCAGCTTTTTAAATTAATCAAAGTACATTCCTGGAAATTCTAGGTTTTTTTCATCTTTTGCATGCTACTTTATGAAGATTGTTAGCTACAGAGGAAACACCTGAAATGTGGAATATAGATGACTTGAATACACGTTGAGAATGGCTTGGGAAATTACAGAATTACAGAAACATTCAGGTTGGAAAAGACCCTCAGGATCACCAAGTTCAACCAATGACTCTGCTCTACAAGGCTCACCCCTAAACCATGTCCCCAAGCACCACATCCAAACGACCTTTAAACACATCCAGGCTGGTGACTCAACAACCTCCCTGGGCAGCACATTCCAATGCCTGACCACTCCTGTGAAAAAGTTTTTCCTGATGTTCAATCTCAGCCTACCCAGTTGTAGCTTGAGGCTGTTCCCTCTTGTTCTATCACTAATTACCTGGGAGAAGAGACCAGCACCAGCCTCTCCACAGCATCCTTTCAGGTAGTTGTAGACAGCAATGAGGTCTCCCCTCAGCCTCCTCTTTTCCAAACTAAGCAGCCCCAGCTCCTTCAGTTTCTCTTCACAAGATTTATTCTCCAGGCCTTTCACCAGCTTCGTTTCCCTCTGCACTCACTCCAGCACCTCAACATCTCTCTTGCCCAAAACTGGACGCAATTGACTTCCATGCCTATACCTGCTACTGACTGAAGAGTGCCACCCTTGCTGAGCGTGATACCTCAGGAAACTTGAAGAAAACGGGCAGAGTAACTTTATTCTGTCTGAAACCTGTCTTACAGAGTATAAAGGGTTTGTGTGATTGAAGTTACTTCCTTTTTTCTGCTGCTTTTCTGCCTGATCAGGCAGTTGCCTTTGAAAGGGCTGTTATGGCTGCTGCCTGTCTAAGCCTGCATTGATGCATTAAAAGCAAGATGCGAATTAGCTTGCTGAGTCTCGTGTAGCAGCTGTCTTCATTACAAGATTTTCTTTTTTTTTTTTTTCCTCTTCAGTTCTTTTTTATCCCAGACATTCACGTTCTCTTAACTGGTGGGTTTTCAGCTACATTTGATTTCTATGCTTCTGTTAAAAAAGAACTCAGAAATTTTTCCCCTAATGGGTGTTTATGGTTTATTGTCATAGCATTAGCTGCTGTTCCTTATGTGAGTGCATGCTGTAGAATATCTATAGAGACATCACTCACTTGGACAGTTTCTGAACTCGGAGCTTTCCAATGTTTTTAAAAGCAGTTAATTCACATATCTGTGAGTTGGTGTAATTTTTAATGCTGTATTTCACATTTGTGGTTTTTATTATGAACATTGTAGGCTGGGATCCTTATCTGTTTACTTGCACAATGTGCTAGTCAGTTAATTGTTTCTCATAACCCTCTTAGCAGGATTATTTGGGATGAAAAATTATCTTTCGTGAGTAGGCAACATGGGGTGTGTTTCGCAGTCAAAGACTGTTTTACTGCTGATTTCTGAAACATAAAAATGGGCCCAGTGTCCTTTTGCCATACCCTGTACTGAAGGAGATACAGTATAAGCACCAGCTCTGGTGAAAAGACAGTCCAAAAGAATTGTCCTCTTGTCTTCTGTCCTTTCCTCTCTGTCAAGAGTACTCCTAAAATTGTATCTTAAGAAGTAAGTTCCGGCTTAAAATTTAAGGAAATACTGACAGTAAAATTACAAAAGTAGGAGTCTTTGAATATGCAATTCCTTTGTATTTATTAGTGATTATTTAATATAATGGATTCTTATAAACACACAGTAATGTATTTTATGGCAGCAAAACATAATGTCATGCAATCATACAAAATCACATTATATGTATTATCTTTTATAATAATACAATTTATAACCTATAAACATGTACCATACATTGCATGCTAATCATTATATAAGTGTAATACTCATATAATGATTTTTAAACTTTCTTACAATGTAATATAGTATTTACATTTATTTTTTGTTTCTGTTTGCAGGAAGTTCAAGAACAAGCCTCTGTTTTCACTATGCAGTTGGACTTAACTGGGGCAATTCCCAGCCTCATAGTTGCTTTTGTCATTGTAGCTAATGGAGATCGCCAGGGGCGCAAAAGGTCTCTTGTGTTACCATCAATTGGAGCATTGATTGCTGATACTTGCCTCACTGTAATATCATATTTTAATTTGTCACTATCTCTCCTGTTTGCTGTTGCATTTATTACTGGACTGTTTGGGAGTATGGCAACTTTCCTTGGAGGAGGCTTTGCTTTTATAGCAGATCTGTGTCATGATGAGAAGCAGAAAACAACACGAATAGCTGTGGTGGATTTGATTTTTGGAGTTGTATCTGGATTGGCAGGACTGTCATCTGGCTACTTTCTAAGAGAAATAGGCTTTACATGGACATTTGTTACATCATCTCTGCTTCATGTCATTAATATCATATATATTGTATTTTTTCTGGGAGATACAGTAGGTTTATCTGAACTCCAGCACGAGGCACCAGTATCCTTTAAAGAACTTCTTAGAGAAACGTTTTCTGGAGTGTACCTGCTTTTCAAAACTGCCCCTTATAAAAAAAGGATTTTAATAATTATGTTACTTCTTACATTTATGAGTTACCTCTTTACGGTGACTGGCGGGAGTTCGCTTTTTACACTGTATGAACTGGATGAGCCACTCTGCTGGAATGAAGTGTACATTGGATATGGAGCTGCTGCGTCCACTTCAATTTCCCTGACCAGTTTTTTAGGAGTTTACTTATTTTCTAAATATCTCAAAGACATTTATATCATCTTTATCGGGATATTTTCTTACATTGGAGGAATAGTCATGGCTGCCTTTGCCAAAACTACTCTGCTCATGTTTTTAGGTGAGTTGAGTATCAGTTGTTCCATGGTCAACAGTTAAAATACTGCTGTATTATGTGTAGTGAATGTAGTTGCTAGATGTACCAGCTTGAAAGGGTCTTAGAGAGGTAAAATATGCAAGATTGTTCAGACTGATTTAGTATTTAATTAAAAGATGAAGTCTGTGGAGAGAGCATGGAACTACTTGCTTAGGTTTTGGTTTCAGTGCCATGTAGATATATTTGATTTATTAATTTCCCTATGCTTAGATAACTGTGTCTCAGTGCACTTCTAGTTTGACTTCTCTATTACCTGGGGAACTGAGCTTTCAAAAGAATATGGCTAACTAATTTAAAAAGTATTTATAAAATCTTGGATTATTATTAGTTCAATATCTGAGGATTGATTCTTTGCTTCACAGTAAGAGTGCCAGCTTTGCTCTGCTTTATGCCTCTTCCTGTTCTCCGATCCATGCTGTCGAAAGTAGTTCTCGCTGGCGAACAGGGTGAGTAGAATTTGATGTTAAACAATACAATAATACAGTATTTCAGATAGTTACTGGTATTTAAGACTACTTTTCTTTCAAGGTCCATATAAAATGACCCTGTGCCATGCCACTAATGGCTTTTTATTTTAATATAAACAAGATTGTGTTTAAATGCTACTCCAAGTTTCGACCTTCAAAGGAGTTATTGTGCCAAAAATGAAGACTGTAGGGAACTTGAAGCAGAGGAATGCTCGAGATTAATTAGATGTGATTTCACATGTGCTTCTACATTCAGAAGATTTTGACATGCAGAGAAAGTTACGCTTCTGTTATTTAGTCTATGTCACACTTAATAATTTAGAAAGGTGGCAAACCTTCAGAACACTTGGAAATACTTGGACCTGTGTATCTGTCTTCACAGTGCCTGTGGCTACTTAAAACATGTCCCAAAAAACATAACGTATTATTTCCCTAGGTCCTTTCCTTATCAAGCATAGGAAAAAGCATGTTAGGCCTCAGAATGTAGTTCTAGTATGCCATATTTTGTTTTGAGGAGCATATACTTTCTAGAAGCATTTTCCTGAGTTTGGTTTAATCTTTTTAAAGTATTCTTATACAGAAAAACAAAGATCTCTTTGTACTTAACTATGTTAACATACACCTCTGGTTTTGCAATTTCTTGGCATTCTTCAGGGCTTTGGCTACCTAAGTAGTCTGATGCAGGAATCAGGTTCCGTAGCAAAGACATGTGATACTTGGCTGCTTTTTACTTGCATACTCACTAAAATACTGTAGATGGATCATTCAAAAAACCTTCAGTACTTTGCAGAGGTTTTGCTTTTATTTTGTTTTGTTTGTAATTTGTCCATTTGTTTTTGGCAGGTGCTGTGTTTGCTTGCATTGCCTGTTTAGAAGTTGTGACTGGCGCTATTTCCCTTTCAATTTTTAACATTATCTATGCAGCTACTGTTGCATGGTTTTCAGGCTTTAGTTTCCTCCTGTCAGCAGGCCTTTGTCTAATTCCACTAGCTGTCCTGTGGTAAGTACAGATCAGGGGAGTGCTTGTGACTGCTTTTACCAGTAATTTTTTGTTTGATGTGAGTTGAAGCTGAATGGTTTAGTGCAGTAGTTTTCAAACTTAGTATCACACTTTTTCTCTCTTCAACACCTACTCCCCTACACCTTCACTGCAGATTTCCCATCATCAAATCTATTATGGCTCTGATCCAGCTATCTCTCCTGAGCTCCACGCTGTAAACTTATCACCTAATTCCCCCAAACTGAGTTCTACCCTGAATGCACTACTAGTGGGATAGCTACCCTTGACTGCACATGTATGCCTTTCCTTGGTTTGGTACCTCTACACAGTCATTCTTACAGGAACGTCTTTTATGAAGAAAAACATAACATCACTTGAAAAGTATGAGCTTAGTTTCACTATATGAGATCTTCTAGATGTTAATGAGGGTTAGAAACATGGCCAATCACCCAGTGAATTTATTGGAAAGTCTGTACTGGTCCTTGCTCATGGGTACCTTTGTGAACCAGTGCCATTAAAATCTGTAAAAGGTCTACACTAGCTTTAAGGCCCATATGGATAAGCCTCTAGACATGTTTAAAAATATGCCTCTGTAGTATTTGCATCTAATCATATCTAGTGACCATCTAGTAATACTGAGAGTGAAATATTATTCATGAGTATTCACAAAAACAAAGTTCACTTTATGTTATTTCCAATATAAATTATGTCTTTTTGGGATGCTGGAACATAGCTCTAAATAGCAGAAAGATCACTTTTCATTAGACAGGTTTATAGTCAGGGAGAAAAATCTGTTTTTCTTAAGAGCGTGATACTCTTGATGGAGACTTGTATCTTTTTTTCCTAAAGCTTAGACTTTATCTCAATCACTTTTCAGCTCTACAAGAGCTGCATTTAGAGTTTTAAATAGGCAGTGATAAGGCTGTAGATTTAGAGCATTTCATATAATTTCATGTGTGTGTCTGCCTCACTACAGTGTTCCACGGTCTAGTCTGAGAAGCTGCACTAATGGTAACTTAAGAATAAGGTGGTGATGGGTCTCAGGCCTGAGGGAATTGAAGCGAAGGGGTTGTGTGTGTGGAGAACCCTTTTCAGTAAAGCAATAAAAAACCGAGGAATTCAGTTATATTAAAAAGTAAATACTTGCTTTATTAAGTATTTTGTTTAGTTCAGTACTGTATGGTAAAAAAAGTTTATGTTAAAAAAGCACTGTGTGCCAAAAAGGTAATAGATACTTACCATCAATTAGTCTATCCTGCAATCAGGACTGTAGTCCATTATTACCATAAGTTTTAAGTTACTTTGTTTTTCCTTCTGTCACCAGTGTCTCAGATATCCCACCCTTTGAATAACTAGTTGTAATAAATCAGGCATAGTAGTTCAATATCTACCAAAGACAGCAGTAATGGTTTTGTCTAACTTGTGCAATAAGGGCAAGTACTGACGTTGCTTTTGTTTACTAAGATATATCAGCAGCTTTGTGCCATGGAAGATGGGCTGTAACAGTGCTACTGGATGTGTTTGTGGTGCTGAAACAGCATGCTATATTTAACTGTCTCAGCTAAAGATACGTCTTATCTGTGTCCTTACAGCTGGCTTCTGTGCACAAGCTGGCAAGGGGAAGACTTGGCTCTCCTTACACCTGAAGAAGTATCCAGCTTAGACAGTGTTGATAGTTGAACAAAGGATTCACCCACCTGGGTTTTCTAATCTGATGTGTAGTGCAGAGACCATTATGTCATAGAGACCACAGAGATAACACAACAGTTGCAGATGCAATCTCAAAGCAGCCCTGCAGCACTAAGCACTAAACTGGTAGCAAGCACTCTTTATTCAGTCTTTTTTTTAGCACACAAATAAAGCTAGCTCTTAACTATGCAAATAGGCTGACAGTGGAGATTTTAATGCTGCTTTCAGCATGAAGAAAAAAAAAATACATTAGGATGATACTCTCCATTTACCCTTTCTCAAGTTTGAGATTGTCAGCAGTGGATTGTGACACATCTTGTATCATTCTAAGTGGGGTGACAGAGATAAGCTTCTCAACTTAGAGGGTACTGGCATACTGATGAAACCAGTGGAGCTCTTGCCAGCTGAGGATGCAGTCCACTGTGTACACCTTAAAAGGCCTGTCTTAAGGGTAAAGCCCCCAAATCTGTCTAAAATTACCAACTAAACTTTGCTTTTTTTGAGAAAGTGACCGAACTGTAGGCAGTGCTTGCACCTGCTGTAAGCAGACTGACTGCTCTGCTGTTAGCAGAGACTGTGCAAGTTTAATGTATGATGTGTGGACCTTGCCTGTGACTTAGTTCTTAAAATGGATTTTCACAGGGAACTGTCATACTTAGAAAATACCCAGCTTGCCGACTGTGAAGTTAGGCCTATGCCTACATTTTGCAGAGGCCACACATCACATTTAGTTTTTATCATTTTCCATATATTAGAGATTGCCTACAGGCACAGGCACTTCTATTTTTTGCCCTATAGGTATCTCTTGTTTTCAGGTTAAGTTTGCTGTACTTAGCCTAAATGTTTCTTCCAGTGAAAAGCTGCAATAGCATTTCTTTACAGTGGATCTTTGATTATTTTAACAACCCTGAAATGAAGTGACTGAATCTGAATAATGGATCTAAACATCTTGCAGTGAATGCACCACAATGTATGAGCAACTTGGATAGCATTTCTTATCTTCAAAGCACTTTATAAATGCCATTAAGAACTTCCTTCTATAAGGGATATTACTCTTCCTGGTGCAGAAAGGGAGCCATTAACAGAGCAGACAAACGACTTGCCCAGGGCCACAGTGCAAACTGCTGAGACTGCCAAACCTAGGAGGCAGTTTCTGCATAAACTTTCCACCTTTTTCCTTGAGATCTTGATGCAGAAATTATTTACAGTACTATCTTCTGGAATGCACAGCAGAAGTGTGAATATAACATCATGTTAAGGACAGCTCCCATGTGTTTTTTTCAGAGAAAGTTTGACAGTCCATGTTCTGATCCCTAAAATTACAGGTAGGTTTTATGTGACTGTCTTACCCCAAAACAGATAGGTAGAGAAACCAAAATAATGTGAAGTGGTTCACATTTACAGAAGGAAAACTGTAGGAAAGCAGATATATGGGAACTGACTTCACATGCACATAGTTTATGCTGTATAATCAATGCTCTGCTTACAGCCATTAATATCCATCCTATGAACAGAGTAATTTGCAGAACTTCTCAGTGGTCCTCCACCAAAAAAACGTTAGTTCCACATCATCATGATACTATTGTAGATCTCTTTTTTGTTTGAATAGCAACATTAGCTCCAAGCTATGTGGTCAGAAGCAGTTTGGAAGAAAGCTGAAATAAAAATGAGTTTATACTATCTAGGTGACCACAGTGCCTGCACTAGTAAAAAACAGTTTATCTAGGCCAGGGGAAATGAGTACTTGCACAGCTAACACGTATAGCCAGCTCTTACACTTCTTAACACTTCCTGAACTACCAAGAGTGATGTTGGCAATTAAAGATTGTTAGCTTTTCCTAAATAGTTTAGACACTAGCCAGTAAATAAACCTGCTTAGTTCCTCCCTCGAGGTGCCCAAGCTGCTGCGAACTTGTTGGGAGAGCTAAGTTTTACAAGAGTCAGTGGGTCCAAAACATAATGGGCACTCGTCAAGAGATTAAGAAAACACTGATGTAAACAATTTCTGCACAAAGATGACATTGTCTCCCTTGCATCTTCATTATGCAGTTATGTAAGGGTTTATGAAATTAACCGTTTCACCCAAAACTGCCTGGATAAAGCAAAGCAAATTAAGAAGGGATGTGTGCCTTCACTTCCCCTTCAATGCACACCTCTGCGGGCACTCAGGAGGCAACAGCAAAGCAAGCCAATTGTGCAGTGACATTGTGTCAGTCCAAATGAGAACAAGGGCATACACTTCAGGAATGGCTTTGTTATGCTTTGATTTTGCTGTACAAAGTACTTTTTGTTTGCAAAGTATTTCTGGTAGACACAGTATTTAGAACCAGCTGTAAGTTTAGGTCAGAACACATGAAGCACAAGGACTGTTTTTAAAGTGCCTAGCATGGTGCAAGCTGAGGAAACCAGGTACTAATGTGCTTCAGGTTATTGAATTATTGAATCAAAATCTTCCAAGTTTATAATAGTTCCTATATTTGTACATAAATACAAATTATTTTGACAAACTAATAATGAAGTTTGTTTTGTTAAAACTCTACATTGTGTTTGTCATTCTTTCTTTTGGTTTTTGATAAATGGCCAGTGGGATGACTGGTGAAAGAATGTTTATGTAAACACAAACAACAACAGCAGCACTATGGTGTCACTTTTTGTGGTCACAACAAAGAGCAGTGCAAAGAGATACATTTTTTGACTCCCTCCTGCACTTACGGAGAGGAAAAGATGCTGCCTATAATATCACCACCAAGAGGAGGCAGAGAAATACAGAGCAGACTGCTGTTCTCAAGAAGCCAGTGTGGGGGCTTTTGTTGCACCTATCAGGATCTGCAAGTGCCTTCCTCCCTTGCCCTGGGTGGATCCAATTAGACCAAGGCTGACTCTGCTCAGCTCCTCTAACCAGCAGACCTTGCCTCCATGGGTCACTACCTCCAGCACCTGCTTTACAGACCCAGGCTTGTAGAAACATGGAGAATGGGCTGGGTCTGCAGCTGAACACACAACAGTGCAAAAAATGCAACCCTTTCATCTCAGAAGTTCTTTGACTCCTACTACTTTATTAGCAGCATAAATTCTTATACAGGCTTCTTAAATGTACTGTTTGCTTTCCAGCCTGGCTAAGCCCTAAAATTAGCTTCCTTTAGAGACATAACGAACAATGCAACTTCCTTGCTCTGACTATGGCTCAATGTAATACAGTATACTAATCATTGAAGAAAACCACCTAGATATTACATGCAGCCTTCTAAGCTGTGGGCACTTTTTGCTGCAATAATGAGAAACTCTGTTACTTGTCTTAATGTAGTTCTGGTCTGATACAATAGTATCCATCTTTCAACCAACACCAGGAAAGGCCAACTAGGGTGGCCACTGAGGTGGGAAGGTATAAGGTACCAGTAACTATATACAGCTATGTGATGGCTCCCTGTTCTCTGGAATAATGCTGGTAGGAAGGCAGATCCAAAAACCCTCCTAAAAATCCATGTCAGTACCTTAATTTGCAGACTTGGCAAGGTAATCCCCTCAGCCTTTCTATCCTGATTCTAGAGTAAAACAGGCTACTGAACCCCAAGCTTGCTTTATAACAACTGTTTACTTTTGCTTTTATACAAAACTGCTAAGAAGCCTGTCAATTATAAAATAGCAGCTGATTCTGGTATTTAATAAAAGGTATCAGCTCACAAAAGGGCCAGGACAGCTATGGAAAACAAAACAGTGAGTAGGTCTACACTTGCATATGCGATGTATTGGTCCAATGTTTAACCTTACTGAAGTACATTAAATAGCTTGTATTTCATAGCACAAGCCTCTAATCTCTCCCTCTCTGAAGAAAAAGACAATTTTAGAAGCTTCACTTCTTAAATGAAACAAGTTTAAATACTAAACTAAATAATACCACCAGCAAAGTGCCTCATACTCATCCCAATGTTTTTAATTCACTGCAAGATTTTGCAATACATGCACATAAAAGCACTGTAAAATTCATAGGATGGAAGCTCAAGGCTTTTGCCCACATGGATAGGGAAGCTGTTGCAGCTTTAAGCACACTGAAAAGCACAAGAAGATATCTGGACTGTGAAAAGAGGTTTAGAACACTAAGTGCAGTTAGCAGTTTAACCAAATCATTTTAAAACTGATGAATAAAGGCAGCTCCTGTCTTAGAAATATTGCTTCTACCTCTTTCGTACTGCCTTTTTTTTTCTTCCAACATGCCACATCATATTGAGGTACCCTGTAGGATTTGTAACAAACATACACATACAACATCAGAAAAGTTGTTACAACCCTGAATTTAATAATACCCCCATCTTAAAGCCAGCTTCTTTAAAAGGTGTATTTAAGTATAGGTCTCTCATGCTCCCTTAATGAAGGGAGATTTTGGTAAACTCGCAAGAAGTATGTGTATTTATCATCTAAGTACCACCATATCTTCATGTTCTCATTGCAGCAGTACTGTCATAATTAGGCACTGCACTCTTTCTTAATCTCTGACTACTAAAATACCTAGATCTAGGAGTGCTCTTTTGGATTATACTCCCAAATGGATTTTAAAATACCTCTTTAAATTCCAAGGGGAACTTGCTTCAGAAACCACAATATCCTCTCAGGGACACATATTTAAAAATCCAGACCATGTAACTCCCTTCTTACAGTAATAATTCCAATTCTACAGAAAAACTTTAACATCTCATTCATGAAAAACTCCACAGGGCAGAGGTGAAAGATGATAAAATGTACATAGGAGGATTCCATCAGCAGTGCAAAAGTTAAAGATGTGAACTCTGTGTTGGGGATAAGAGACTCTTGCTTTATGATTAAATATATTTTGGAACGCAGTAGCATTTATAGCAAACTTTTATTCAATAGTTTAAAAACTGTATGGCAATTTTCATGAACAAAGAGTTACTCAATGGAAAACACCTTTTTTTCCCCTCATAAAAAGTTCTTCTGCAAACATTCGTTAAATGCATTTACCTACAGTAATCAGTTTTAAAATGCATGGGTATTTCTGATTTCCTGTACACATATATGGCATTTCCATAATTAAGAAGCTATCGTCCTGAGCAGTGTATGAAGAGACATCATTTAAACTACCTAGTTACAGGACATTTATATAATTAACAACAAGCACAGAACACTTTATAGACTTTAAACATTTAATATGCCTTTTCATCAAGGAAGGCAAAAACTGCTTAACACTCTGAGTGTCAATGTAGTTATCATGCATTTAGATCTGCAGTATAAAGACACACACAAAAAAAACGTTTTTGTGGAGTACATTTTGTTACAATAAACCAAGCTTGTATTCCATCATCATGTGTGGTTCTCCCATAACCTCACTCTGTGAAGGATCTGGGGGGAAAACAAAAAGAAAGAAAAAAAATAAATAAGAAAAAAAAAAATCAACAGCATGAGGCTTTTACCAAGCTACAAAGAGCAACTATAAAAATGACCTTTTTATTGTCTCTTTTTTTCCATAATGCTTAGTGCAAGTTACTTGACTGATCTTTGACAATGTTGTGCAATGCCAGTGCGTAACTCCTAAATTGTTATGCAAAGCAATGATCTGGTAAAACCAAGTAGTTATACAGAAGCACAATCTCCTATAGCCTGACTCTTGTTCTGCATTTAAGAAAACTCGGGGCTGATTGAAGCCTTTCCCCAGAGGTACCCCACATCCTTCCAGAGCAACTTCACTGCCCAACATAAGCTCACACTCCTTCCTCCTGTTAGCTGGGACATCCTTCTTTCTTTTCTCCACCTTATCACCTACTTTCACAGAAATTCTATGCCCTTAAATACCTCCAAGATTTTCTTCATTCTATAAAGCATGGTTGACATTAGCCACTGTACTGAAAGGTTATCAAGCAATGCATAGAGGACACAAGAGATAACCACTGACACTATGATCTTCATTTCCATATGAAAAACTTGAATTAAAAAAAAAAAAGCCCACAAAAAATATTTTGGCTGCACTTTGGTAGAAATGGGTATAGCAGGAGTGTTTTCCTTCCATAAATAAAGCATGTTAATGCCTCTGATTCCTTCAGAGATGCCAAAATTACCTAATTCAGCTCCAGCTGATAAATAGAACCTTTCCAAAAAAACTTTTAACCCACTCACTCTTAGCACTTTATAAATATGTGACAGCTTGTTGTAAGCAATGTTAAATAACCAAATTCCTATAAATTATTGTGGACATTGCTCTGTCCCCTGAGCCTCTAGGAATTCAATTTTTAATTTGTATTTTGTGTGTTTAATTCTCTTGTTCTATAGAGGCAAAGAACTTCAACAGTTCCCAAATTTTACCTTTAAATGTTTCCATTCCATATATTCAAAATGAAATATATTTACCATTAAGGATATCCTCAAAGCTGATGCATTCATCATTTCCCCTCAGAGTATCCAGTGCCATGTTTGAGCTGTAAAGAAATGGGAAACGCTGGACCTGTAGAAAGATAAGAGTTCAAGTTTCTGCAAGTCTGAAATTCAGAGGACTTATATTTGCATTTCTCAGTTAGAAGTGACTGAGAAAAGCAAAAGACAAAGTAATTTCCTCCTTCAAAAACAACAATGAAATAAGAGAACTACTCTTAGTAGCTCACAAAAAGACAGCAAAACTCACCTAACACCACCATCTTCTATTATCTCTATTTTTAAAACCAACAGCCTTTCAGCAGATTCTTAGCTTTCCCTGCAGCATGGCTACTACAGCAAATAGTGTAGTTTAAAAGTAGGTTTTTTAGTTCTCTGTTATCACATAAAACTGGGGAGGCTGACTGCAACAAACACATCTATACCCTGAGGTTAGTATTGGGCAATTGATCTATACTGTAGTCTTTGGAAGCAACATTCCAAGTTTCCTACATCTCTGACACAAGTCAGGAATCTAAGTGAAAGCGCTATATTGATTGTCACATTTAAACATTGTCTATTTGCAATTAATCTCAATAATTATTTCCCTGATCCCCAACAATTCTCAAGCTTCAAGTCTATTCCCAGTCACTGTCATCACTCTCTTCTGTACCTTTCACCCACAGCATTACAAAAGAGTTTCAAGTGGTACACACAGCATTCAGACCCTAAATATGCTGAGAATGGCATATCTCTACTTACAACTGCATTCACTAATAGTAGTGATACTTCACTCATACCATGAACACCTTTTGACAACCATAAAATTACCATGTAGCTATCTCTTTACAGATAGAACACATCAGATTTCCATATTCACTACTGGTACAGTTGTCCAAAATTCAAATACACTATTTCAGTAAATATTTCACAACAGTGAAATTAAACCACAGGAGAATTTGAATATCTAACATGAAGCCTCATCTATCTCATTTTCTGCCATGTGCTAACAAGTTAGGAAAATTATTTTTCCTCACAAGAAAGCACATCTAAAAATCCAGTGGTACTTTCATACATCCTGGCTGACTTTCTTATCTTCAGAACCCAGTATTTCTACCAAGTTTAATGCAGCTCCCTGTGGTTCAGTAGCATCTGATCCACTGGGAGTATAAAACTCAATTGGAAAAACAATTCTTAATAGCCTGACAATCATCAACAAGCCAAAAAAGATTTACTAGGGCCAATGAGCTTTCTGTGTTTCCTAAGAAACAGTCTCCCTCCAGTTACTCTTCATCCTAAGACAAAAAAGCCAAACCAAAACCAGACCCAGTTTACCAATTAGGAGTTAAAACCTTTGAACTTAACTCCCTGTAGACCTCCTCTGATCTTACAAGAAAGACTATGGAACAAATTAAGCACACAGCAAATTCTCTGCCTCAAATTTCACATTACCATGTCTCCCATATCACTACCTGCTTCAGACCTCTAAGTCTCTTTTCCCTGCAGGTGCAGAGATTCCTTCCCATGAAGGTCATACATTCTACAGAGCAGAGTATTCATTTGAGGAATTAACATTCAATTCCTCTTGCTTTTCTCTGACAGCTTAGACGAAGCTAGTCTAGAGAAAAACTACAGCAGTTATCACTTCACCAGGTAACCAATAAAACCAAAAAAACAACAACAAAACCACCCACAGCAGCAGAAAGGTTTTAGCACATTGACAGTTCTGGAAACTATTGGTTGGTTTTAACAAAAGCAGTCCAGTGAAAGAATTTTTTGGAAACACCATAAGGTATTTCCACAAAAAAAAGATGTCTTTTTGAAAGCATGTTTCAAAAGGAGAATTTTTGCAAGTGACTTAAGGTATACCAGTTGAATAAAAATGCCTACCTGTTTCACTGCTCTGAATTCCATCTGCAGCTTTAAAGGTGCATGAAGTCCTTGAATATTTCTCAGTGTAGCAAAGTTTGTTTTATCTTGATTTAACTGGAACTAATACAAACAACATAAATCCTTATTTTAGAAAAATATTACCACAGTGCAACCACAGAATATTTACGATACCCTACTTAAACAAGTTTGCTTATTAAATTCATATGCAAAAACTCAGTGATACCATCATGTGTCTCAAATGTACACAAAAGATGGTGATACAGAAATACCTGCTTTATGAAACCAAAACTGGGTTTTGTGGGATTTTATTATAAACCAATACTAGCAAACTTATTTTGTTATTTTTGACAATCAGAACATGTAACACCACCAAGTGGTGTAGTTTTGCACTACTTTACTACAATACTGTCAGCACAAATTGGAAGCTAAGTGATTTAAAGTAAGAACATAAACTTTGATGACTAACAGTTAACATCAATTATAGATTTAAAGACTCTACTTGAAAATTTTTCTGATCAAGTACAGAGAACCACATATATTCTATATGACTCAGGCAAAAAAAAAGCTGGTAAATTCACCAACTGCTCTAAACCTAGTCAAGAAAATCTATTTAGTAGAGGGTTCTTTTAATAAGAAAGTGCTGGCTCACTATACTGAAGAACACAAAAGTAACATGCCTAATGTTTAACCTAGACTTATATAATCCACTCTCAGACTTGGTTTTTTTAGTAGTGACTACACGTCTGTAATGTTGACATAATGCAATATTGTAAAATAAAACAAAAATTACAAATCTTTTATTTTAAAACCTGTACTCAATCACCATGACAAAAGCCTACTAATATGAGAGTATCATCCTGTTTATGCAGAGGGATTTTAAAAGGAAAAATAAATAAGGAAACCCAGGAAAATACAAGTCAAAGGCGTAAAATGCCTTCATAACAATCTGTCTTGAACCTTCTTCCAAGTTACCAGAAGACACTTATTCATATGCCTTACCCCAAACTTGCAATACTGGTTATGTTGTTTCCCATTTCTTTTATTTTATAAAGGTAGGGGTCCTTATATGGGTAGCATAAAGATTTTGGTTCTACCAGTGCTACCTGAATAACTTACCATTTATGGCAGTAAAAACAAGCATAACAATCTCAGGCTAAAATAAGTATTTTCCCATTCAAATGTACATGAAAATAATTACTGGCTAAATTAGCCAAACAAACTTTCAGACAAACTAATCAAACAATAAGTGAAAAAAAAAAACAAAACAATTTAAAAGCTTCACATACTTCTTAGGGGGTCACATAGTCTATTTTAATTCTTTCTCTGCACTTTTTCTCTCTAGCATGCAATCTTTTAATTATGCAGGTTTCATTTATTGTATTTATAAATAAGCTCCTGAAAGGTGCCACATTCGCGTCATCCTTTTAACTCAAGACAGCACTAGCACTGGCTAAAATTAGAACACATTAGGCATTGTATTCAGATCTTGTCATGATGATTAGCTTAATTTGGAACATTGCACCCAAATATTGCTTTTGCTTCAGGATGTTTTATTACACCAGATCTTCTGCGTTGGTAAGAGGCACCAGAGCTGAGATTCAGCCAAATCAACTCTTTAGCCAAATCTGTCAGGCATCTCCCTTTACCTTCAACCTACGGTCCACAGACCACTCTTAAGCCATCCACAAGTGATGACTAAGCCAGACAAGACTGTACGCTTACAGCAATCATATATGCAGAATTTCTAGATGAGATCAAATAATTTAAGGAAACGTATTTACAGGTTCACAGACTAAGAAGTCTGAAAATAAAGATATATGGCAGACTTACAGACAAAACAGAAGCATCAGCCTTCCAGAGATGACAGGTATGACCTCCATCTAGCTACAGAGGCTGCATACACAACTAGATCAGTAATTTCTAGGTAACGTAACCTTACTAAGCAAACCTCTACTTGGAAACCTGCTTACATACCTTACGTGGGTTTAAACGGGGAAAGTTACAAGTGGGAGATTAACCCTAGAAAAATTTGGCAACAGTGTTATTTGTAGATGAAATTGTTACTGTTAACATCTTTCTTCTGGTTAAAGGCCAGACCCTGCTCATTACTTGTTACCTTAAAAAGTGGTCCCTCTAACCACATTGTTAATGCAACCTTCAAAATTAGTTACGAGTGAAGACAGCTAAATTTAATGTTCTACTTACATTTTTTTCTGACAGCTCCAGAGGGTGGCTGGGCAACAATTCACTTTTCACACTCCTAAACCTAGAAATACAAGTAAAAAGAAAAATGAAATAAAAACATAACAACAACAAAAACAAAACAACCAACCAACTAGCCAAACCAAAAACAAACAAACAAACAAACAAACAAACAAACAACCCCAAACAAAAACAGATTGAACTTCACTTTTTAAATTGTGTTACAAAACTAATCCTGGACACAAATATCAACCTAGAGACAGACAAGTTTAGCACACTTGGAACTACCAAAAAAACAAAAATTAAAAGCTTAAGTGTGAAGCAACAAATAAGATCTCTAATTAATTTCAAGTGTCCTTTTTTTTATGCTTGACAAAACAGAATGATAGCTTTTGTTACTTCATCACCTTCAGAAATAGAGAAAAATATTAATAAGTAAAAACATTGCAGGTTTAGTTATCTCCAATCTACATGGTATCTGATGTTAGAATTCTCCAAGCTTTTAGAACCAAATACTGTACATCCCTCTCAGAGCTGTATTACCCACGTTTTAAACTCCATGAATTTATTTTACATTCATTATGCAAGATGCATATGTAGTTTCACACTCGTGTAAAATGTCAGTAAACAAAGACACTATTTTTCCTACATTAACTTTGTATTTTGTACCAATACTGAAATTAACGATTTCCCATAGTGCTATGGCATGCTCATATACATGTACTTTATACCTAGCATATCTTGCTAGGTCAGCTTCCTTCTAAAAGGGTCAAACAGGTTAAAGTACATTAATATTACCTACTTCTTGAAGTGAAAGGTTTCACAGAAAAATTCAAACTTGAAACGCAATCTACTAAATAATATATGCTTTAGGCTACAGCTTCCAAGGTACATCTGCTGAAACTTTCCTTAAAAGTCAACATCTAATACATCCTTTCTTCCTCTGTCTTAAGTAAAACACCAGCTATGGCACAATTCAACAGAAGTCAAGCGTACCCTCTGCGCAGAAGATCATGACCTTCAAGTGTTTCTGAAGCTGAAAATTCAGTAATTGGGATACTATCCTTCAACAGAGAAGAAGAGCCTCTAGAATTCTGCAACAAAACCAAACCAAACAAACAAACACACAAAAAACCCAAGCATTAGTTTAACAAAAACAGATCCCTTTGGTATAGGCCATTAGGCCAGGCAAGTGAAACAAAGCCTCCTTCAAGTACTCATATACACGTGTGTGTCCCTGCCCCGCAAAAAACCCCAAATCAAACATCTAAACACAAACCCCACACTAAATCAGAATTTTTTCAGAGTCTGATGACAGTTAAAGGTACTGATCACACGTTTTTTGGATATGCCTGAAACAGCTGAACTTACAATTACCCCTTGTTCATTCCCACTCTAGGCTACAGAGATTGAAAGGAAGACGGCAGGTCATGTTCAGCTGACATGACAGGAAGGCGTATATCTGAGCATTCCTTCATTGACTTCAAAATAGAGATACAATCAAGATGAAAGTGATTTTATCCATGGTTTACGGCTGCCATGAAGAGCACAAGGCATATTGAAGCAGTCTAGTATATCAATTAAGAGAGAAAACAAAGTAAACCCAGTAACTTGCAGCAGAAGACCACAAAAACACACCTCCAATGACTTACTAAAGTAAAGCCATCTTAACCCAGACTACTAATTTCAGGCCAGCTTGCCTGATTTTAGTGAAGTAAATTTAGGATTGTTCATACAAACTGCTCCAGCAATAGGCCAATGTATAATAAATTCTGAAAGGTGGCAGCAGTAATCTCTGACAGGCAACAGTAATGAGTTGTTCAGCACAGGAGTTTCCTCCAGCAGTACTGTCAGATCCAACTGAAAATTCATGCTTATAGTCAAGACCTTTTATACAAACGTGTTAACGGTCACTAATTTAACAGCTATTAGAAAATCCTAAAATACCTGTTACTATATGCATAGAAAGCATACCAACTAACGTACTCAGCTGTTACCAGGCCGTTCTGAGATTGCTCTAAGTGAAACTACTAAAGATACACTACCTAGATGGTGACAACAGGAAAGCAAAAATCAAACGTTAGGAGAAAACCAAAATTACTCCCAAAAAGTAATGCTCTCAAGTCACGCCAGTGCCCCGTTCCTCTTAGGTGATCACATCACAGGACTGAGGGATCACCTCCTGCCACGAGAGTTATCGCGCTGGCTGCAGCTCCGTGAGGTTGAGCATTATTAGAGCTCTCGCCTCCTCATTCACGTTAACCCCCCACTCCCCTTCCCAAGAGGGGTTTTAAACCCGGCCACGCACCCTTCCCCGTTTCCTGGCTCCAAATGTCCATGAAAATACCTAGCGGATACCGGACCGCGCAGGGAAGGACGAGGGACGCCTCTCCCCCAGTAAGGGCCCCAGCCTGGCAGTACGAGCACCCGCCGTGACCACGCCGGACCCCCATGACTCAGCACGGCCCTAGCGTCCCCCGCCCAGTGGCCGCCACCCTGCTGACCCCAAAGACTGAGTAAAGGGCGGGTGAGATAGACAGGCGCCCGCGCACCGAGCCGATCCATCTCGCTCCCCAGCGAGGCCGACCCCCGCCTTAGCGCCACCGCCACCAGCCCGCGCTCACCATCTTGGCCCCGCACACTCAGCCACTTCCGGCTCCTCCCCCTCACTTCCGCTCCGTAGCTGGCACGCTGCGTCAGACGCAATCAAGGGACGGCACCTCTGCTCGCGTGACCGGCGGGGGGCGGAGTCGCGGCTGCCCCGGGCGGGTCGTCTGCTTCTGGCCAGAAGTGGTGTGCGGGGCGACGGTTCTCCCTCTTCCCGGGCTCTTGCTCGTAGGCTGACCACCTGTACCCATATGCCGGGAGAATCTGGCTGTTCTGGTATCACAGAATGCATCAGGTTGGAAGGGAACCTTGAAGGTCATCTAATCCAACCCCCCTGAAGTAAGCAGGGACATAGTCACAGAATGGTTTGGTTTGAAAGGGACCTCCAAAAGTCATCTAGTCCAACCTGCCATTCTTGCACAAGATCAGGTTGCTGAGAGCCTTGTTGAGCCTAATCCTGGAAATCTTCAAGAATGGGGCCTCAACTACCTCCCTGAGCAGTTTGTTCCAGTGTTCTACCACCCTCATGGTAAAGAACTTGTGCCTAACACCCAATCTAAATCTACTTGTAATTTGAAACCATTGCTCCTTATCTTATCACTACACGTCTTCTGTAAACAATCTGCCTCCAGCCACCTTGTAGGCCCCCTTCAAGTGCTGGAAGACAACTATTAGGTCTCCCTGGAGCCTTCTCCAGGCTGAACAATCCCAGCTCTCTCAGCTTGTCCTTGTAGGAGAGGTAGTCCAGCCCCAGGATCATTTTCATGTCCCTCCTCTGGACCCACTCCATCAGGTCCAGGTTATTCAGAGCCCCATCAAGTTTGACCTTGAATGTCTTCCGGCATGGGGCCTCCACCACCCCTCTGGGCAACCTGTTCCAGTATTTCACTACCCTCACTGTACAGAGCTTCCTCCTAATGTCCAATCTAAATCTACCCTGCTTGAGTTTAAAACCATTGCCCCTCATCCTTTTGCTACATGCCCTTCTGAACAGTCCCTCCCCAGCTTTCTTGTATGTCCTCTTCAGATACTGAAATGCTGCTATAAGGTTCCCATGGAGCTTTCTCTTACCCAGGTTGAACAACCCCAGCTCTCTCAGCCTGTCAGCCTCAGAGGGATGTTCCAGCCCTCTGATCATCTTTGTGGCCCTCCTCTGGACTGCTCCAGGAGGTCCATGTTCTTCCTGTGTTGAGGACTCCAGAACTGGACACAGTACTCCAGGTGAGGTCTCATAAAAGCAGAGCAAAGTCTCTCTCTCTTGATCTGCTGTTCACACTTGTTTGATGCAGTCCAGGATACAGTATCACCCAGCAGGAGATGGAGTTGGCTTCCCACAGTAGGCCAGGGAAGCCATATTGTAATGCTAGGGGGTTGTACTTTTCTGCGTTGAAACCATCCTCCCGCAGTGGGCCACAGGCAGCAAAGGCAGAAAGCTTGACTGACCCCAAAATGTCACAGCACTGATGGGCCAAGGTAGTGAAATGAGGCAGCAAAGTTTCATGAGGTAAACACCACCTCAGGAGCTGGGCCAGCTGCAGAGCCTCCCTAGGCAGCACTGCATGAACAGCAGGTGTTGAGGTGCACTGTGTTACCAGAGACCTCAGGCAGCCTTCAGGGCCCTGATGTGTCAGTGATCAACAGGGACAGGTCTGTGGCAGGTTAACCTTTGGAAGTTAGTTTTGTGAAGAGTAGGTAAATGCTGGTTTAGTATGCACATAATAATAGCAATGGTAATGGTATGGTAACAGGATTAATATTAGCTTGCACTTAAAAAAATTTGAAAGACTCCCTGGCAATCATGAGAAAGTTTTCCATTTTGCTACATAGCTTCAGATGTACACCTGGCATATTTGTTTTACATATTTCTTCTGAGACCTGTAGCTCACTCAGTGTTTTTAGATCTTGCCCTGGTGCTACAGGTTCTGCGCATGACAACTGAACACCAAATCTTGCATGAAAAGCAATATTTAAATGCTAACTTTGTATATGTTTTAACGGCACACACAGCTTTTGAAACAGTTACTGAGAACACCATATGCTTTATGCTGACTTTTCTTCTTTCTCAGGCAAAATTAGTTCACCACTTCAAAAAAACCCCACATTCTCAACCAAACTTCTGGCCCTTTGTATTCAGCTCTTAGCTTAAAGCAAAGACTTCAAAAGAATGAGAATGGAGGATTGGGGTTTTCAAGTAATTTTTAGGAAAACGGGTACCACAAAGGTTTCTCTGATCTTATAATTATAATGGGTACTCGGATATTGTGATGCTGAATTCATTATTATAGAATAGATGTGAATACAAAAAACAAATCAAGTTCCTGTTTAACTGCAGCTTACAGAAAAAGCTGGGTTTGTCACTAAACGTATTTATTTATTGACTGAGTTTGTTGATCCAGGATATGACTGTAGAGATGAAACATCTAACTTTCAAAGTAATTCTTGCAGGACACAGACAGGATGCAATCACTCCATGTACATTTTTGACATCACTGCAATCCACAGTCTAGGCTGCATAACATAAAAGAACATACGTTGCAAGAAAGATCTGGTTTTCCTTTAAAGGCTTTCAAGCTAGGGAAAACTTCCAGACATAAACACAAATCACACACATATTTTCTCATCAAATTACCAAGTATTTTCAATTGCAGCAAGGTTTGATTTTTTTTTTTGCAACCAGCTTTGTTTTAATGCTCTCGCAGTGAGAATCCCAGTGATGGATGATTAGAGCAATATCTCATTTCTCTTTGCAGCCCCACTGTAAGCTAAGAGGAGGAACAGGAGCCACTGTTGGGCTGACCAAACCTTTGATCAGAAATGAGAATATGGTGAGCAGTGAATGCCTTGACTGCTCAGAAGCAGTAGGCATGGCTGCTCTCTGTTTTAGACTGCCCCCAGCACTGGGCTCACTGGAGTGCAGAGAGGAGCCTGTAGGCACTGCACCAGGTGTAGCAGCCCCAGCATGCAGGCTCCTGTGCTGAAACCTCCTGCTGGGGAGTGTGGAAGGTCTGGATACTCTGCAAGGCCAATAGTGAGAGGGTAGGAAGTGAGATGCAGTGGCTGTGGAGGAGGACAATTTTGTATGTGAATGCTCTTAGAAGAGTATGTGGACATACTCTGAAATGTGTGGTCACTCTGAAATTAGTGTGAAAATGGCTATTCTCCTCTAAAATAATTATTTCTGTAAAGTTAGGATGATTAATTTTGCATGGTCCTTTTAAAGATACTCTGCAAATTATTATTTTTTAAAGAAAGAATTATTTTTTATCTCTTTTTTTAATAGAAAGTCTGAAATGTGTGAATGTTTTAAGTATTTTCTGGATGTTTTTTACCTCAGAGTTTTTGGAATGTCAAATCTGGTCTTTTTGGTTTAGCTGGGAAACTTCATTGAGGTTTTAAGTAATCCTTAGACCATGGATTCTTTCATCTTTTTTTAATGAGGTAAGTCTTTACTTTTTTTTTTTTTAGGGGAAAAAAAGGCCATTAAAAAAAACCATACTGTTTCAAATGCTCTTTTACCAATTAAATTGGTATTAACAAACATAAAACTTCATTAAACAACATTAGACAGCCTGACTTAAAGCAAATTCCTGTTTCACTTACTTAGCTTTTTCTTGCCTGGATCCCAACATGGCATCATTTCATGAGAGGTCTGTACATTTCTTGTTCAAACCTCAGGGAGAGACTCAGCCAACAGACTCAAAACAGAAGCACAACGTGGCTGGTGGGGCAAAGGCTGCCACATACCAGCCTCCTCTGCCCATAGAAGAGGAGATCTATGCAAGCCAGCTCTCTTCTGGGAACTCCACTGCTATGTTAGAGCAGTTTCTGAGCTAATATATCCTGCCTCTCCACTAAATTAAGTGGTGCTTCTTTCCCATTCCTGGACTTTTTGTGTATAGAGAGATGGAAGATAGAAATACACATTGATTCACACCACATCAATCCTACTTCATAACAGCAGAAGGAGTATACTGTTCAAGGAAACTTGCCTTTGTATTCATGGTCTTTAATATGGATGCAGTTTTGTTGCTTTTCAAAACAGAATTCCTTAGATGTGTCAGTGGGCAATCTGCTCCGAGTACGTGAACCTCTGTCAGAAAACCTTTGTCCTGTGGGACTGGGAAACTTTTTTGCTGGTTTCTGTCAACAGCCAGTTATAACCCGTTAAAGTGAAAGTACTTTTTATTTGCTTTTAATCAAATCAAATAAACACATTTTCTTTGATCTTTAAGAAGTCCTTTCTTGTTAGCTTGCTTTATACTTTTATGTTTTGGCATTCATTGTAAATCTAATTATTTTTAAAGTTATTTTGTTTTAAATTATTAAACCTTTTCTGAATTTAAGATAAACAGGGGCATGTTTTTGCTAAAGAGTAAAAATAAATTTCACACAAAACTGCAAAACGTAGCAAAGATAATAATGTGTAGGCGTCAGAGTGTTCCAAAACAAGACTCTCTAGGGGCCCTTCTGAACACATGGCTACGTTAAAACCATGTTCTGAAAAGGCTCAGGAAACCCCTGACTCTAACCCACCCTTTCCTGAAGCTGGTGAAAGTATTTAGAAAAAAAGCTACTGTTGCAGGGACTGGGGGAAAAAAAAAAAAAAAAGGAGAAGAAGAATCCCACATATTGCCAAAGCAGATGATTCTTTTCCTGTTTGTTTACCAGCAAATCCTACAGTTTATGAGATTTTCTTGAGTTGAAACTTGCCCAACTTCATCATTCAAATTCATTAAGCAGTCAAATAGATGACCAGAAAAGGCACATTTTTATCTCTCTCTGAAATGTAACTGGTTTAATGTGCTGTAGGATCCAATAGGGTAGTAATATGAACAATCCTTCATTTCTTTGTTTGATTTATAAGTCATTAGTTAATTTTAATGAACAGGTAGTATGTCTGTAGAAGTGTCTTCAGTTCCTTTTTTAAGAGGTCAAACAAGGGATACTAATTGTTTTTTAATCCAATTTATGCACTTGGATTACAAAGAAGTCCTTGTTGTCTTGAAGTTATGACTTATTTTGTAGCCTGTCAATGCTTTTGTAGGTCTAGGGCTTCTTTACTTGTAGTAATCTGTTGTTCGGACTCTGAGAAACCTGGGGTTTTCTTTTCTGTGCTCTTTTTTGTGGTCTCAGAAAAGCAGGAGGCTGTAATGGGGAAAACCAGTCACTAGGGGATGCTCAGTAGCCAAACACCCTGGACTTACCTCCTCGGCACTCGCCAGCCTCTTCTGTTCAGGCTGGCTAGGAGTTAGATGCTTGTGACTTATTTCGAGTACTTTTTCTCTTCGCTCGCAACGCTCTGCGAATGATGAAAAAAAAAAAACAAAAACAAGGTCGAAGGATAAAAAACAATGTATACACAGCAGCTGAAGCTACGTGAGCAGTTCCTGGGGGAATGATGGTAATTTTATTTCCCTGTTAAAGGGCTGAATAACTATTTTCAGTAAACTCTATTACCTCCTGGTGACAATATTAAACTAATCCTTCAGCCTGAGTCCAACCTTTACCCTAGCCAGTATTCACGTAGTCAGTACCTCACTGCCCTTTTTTTGACACTGAACCCAAATCCCTCATGAGAAATAACAGAAAAATATTTTTCCCTTCCCTGTTAGCCTGGAGTGATTTGCCTCATAGAAACATAACCACCCACCATGTATAGGTGAGACTAAGAGCACGTTTCCTGTGAGAGTGTCTTCCTAAGGGAAACCTTGAAAATAATTAATAGTAGTCACAGCTGAAAGAATTGAATGTAACATCACTTCCCATTCCTGCTACTGTGCAGGAAAAAAATCACCCAAGAGTTTACCAAAATGCCTGGCAGCAAAAAGGGAGTTTGAGACTGCTCTGACTCATAACCACATCCATTAAGCAGCAAGATAATCAGCAGTCACCTTAATTTCCTGTAACAGCCGAAGACAATGAGGCAATAGTCACCAAACTGAAAAGCTGGCATTTTGCACAGAAAATAGAGAATTTCAGGGAAAGGAATAAAAAAAAAAAAAAAAAAAAAAGGAAAGAAAATAAGAAGGCATCACTAAAAAGAACATTTCTTTTCCCTACAAGAAACTGTGAACAGAAGATTTTCTCCATGTACTTTTTCTGTCAGTCTAAAACCCAAAGTGTGACAGCTTCTAATCCAACCACAATGCACTGCTTAAGAACGTTAAGTCATTAGTCACGTGGATGGCATGATGATGGCTGGCTTAGCAATGGTTAAGGCTCAATCTTCAAAGATAATTATGCATTGAACTTTTCAGGATGTGAGCCAGCTTGCCTAAGTTTAGCCAGCAAAATCAGAAGTGAGTCTAGTGTCTCCTGAATTTTGGCGAAGCTTGGACTTTTATTTTAATCTGATGCCTCATTTCTGCCAGAAAACTGTAGTTTGCTTGCATGTAGGTGAAGAGAAGTTGTAGCTGAGAGTAAAGAGCTTGTATGCAAACCTTGACACATGTAGAGAGCTTGCTTGAATTCAAAAAGGGCTGCACATGGGTGCAACGATCCCACGGAGTGGACCTCTCTGAGTCGTGGCTGGAGCTAAACAGCAATGTTGTTTTTGTACAGAAGAACTATTTTCTTCAGGAAAAGCTTTTATGAAATTCAACACCATGATATTGTAGAGGGTGTTGGCAGTTAATTAATTGTTTCTATGGAGAAAATGTATTGCAACTTTTATTTTTGTTCATTTTTCTGGAAGCTATGATTATACATTTTCCATGGATGATTTTATTCATATTTCCTTACTGCAGGTTTTCCACACAATGGACTTAACTTTTCTTGCTCTTTGTATTGCATCTCTTAATTCCGAGGCTGTACAGCTACTAGTTTATAACATTAATTACTCTTTTGTTATATGTGTGATACTAACAGCTTAAGCCATGCTCCTCTGCTCAAGTTTAGTGTTGAAAGATGCTGAAAGTGTGTAGCTGAAACTTTGCTTTACAGTGAGATATCCTATTAGTTTATATAGCACCGTGAGGAAATGCTTGTGACAGAAACTGTCAATGAATTCAAAGAATGGCAACCCTATACCTATAAGGAAAAGAATGTTGCAGCAGATAGCTTGATACAAGGTTATTTGCACAAAGTTATGGCAGCACATACCTCTACAACCTTGCAGTTTTGTAGAGGGATTTTTATATAACATATTGAACTAATGCTAAAGGGAAAGGAAACCAATTACGATAATACCATCAAGCATATTTATAATTTAGGAATAAATTAGGAACTCCGTTTTTGTAATGTAAGATTGTGAATTGGATTCAGAATGAACTTCCAGGTTTAAAAAAAAAAAAGGCAAATATTTTAAAGAATTAGATTTAGGCTGGAACAAAGAAGATGCAAATTAGCTGTGAAAACTTGTCTGGTTTCTTCTTCAGAAGGATTTTTTTAAGTTGTAAAAGATTGCCGGAAAAACAAACCCCAAGCCATTCATTCAAAGGAGCAAACAGTCCTGAAAGGGTTTGGGAAATATATACAGTGGACATTTCAAGAGAGACTGTCATATCCTCCTCTGAGAGTAAATTTGTGTGAATACCTTTGTGGTGGAGGATCAGAGTGGGCAGATCAAAGTAGTATATGGGCTCAAGGGACACGAGGAGGGGGAAGGGAGGTTCACATAGGATCACATTTGGATTCAAGGGCTCTCCTTGGCTTACTGAGTGCTGTCCACTGGTGTTACAAAGAGTCATGCTCTATAATTATTTTCATAACTTCTTAATAAATTTACATATGAAGTTAATTTAATCCCGTTCCTCTTTCTTCTTCCTTGAGTGTTCTTATTATTCTGGGAGGTTGTGCTGGAGCCTCATTGCTTTGATCGTGAAAATGTCCTATCTGGGCAGAAATCATTCAAAGACAGTTTATACCTGTTTGTTCCAGTATATTTTAGTTCACGTGATTCTTCCCTCATGAAGAGGACATGAAGCCTCCAGGCCATCTGTTCCTTTCATAATCCCAGTAACCCTTCCCAAAACACTCTCCACTTTGTCATTTATTGAACATAAAGAAGTCAGACATTTGTAGAGTGTTTCAGATGAGGTCACACCAGTCCATACAAAGCTATGGTAATATAGTTCTCATATCCATATAGGATCATGTGGGTTTTTTTAGTAGTTGCATCACACTGGTGCTTCATAGACTATTCTCAGGCTTTCTCTTCATCACTGATCTTTAACTGGCAAGTTCCTGGTTTGCTACAGAAAGTCTTGTTCTTAATCTCTAGTCAATGACCTTGTTTTATTCTGTTATTTTTCTATTATTCTAAAGTAATCTGCAGGTTATTAGTCTGATGTTCCTTTGGTTTGACACCTCCTGACTTTCTGGGCTACTATTAACTTTATTAGCATATTTCTACTTGTGGGACCATTAGTTATGGAAATGTTGTATAAGACTTAGGAAGTCAAATATGTCAAATCATCCCATTCCAAGGCACTTCATTACAGTCTTCTCTCTGAGTAATATTTTATTCAAATTTCAGTTCCACTATTAGCACCCTTTTCCTCCATATTAAACAATATTTTTCCTTGTGACATTGCATCAAATACTAAACTAAAATTATGCTAGATGAGAGGTGTGCTTTACTATTTTCAAAGTCTCCTTTATACAATCAAGGAAGGCTATTATATAGCTTTGACACAACCTCCTCTTAGAAAATCGATTTTTTCAGTCTTATGTTATTTTCCAATTACTCAAAGCCTAATTATCCTCTCATCCAAAGTTTATTCTAAAATTATTTATATTGTTAGAATCAAATCTATCCCTTCCATCTCTTTCTTAAATACAACTCCTACATGAACCACTACTCAATAGACAAAACTACTACAAATTTATAAGACTTATTTGAAATCTTTATTTTAAGATTTGTGAATGCTGTGCTGATTATTTGGAAGACGAAAATTACCTAAATCATTAAATTTAGTCTATTTGAGTTTTAAAAATTTTCTACCACCTTGGAAACAGACATTTCCAGTTCTACAGATTTCTTCAGAATTAACATCCAACCTTGCTGCCATGTTGTATCTTCTTATTCTGCTTGGAAAGTGAGACAGAATACTCATTTTGGGCAGCACTGCTCTTGCTAGAAATTGGATCTACACTAGATTTTACAAACAACTGTACCTACATTAAAAATATGATTGTTATTTTTCTAAATGCTTCTGTTTGAGTATAGGAGACTGACTATCCTGAAAAGATGAAAAAAAACCTTTGAAAAAGAGAGGAAGGAAAGTGTCTGGAGCCTTCTCCCCTGGGATATTTCTGTCTAAAGAGCATAAATAAGGATAATGCCCTAAAAGGTGTGCTGTAATGTTGCTTCTCAGTGCACAAGATTTGGCTAAGGGAGGACAGAATTTTCTTTTTCTAGTCTAGAGGCAACATGTGGATCTGCTCTGTGTTCAAGGGAAACAACTTCATTTTTATTAAATGCTGAGAAGTAGCATTGGGATTGGGTGGTAATATGTTTCAACTATCCTCCCCCTCAGAACAGAGATATTTCTTTCTTATTTCACAAGTCACAAAATTATGTTAAAGAATTATATCCATTGTGTTCCCAAAGCCCCTCAGATAAGCATTTCCCCATTCTTTATTAAATAAAGAAAATATTATTGACATCAGGAGTAAAACTTTAGCATTTTGTGTTACCCATATTTAGGTCTCTCTGCCAACACATTTTGGTTATTCCTTGAAGCAGTCCTCAGCTCCAACCTAAAATATATGCTTCTGCACTTTTCCTGGATGATTGTCAAAGACAAATTAAAAATTGCACTCTGTTCTTGAGTTATGTTCCCAAAAGTCTACTAAATGGAGACCACCAATTCCTTCATTAATAATCTCAACTAACTTCTTACTAATCTGACAGTGAGAGGCTAATGCACTAATCTACTGTTTCCATGGCACGTTTCCCCAGGCCTGTTCTGGCAGTTTTCCTTAGCACCTTGTGAAGTTATTCATCCTTCATTTCATACCCAATGCTCTTGCTTTCTTTAGCCTAATGACAGATATTATGAAAAAAAATCTGTTGTTAGTCAATGTCTTCATCTGCTCTGCTTCCAGCCACAACTCGCCCATGTTGTTGGGACTGATAATTTATTGAGTTTGCTATTTCTGTGGTTTCCACAAAAGCTGCCCCAGATTCCAAAAAAAGAAGAGAATTCCTCTGAATGTAGATTACAGAGATAAGGAGCATGAAATGATGTGTTTGGCCTTCATTCTAGATAGACTTATCTATTATTAACCTCTGTCTGGCATATTTGAACATAATAAGAGGTGAATGGTAGGTGATAAGAAAGAGAAGATTTCAGGATTAATTCTGTGTTCAAAGGATTTTACATATGTCCTACTCCCCCACATCCTTTCCTAGCAGTTTAAAATCATTGCAAGCTACTGACCTGTTGTAAGTAAAACATCAATACGATAGTCTTCATAATATTGTTAACATAATTTCATCATTTGGAGAATTATGGAGGAACTCAATACATTTATTTGGAAGTAAAAAACTGCAGCAGGAATCATGGAAGAGGGACTCCTTGAACCTGTATCTGTTTATTCACAACAAAATATTAGAGAATATGGCTGTCTTATAGCCAAAAGAAGGATATTATGTGCTTACCTACTGGACTATGGAAGGTAAAAAACATTTTAATATTGTCTCCCTCTCATATTTTTTTTTGCAATTTGTTGTTGTTTTTTTTTTATTTTATTTTATTTTATTGTGGCAAAGTCTAAGCCACTGACCTTGCAAAATATGTTATCAAAATTTTGGAAAACACATCCTATTTTGTCTATGAATTCTGTGAATGCAACAAGGGCATCTTTTTCTTGAAACTTTGAGAGTTCAGGGAGTCAGTGTGTAAAATGGAGTCATGACACCTCATTGGGAAATCTCCCTGCATTACCAGGTCACCCCTACAGCCTCTTACTTTCTTTGTCTTTTCCTGAGTGAAGAGCCTTTTGCTTCTCTTGCAATATGTATTCTGCTTTGCCTTTCCTCCTTACAAGCAGTGAAATCCATATCACAGGTGTATTTTACGAGGTTTTTTCCCAACCCAAGCAGGAGAGAATCAGAAGAGGAAAACAATAAAGATGTAAAATAAAACATTTGCTTCTTGCCATCTAGGTGATTGTACAGACTCATTTATAGCAGGCTATGCACCTTAACTGCAAAGTTTATAGGTAGGTAATGTTTGGTCCTCACACTGCAGCCTCTTCCTTCCTCTCTGCATTGCTGTTCCTTGGAGCTCACAATGTGTCTGCATTTTCCTAAAAAATCAGTGCATCTTCCTCTCCAGGAAGTGGCTTGTTCTTTTATAGCAAAGCCAATCTTTGTCCTCTTTAAATGCCCTATATCCTCTGCTGTCTAGGGACAACACCCCTGAACACATCTGTCTAGACACACTAGAGACTGCCTTCCCTCTTCCTATACTGGAAAACTCACATTCCTTTAAAACAGACTTTACAGCAAACTTCTTGTGTCTATTCAGGTGGAGAACTGTGATTTTGAAGAGTATTTGTCCTTACACACAGTTGTTTTCATAAACATGAAAATGTAATATGAACTGTAATTTTCCTAAGTTAGCCTGTATGGGTCACTTCTCATTCATTCTTTCCCATGCTATAAAAAACACCCCAAACAAAATAAAATACATCATAGTATTTTCTAAGTAAGCTGGATCCTAACATTTCAAAAATAAAGGACAAACTATTAGTTCCCTGTTGATTCTTTGTGGCCCACTGGTAGGGAATGTGGGGTGTCCTCTAAATGTTATTTGATAAAAGCTGAGGCTAGGCACCCTGCTGTTTTTAAGGATCACGCTGAGACAAACTGCTGGTAGGATATGCAAGACAGCAGATTTGTTTATCCTTATTTCTCCGCTCACATCCCTGAGCACACATGGTTGCTGTTTTTGTTTTGACTAATTTTGACTTTTTTAAATGTGAGAAAAGTGGTTAAAATGAGGTAATCCCTGTCTGAAGCTGGGACGCGTGTGAAAGAGTGGAAATGCTGACAGGCCTCTCTGGCTGGAGCAGTGTGAATAGCTGTCCTCCAGGGCTAGTTGCTCTCCTGCCCTCCCAGTCCCATTCATTGCATTGTTCTCAGGGAGGAGGAAATCAGACAGCAGTGTAAGGAAGCCGGCATGCTTCATACACACTGGTTCAGTGGGTTTGTCCAAGACCTTGTAGCAGCCCAGAATGTGGTGAAAAGCTAGACTGATATATTTGGTGCTCTTATCTGCTTGAATCTGCCTTATGATTTTCCCAAGACCCAAGCAGTGTGGGGTTTAAACTTCTTAAATTATAACCCATCATTAAAATGTACCATCAACAAAAATGGATTTTGATAACTTTTTCTTTTTTTGATCTTGGATTTTACTTATCCTTGAATGTATAGGTTTCAGTGGTTTCTTCAAATAGAAATGATTTTCTTCTTAAGAAAAGTCAGGAGGTGAAGTTTGTAGACCATAAACTCAACCTTTAATGTTTTTGTGTCATTCTGAGTAAGTGATGTGGATCTACAACGCCCTAGACATAGACTAAGAAGCTCCTGGGGATAGAGACACATGCTTATAAGACTGTAAGTAATACTGTGGTAGAACATGTGTACATCATCATTATGCTAATTAAATTAAGCCAGGCTAACTGTAATTCCAGGAAGAATGTTGGAGTGGAAGACATTAGAAGAGAGAGCTGAGGCAGGGCTTTCTAGAAGCATGGTTAGGAAAATAGATGTGGCAGCACATAGTATGTTGATGAATTAATTTGCTTTTTGGGAGAACTCCATGCATTTATATGAGTGATAAAGTAGTTGGAAAACTGTTTTGCTCTAAGATGGATTTTTTCTTTTACTGAACTCAGGGTTGTGCTAGAGACTCACTTTTCCTTTACTTATGTATTGCTTCAGTACTGCATCACACCTGGAGAAGTAATCACATTTGGATGTGTGGAAAGTGCAGGAAGATAGGCCACTAGTTGCAAATACAGAACACAGCATCTAGTACACTTCATATGGAAGAAGTCGTGTTTCGTTTTTGTGGTGATCCTGGCATTAAAAGAGCACAGAGCAAATTGAAGAGTGCAAGGGATTTGTGCTGTTTTGAAGAACTAGCAAAGATCTCTGTCTATATAAGCAGTCAATGTACTTTTCCTAGGACAATTCCAAAGATATTTTTTCCCAACCCATCATTCATATTTAACCCAAGTTTAATTGGAACCATTTGTTTTTCATCCAGAAGTTTATTTCTTGGAAGTCATTGGGACAGACTTGTGATTGTAATAATCTAGGGTTTTAAATACAGAGATTACAGTGTGTTTTTGTCAATGTATTATTTACAACAGTGCCAAAAACATAAACAAAAAAAAGCAAACCCCCCTGAAACAAATAAAAAAAAATCACCCCCCCAAAAAAACACTTCACCAATTGCAATTATTGAGAGATTGAAGAAAAGAGACATCCATTTTACTTCTTATTCTGCTCTGATTAATTCTACATCTGAGGGCTTCTGGCATGAGGAAACAGTTTTGCATCATAGCTTCCTGGGTGAGATTCTTCTAAGCAAGTGCAGATGTCTATATGGTAGATGTCTACCCTGGAGCTAAACCTCCTAGCTTTGCTTTCAATGATGCTCTTATGGCACATTTTGTCTTAGCTAAGATGCATGACTCAGAACTTAAAGAGCTGCATCCTCTCCTTTGCCCAGTTGGAATCTACTTATTAACTTCATTTTAGTGTTATATGAAGGACTTACAAATATCTAAGTATTATTAGATTTTTCCTGTTACTTGATAAATCAACAGATGATTTATAGTGAGATTAAGTTATTTGCCCCAAATCACAAAAGAGCCTATAAAAAATGTCAGAAGTGACAAATGGTCTCCTTGGTTCCAGTCTGGCAGGCTAGACTAGGCATCCTTCTCCTCTTCAAGTATTTTTGAGGCTATTTATAGACACTTTATCTCTCTACATCATGGAGCTATATTTATTTCTTGATTCTGTTTCAGGAATAATTCAAACACATGCTTAAATGCCACTGAAACTAAACTTCATTTTATCGTCTCATTTAGCTGTTTCCCTACATTGTGTTCTTGTCAAGATCTCGCAAATCATAGAATAATTAAGCCTGGAAGGGATGGTAGGACCTCATTTGGTCTAAATCCAGTCCCCCACTCAAAATGGGCTTTGAAATTACATGTTGCTCAGGGCCTTGAGGCCTATGAGGATTCTGTTCCTGCCTCTTCTCTCACCTGAGCATCTCAGTAGGAATTTTTTTTTCCTTATATCTAACAAAAGCTCCCCAGCTACAGCTTGCCTACCTGAGAATAAACTGTTTTCTATAACCACTGATTAATTAGTTGTAGACAGCAATCAGACCTTTTGCTTAGGCTTCTGTTCTCCAAGCTGAATGAACCCAGTTCTCTCTACCCTCACTCCCTATGTCATGTACTCCATCCCCTTAAACATTTTGTATCTTTTCTCCCGGTCTTGCTTTGGTTCTTCTGTGTCTTTTGAACTGAGGATCCTTAAAATGGACTTAGTCCTTTAGATTCTATGATTCTATGATTTATCTCATAAATGCTGAGCAGAGCATGAAAACCACTTTCCTCAGTCTGCTGGCTGTGCTCTTGTTAATGCAGTGCATGGTTATTATTCAGGGAGTGCACAGGAATGCTGATGCAGAGGAGGCAATATAGAAGAGTAGACATATCACTACGCATGTCCTGTTTTTATTCATAGCCATGTGAGATCATTTCTGTTTTGTTACCTGAAGGCTGACTCCTGCCACAGGCAAGAGTGAATCCACATTGGGAAAAGTCCACAAATTCAGCAAACACTAACTGCTTTTGACCTTTGTTTCCAAAACCTTTCTTGTTTCAAAACTGTATTTGAGAAATTATTCTGTAGTTTGTCTCTGATTAATGCAATGTATTACTTTAATGTATGGTTTCCAAGAGTCTCAACTGAACAACAAATTGTTCTCATTAGCATTTGTGAAAGATGCTGAATGCTCTGAGTAAGGGTTGTGCTCAGTGGAATTTTGGCAAACTCAAGTATCCCAGGGAAAAATCCCATTAGATTTGGGGATTCACACCAGAAAAAAAAAAAAAAAAGTCTTCATGGTGTAGTTTCACTTTTGACTGATACAACATAGTTATGTCAGAGTATAAGTGCTGAGCAGAAGACCAAACCATTAAATCAATGAGAAACGATGCTGCTCATCTTTTTATATAGGTGCTGGGTAGTGATGGCTTCAACCTCTTTGAAATGCAAAGCTAGAGGAAAAAAAAATGGAGAAAACAGAAGGAGAACAATAGGGCAGAGCTGTGGGTGACAGCATCTTCCAGCAGATGTAGATAGCTGGGAGATGGGAAGTGCAGAGCACTCCACCAAGTGCATCTGCCATGTGGTTCAGACACACCCTTTGATATCACCTGCAATCCTACAACTGGTCAAAGCCAAAACACATCCTAATAAGCTTTACCATGCCCCAGACTCTTGCTGATTTTCTGCCCAGTGTGTACAAGATTTTCCTAAATAAGTCTGTGAAAAAGTGTGCAGACTGGAGTGACACGTGCCCTACTGTACTTCTGTACACTCTACTGTACTTAAGAGTGTAAGTTTAAGTTTCTACCACTAATTATTGTTTTCATCACTTAAGTAAATTTCCTTCTCTTTTGGATGACTTGGCAAATGTTTAAAACTCTTTTAGGTGCTTAACTTTTCTTTAAACACACTTATTAATTTTTGGTGGTGGGTTTAGTTATTGTTCATAGCCTTTTGTGGTCCCTGACTGACATTTCCTATTATTTAAACAGCTAATTAGCTGTAATTTATGAGGTGTAAATGTGTTTCCATGCTTTGACAGGCCAATGCTAATCTCTAAACTTCAGTAGCATGTAGGAATTTATTGCCTGTTAATTATGCCCTAGGGCATAGTGACTTTTAAAAGTGTAATAACAATCATCATGCCTCCTTGTATAGCTATATAAATACATATATATATATTACTCCAGTGCTTGTATTGTTGTACCATATGTCTAGTTGGCACTATACTGTCAGTTGGTTGGCAGGCGTTCAAAACTACACTGATTTTTCAAACAAGGTGGAGTTTCAGATATTAATACTAATATAAAATACAAAGATGTTTTGTAACACTTCTGTCTACAAGTGGTTGCTTTAAATGGCTTTACTTTTTTTTTTTTTTAATTCTGTTTGTCCTAATGAACAGCAAAAGTGCCAGATTGTGTGGATGTTACCTGATTTTACTCATTATGTGTAAAGCCCTTCACATTCTGTTGCTTCTGTAAGGGCTTGTTTGGCATTATCCTATATTCTTTTGATATTTTCTATGTTCTGTGTCAGCAGATGTGCTTCTCCATGTGTGACTCAGTGATAACACACTGAGTTTTCACTTCACTTATCAACGGATTCGCCATTATGTCATAAATGCTGAATGTTTTGTGGGATCTTATTCAGCCACCCACTCTTTCTTCCACAGGGTTTTTCTCAGAAACACTAAAATTAGTCAAGATTCCTTTTTTTTTTTTTTTTGTGGCTTGAAATATATTTCTTAATGTGACTGTGAAGTCATGCAAGGATTCATTATTAGTTTATGGCAAATTTACTATCAGTTCTCTTTGTTTTCTAAGCTGATACACATCCTTCAAAAACATACCAGATGGAAAAACATGAAGGGACTAGAAGAACGATACCATGCTCATAGTGGTGAATATTTTAGTCAAGGACTTCTGATGCAAGTTTCTGTAGTATCAATTTAATGCATTGCTTACACATTTTGGAATCCAAATGTGATTCCCTTAAAACTCCTAAGGAAATGACTCTATAACTGTGAGTGATTAGATACAATATATAGAGAGAGTGTGTGTGATTGGAAGGGGAAGCAGTGTCCTTGATTGCACAGTTATATTCTGTTTGGGCCCCATTCCCAAGCATCTAAAAATATGCTGTGCTGATCCCTTTGATTCTGGTGCTATATCCTACCTCTTACTTCAGCTGCCACTTCCTTTTGGCTTACCTTCTTTGCGTTCTGACCCCACAAGATACACTGTTTAAAATTGCTTCAACCATAGATATCTAAAACTAGACACCCAAGTAGGTAACTGTGTCCTGTTATTGCAAAGGAGGCAGAACATTTGTACCTTCCATTAACTTCATTGAACAATGTCAATTCTTAGCACCTTTAGAGTTAAGGAAGTGTATTTTCATGCTAAGAACCTAAGTGAACTTTTTAACCCATGTCACTCTTAGGAGTCAGGCAGAAAACACAATACATTCTTCATATTAATCCTTCCACAAAGTAGATTGTGCCTTTGGTTTTTGTTCAGGAAAAAAACAAACACACCACATTTCAACGGCAAACTTATGTTCCAAATAATGGCACGTTCCTACCTACTTATTGTACTGCTGCTGTAGAAGGCATTGGATAGATGGATTTCAATGGGAAAAGGAGTGCAAAGAGAGACTTGCTAAAGGCTTTCCAAAGTGTTCACAGATATGCTGCACATTTTTGCATGTCTTACAGAGCATATAGAAATGCAACATTTTCATAGGCAGATAGACTTTGAACAGTAAGTTACATTCTCTAAAACAAAAGGAAATAGGGAATGAAATCATATGGAATAGTAAATAATACAGGCAATCTGACAGTAAAAATGGTCAACAGGAGATACTGAAAGTCTTTAAGAAGATTTTCCCTAATTTCTTCTCACAAACACACTTTTTGTATCACATGAAAAAAAAGGCTTTCAGGAGGGTTAGAGAAATGTCATGCTTTTGCAGCCATATTACAAGACAGAAGATCACATCTCATCTGTCCTGAGGGACAACTGCAGAGGGAGGTTAATGCAATGAGCTTCTGCACTCTGTGAGCTGGAGAATATCTCATACTGTCACTGGACATGGCTGGAGTTGGCAGGGTTGGTGTTTGAGTGCAGCAAGGCTGTGTACATTTTACCTGACCATTAGCTGAGGAAACAAAACCCTCTAGTGTTCCTAAGAGGTCTGTTTTCACTCTCATCTAATATGATTTTTATTTATTTTGTGAATGGTCTGTGAGTCTAAGATCAACAAATTACTACATTTAGTAGCAGGAATGGAAAGGGCAATTCTACTGACACTGTGTGGGTTGGGATGGAGGAGTTTTTGCACTTCTCCTCAAGTTGCTTCCTCATTAGCTTAACAGTTTCCCTGCTGTCACCAATGTATCTATGTTTACAGTCTTTTCCACTATTGCAGTCTTATCTCCTGACATTACTGTCATCTCTCGCTTCCCTGACACTTCTTCTCAAGAAGTGAAGTAACTACTACACTTACTGATCATCGGAGATGATGTTGTTGCCTAATTTTGTGGGCAGGCAGCTTACATGCCAGTCTCTGCAAGTCTTGACTGTCAGCCCCCGCTGCTTTCTGAAAATCAGTATACTTCCAATTAAGCACTTCACTGATGGTAATTCTTGCTGTGATGGGTGCATCCATTCCCTCACCAAATTAACACTGTTTAGCAAGGCAACACTTTTCTCTGTATTCTCACAATGTAGAAACTGAGATTTGGGTCTGGGATCTCACTTTTCTCATGCTCCAAGTATGATAATGATATCGACTGTTATCACTGCATTACTGATGCTTTCTGTCTCTTGTGCAAGGGATACCCCATGATGATTTGCTTCCAGCCTGTCTTCTTTACTTCTGAAGCATATGAAGCTTAATAATGAAGCTTAATAATGATACTGATGTCCCTGAGCAGGTGTGTTCAGACACATTGCTTGTATTTGTAAGTAAGTTTTAGTGCACTTCTTTCTTTCATGAATAAGCATTTGGCACAGTGTGGCTTATTGATTGCCAAGATCCTGCAAGGATACAGAAGCCCATCATGTAATGACTGTATACAGCCACTTCCAGTGCTCTGTGGAGATTCTACCAGCTCATCCACTGAAGTCCATGAACCCAGAGGAAAATCCATCAGTAGTCCATTACTTCAATGAAACTTTGATACATTGCAATAAAGGTGGGGGTGTAATAACGCTGATAAAAATTAAAAACAACAAACTAATACAAACATCAGGCAGTTAAGTGATAAGAACATATTACATATGCCCTTCAGCTGAGATATGCTGTCAGCAGAGCGGGATGGGTAATTGCTTATCCTTTTCTGTAGTTACTGAAATCTAGGTTTGCTATAACCTGTTTCAGTTATATAGCACAGAGGTTGTGGTTTGCCTTTCAAGAATGGCTTTAATTCTGGCCAGTTGAATAAAATCATGCTGAATAAAAGTCAAGCTAGGTTAAGAAACTGTTGGACATGTGCAACATGGGTCATGGATGTCCCCAGTTCTTTCTTGGCAGGAAGGGGATAAATAGCTTCTGTTCTTGACCTTTTTCTTCACAAAACAAAACAAACCAAAACTCAAACATTAAGCAGGTATTTTGAAACAAACCAAACCAAACCAAACCTTTTTATATACATTTTGGTAATGTTCCTAAATCTTCTCCTGTCTTATGTTGGTAACGTGTTCTGCAAGTTCTGCTTACAGTGCTCAAGGGTGCATTATTAACCACTATGAGCAAAATGAAAATATAACTTCTTGCTTTGTTTTTTCTATCAACTTCCAGCTGTCTGAGCAGAAGAAATAGTTTTTAATATAGGTTTCCCATATTTCTTCTTATCAAAAACCTATACTGACAAAGGATTGGTTCATCTGCCTGCTATTAATCATCAAATCACCAAATCAGCTGATTTTTCAGAGACTATTTTTAAGTCTTTCCTCATTCTACAGCATTAGTTTCTCTAATATTCTTTGATTCTGATACTAGTCTTTCCTTTTTTTCCTCCTCTGATTTGTTAATGACTACTTCCATTTCTATAGGAATCATATTACTAATTTTTTTTTAATGCCTTTGTGCCCAGGGCCACTTCTGTCTGTCAATACACTTCATGTTTTCTTTTTTAATTACCATCTGGAAACACCTAGTAGAAAACCACAAAAATTAAGTATCACCATATTCTGGAGCAGTGATGGTGATATAGCTTTGAGGAAGTACTCTGTAAAACTATTAAAAACATTTTAAAGGCTTAAATATTTAAACATTAATATTTAAAAGGGTGAAGTGATTTATGACCTGGACATATTTCTTCTGTAATTGCAACAACTAGAAAGAGAGATTGAAGAAAAGATAAATGTGTGGTTAGGATACGTTAGCCCGATGTCCTGGGCTCTCTTTGCTGTTCCATGAGAGATTTTTTTTTTAATTATACAGAGATGTCATTTAATCTTCTTGCTCTTCTATTTCTTTCCAAAAAAAGAAGGAAGATGCCAAGGCCCTGTCAGCTGATACTAGTAGCTTTGAACCTTCAATAACCATTCCTGATTTCCCAGCAGGTATAGCTTAAATTTAGATAGAACAGTGTGAAAGAAATAGAACAAATGAAAGGAAGCAGTAGCCTTTCTAAACAAAGAAGCAGTTAAAAGTCTCAATTAAATAAGAACCAAAGCACTAACAAGAAGAAAGAAGGAGAAATATATGGAAAACCTCATCAAAGAAGCCATACTCCTTTGTGAAGAAAAGTGAAATGGTCTTTCAGATCTTCTGACTGGTGAATTGACAACAAACAAGATGAGTCCTTGTAAATGTTCAAAACAAAACAAGCAAACAGCACTCCAAACAAACAACCACCAAACAAACAAACCAAAACAACAACAGGGAGAAACTATAGGCATAACACTCTTTAAGAGTGCCAACAGAAAATGAAACACTCTACTAGGCACTGTCACAATTCCCAGCACAATGGAAGTGAAAGATGCCAAAAAAAAAAGTCAACCCCCCAAAAAACCCAAACAACCAAATTAGAAAGGTGCAGGTGAAGACTAACTTATGGAGAAACACTTAAAGGTCCTGATGGTCATGATGAGGAAATGTCATTAAGTCTCTGTTCTCTGAAATAAAAGGAAGTTGTAAACACAATGACAAAGAAAGGTGACCAAAGTGACTGTGGCATCTGAGTGTGTGCTATACTCTGTTCATAGGCAGACAGGCCCTCTGCAGTATTATCCAAAGCAAAATAAAGGAAACAACTGCTGACAAAAAAGGGAAGCACAGATTGAATATCAAAAAGGAAGATCAGTTCTTCAACCACAATTCCTCAAGCTACTGCCTGTGGGTTAATTTTGATCCTGGAAACAGTAAACCACAGAATGATTTTAATTTCCGTATCTCAGCCAGAAGAACACACATGTACACATTCTTCACTCAAACAGGCAAGCCAAATGAATTATGGAAAAACAAACATGAAAGCAGTTTAGCTAACTTTTCACTGAATTAAGTGAAAAGTTCTGTAACAACCCTACTAGCAATTGTCTTTAGATATGCCTTTTTTCTAAAAGGCTGGGTATTCTTTCCATTAACAAAAGATTGACAAACCCTGAAAGAGAGTTTTAAATGGGGGGGAGAGAGGGGGAGGAGGAGGAAGGTAATACAAGGTGTTTCTCATTCTGGTTTTAGGTATAAAGACATCATTTAGGCAACCACCACCCCAATATATTTGGGGATATCTTAGGTGCTATGGTATGCCTTTGTAGCAAGAAACTTCATCAAGGGTTTATGTAAGGTTTTATGTAAGGAAGTAGAAGTTGCATCCAATTTAGGTTTCAGCAAGAGTAGAAATCAGTATCTGTTACTTACCACTTCTGGTTTAAATTGTTGCTGACATCACTGAGAGAAGAAGCGTAAATGAAGACAGAACAGGCACTGCTAGAAAATCTTGATTGCACTGGCAATACAGCACCACAAAAAAAGGATAGGAGAACCAGTATCAGAGCTTTTAAACACATTCTCTCAGAAAGGAAAAAGGTTCAGAAAGAGTTTCAGTTTTCATGCCTTCTAAGATGTATGTTTCTATTGACAGCAAAGCAGCTGCATTCACCATCTTCAACCAGAACTGGTTGCTAAAAGAGACAACCTAAAGGCCTTCCAACTTAGCTGCTGTTCACCTTTGCTTAGGAGAAAATACAAGAAAAAAATTCAAAATTTATATCTCCACAAACCAAAAGAGCCTGAAAGGTAGATACTCCTTGTGGAGACCAGGCAAAGTCCCTGTACTGGTTGCAGTAGGGCAACTTAGATCAGAAATAGTTTCAACTAGTCTACTGTTTCCATATCCAGGCTGGTTTTATTGAGTCAGTTCAAAGGTTAACAATATCACCAATGTGATTTGAGGTCTATCTGTATCTACTGGCATGATGGTGGTTGTGTCCTGTCTTTGGTTCCCGTGGCTTGTGTTTACTGTCAGCTCACTCCAGGCCTTCAAAAGTGTGCAAATAGTAGAAAATATTGATTACAAGAACTTAGCCTAAATCTAGGTCTAAATACCTTTGAAAGTAAATTGCTTTAAAAAATCAGGTGTTAAGCGGTATTAAATTACACACATTTTTAAAGAATTCAGCAGTGTCTTAGCTAGAAGATAGAAAGTTATGAAACACGCTAAAAAGGAAAAAGGAGTCTGGGGCCAATTCAGTTATCCAGCCATTGTACAAATGCCAGGGAATCCCTCCTGGACTATGGCCATTTCTCCTGAGAGACCTGGGCATGCTGGCTCTGTGCCACCTCTGTGTGGACAGCTCACATGCCCCATATTAATACTGATGGGATTAGACACCTGTGTTTGGCAAAAAAAAAAATGAGTGTTGTGTGTGGTCCGGAATGGCAGGGATGGTGAAGGAACATGAAGTATCTGACTGAAAGATTCCTCTTCTCAGCAGGGCTCAAGGGAGAATATTTCACATCACAGGTCTTCAAGGAGCACTTCATCCTGGACAGGCAAGGCCTGTAAAGCCTTTTCATGCCCTCAGTAGCATGCAGTCACTGAGAAGTACATTTCTGGTATGTATTTCCACAATGTCACAAATGTTCATCTGCTGATTTTTTTTTTTTTTTAAGTATCAAGATCGTTACCTGGAAGGAGAGACAGAAATGTAACCAAGTACATTTTCTGTGGGACACAGAACTAAGCATTCACTTTCAGATCCACGTATTTGTTTTTTAATAGACTAGAGTTTTGCAAACACATTTTTGTTTCAATTGTGTAGCTGGTTTCTGAAAGGGTATGGAATTTTGGTGGTTGAAAACTGTTTCAGTTACATTTTTAGAGGTTTGTCTCCTGGAATAGCTCTCTGTTTTGGTTTGGTTTTGCAATATTACATTCTTCTTTTCTGCAGATAGCACTGATCTCTTTTCTTGGCAAGGTGAAACAGAACTAGTTTTCATTCCCTGTAGTCACAAGCCTCACATTACAAATTTCTGTGTACATATTGTGTGAGAGAACAGAAAATCTCCAGTAAATCCAGCTTTCAAAATGCAAAAGTTTTGTACATAATGCTTAAAATAACTTACCAAAATCTGTGAGTCAGCCTATGCTCACAACTTCACGAGACTGGGAAGCAGAACATTCAATGACTTCTTTTCTGAGTAAATTCCTCTAAAATATCTGCTGTAAGTTTGGCAATCATACACTGGCAATAACAGGGGAAAAAGAAAAGAAAACAAAACAACAAATTGTATTCAGTGTTTCAACAAAACTGCAGTGAAAAGGAGTGGTGGTTTTGTTTTTGCATGTTCAACTAAAATGAGGTAAACCTGGGGTAGGTATAGGGAATGATTACTAGGTGATTCCTGTCCTATGAGAGGAGGCAATTATAGTCAAAATAAAGTTGATTCTATGTCTGACATAAGTATTTGTCAAGGAATAAATACCTGGAAATAGATGGCATTTAAGCCTGAAACACAAAGCAAGCATAAACCCAGAAAATTACAAACTTGGCAGTAATTCACTTAGGCTAGAAATTTGAATAAATTCTCTAAAGTAGGGGAATAAGGTTCTTCAGTAGCTTTTCTTTAGAGAGATCTGGGACAGCAAAAAATCTAAGTAATAACATTGTTTTATAAAGAGATTAGAGTTGTATGAGCAACCAGTGTATACTTACACAGTTCCTACCTCACCAAAAAGGATTCCTCCTCCCTTTGGAATCTGTTGATCAATTTTAATTATAGCTGATATAAATATATTTTAAAGGTGGTTATATTCCTACAGTTTTCATTTAAGTAGGGGATAGTTAGAATACAGAATCATAAAATCATTTAGGCTGGAAAAGACCTTTAAGATCACCCATCCAACCACTAAGAACAGAAAAAAAATAGAAAGGGGTAGATTCAGATTGGATGTTAGGAAGAAGTTCTTCACCATGAGGGTGGTGAGACACTGGAACAGGTTGCCCAGGGAGGTGGTAGAAGCCCCACCCCTGGAGGTTTTTAAGGCCAGGCTGGACGTGGGTCTGAGCAACCTGGTCTAGTAGTGTGAGGTGTCCCTGCCCATGGCAGGGGATTTGGAACTAGATGATCCTTGAGGTCCCTTCCAACCCTAACAATTCTATGATTCTACTAAGTCCTCCCCTAAACCATGCCCCTAAGCACCACATCTACAAGTCTTTTAAATAATGACAGTGATTCCACCACTTCCCTGCAGCAGCTTCTTTCAGTGATTGTCAGCCCTTTCAGTGAAGAAATCCTTCCTAATGTCCAACCTAAACCTTCCCTCGTGCAACTTGAGGCCATTTCCTCTCCTCTGGTCACTTGCTACTTGAGAGAACAGACTAACAACAACTTCACTATATGCTCCTTTCAAGTAGTAGTAGGAAACAATAAAGTCTCCTCTCAGCCTCCTTTTCTCCAGACTAAACAACCCCAATTCCCCCAGCCACTCCTCAAAGGACTTGTTCTCTAGACCCGTTACTAGCTTCATTGCCCTTCTCTTGTTCCCTGTTCCAGCAAGGTCTTGTAGTGAGTGGCCCAAAACTGAACAGTGTTAAAGTGTGGTATTATCAATACCAAATACAGTGGTAAATCACCTCTCTAGTCCTGCTGGCCACGTTATTTCTGATACATGCCAGGATACCACTTACCTTCTTGGCCACCTGGTTAGAATGAACCTATATGAGAACCAACTGAGGGAAAGGCTTTTGTGTGAACCCAGACCTTAGTTACCCAACGTGGGCTTCCTAGGGCATTTAAATGCCTGATGAATGCTGACCCATGGGAAAGGCATGGAGCAGAGCTCACACTTTCTCAAACATAGAAACCTCAAGATAAGTAAAAAAACAAGTTGCTGTAGTTCCTGTGGTCACAGCACTACATTTCAGTCACCGATACGTGCTGAAAGGGCTTAAACAATGTGCCTATCTGCAGAAGGAATAGTTTTAATGATTTGACTGAGAGAATTAATTTTCAGACCCCATTGCTTGTGCTGTGTGAAATGAGACATCTCATTTCCTCCTCACATGGCACTTAGAATTAGAACATTTGGCCAGATTTACCCCTCCCAGACCAGACAAACTGACACTTTCAACTTACAGTGTTTGAATGAGATCTGTTACTAACAGTAGGTTGGTTGATTTTTTTTTGACCCCTATTAATGATAAACAGTTACAAAATTGTCCCCATATATATGGACTGATTATTTCAAATATACTGAATTTTTTACAAAGTTTTTAAGTTCTGGGAAATTGCAAGTAGAGGAGAGATTGCCTCTTGGGTTTTTTTATTTGACAATTATGAAATATTTCTGTGGCAACTTCAACAATAGCTTTCATAAAACAGGAAAACAAAGAGTTTATTTTTAGGCTCTTTTGGTATATCCTATCCTTTAGGACTGTGCCTATTTCCTCTCTTAACAAGCCTCATCCATCTCACCAAAATAATGGACATCGTAACTCCATTGCTGTCTGAATCCAGTGTAAAGCAGCAGATGACTAGCCAGTTCCCAAGGTTCTAAATTCACAAGCATGCTTTGTATTTGTATATATGAGAAGGCTGGACACACAGACAGGTGGGTACAAGGAAGGGATCCCTCTCATTTCCAACTTGTTCTGAACATGGGCTAACATGATATTCCATGGCTTGATGATAGATGTTCCAGTAGGCGTCTTCTGATATCCAGTGACCAGCCACCATCAGAGAGGCAGGAGAAACATACTTGTGACATTACAAATTTACTTCTCTTGCCAACCCTGAAAAAACCTTCAAAGCAGAAGGTGGCTGGGGGGTGCTGAATGCACTCCTGTTCTCCGAGAGCTCATGACAATCTTTCTGTTGTTACCACTTCTGTGTCAGAAGCACTTGCTGTTTCTCAGAATACTTTTGCCTGGGAAATCTCAAAAGTAGAACCTGGTCTCCTCGTGCTCCTTCTCCCAGTGAGTGCCTGACTCCTGGCTTGGACTAGTGAGTACACTCTAGCATGGATGTGGAATACTAGCAGCAGCAGCAGCAATAACACAGAAAACTTTACTTAGTGCTTGGCTTGTGTCATACTGTAGGTACTTACGTGATCTCTGTTATACAAATCGTGAACAACTTTGTAGATTATCAGTGGTATTTAGACAACTACATCCCTCATTCTGGTGGGAGTTAGGCACTTCAATGCCTTTAAGGATATGTGCCTCTGGGGCTTATTCCAGATAACAGAAGCCTATGACAGAGTCTTTGGGAGATAAACTTGAATTGCCCACATCTAAGGGCTGGGGGAAGGGAAGGTACTATCACAGGCAGAAAGACCGCAGCTTTTCTTGCCTGCAGTACGCTTAGCCTCCGTAGGAAGCCTGGAAAGAGCCTGAAGAGCTGGCATGCTGACAGCTTTAAAAACGACTGTATCTGTTGTTAGATGGGGGCTAAGGACCATGGACCAGAGTTAGGCACGGTGCTAGAAACTGCAGATCCAACCCTGTCTCTGTGGAGAGAGGCAAGTGTGTGTGGGTACAGCTATAGGATTGGAAGCTTCTCAGTGATACTCATCATCATTCACAAAAACAGCTGTATTCAGCAGTAAGCACCTTACGAGATAATGGAAACCCGGATGATCTGTTTTACTTCGGGGTTTTTGTTCTGTTCTGTTTTCACAGCAAAGGAGGCACAAAAAATTTGCAATATTTAGGATTAAAACAAACAAACAAAAAAAAATTCTGCTCTTGGTCATAGGAAATTCCGTTCTATTTTTATACAGAAAAGATTTCTAATCGTTCATGAAGCTCCCCCATATCCTCTTTCCCTAAAACGTCCTTAAATCAAGCTATCTACATGTGTGAAGAGGAACATTAGGTTTTCTTTTTGATGGCAAGCAGGCACATTTAAAGAAAATGATTTGCATTTTCTCATAATGAGCCACTGTCAGTCATTAGTCGGCCAAAGTGATTCCATCCTGCAGAAAGCTGTCAGGCTACAGTCAAAGCAAGAGCCTGACAATGCAGCTCTTGCTGGATGTATACTTCCCTTGGAAATAGGTTTTGTATCCCATTAAGAAAGACTGGAACTTGCCTTTAATAAGAGATAATAAGAAAGTTTATGAGAACTATTTTAATAAGAAGAATTTTCTTTTAAAAGCTCATTTAAGGAAAGATTAACTCTTTAAAAGTGATAGAATCGGCAACGCTGAATGAACCCATATATTCAAGGATCCAAAAAGCCTCTTGTAGACTAGTAGGAAGGAAATGTCTTCAGCCTTTATTACTTATTTAAGGGTAAGAAAGGCATGATAATTTTAAAGCCTCTGATACGGACAGTCTCCCAAACTGCTTTTGGAAACATCGTGCGTCTTCTTTAGGTATTACTTCTCTTTTCCTTCTAAGAACCTGCTGGGGCTCGCAGCTGGCCCAGGCACGCTGTGCCCTGTGCCCTGGACAGTGTGGAGGGGAACCCCCCGGGCAGCCCGATGGCCCAGTGGCTGGGATCCTGGAGCCGTGAGAGGTGGCAGCCGCCGACGTGTGCCAAACTGCTGGGCGACGGTAACGGGAGGCGCCAGCACTGCCTGTCTCCCACCTGAGAGGACCGGGACCGCTACGCAGCCGTGTCCCCGAGGCCCGGGCCAGCAGAGGGGTAGCCGGGGCAGCGCCGGCATCGACGGGGGAGACATTAGCTCCTTCCCGGTGTTCCAGGCTTTTTAAGTCATCTGCTTCAAACTGGGGGATGGGGGTGATGGAGGTTGGAGGGGGAAGGCAGGAAGAGGCTCTTAATCCCTGGTGTCTTTGTTCCGGCTCGCACACATCGGAAGCAGGGCTGAAGCTGTGTGATCGCTTTTTATGGAAAAGGAAAGACATTTGCAGGCACTTTGGCGCATCCTGGCCTCCAGTGCGAGACTGGAGGCACGGCGATGGGCACCCTGGTACCGGCTGGGGCCGGACGCGCCGCGTTCCCCGCTCCGCCCGGTGCATCCCTCCCAGCCCCCCACGCCCGCCCGCTTTTCTTTCTCTTTTTTACCTCCCTCCCCACTAAAGATCAAAAGCTCCTTGCTGTTGCAGAAGGACTATTTTCTCAGGCGTCCTTCCCCACCACGGCTTTGTGAAAAGGACAATAGACTCCTGTGTCAGTGTTGTTGGCACCAGCCTTGCATAATACAGGAAGCAGCATTTCCTTTCGGGGGTGGAAAATTAGCTTGGATCGTGCGTTTCTCTTTTTATTGCTGACCGTACACACCCCGGGAAATTCGGTTCTCTGGCTCTCGGGATGGGAAGCGGTAGCAGACTCCTCTCTTCATCCTCCCCTGCTCAGGGAAAGATCCGAGTGCTGCTCCGCTGCCTGCGGGCACGGCCGCCGCCGCGGAGGGAGCGCGGCTCGCTCCACCCCGCTCCTTCCCTCTCCAACCGCCACAGTCTCACCTGCCCTCGCTGGCCGCCTCTCCCGCCTGGGGCAGCCTCGGGCTTGGGGGGATCTTCAGGGGACTCCTTAATGCCAGAGGGCAGCGGCGTTTGCTGCGCCTCCGAACTCCTGCCCTAGGTTCGTTCCGCTCTGCCTCTGCCCGCCTTGGGCTGAGGGTGGCACGGCGAGTCACAGAGGCTCCTCGTTCTCTGGAAGAGGATGCAGCCTGCTTATTTTTTCCTTTTGGGGGCGGGACCGGTGGGGTGGAAAAGAAAAGGAACGAAAGGGACAAAAAGGGAAGAGAGAAGAGAAGAGAAGAGAAGAGAAGAGAAGAGAAGAGAAGAGAAGAGAAGAGAAGAGAAGAGAAGAGAAGAGAAGAGAAGAGAAGAGAAGAGAAGAGAAGAGAAGAGAAGAGGAAAAAAAAGGAAAGGAAAGGAGAAAAGAAAGGAAAGGAAAGGAGAGGACAGGAAAGGAAAGGAAAGGAAAGGACAGGAAAGGAAAGGAAAGGAAAGGACAGGATAGGAAAGGAAAGGAAAGAAAGGAAAGGAAAGGAAAGGAAAGGAAAGGAAAGGAAAGAAAGGAAAGGAAAGGAAAGGAAAGGAAAGGAAAGGAAAGGAAAAGGAAAGGAAAGGAAAAGGAAAGGAAAGGAAAGGAAAGGAAAGGAAAAGGGAAAGGAAAGGAAAAGGGAAAGGAAAGGAAAGGAAAAAGGAAAGGAAAGGAAAAGGGAAAGGAAAGGAAAAGGGAAAGGAAAGGAAAAGGGAAAGGAAAGGAAAAGGGAAAGGAAAGGAAAGGAAAAGGGAAAGGAAAGGAAAAGGGAAAGGAAAGGAAAGGAAAAGGGAAAGGAAAGGAAAAGGGAAAGGAAAGGAAAAGGGAAAGGAAAGGAAAAGGGAAAGGAAAGGAAAAGGGAAAGGAAAGGAAAAGGGAAAGAAAGGAAAAGGGAAAGGAAAAGGGAAAGGAAAGGAAAAGGGAAAGGAAAGGAAAGGGAAAGGCCACGGACCCGGCCCGTTGCCCTTCCCCGTGTCCCGCCTGTCCCGGCCCCTGTCCCTGTCCCTTCCCCTGTCCCTTCCCTTCCCGTTCCCCTGCCCCTTCCCTTCCCTTCCCCTGTCCCTTCCCTGCCCCTTTCCCTTCCCTGCCCCTTTCCCGTCCCTTCCCCTTCCCTTCCCTTCCCCGTTCCCTTCCCTTCCCCGTTCCCTTCCCCTTTCCCTTCCCTTCCCCTTTCCCCTTCCCTTCCCCTTCCCTTCCCTTCCCCTTTCCCTTCCCTTCCCCTTTCCCTTCCCTTCCCCTTTCCCTTCCCTTCCCCTTGCCCTTCCCTTCCCCTTCCCTTCCCTTCCCCTTCCCCTTCCCTTCCCTTCCCCTGTCCCTTCCCTTCCCCTTTCCCTTCCCTTCCCTTCCCCTTCCCTTCCCTTCCCCTTCCCTTCCCTTCCCCTTTCCCTTCCCTTCCCCTTTCCCTTCCCTTCCCCTTCCCTTCCCTTCCCCTTCCCTTCCCTTCCCCTTTCCCTTCCCTTCCCCTCTTCCCTTCCCTTCGCCCCTTCCCTTCCCTTCCCCTTCCCTTCCCTCCTTCCCCTTCCCCCTTCCCTTCCCTTCCCCTCCCCTTCCCCTTCCCTTCCCCCTTCCCTTCCCTTCCCCTTCCCTTCCCTTCCCCCTTCCCTTCCCTTCCCCCCTTCCCTTCCCTTCCCCCTTCCCCCCTCCCCCCTCCCCCTCCCCCCCACCCCACCCCCACCCCACCCCCCCCTCCCCTCCCCTCCCCTCCCCTCCCCTCCCCTCCCCTCCCCTCCCCTCCCCTCCCCTCCCCCTCCCCTCCCCTCCCCTCCCCTCCCCTCCCCCCCTCCCCTCCCCGCCCCTCCCCTCCCCTCCCCTCCCCTCCCCTCCCCTCCCCCCTCCCCTCCCCTCCCCTCCCCTTTCCCCTCTCCCCCTCCAATTTCTCTAACCCCACAATCTCCATCCCTCACAGCCCAAATCCCTCATCATCACCCATACCCCACATCAACCCATCCCACTCAACACCATGTACCACGCTAAATGTACCCCATCAATGACCCCAGCCAGGCCACCCCATAAATACGACGCACCATAACCATGACATTCACACATCTGGCTCTCCCCCAGAAAAAAATCACCCTTCTATTACAGGGTTAAAAAAGACATAGTGAGTCCTGTATAGATATAGACCTTTTGGGCAAGTTTTACCTCAACAAAGCCTCTGTGTGTACAGAGCATAATACACATTCTACAATTGTTCTTTGAATGCTATTATGTGATTCTGTGATTCTTCTTCATTGCCTTGTGTTGTTTGGGCAGATGTGGGTTTTGATTCAGTGACTGCAACCCAGACTTGGCTTCTTCATCTTCCTTCTATCTACCCGTTACTGGGACTGAGGAGAAATCAGTGCAGGCTCTGAGGATCTCAAGAAAAGTCCTGTCACCAAAGTCTTCTGGTCTGCTCATTGTGTCTTTTGCCAACAACAATCTAAACCTCAGCTTCAGGGGTGAGTCAGTAGTTTTGCGAAGGACATGTGAAGTGTATCAGCATCTCCTATAGAGTACTTGTGAGATTAGTTTATGTGCAGACCATTCTCTCTCCCAGACCTATGCTGGATCCTGTCTGCCAGACCTGGTGACAAGAGTGCATTCCCAGGGTTTCAGAGCACCAGATGAGCAGTTCTGAGGCCTTCTGAGTCAGCAGGCCACCCTTTTCTGCCTCCCCTCTGTGCTGATCTGCCAGTTATGGTTTTCCTACACTGAACAAAGCAAAAAATACTCATTTCATAGCACGGAAATGACACTAATAGCTGCCTACATCACCACAAGTATCTTGAGGAACTGGACATTGAACAATCTTTTAACTATTCCTGTGAGCTAGATTTTTATTTAATATATAAACTTTCTAGAAAACACTTCTTGTCTTTTAAATTTGTATTTATTTTCAAGGAAATAAGTTGTGGGAAAGAGCTAACTTAAAACTGTCTTGAGAATTTAAATCACAACAGGAGAACAAAAGAAAATTCTCGTGTATTTCAGAGGAAGCTTTTTAATCCCTTGAACCAGTGCAGCTCTCCTTTGCTTTCCTCCGTAAAACATCATCCTTGCTACTTGCAGATGGAACTAGAGATAGGTCTGACATGTTTCTGCACCAACAGTGTATGGGCTCTCTTTCTTTCCCTCCACCACTTGCACTGCTACTTATTTAGCCCAGTTGAATATCCCTGGCACCAGAGCTCCAAACTTGTTCTCTGGATCCTCTCTCCTGAAATTGCTCTGCTTGCAGTCATATAAGTGAACTGGCACCACTGGAGCAGGGAGTACACCAACCCTGCTATTTGGGGCACATGTGGTGTAACCATGCACATTACTCTGGTGCTGTAGGACCTTGTCAGTGCTGCACGTATCCCACATTTCCCACTAGAGCTCCCAAGATACTCCTGTGAACATAATTTCTGTGGTCAGATAACTGTTTGCTTTGCTCACATTTTGTATCTGATTTGTTCCAAAATAATCAGGACCTAGGCATTTGTGCACATCACTGAGTCACCAGCTTCTCTGTGAGCAGCAGCTGCACGGGCTCCCGGCACGGAGGCCTGGTTTATATTACGGCGAGGGAAACACCAAGTCCCTAGGGGCTAGTGTTTTGGATGGTAAAAGGAAAAGAGCTCTTCATTGTAAGGTGGGTTTTCTTTTCATGGCCCAATATTTTCTTGGGTAGTTTTCCCTTTTTGACATGTTTTGGTTTGGTTTTGTGGTTCTTTTGCTGGCCTTCTGATTGTCTTTCCCACTGAAATGCAGTGACCTTGGCCTGATTCCACAGGGAAGAGATGCAATCCATCTTTTCATGTGGTCTTGCTTCTTTCTAAACACTTATCCTGGAACATTCATGCACTGATGGCTCCAGGAAAGACATAAATATATCCTCCTGGATAAAAGGATGAAGTGGTGGCTGAGGGGCTGGATTTGTGATGCCTGAGAGATGAAGCTAAAAGCACTATGTCACCACCACACTAACCCAGCTACGCCAAAAGTAGGTCATTCCCATATTGATGCAGGTGTGCATGCGTGTGAGTGGGGTCCAGCATACAGTGGAAATGCTTACTAGCATTCTTCTATTGTGTTTATATTTTTCAGGGACAAAAAATTTCTTGTTCCACTATTTTTTCTTTTCTTTTTTTTTTTCCTGTTTAGTGAAATAATGCTGAATGCACATATAAAATCAATTGTGTAGCATTTTGAAAGAAAATGTATATTGTAATAGTTTGCTTTCAGTAAGGGGAGTGAAATCACTGGCATTCTGCCCTATGGTCCCGACAGGAAAAGGAGATGCAGATAGAGCCAAAATCATGCTGGATGTGTCAGGGAATAGTGAGGGTGGGCTAATTCCCAAGTGAGCCAAGAGCAGTAAAAGACAGCTGGGAGCAGTTGCTACACCAGCAAAGAGCCAGAACAAGAAACACCAAGTCCAGGTCAGGATCAGGTCCAGAGACAGTGGCCAGAGTCAGACAGTTCCTGGTGATCTCCCAGCAAGGCCACAGTGGTGGTACAAAACCAGGCATGGATATAGCTGCTGTGAACTATGGTGTAGCATAAGCAGGGTCCAGTGGTATGGCCTCAGTTTAAAAGCAGCTCCCAAGGAACTGGGTGTAGATGCTCACCTATAGCTTGCTCCACAACAGCTAATGACACAGAAAGTGTTGATTTTATACTCCACCAGCTAAGCTCCTCAACCCAGCCACTAGAAGGAGGGTATTCTGCATGCCCAAATATTGCAGGAGCTCTTACTCATTAGCTTTCTAACCTCCCATTAAAATACCAGGTAATTTGATTAATTGCTTGTGCCAGCTGATAAATTACAATAAAAAATGAGCTATGGCAAATTACATGCCTCCACTGCCTCTACTTTCTTGCTATGGTTAGACAGCTGCCTGCTTTTCTTACCCTTAAAAGTGGACCTAGTTTTGATACAGGTGGCAAATTCAGATGAAGAGGTGACACTATCACATACCTATGACTGTGCCTGGTGGGCACAGTCCCAGCAAACAGTGTAGAACAGAGAAGAGGTCTCAGGTTTTTCTCCTCACAGGAGAAAACTAAAGAACTTTGGTTTGCATGCAGCTTTCAGTGTAGTAGGAAGATCCAGTAGCAGGTAAAATTGTAGTGATGATGGGAAGTGGGATTTACTTGATAATGTGCTTCCTAAACTCTGTGCCTGCAATAGGGATCTGGGATCAGAGTATGTTAAACTGATGGCAATTGAAAATCCCTCATTAAAAAAAAAAAAGAGAAGAAAAGAGAGTCAGAGCCTTAGGTAGAGAGATCCAGACCATGTCACCCTAGGATATTTATCCAAGTTACAGTCTCTCCAATAGCTAGATCAGTATCAAAAGCTCCAATATTCTTGTGATGGTCACAGTTCACTGGATCTCCCATTGTCTGGGTGTATTGTGAGCTGTATCAGTGAAATGACCCAGGTCGTAAGTGACCCTCCATAGAAAGCAGGCAAGTTACAAGACCTGCTGGAGAGAATCCAACGGAGAGCCACTAGGATGATTAGGGGACTTGAGCATCTCCCCTATGAAGAGAGACTGAGATCCCTGGGGCTGTTTAGTCTTGAGAGGAAAAGACTGAGAGTGGATCTGATCAATGTCTATAAATATCTCAGGGGTGGGTGTCAAGTGGAGGGGGCCAGGCTCTTTTTGGTGGTACACAGTGATAAGACAAGGAGCAATGGGTTCAAACTTGAACATAGAAGATTTCACCTCAACATGAGGAGAAACTTCTTTACAGTGAGGGTGACAGAGCACTGGAACAGGCTGCCCAGGGGGGTTGTGGAGTCTCCTTCTCTGGAGACTTTCAAAACCCACCTGGATGTGTTCCTGTGCGGACTATCCTAGGTGATCTTGCTTTGTCAGGGAGGTTGGACCTGATGATCTCTTGAGGTCCCTTCCAACCTCTGATATACTGTGATACTGTGTTACATCCTGAATTATTTGACCAAACTGTTTTATACTGAGCCCCAGAAACAGTTGTGCGTTCTAGATATGGTTGTGCCAGTGCAGCTGACAAGGGACCCTGTGGATGGAGGAGGCTTCCACTGGTGGACAGAGAGCATTGGACACTTTCCTGTTGGCTATCAAAAAATTGTAATGTTTTTGGATAATCAGTTGAAATACTGCTTTGTTTTAAGTTTTTTGGTTCTGGGAGCACGCAGTCCTCTTAAAGGAAGTCAGCTGGCAGATGCAGATTCCGCAGCAGACCTGCAGAGGGAGATCAAATCTGCTCTGCTTTGGCATCTTCTCTTCCAACAGCTGGAGTCTGGGACCGTCTCAAAGGCAGTCTAAACTGTTCCTGTGAGGTGTCTATCTCTCTGCTACAAGTAACGGGATCAGCAGATATCATGAGGTCCCTCAGCTGTAACTCTGGCCCATGCATCTTCTTCTGTGGGCAAGCACCTGCTGTGCAGGTTGTCTTTGTGTAATGCCCTGGGCATAGGAACCAGTGCCACAATGAAATATTTTGAGCACTGGTGCAAAAAATGAATAAATTGCTTTCATGATTGGAAAGAGTCAGATCAGGCTGGGAGGGTATTGGCTGCTGGTATGAGTGGGGTTTTCCAGGATCTTTATTTTTGTCAGATCCACGGGAACTATTTGAGTGATTCCTCCCAGGAGACTTGGCTAAAGCCTTAACACAGGATGCTCCAAGTGTCCTAATTCCAACGGGGGGTAGAATCCACAACCTCAGGATGTATCCCAGTGACTTGCCTAAGTCATATCCGGGTTGAGAGGAGTTTCTACTCCACCTAACTCTTGAAGCCAGACATGCAAGAGTCATAAAGACTGGTAGAGAGCAGACAAGAGGCAATGCCCTGGTTAAGTATTCAGCTATGAAAGGTCCTATGTGCTCATGGTGGTGTCTGTGTTTCTTTGCAGCATGGTAGTCTGCTGCTCATGGCAGATTCAGAAGCCAAATGCCCTGATTACTCATCTTTTCAGTCAAATTTCCTGTTACCCATTTTCTGTGTTGTTCCAATGAGTGTTGGCCAGGGAGGGGTAAGAGATGCATATTGGAAACTTGGTACTGCTTCTGCCTGACAACTCGATGTCAAGATGTGTGGGCTGTTCAAGCAAAAGGCTTGGTAGAAGCCAGCTTCCTCCAGAGAAGGGTAACATTCAACAATAACAAGGTACTGCTGTGCTGCAAGTGAACACTAAAACCAGATGTTGTCTACAGTAAAGACTGTTTCTCCTCTCTTGTTTTGCAGCTTCTGTAATGCTGAGATAGAGCAGATGAGCTGCCTTGCAGCAAGGATGTTTGCCGGATATGTTTCAAAGAGCCCTTACTCTCAGCTGCTAAATTTGGCTAATTTCCTTTCTAGTATTTAGTAATAGTCTTCATAACAAATGCTAGAAAAAATAAATTTCCTATATTTCATAGATGAAGGGAACTCAACAACAGTTATGTATCATTTATTCCAAGGATAAAAATTGTCCTACCATATGCCACCCACTACTTGTCAACCAAGGCCTGAGATTCCAGTATGAAGAGATTATACTGCCCTCAGAATGGACATTTGCTTGGGACAGGTCTCTGACGAGTTCCTTAAAGTGTTTGTTTGGCCACAGCACCTAAAACTCCAAAATAAGTTTTCACCTTACTAAGTGTTGCCAATTACATGGTAGTACATAAGAAATAAGATCAAATAGGTTCTCCCCTTCACACACACACTGTCCATCTGTCAAGATGCTTTCAGCCTATGTGTTTAGAGGTGCCTTTCATCCTGTTCCAGCCGCATACAGGCTTCTCACTGTCCCATTCTGTTTTATAGGGATGTCTGCTGCCTCTTTCTTCCCCATATCTCATTATTGAGGTCAGTTTTCATGCAGGCCCCACATCTCTCCCTGGCTTTAACATATGAAGATTAGGGATTAGGAGCAGATTTCAGGTTTGCCCTCCCTGGTCCTCAGATCCTAGGGTGGATCAGGAGCTGATGACATCTGTAGGAGAAGGAAGGAGATGTGTCTTGCCAAAGCACTTGTGGCCTTTGGAAGGCCATGACTGAATGCAGCTGTGATGTAGGAGGTGTGAAGAGGGTGGAGAGGAACTGGTGTGGCATGGCAGCTGAATTTGTGATGGGACCTGCATCATCTTAGACTCAGCATGTACTCAGCACTGGGTAGGTCAAAGGCAGGGACATACAGTTCCCTTAGCTCCTTCCACAGGGACCCCCTGCTCCTAGGGTTCTGAGCAGTCAGGATGGCCAGTGTCCTAGTTCTGGTTGCTCTGTCCTCACTGGCCAACTGTTTTCCCAGCTGCTATCCTCTCTACTGAAGGAGGTGATTTCTTATGAGTCATCCTCTTCAGGAAAGAAACCTCTGGGTTCTTCACCCCATGGTGTGAGCAGATGAGGAGGAAGGTGTCTATAACTGTTCTATTTCCAAGGTCTCAGCTAGGGGCAGGAAGACTGGAAAATGTAGGCTTAAATTCTTAGCTTAGGGTGTCGCTTATGAATAGGAGTCAGATGGAAGCATACAGGAAATATTCTCACAGACTTTAAACTTGAAAGCCAAACAGTTCTTAATTTTAAAACAACACCAACTTGTCATGTCTCTTCTTGCACAGGATGGTCTGGTGGGACATGGGAGATCTAAGTTCTATTTCTGTCTCTTGTCACCAGCTTCCTATGACCTCGGACTAGCCACCTAACCTCTTTGTGTGCCTCCCTTCCCTTCTCTGTAAAGTGGGGATGATCACATTTACCTGCCCCATGCAGGGTAACTTCTTGTATAGCATAAAAATACAGGAAGGGCCATACCAGGTCAAAAACAAAGACCTGACTCACCCAACAGCCTTTTTCTGTTGGTGGGGAAAAAGTGGAAATGGGACTTGAGTTTTGCTGTCACAGGCTTTCTTCTGGTCTTTCATAAAATAAAATACATACTGAAAACATGAGGTAAGTGCATAGGGAGGATAAATATATTTTTAGGATAGTCCTGCATGCCACAGGGTCAAGTGAAGGCCAGCAGCAGCGCTGGCAAGGAAGACTCCTGGAGCATCCTTAGCTAGTGCTGCCCCTTCCTGGCTTCCCTGTCCCGACCTCTCAGACCCATGCTGGTCAGGGCTAGGTCCCGCAGTGGGCAGGCTGCCCCACTGCTCCCGCTCTCCTGAGAAGGCAGAAAGAAGAGCCTCGGGCCCCGGGGCACGGGCAGCGCTTTGGGGTACTCCTCGCACCGTGCCCGGCAGCTGGGGAAAGGCTGTACAGCACTGGCCTGACCCAGCCCAGGAGCCGGAGCCAGGACGCGGCGCTGCCGGGGCCTTCTTGCGGAGCAGGAGAAGGGCTCTGGGGGACAGGGACTCGCAAGGCTTAGCGTTTGGTCCGGGAATCGCGACTTTCCTGGAGGAGCCCAGCGGCATGAGGGCGGCGAGTCCGGCTCCTCGCCCCAGCAGCGGTGCGGCCCCAGCGGATGGAAGTTCCTCAGCGTTGGGCTCTGGCCGGAGGGCACAGGCAGGCTCCCCGGGGCAGCCGGGGCCGGCAGATCCGCGGGAAAGCAACCCTATGTCCGCCGGCGGGCGGGCGGGGGACACGTCCCGGGGAGGGCGTGCTCCCGGCAGAGGATGTGGGCCGGGGGGGCGGAGGGGGTGCGCGGTGAGGGGTGGAGAAGTTATAAATCAGCGGGGCTGCGGCTGGCTGTTAATTGATGTCCGCGGGAGGTGAAGCTGGCAGGGCGGCTCGCAGCGGACACTCCCTTTCCGCGGGCCGGGACGGGTGGGGAGGGCTCGAGGGCTGCTGGATGCGGACCCCGTGCCGCGCGGCGCCGTTATCTCCACCACCGCGGAAAAAGCCCGGGACCGAAGAGAACCTGTCGGAGCCCAGCCAGTGCCGGTGCTTCTGCCTCGGTGCCGTCGCCAAAGGAAGAGCCCTGCGCTCCCGCGGGCAGGACGATGCCCCGCCAGCTGCTCTCAGGGACCGTGCTGCTGGGAGCCGCCCTCCTGCTCGCAGGTAAGGGTCCGCCGGGAGCCGCTGCCCCATTCAGCCCCCGCTCCGCGCCCAGCTCTCCGTGACGTGCCCTGAGCAATGTGCATCCTCGACAGCGTCTCCCGTGCCCCGACCAGCCCCGCCGCACTCCACTTGTCGGCTGGAGCCGGCGGGCACCTGCGTCCCCTCCGCCCCCGTGCCCTGGGCAGGACAGGATTCCGAGGGGGTCCTTAGTCTCCGGTTCCTCGGCGATGTGCGCCGGGAGCAGCGCCTCCGGTGTGCTGGCGGTGCGGAGCCGCTCGTGTCTCCCCTCCTGTAGGCAAGGCGACGGGGCCGGCAGGGAGGCGAACCTCTCCCCGGCACGGGGGAAAAGCCGTTCCGGGAGATGTCCTAATCGGTGCATCATGGAATGAAAGCATGTCTTGGCTACAGGGCAGACTTCTTTCCTCCCCGCTTTTTTTCCCCCCGAGTGTCAGCCTCTCCCAGTTCTGCCCGTTGAGAGCAAAAAAGGTGCGTGTTTCCTTCGCAAATGTTCTAGTCCTGCAGCTTCCAGTCCGGACAGGACGGCGAAGCATCGGTCGGGGCAGCCGGCGTAGGGTGGCCGCATAAGTACCCGGCGTCTGTCTCTCTGGACAGTGGCATGGAGCTGCTCTCTGGCGCCTGCAACCCGCAATGCTGCGTGTGCTGTGTGCTGGGATGGATCGGTGCAGATTTGCTTTTCTCAATCGAGTTTTAATTTTGCTTCGAAAGAGAACCTGTCCCCGCTGCGCCGGAGCGCCGTGGTTGCATTGCTGGTCAGCCGGGTGGCCTAGGATGCGTGGGGGCCGGGAAGGGCCAGTCCCAGGTGGGCTTATCGCACCCCCGGCCCATGAGGTTGCCCGGCGGAGCGGATCAGCAGACCTGCAGGCCCTCTGCATGCGGCGTCCCGGGGCGCGGCTGCTGACAGCTTCCGCAGAGGCAGGGCGCAGCACCTCGCTGGGAGCGAGAGCAAGCCCCGGGTGGGGAAGGGAAAACTCGAGTTCCCCTCGGACAGGTGTCGAGGCCGGTGGACGAGCAGCGCGTCGTTTCAGGACTTAATGATGCGGTTCCCCAACCCGCCACGGCTCCTCTGCGCAAGTGGGCAGCGGCTCGGTCTGCTCCGCACCCCTGAGCCTGCGGGAGCGGTTCCGGCGCGATGCCTGCGGGAGCCGTCTCCCGGGTGCTGCTTCTGTTACTGACCGGAGGCAGCCGCGTCGCAAGGCTGCCCGGGAGTAGAGCAGGCGGGGACGCCCGACGAGACGTTTTCCCGCTCGGGAAGTGCTGATTCATCAGTTTTGATATAGATACCTATGTATTCTTTGTTTTCCTTTCTTTTCCCCAGGAAGGTGCTAATTTCCCCACATTATTTGTCTCTGCCAAGGAGGTTCTTATGCCCAGGATGAAATAGGCATAGGCATGGGACACCCACCCTGGATACAGGAAATGGAGATTCAAATCCTTGCCAGGCTTCCTTCACAGCTTGAGCTTGAACTTCGGAGTCCCGCTCCCACATGGGCTCCTGCAGTGACAAGCCATGCTGGGGGACTGGCTTCCTCTTTCCTGTCAGGAAGATTTTCCATTGTGAAAATCATGGCAAAGACACTGCCCAGGGAGAAGGGGGACTCTCTGAGCCAGGGGCTGTTAGAGACCCTGGTTCACCTTCCTGTTATAGGGACTGTTGGGGACATAGGCATTCAAGACCAATTCCAATGTGAAAAACTTGTTTTGTTTAGGGGAAAACCTGGTGCTCTGAATGATGGGGATGTACATTCTGGGGCTGACTCAGGTGCAGTAAGTACCAGAAGGGTGCTTCTCTGTAGTTTGCCTGGGAATTTGTATTTCCCCCTTAAATGGAAAGATCATGCTCCAAATTAGAATTTAGACTTTTTCCAAGCTCTTTGATTTTTCTACATTTTCTTTTTGTTTGTTTGTTTGGGTTCTTTTTTGGTGGGTTTTGTTTTGAAAGAAAATCATGCTTGCACAGCTTCATTTGGACTTTCCTGGTAGGTTGATCATGCTTTCTCTGGGTTGATCATTCATTTGCAGGGAGAGTTTCAAAGTTATTGGTGAAATTGTGTACTGTGCATCTTTCGATGCTTTTCTTCCCATTTCACCCTTCTTCACTGTCTATTTACCTTACCCAGGCTGTCCAACACTTCCTATTTCATTTGTTCTGGGTGAAACTTACTTCATCTCTACTTTACGGTCCACTCTTGTAATCCAGTTGCTGTGGCTGGCTGCTGAGCTTCCAGACCAGAGGAGATTTGCAGAAATTATCACTGGTTCAGGAGCTACTGGGACAGCTTCAAAAGGAAGTGACTGAAGGAGATCTTTTAGCTTATATATTTCTATTTAATAATTTAAATTGGCCCAAAGGCACATGCAAGCTACAAGCTTAAGAGCCTCCACTAGAAAAATGAGAGTAAAGAAATTATTTCTTTGACATCTGGGTTTTGGGCTGTCTTGCATTTCTACACACATGCATATTTTGGCTATTGTGGGAAAGAATACTTCTGTCTGTTTTGCATGTTTATTCCACAAATTGTATTACATACATTTATGCCAAAGACTGTAGATGTTCAATATGAAGATGCTGTTGCCATATTAAATTCAGTCTCCCAATCCCAGACTTTTAATGACAATAATTCCAATGAATAGTGCTTGGGAATGTGAAGGACTGGGTTTAAACCCTGAAAAGACTGGATTCTGCAGTCTGAATCAAGGATTATGTGGCCACATTTCCAGACGTGTAAGATGGTAATTTGGCTGTATTTCTAGCTTTCCACACAGAAGCAGCAAAGCCTCACAATTGGCAGCCAGAAGGTAAATAGGCTCTGTTAGAATCTTATCTGTGAACAGTGCTATATTAATCTCAGTTATTCCAGTTGGACCTAGATCATCAGAATCTCTAGGAAATGGTGGACTTTTCAATTTCATGGTCAGACAGAAAAAAATGGTGGAAGAAATTTCAAGTCAAATCTAATCAGTGCTGAAGTTAATTTCTTGGAATAACTAACATGATTTCTCTGAAAGTGTTATTTAGATGGAAGTTCATACATTAAAGTATTGATTTGAGTACTCACTGAAACACCTGTACAGACACACAGTGGTCTCATTTGAGATTAAAGCTAGAGATCTTAATGGAGCCCAGAAAAACTGTGTTTCCCCCTTCTTCTGGATCTTAATGGAAGCTGAGCTCTCTTTAAAATTCCAGACTGCAGTCACAAAATCCAGAAGAGTTAGACCCTGCTGTATAACACAGTTTTTAACAAAATATATATGTGGGGTTTAGTTGTCAAACTTCAAAATTACTTGCAGCACTTACTGATGCTTTTCCTCACAAACTTTACACAAGGCTATTTCATTCTCTTATAGTTGGTGTAAATCTGGGGCAATTCTTTTGGGCTGGGCTAGCATCTTCTAGATTTACAGTTCTTGCTGGAGTCAGTCAGGACTTGGCCTGTGCCCTGTAAAGATTTTTATATCCAGAAGCACCCAATACACTTAAACCCCTAAAAATCTGCCACTGAGGACATTCAAGGATTTTTTGATGGTGGTGTTCTTTTGTTGTTGTTTTGTTTTTTTTTTTCCACATGTGAACAATAATAAACAAACTGAACCTATTTTTCGTCAGATGCTTCAAAGACTGAAACCAGTAGCCCTTCACACTGTGTGGGTGTATAGGACAAAAGGAAATTGTCCAGATTTTCAAGACAGTTGTTGATTCCTTACGCTTTAATGTGGGTTGGAAACTTTAAACATGGTGTTTATCAACTTTTGAGTTTCCATGCCCAACTGAGATTGGGAAAGGAGGAAGCTTTAGCAGATGAGAGTTAAGGTTTGGCATTTCAGAAGTCTCTGTCCAGTGGGTCTGTGGTGAGGCTTTATCAGCAGAACTGTTCCTTTGAATCACCCAAGTTATGGGTGGGGACTTCCTACTGCAGCCCCAGAGGGAATGGAAAGCCAGACTGCTGCAAGAATAGCTTTGACATGAGGTGTAAGATACCCAGTCACCTCACCTCTTAGAGGTAAGTCTGTCCTATTGGTGTGAGACCTTCAAGAAGGAAGCTACTCCCTCCACAGACATGCTTTATCTTTAGATTTCACTTCCTTCCATCAGTCTCTTTTTTTCTCCCAGTATCTTCCCTCCCCCCCCCCCCCCCCCCCCCCCCCCCAGTATTCTATCAGTATGTGGGGAAATGTTTCTGTGTAATTTGAGCATGATTCCACTCATGGACAACACTAAGCTCTTCTCTCTTTGCCCTTGTGATGCGTCCTTACTACACATGTTTCTGCAACTGAGAAACAATGTTTCTCAAGCATTTCTTTCTATGAATGGTCTTATTTCTTAATCTACTGTTATGGGAACTGCTCATCCTGAAATTGGTCCAGTAATCGTCAGGAAGGTGCCTACACAGTTTCATTCCCCTGTAGCTGGAGTTCAGCACTGTCTACATCCTGGTGGTTAAAAGAAAAAGATGCACTGCAGGCAGCAGTTTGAAATGAAAATACAGGCATTAGTGCTCTCTGAAAGGCCAAGCATGGCACAATATCATGCCTTTTCTCTCTGGCAGAATGAATTAGTGCTAGAACTAAGCAAAGTGATAACAGATTGAGAAACAGTAGTGTGGGGGAAGAGATTTGAAACTATACATTTCAGATGTACTTTTGTCTGAAACTTATGTCTTGAGTCATTGAGATGTGTGGAGAAACTTGGGCTGGGAGTGTAGATGACTGTTTCTTCTATATTAAGTCATGTTTGGTATTTGTATTGTTTTTTTCACCCTGTGGCACAGTGGGTGGGATTGTGCCAGCCTAAAGATGAAGAGGAGGATGATTTTGCTGGTGACACATCTGTATTATTCAAGACCATTATAGATGCTTGTAAAACAGCTAACTGATTTATTCATCTTTCCCAGACTAGTGGTTGGCTTGTGTTAATGAAGGAGTTCACATTCACGATTATGTGATTTTTTGCTATCTCTGTTGGTTTTCAATCAATTCCCAGCTGATTTTCTTTACCAAAATCAGTTTGGCCACGTCCACAGTGTTAAGTCACTCTTGTAACATATTTGGACAACCTGATATGGCTGACACTGATTTCTGTTCGCATGACTTTCATAGATGGTAGAGCTGCTCTTCCAACATTCACTGACACATTGCACTAAGCACTCCTAAACACAGTCCCTTTCAAGCTGTATTCCTTCTTTTGGAGCTATGGCCTTGAAACAAGGTGCTCTTTGCTGTTAGAGCAATTAAAAGATGGAAAGTGGTTAGGAGAAAGCTGTTCCTAGGACTTCTCTGGGTTGAAGATGCTGTGGCAAAATGGTGACATTATTTCCATGCTGTGCCCAGAAGCAGGGGTGGAACAGGCAGGGCACAGTGGCCCTCGGAGAGCCAGTGACCTGTGAGCAGATGTGTCTACTTCTTGGAAGTTCCCCTGGGAAGCCCATGCTCTGGGAACAAGACCCCCTGCTTAGTGTGTGGGGAGTAGTGAGGGATGAATGTGAGGGCGTTTCATGAGAGGAATTTCACAATTTCACATAGTTCACTTAAGCATCCTTCCTGTGGGATTCTTTCCTGCCACAGAGTGAAGGAATTTGCTCCTTTTGTTCCCATTGTCATTCCTCTGTGGAAAAACTCTTCATCAAGAGCATGGTAGACTACTGTTAACAGAAGCATGAGAGTTGCCATCCTGGATCAGACAAGGGCTCTGTTTAGCTCCAACTCGCATCTCTGGCAATGTCCAACATCTGATCTTCAGGGGAGGTTCAAGGAAACTTGCAGGAAGCACTTATCTGATAAAATCCTCCAGAGAGGAAATTCTTTTTCTAGTATGATCTAGAATCCACTATTATTTACTAAGAAACCATGGGATTGAGGGTCAAGGAAACTAAAATTAATGTTTGCCAAAATGTAGGTGTGGACTATTGCAAACTGATACAATATAGTGGGATTAAATTGCATTATATTGTGTAATAAAAAGAATTTTCTTCTGTTGTGCTGGCAGCATTTGGGGTGAAAGCCCACCTTTCTTTGTTTCATGCAGTGCTGCCATTAACATTCTTCCTAATCTGTTTTACAAGTATCAATGTTTATAGTTTTCCAGTGTAAATTAAGCCATAGGCAAGCTTACCTGGAGCTTCCTGCATGTGTACCTACTGTAGGCGTTGTGGTTTAGATGGCATTTAAGTGCAGAATGTGTTTACCTCTTGAGCTACTGCAACTCTGTCCTCCATGAAGACTTCTCTGCTCTGCACAGAGAGAACCAGACTATTCTGGTTCTTCTAATACTCTCTGGTTTAAACTGTTGTGTCACATTACTTATTTTCTCTTGTTTTGAACCCAGGGCCTTTGCTTATAGCTCAGTTTTATGGGTTTAAGTAGAATGGATGGAAAGTCAGTTCCTGACTTTTGTCTTTTTCATCTTGAAATGTTACATGGCAGTTCAGCCATCACGATGGAGCATTGGAAATAACTCTTCAGCCATCAGCAAAGTGGGAATCCTGCAACTTTGCTTTACATTTTCTTTTCTATAGTTCCTAATTAATTTCTGTGTGCACAGCTTAATGAGTAGTACTGTCCATGCTGCTGGCTGATATGGCAGGGTACTGGCAGGTAGGCAGCTTGCCTGCATATATGAAATAGTCTTCCAATTCAATCCTATTATATTGCTTAATTTGTCCTGCTAGGGAATACGTAGCAAATATTAAGAAATTAAACTTGCGCAAGAAAAATATACAAATACGCATACTTACTCTGTACAGGAGTTCTAAATTATTTTTGTGACTGTTTTTAATGTATCTAGCTCCCCTATGAGGATACACTGAGAGAGTTAGGATTGTTCAGCCTGGAGAAGAAAAGGCTTCAGGGGGACCTTCTAGCAGCCTTTTAATAATTAAAGGGAGTCTACAAAAAAGATGAGGAGAGACTCTTTATCAGGGACTGTAGTGATTGGATGAGGGGCAATGGTTTCAAACTGAAAAAGGGTAGGATTAGATTAGGTATTATGAAGAAAATCTTTACTGTGAGAAAGGTAAGACAATGGAACAGATTGCCCAGAGAAGTTGTGGGTGCTTAAGTGTTAAACGCCAGGGTGGATGGGACTTTAAGCAAATTGGTCTACTGGAAGGTGTCCTTGCACTAGACAGTGCAGGGGTTTTGGGAGTAGGTGATCTTTAAACTCCCTTTGAGCCCAAACGGTTCTATGATTCTGTACTAGGTTTGTCTTTACACTGTACCGATACTTTCCTGCTATATTTTCTGAAATAATATAGAACAGATGATTATGTGCTGGGATCTGTTATGGTGAAACTAAAGCAGAGGCACAGTAGTTGCTGAAATGTGTCAGTAAGTGACAGAGTAGATGGCTCACAGATGTCATATGGGTAGGGCTGCCTACACTCCTGTAAGCAGCACACCCTTAATCATTTGTTGAGGCGTGAAACCATACTTCTGGGTGAATGCCAGTGGCTGATCATGCAGTGTTACTTTTGGATAGGAATTATAACCACTTTTCATCAGGCAGTGGCCTGAACAGGGTCTCCCAATGGGGGCCAGGACAGGCACAGCAAGATGGAGGGATATGTGAGCCATCTGTAACAGTTTAGTGCAAGGGCTCAACCCCCTGCTCCCCCCCGTCACAAAAGTGAGGGGAAGAGTGACACACCAAACTCAGGGCTGAGATAAAGAGATAAGAGTTTAATATAGCATAAGATATCATAAGCACAATATGTAATTACCTTAGCTAATAATCTAATTAATCTAATAATACAATACACGATTACCTTACCTTAGCCTACCTAATTGCAGAAGGGAAGTGAAATGCACAGGGAACAATCCAGCATAAAACAGAAAACCAAAACCAGCAGCTACCTGACTCCTACTCTTTCCTCTGCCATGCCTGCAGAAAAGAGCTCCCTCCCAGGCAGCCAGAACCCAAAAGCAGCTACAGGAACAGGAAGCCTCCCATGTTGCAATCTGAACTTTGAGCCCCATAATACTTTGCTCCAGTTAGCACTTTCACTTTTCGAAGCTGGCATGCCTGCAGCATGGTATGAATAACAGCAGCAGCTTCAACTCAGTCCCTGACACCCTGTGAACCTACTCCAAATGTGGCTGTGAAAGCGCACTACAGCTAAGCTCTGCTATAACCAGTTCTTGCTGAGAACAGTCTCAGCAGAGCTGGGTTTTTAAGTTGTGTTCACTCTTTTGGAGTAAAGATCAGACAAAGGTAGGCACAGCTGTGATACTTGTTTTTCTCAATGCACACCACATATATATATATGTACATGTGTTTTGTCCCCTGGTGTGGTTTACCAAACTGATGATCTCACAAGGGTTCGTTATGGAGGAATTAGACTGCACATTTGGATTCCCATTTTCAATTCCATAGGCTCAGTGGGAAATACAGTTTGTGATTATGTCAGCCTTTACTTCTTCTCTGTAATCCATATATAGCTAATGAAATGAGCACCTTTGTCAGGCTAGGTAGTGACAAAGGTGCTCACTTCAGGTGCTAAGTTTCTAGAGTTATTAAAATTGGATGTATAAATGAGGAAAAAAGATTTTTTTTTTTCCCCTCTCAGATTCTCAGAATGATAAATTTTATTTTTTTTTTTAAATTGACATTATGTAGAGTTCATGCACAAGTTACTTGGTGACTTTGGGGCAGACAGAACAGAGTCTTCTGATGAGCTGGTAAAGCAGATGCCTTCAAGCAGGTGTTAGATGGGCACAGTGCACTGAACTGCATGGCCTTGGTTGCTCAAGTACCATGGGAAATGGTAATAGTTTCAACAGTAGTAACTAAATCCAGATTTGTTTCAGATAAGCAACTGTGATTTCAGTTTGTTACTTTTCTACATCTAAATTTTTAAATGAATAACCCCCCTGCTATTGGATAAAATGGCTTTACCACAGGGTTCTGTAAGCACAGCCTGACTTAACTAGCAAAACATTTGGCAGTTATTGGGGAAGTAGATATTTGTTTACATGTACAGCTGTTGACTGCATGGCATGGTAGTGTGTGCTGCTCAGAGGTGTAAAGAAGTGCTGTCAGAATTGCACTTCCTCTGTTTTTAGCTCTGTGTTATGCTTTGCCTCTGTAGCATCTAATCTTATGTTAATCTGTATAGACATCTAGGGTCAGCACATGCATACAGATGAGCTCTTATCACTTGCTCTGAGATCCAGAGCTGAGATGGGATGGTCATGCTTGCTCAGATAAAAGACATACACATCTATCAGTGCCTGTGAAGGCCTTTTTTGGGCAGTAGCATATCCATTTGCCCTGCTGACTGACTTTTTTAGTTCCAGGGCATGGAGTCAGGGACAAGGCATTTCTGTCTGCCCAGGACTCTTCTCATCTACTGTGATAAGCCTTATGTTGTTCAGACTATTATGATACAGCAGCCCAGTCTTCTCCTCCATTGAGTAACCTATCCATTTTCTTGGTTGGCTATTATGTTTTAATAGTACTTTGTATTCTTAAACTACAATTGAGATCAATCAGACAAATTTGTGGTTCAGAAATCACTTGGCACATGTTGCAGAACATCAGGCTTGATAATCAGAATGTCCCTTCTGGACCTGCAAGGGATGAAACAATGAACTGATTACTTTTATGCATCAATGTCTAATTTGTAAGCAAACAGCTTCAACAATTTTCTTGATCTTGAAAGCAAACAAGAACACCTTTCAGTGACAGAGGAGGTGTGTGTGAATGATAGATCTGTTGAAGAGTGAGTGAGACAACTTGAGCTGCTGCTTCTGTCCTGAGTTTGCTGGCTATGGCTATGTAAGCTATGTGCCAGCACACACAGGCCCTGTCTTTGCACAAGAGCCGACAGGGAACAGAGACAAAGCTACCTTGCAGTCCAAGGACCTATGTCTCTTAACCCTTGCAAGTCCCTATGGTCCTTAATTGCCCTGCAAACCTCTACATTGACAGAAATAGAGGTTACATTTTGGTGCTTCAGATCATGAACTTGCTCATCTGGACAGTTGCCACAATCAGCTTCAGAGAAAGGCTCCTTGGTCTCTCATAGATTAGCTGTCCCAGTTTCTTTTCTGCAGGCTTCAGGTGTGAAGCTTGATTTTGCTTCAGAGAAGTGGTGTGAAATTAGATATATGAAGGACTGTGAGGTTTGCTTTAGAATGGAGACCCAGATGGCATTTGAAAGATGTGGAGATTTTGCTTTGAATTTCAGGGTGTCTCATAGTTTGGCACTGTAGGTCTTTCCTGGACGCTATTTCTATTGCTTATTGGCTTATAAGCAATGGAGATCATGCTTTTACCTCTGGGTGCAGGAACCAGACAGTGATGTCTACTTTCCTGTGACTGAGCACTAGAAACTCAGGTAACATAGATGAGATGAGGGCTGTGGCTGCCATGGAGATGGCATCATTCTTCTTCCAGTAGCAGTTCTTCCCAGCCACCAGCAGTCACAGAAATAAAAAGCTTTATTACCCATGGTCCCTTCTCCCTCTGGTCCTGTGTCAGGACCAAGCTAGATATTCACACTTAGAACCACTGAGGTTTCCTTAAAAAATGGAGTAAAGCTGTGTATCCCATATGAGATTAGCTGGTGATCATGTTCTGGTTAAGGTGGTGTTGGGGACCAGAATGAGGTCATTTGCACTGGAGACACACTAGGTTCTACCATGCTTTGCTGGATTCTGAAATTGCTTGTTAATTGCATACATGAATATTCCCATTCCCTTCAATGGAATGACTCATAAGGAAGTGCTCATAGGCAACAGTGAAATCCTGGACTGCATTTGGACTGAATGACCCATGTTTTAAGGAGCACAGAGTGGTGAAGACCTTATTAAGAAATCACATGCACTCTCTTTCCAGTGCATGAATGTCGTCTACAAAATACATTTTTGCTGAATGCGTTTTAGTCAGGAGGAAATTAATTTAATGTTAAAAACCACAAAGGGTCGGTTATGTTTAACAAGCTTTAAAACATGTGCAAGTCTAACAATGACTGAAACAATTACTTACAATGATAGATAATTTTATTGTCCACAGATGGCAATTTAAGCCCAGAAGGTCAGATTCTTTGTATACACTAAAGCTGCAAAGATAAACTGTTCATTCTCCTTAACCTCTTCATTGTGCATGTGAAAAAAAATGATTAGTCAACATGTTCAAGATAACTGGAGTGGTTGGAAGACAGTCACTTAGCCTCAAATTATGAAAAAGATGTTAAAATTAAAAAGCCACCAAACCTGTTAACTTCAAGGAAATTTCTAATAACCTCTACTACTGTTTTGTTTTGTTTTAAACTAATCCATAAAGATAGCTGTTTGGTTTACCTTCTGTAGTTAAAGGTAGCAGAAATTCACAGTGTGTAAAGGGAAATTTAAAAGTAGAAGCTGGAAAAATCAGAATGGGGATAATAATCCAGAATGTGGTCCAGATTTTGATTTCAGCAGACCTATTCTTTTAAGATAAATCGGGATGGCGTGAGAACTAAACTCACACATCATATTGGAAAAATATATACATGCTCATTTATTTACCTTCCCCTCCCCTAATTACTTGTAATCAGTGATTTTGGTTAACAGATAATCAAATTTTTGTTCATTCATTTTACAAGGCAGAAAATAATTGAAGAAAGTTTATTCTTTTGTTGCCTTACAAATTACAGTTTATACCCTCTGCCCTCTTAAAAAGAAATAGTTATCCTTCCCTTATTTTAGACAGAATGGTTAACTTTTGCAATCTAAATTAAAGCTGCTCATTAATTAACTGACCTTGTTGACTGACTTTCACATGTATCTAATAAGCCTTCCGAAACAAATAGAATATGTCCCCCCAGATCACCCCTTTTCCTATGGGATGAGATTCCTCATTTATCAGGATTAATTAGTTCTCTTGTTGTCACATGAAAAGAAGTTGTACCCCCCCCCCAATGTAGGTCAGTGTGAGGGTAGGCTGCTGATGGTCGCTTAGTGACAGGCACAATGATAAGAGAGAGTGTCCTGTTGAGCCATGACCCTTCAGAAAAGACAGTGTCAAGTAAAATGACCAGAGAAGGTACACAGAAGGCATAATCCACTTCTAAATATTGACACTAGGAATTTCCCTGCTATTCTTCTTCCTTTTTCTTTTCTGGTGAACATGTCAAACTCTATTGCATTCATACTCAGCATCAGTTTTGAAGCATTTAAAAATGTAAGGAAGCTAATGACCCATGAATAGATAGGATGCCAAGTAAAGCTATTTTTCTTCAAGATTTAGCATCTTGCTGGTAAAAACACTGTCTCACACACTTGTAACAGCAACAATATTGGCTCAAAATAAGATCTTTTACTTCAACATCTTCACAGTAAAAACAGGCAAAAACATTTTGTCAGTAAAAACCTAAATAAATGAATATATATATAAAAAAATATGATGTCAAGGCAAATACACCAATATTAGGTCTTGAATATTAATATAATAAACTACTGAAGTTAAGTGTCTAAAATGTACTTGAAATTAATGATGAAACTCTGGCTTATATTAATGAGAGCAAAGTTAGACAAACACTGGGCACTCCTTAAGATCTCACCCACAATATTTACAAATACTGTGGTGTCTTTTAGATATATGTAATATGTGTAAAAGGGTAAAAGCTTGAATATGAATACAGCATTTCTGGGTTTCTTTTTTCGCCTGCAGGATGAAATTAAAAGATCAGAGTATTGGTTTTGTGGTGTTTTTTTATTTTTTTTCAATTTTCTTTTAATAACTCTGAGGTAGATCTCACATACAGGCTTCCAGACTGTCTTGTTTTGTAAACTCAATTTAAAATAGGTCTTGAGATCTTCACATGGACGTCTTTGCTTATTATCATCTTATGGTTATCAAGAGAAAAAAAATTATAATGTTTTCTTGCCCTTCACCTTTGGCAGACTTTGAAAACAGCAGCAGCCCACACTCCCAGGGCTGGTCTCAACATGGGTCTGGCACAGATACAGTGCTGGAGGTCTAGTTTTGGCTCTTGGGAAGGGTGCTGGTGCTGAGCAAAGCCAAACACTCAGCGCTGTAGGCATGAGCAGGCACTGCAGACTTGCTTTCCTGACTTGCTTTCAGCACCTGTCACTCACAAGGATTTTCCACCTTTCCATCAGTTCTACACTGGAAGCAATCTACATGTTGCTCTCTGGCAACTGGGTTGAGTGTTGCAACTCTAGCAGCTCAGCTTTGGTCCTCATGGGTTCCTCTCACAGACCATTTCTGATGTGTTTCTTTTCCATACAGATCAAACTGTTTGTAAAAACCGTTCTGTCCTTTCAGCTTTTTATAGCTTGAAATAAGGAGCAGCTCAAAGAAGCTTGAGGCCAGGTTCCTCCCTGAATTAAGGAACAGGATTCATAAAGCTGGATATAAATGCTGCCTTCTTAGGAGAGCAACTGAGCCTCCAATTCTGGTATGACAAGAGGATTATGAATGAAATGCAGGAACATGGTGGCTTTGTGAAACCATCTCATTGTTTAGTTGGAGGATATTGACAAACCTTCTCAACCAAAGTGACTGGCTAGCTCTTCAAGAAGCTGCCTAAGCTCTTGTAACATCTTTTTCCGGTGTTTAGCTTCAGGGACATTGTTTCAGGATGGCAAATGAATAGACTCACAGACTGCAAGGATCCATTGGAGACTATCCCATAAAGGCATAGTGTGCTCTTTGGGAGGCCCAGCATTTCAGAATTGAGATCCATAAACGGTAGGTGAGAAAAATGTGTGTTTGCAATACATCACATAAATTGCTTCTTCAAAGGTTTGCTGCATCTTCTTCTCTCTCAACAGCTGGCAGAATATATTAATTTCTAGTGAGAAGTCTAGACAAATCACAGAGGATGTCTGAATTTGTACAGGATCATCTGGTAATGTCTGTGGTACAGTTCAGAGGACCTCTTTATTCTCAGAGGACCTTGTTATGCCCTTACTTAAAGCCTGTTCAAGTGAGCTTTAAATCTTGTTTTGAATTGGGATGGATAATAGTAGTACATGCAGGAAAACTAATGGAGCCATTAAATAGGATATACACGGCTAAAAAGAAAAATTTAGACAAATGTAAAGTGTCACTAACTTAGATGCCAAAGGTTAGTTAAAAGTTAGTTGACCCCTACAGTGTACATTTCCTGTATTGCTAAGGAATCATAGAATCATAAAATCATAGAATCAAGAAGGCTGGAAGAGACCTCAAAGATCGAGTCCAACCTGTCACCCTAAACCTCATGCCTATCTAAACCATGGCACCAAGTGCCACGTCCAATCCCCTCTTGAACACCTCCAGGGATGGTGACTCTACCACCTCCCTGGGCAGCCCATTCCGATGGCCAACCACTCTCTCTGTGAAGAACTTTCTCCTCACCTCCAGCCTAAACCTCCCCTGGTGCAGCTTGAGAATGTGTCCTCTTGTTCTGGTGCTGGTTGCCTGGCAGAAGAGACCAACCCCCTCCTGGCTACAACCTCCCTTCAGGTAGTTGTAGACAGCAATGAGGTCTCCCCTGAGCCTCCTCTTCTCCAGGCTAAACAGTCCCAGCTCGCTCAGCCTCTCCTCATAGGCCTTGTGCTCAAGGCCTCTCACCAGCCTCGTTGCCCTTCTCTGGACATGCTCCAACAATTCAACATCTTTCCTAAACTGAGGGGCCCAGAACTGGACACAGTACTCAAGGTGTGGCCTAACCAGTGCTGAAAGAGAAGAGGTTTCTGAAAACCTCTAGCAAACAACCTTGCAGAGCTAATCAGCTATTTGCTTCTTATCATTAATTGTGCTAGGTAGTCCCATAAGGTGATTTAAACCTTTTGTCTCCACTGATGTTACAGGGAATGAGTAGGAAATACTGACCAATGGAACACAGCAGAGTGACAACCTACCACAAAACCCAGCAGATGAAGGCACTGCCTCTTTACCTTTTGTACAAAACCCCTGTACTTTTCACTTCTTTCTCCAGAAACACAGGCCTTTTTCAGACTGAAGGAATCTCAGTACAAAGTTTTGATATACAGCCTCTAATCTAAGACTACATCTGCTGCTGGGCAAAAGCTGCTAGATCTGGAACAACCACTGCCTTCGGAGGATTTAGACAGCTGAAATTTAGTCACCAGTCTCAGCTGTGGAGTTGGTGTCCAAAAGTTCCTTCTATATTCAACAAAAGAGGGAGGACTTTTCAGTGGGTGATCCATAGCATCCAAATAAGGTTCATGTATTTCTGCTATGTTTGATGCATACAGCTGTTTGTGTTTGGCTATGTCAGGGACCTCTTGGAGGGGCTTAATAAAACTTAAACCTGAAACTGTACTTGACTGAGTTCTAGTGGAAAATCTGCATTACCCTTGTTTATGTGATGCTGTTTCTCTTGTATGTTGACAAAGAAATACTTTCTCTTGGAGTAAAGTGATCTGGAGTACTCTCAACTCCACTCTAACAACACTGAAATCTTCACAAATTGCACTCAGGTCCAGATTTAGACTTAAAGTGGTTTTCAACTCTTAACTGTTTCAAAATATTTTCTTGTTATGTTCCCAGCTTCTGGAACACTTTGCTGTCATTGTGAGGGCAACGGAATGGATCAAGGACTGTTTCTTCCCTAAGGCATGCATTTCTGTCTGCTTGCCATGAAAGCTTTTGTGGCCATAGCCTGTTATGGGGCAAAGATAAAAACATTAAGCCTTTCCAGAACTTGCTGTCTTGATGAGAGGGAAGGGCTGGTGTCACTTCAGTCTTCTGACCATAGGGCTTTTTCATGAACATCCCCAAAATTGCCTTTATCATGGCTTGTGAGGAACCTGACTGGATGTTTTCAGGTGTCCTAGGCCACCTCATGTGATACTGACACCCAGGATTTCACCCACACCAGAATGGTCTAGGCATTACTGAGGCCATGTTGGTATGCTTGCTTTCTCAATAAGCAGCAAATCTGGTCTATAGTGTGCCTTGACCTTCTATTCAAAATTTATTCCAGCTACCTTCTGACACCACTTCATTGGTAGGAAGCCTGCGGCTAGTGGGGGACCGTAAGTAACAGTTCTGTGACCTTTAGTCAGGAAGTTCCTTAAGCCTCTCTCACTTCTTCCAGAGAAATTCCAGCTTTGCAGCAAGTTGTAGAGTGAGAGTTTGGTATCTTAGAGGTCAATACGTGGCATTTACCATGGAAGTGGCTGACTTTTGCCCTTCCCATTGAAAGGGCTGCCATGGTGGTGTTTCCTAAGGAAATGCAGCTAGCAGTGTTTCCTTGGTTAGCTGTGTAGCTGCAAGGTCCTGAACTTTCTTCATGGTAAGCCCAGTGAGCAATTTGAGAGCAAAGTCATTGAGTGAAACTTGCATAGCTTTCATTCCTACTTTCTTTCCCGAATAATTTTCATGGAAGAGTGTGAGTCTGGAGTCAGGACAGCAGGAATTTTCTCAGAGCCAGAGTCTGTGTGGTGAGGGGGACACTCTTATTATCTTTCCCCTTCCAGTGTAACATCATAAATGTGAGTGGATTTGGAACAGGATGATTTGTCATTGTTAATGTGTTTTGTTTTTTTTTTTCCTTTGTTTTTCTAGGATCTAGTTCAGGATCAAAATTAAAAGTTCCTGAGCTGAGTATAAATGGCACACAGCACGTTGTTCAAGCAGGCCAGACTTTAAATCTCACCTGCAGGTAACCAGCTGAGTTGGATTCTGATAATTTGGCACCTGACACTTTTTCATGCACCTGACACTTTCTTTTTTTTTTTTTTTTTTAACTGAAATTAGAAAAAAATGAAGCCTTATGTTGTGGGGAAAGGTGGGGAGTGAACTTCAATGGCAATTGTTCAATAGTTCTTTGTTGTTTCTGTTGTTGTTTTTGGAAAACAAGATAAAAGACAACCCCAGAAATAGCCTGATATAATAAAAAAGAAAGCTTGGGAACTGGAGCTATATAACTGCAGCCCAACATAATTGTTTCTGCTTCCTTATCTGTATTTGCAGGGGGGAAATGGTTCATTCATGGTCTTTGCCTGAAACACTAAGTAAGGATAGCAAAAGGCTGAAAGTAATTAAATATGCCTGTGGAAGGAATGGGAAGCAGTCCTGCAGCAGTCTGACCTTGAGCAGAACTCAAGCAAGTGACACTGGAAACTATAGCTGCAAATATCCAACAAGTCCAGCAAAAAAGAAGAAGGAATCTACAGTCTACGTATTTATTAATGGTAAGATTACAGGTTACTTTTCTTTTTCTTGGTACTTGCACTTCAATACAGTGGAACAGATGAATGAGGCAGTTCAGCTGTGGTTAAAAACAGGATTTTGAATGTTTTCAACCTCACCAAATGTCATGATAGTTTACCAACTGATGTAAAAAATTTGCTCTCTTAGAGCTTGCAAATACAATGTTAGTAGTTTATCTACTAGGAAAAAAGATTAAGAAAGAAAAAGATCCAATCCAACCAATCTACTAGAGTAAACAGTACTCCACATGGAAGTAGACTGTGAAATGGGTATTAGAGAAATCACATCTTACAGAATAGGATGATGACTGATGAGAACCATGTATTTGGTGCAATGTCCACATTAACCTGTCTGGAAAAGATTATAGATTCCTAGTCAGCTAGAGGATGCCAGAGATGTCTGTACATATCACTGAATTATCTCATGCTGTAGAAAATAACTATTTGCATGGTGTCAGGTTCAAAAATGTGCTGTGTAGCCCACACTACACAAATTGTAAAAAGCTTAGAAAAAATGGAATCAAATGGAACACAGAATCATGTTCAGAAAAGAGGCATTCTGTAATGTATGGGAAATCCCAGAATTAGGTCAGTTAGGCTATAACAGAACAGCTTCTTCTCAGGTCTTCTCAGAACAGCTGAATTCAATAGACACAATGGTAAAAGAAGAAATTATAAACCCTTTGGGGATTTAATTTAATGTTCTAGTTTTTCTTGATTTTACAGAATAAAATTCATAGATTATTTTAAGGTATCAGGATTCACAGACTTTGAAAGAGAATGTGCATATTACAGAGAATGTGGAACTGGAAGTTTTCCAAATGATGTGTCTGCTGCTTCTAATGAGTTCACATTGGAGTGAATTAGCCATTGTTTTAATTTTGTGACGTGAAGAGTGGTTGGTACTGTGAAAAAACAAAGAAGTGGACCTCTCACTACAGTGTTAGCAAATAAGATATCTCCCCCCACTACTGCATGTTGCTTTATTGAGAATTATTGAATTATTCATGACGTTCCTCCTCCTCTCCTTCCTCTGAAATATACTGCAGAGTGTTTTTCTTACCCAGCTATTTTCATTTCATTCACTGAATATCTACAGATGCATCCATGGAAGCACAACCAAAGTAAGGTTATTCATTTAGTGACCAACATTTCCTACTGTCTAGGAAAATGTACAATTTTCCTGGATGACTTTTGCAAATTACTCATCATGGGACTTTCTTGAAACTCCTCCCTTGGATGTCATCTCCATCTGAGATCTACCCACAGTCCTCTCCACACAAGAAGAGCAAGGATGGTTGTAACTGAAAACTTCTCTTCTAAACCCACTTTAAGAGATTCCTTTATGGGTTTGTTTGGTCTCTTTCCTGTTCTAAGTGTTAATTTTTCTGGATCTTGAATTTTTACACGTGGAAGACACAACCCGCCCTTCTAACTCTTCACTGCTTCCAAAGTTGAAAGTAGTTGGCTTGCATCTGAAAGAGATCCTCAATTAGGTTTATATGAACCAAGATTATTTGCCTAATTCACGTGGTGGTGGAAGAGAAACATAATTGGAGAAATAGCTTTTGGACAGCCCCTTCCCTCCCACCCAAAGAATCAGTTAAGGAAGACTGCTTGGTTATCTTAGTTTTGTTGATTTTTTCAGGGATGTTGAGTCATTAGATGTTGATGAAATGGTTGAAGATAGGTAGGAGGAGAAACAATCTAATCCTTACTTACCAAAAAATAGTAAAAGGCTTAAGGGACAAACACATATCAAGCTTATACATCTTTGGCATCTTAATTTTCTGAATTTGACAATCCTTTTGATTGAAATCCAATTGATTGTGTCTTGAATGTGTCCTAGTAAGTACAAATGAGAGTTAGGTTGAACTACTGATAATGAGGAAGCTTCAAGATAAATGCTTATTTTAATGCCTATTGGAAGTGCCACCTTGCCCTAAGGTGGAGAAAGGTATATCATATACCTTTCAAAAGTTTAGGATTTCAAGAATTGTTGAGGAGGTTGAAAAGAAACAAGGCACCAAGTACCAAATCTTGCCATTTCTGCTCAGTGTAATATTAGCATTTGGAAAGAAAATACTTAAGGAATCTCTTAATATAAGTAATTGTTTCTGTAAACCTGCATGAAATTCAATTATCTGGCTCAAGTTGGGGTGAGATGGGAATAACAAAGCCCTCTGTGAAGACTACCTTTCCTGAGCTGAATTTTACTTTAAAGGAATTTTGGGGTGCTTAGGAAATAAACATTTGTAAAATTTGGGTCCCTCCTAGTTTTGTATTGTTTCCTGTGGCAGGACATTGTGTCAGTCCATTTCCCATATTAGCTCCATGTGGATCACCAAGATGCCTGTTTCCCATGTCTTAGCATGCTGCAGAGGAGAACAAATAGTTGCTATTTACAAACACAGAATCCGAATCAGGAAAGTTGATATTGTTTGTACAGGAAGTCATCACTTATTGTTTTAAAATTGTTATTCATTTCCGTAATTAAAGTGATACTGAATATGAACTGCATTAAAAAAAAAAAAAAGGCAAACCACAACAAAACCAACCCCAATAAACCTACTTTGGCTCAGTAATGAGAATATGCTATGGCAGAAGATGAACTTCTATGGACAAAAACAAGATGCAAGATGATAAGTAAACTGCAAGTCCTACATGCTCAAGGATGACTTGAAGTCCTGTGTTTAGGTGATCAAGAACAGGCAGCCTGGTGACTTCTCCTGCAGGAGCTAGTCCTGACACCACCCTTCTTTCAGCTGGAGAGGTCACTACTGAGTTGCACTTGGGGAATGAGTGTACAGTGTGTGCCGCAGCAACTCTTGACCACACACAGCTCAGGAATTGAGACATCAAGTGAAGGAAATGAATTCTCTTAAGAGCCCTGGACTTTGCTGTAAGGAAACTGATGGCCTGACTTCCACCATGAGCCATGGGAAAATTCTATGAAGCAAAGCCTTTCTGCCAGTTTCTAAAAAAAAAAAAAAAAAAAAAAAAAGAGTTTGTTTTGTTATGCAACTGCAGCCTAGAAGTAAAATGGAAAGACTCATAATGAACATTCACTGTATACATTGGAGTAAGGCATAGGGAATTTTCTGCTTGGAAAGAGATAATTATGGAATAAAAACATTTAAGAAGCACCAAATTATAAGCAGGTTGGTTTTAAACCTATGTAGATTTCCCTGAAGACAGTGATAAAGGCCTTTCTTTCTGCCTGCTTTTGTTATGGTGTCTCCAAGAATTTCTTTTCCAGTTGCTAGAGATCATTCACTTTCTTCACAAATGTGCAGTTCTCTTTATTCTCTACTCTCATCATCTCTTGCCTTTGATCAGTTGTTCCTATGGGCTGACAGAGGAAAAGCATGTAAGTTCAATTACGTTGATATACCGGGGTAAAATTTTTGCAAGAATTCAAAAAACCCAACTTTGATTCAAGTTGAAGTGCTGCTACTTCTTGTGATGGATCATAGAATCAGTCAGGGTTGGAAGGGACCACAAGGATCATGTAGTTCCAACCCCCCTGCCATGGGCAGGGACACCTCACACTACATCAGGCTGGCCAGAGCCTCATCCAGCCTGGCCTTAAACACCTCCAGGGATGGAGCCTCAACCACCTCCCTGGACAACCCATTCCAGGCTCTCACCACTCTCATGGGGAAGAACTTCTTCCTCATGTCCAGTCTGAATGTCCCCACTTCCAGCTTTATTCCATTCCCCCTAGTCCTGTCACTACCTGATAGCCTAAAAAGTCCTTCCCCAGCTTTCTTGGAGGCCCCCTTCAGATACTGGAAGGCCACAAGAAGGTCACCTGGGAGCCTTCTCTTCTCCAGACTGAACAGCCCCAACTCTTTCAGTCTGTCCTCATAGGAGAGGTGCTCCAGCCCTCTGATCATCCTGGTGGCCGTATGAAGACAGCTTTCAGCTATTGATATACAAGTGTAATGTCTTAATTTTGCTGTAACAGCGAATTCTTCTCTAAGGGAAGTTGTCCTTGGATTTAGGCTATTAATACCATTTCTTAGTCAATGCTCTCCCTCTGCTTGTGTTTCCTCATCTTCCCGCTGTGCATGTCTGTTGATTGCACGCTTTTCCTTGCAAAATGAGACATGTACTGGTTAGTACTTCAGTCAAGTACTGTTCAAAGTGGTCCCTTTTAAAATCAACCCCTAGGCTGAGTCACTTGTCTGTTCTTTTTCTGTACTTAACAGAGAGAAAAAAACCCCAACCTTCTTGTATGTGTTTCTCATCACTAACTTTACAAGTAATTTGGAGAGCAAGCTTAGAATAGATGTCTTACTTTGGGATAGTTTAAGTCAGGTGACACAAATCATAGCAGGGTAATTAAAGGTGTAAGTCCTGAAAGCACTTGTACTCATCGATGCCTAGAAAGTCAATTGTGTCCACTAGTTTTTGATGTTTGGCTTGATATGCATCCCAGATTGGACAGCCCAAAATGGAGGACTCTAGCATTAGTGAATGTTTCAAAATGTAAGCCTTTGAAGTGGCAAAACATCAGATTTTGAGTGCATCTTTAAACCCTAGAGTTTTATTCTGCAAGTGCTGAGCATATGGCATCTCCCTGGGAGGTCCACTTGCTGACAGAAAGCTGGATTCAGCCCCAGAAATGGCATGGATCTAAGATTTAGTTTGAATGGATTGGCTCCTGCAGCCCTAAAGCTACTATGCTACAGAACAGGGAGTGCACTCAAAGAGTTCTTCAAAAGGCTCTCTTAAGATCAGATGTGTCAAAATAATTCAACAGGTGAAAAAAAACAGTAAGACAAAACACCCTGAAAGCTAAGAGAAGGGGAGGTTATTTATAATTCTTCTTTTTCCTTTTGCTGCTTATTCAGAAATAATGTACTGACAGAAGAACCTTCTGAGGCCTGGGAAACTCTCCCTGCCTTGTACCTGTTCTCTGTCACTGCTTTTGGCACAGTTTTAATGTATGAGCAGCTCAGTTTTGGCTCACACTGTCAGAGTCAATAATATGATAGTGCTTCTGTTATGAAAAGGAAACTAGTTGAAATTAAACTATGCTACAGCTGTATCAAGTATGTGGACACATTTTTAGTGTCTAATGAGGTTCCTGTTACAAAACAGAGCCCTCTAGGACTTGCTGACGTCAATCATCTATAATTACCATGCTTTTGTCATGGACTTCACATCATAGTGCACTGTTGAGCTGAGCATTTGTGGGCACCTTGGCAGCATCAAAGACAATGCACTAAGCCCTCTGAGGTCCTTCTTCCTCACCAAGGCTTATAGCTTCTACTAAAACAGAAATAGATTTCCAGATGAACCATTATGGGGAAGGGATACATCTGAAAAACTGTTCCAAATATCCATTAACCTTTCTAGAGATTGTTTTCTGAACATAATAATTGGTCTAGTGTAGATTTCCTGGTTAATGTGGGTAAGAATATTTTTCCTGAAGAGTTTTAACTGTGGTTTATGTCTTTTATGGACCTATGTTGATGATAGCGTAGTGTAACTATCCCCAAAGGAAAACAGAAAATTCCCTGCCTAAAAATCACAGTACAATTATACTAGCAATGCCTTGTGTCTGCAAATACTCCAGATATAAAGCATTGCCCTGGACTTCCATGTCAGTTAATTTAAATCTGAAGTCTTCCTTCAAGGTTTAGAAATCATTTGAATTTGAAGAGTACTATTTTACAGGCTAAGTGGAAAAGCCTTTCTTGCAGGTAAGTACTGTGCTTCCAGACATACAAAATGGGATTTGTAATATTTTTTTTTTCCTTAAGGAACACAGGCAACTATATTTGAGCAGGCTGAATAGATGCATTTCCTAGAGCATGATTCATTTTATCATAAAAGAGGCATGTAGAAGAGGTCAGATGAGTTCCATGGCATAATTGCTCCTTTCTCCCCAGTAACACTAAGAGTTTGGGTGCCTAGCTCAGTGAGAAATGTCCGTATGTTCGGTGTGTGAGACGACAGCCGCTCTGGTGCAAAATTCTTTTCAAATGACTTCTGAACAGCCCTACTAATGTAGTTGGGATAAAATAAAGTTAGAGTGAATCCCTAGAATGGAAAGAGGAACTTGGCAGTTGGCCCATTAACTTTAAGTAAGCTTGCATATCAGTAATTTAGTAAAGACTTAGGTATTCCTCACATGCATGAGGGAAAAGGGTGCTATGTGAATGTGAAGAAACTGTTTTGGCTCTTCTAGCCTGAAAAAAATATCTTAATGATGAGCCAAGTGTACGCAGACATTTGGGAAGAACTTCAGAAGCCAAACTTTCAGAGATTTCAAGCAGCTTATTTTCCTTCAGAGACTTTTCTTATTGCAAATGTATGTGTAAGTGCTCTGACTTACGTAGCTCAGATTATTAAAACCAAAACCAAAACAAAGCCATGAACAGTAGCTGAGGCTTATGGAAATAAAGACCTCTCAATTTTTACTGAATTTGGCATTTCAGCGTTGGCTAATTGAGTTGTTTGTGCAAACCCCATAAATAGCCTAGACAGGTTACTGATACCAGACATAATATTGCTTGTGTTAAGTCTCTTATCAAGAGTGTATCTGGCTGCCAACCAACTTAATAAAAAGCTGCTATTTATGTTCTGTAACAATATAGCAAGTGACCTTTGTGGATTTTGTGATTTTACAAATGCTTTTTGTGGTTTTGTGTTGATTGTAATTGAGAGATTGTAAGGAACGCAGTCAAACAAGCAGTCATTAATTCCAGGCACAATTTAAAAATGCACTCAACTGACTTTTAAAGTAACCTTTAACCCTTTGCACGTGCAAATATTCTGGCTGTTCATCTTTCATTTTGCTAGCCTGGCAAGCAAAAATCTGAAGCAAAAATCCCCAACACCCAAAAACAAACAAAAATTTAAAAAAACCAAGGTCAACCCTCCTAGATCTTCAATTCCAAAACTGTGTGGAGCTGAACGTGTAACTTGGATGTAGTTTTTAAGATAAGTCAATCCACGCAATATAAAAAGAAGGTTAATCCAAGTTGCTCAATGAGGTGGTAGAAGCCTCATTCCTGGAAGTTTTTAAGGCCAGGCTGGATGTGGCTCTGGGCAACCTGAGGCCTAATGTGAGGTGTCCCTGTCCATGGCAGGGGGGTTGGAACTAGATGATTCTTGAGGTCCCTTCCAACCCTAACAATTCTATGATTCTATGATGTTTGTTTTAAGTCCAGAGCTTTATGAACGTAGACGTGAAAGAAGCTAGCCCAGAAGGCTGCTGGTGGGAGGTTAGGTCATCCCACATGCACTGCTGGACAGCTTGCCTCCCAGTTCCTCCTTTCAGGAAGGAACTGGGAGGCAATGTAGCAGGAGCCATTAGCAATAGCTAGAGCTATGGTGAAAGGGAAAGAGGAAAAATGAAACAAGGGTTGCTATTATTTGGGAGTGCAGAAGGATTCTATATCAGTTGCATGCCCTGACAATGTGGCATAACCTGTCCTGGTCCTGCTGTGGATTTGGCTTTGCCTGATCAAGGCTGGTAGACCCTGCACCGAATTCTGGTCTTCAGGCCCTGAGAGTATCCCCTTATGGCCATTAAGACAGAAGGAGAACAAAATCAAAGGGAATCAGGAAAAGCCTCCACACTCATTATGAAAACAAAACTGTGCTAGGAAACATGATGCGTATTTCTTTTAATCAAAAGCAGGAAGACATTTGGAGCACTTGGGGCCATCGATTGCCCTCTGGCCGATGGCGGAAGTCCCTGGTGATGTCAATGGGAGCTCTGCACGCGAATAGCGGGGGCACAGAGACGCCTTGGCGTACCGCTGCAGGGACTGTACCGAGGAAGGCTGTGCTTTAACGCCTACCAAGAGCAGCCAGGCTGTTTAGTTCCATTTTATGGAGCAGTTCATTGACTTCTTCAAGCATGGACGTGCTTTTCCATTGAATAAGGGAAAAAAAGGCAAGCATGGTGTGCTGTGCTTGTTTCCTGTCCTTGCCTTTGGAAAGGCAGGAATCTTGTGAGTTCTGAGATGCACAGCCCCTGCTGCCTTGATATTGGCATCAGTCAGTGGTGACAGTGTGTCTGCAGACAGCACCGGTAGTCCCAAGAACAGCTCTTCCTCACACTTGTAATGATCTGGAGATTATGATACAGGAAACTACTTTGCAAAGCTTGCTGGTTTTGGGCAGGAGCTCTTAATTTTGTGACAAAGACAATTGAGTCTTTGGGGAGCAGTAAATCCATCTGGTGATATTAAGGGGCAGGTGACCTCTTCTGCAGCCCCTGAAACAAAAAAAGTTCTTTTCACCATACTACAAACGGGTTCATTCTTGGTCTTTCCTTGAATCATACTGCAGAGGAAATGTCAGCCTAGCAAGTCCTTAGAGTATTTTTTCATTGCATATGTATCCTCTATTACTCATAAGTTCCTTTTGCCGTCTCAATGGACATTTAACACCTATTATTAAATAAAGCATTGTGGCTTTCATTTCAGAAAGTTTGTGTAACAGTTTCATTAAACCTCTTTAAGAAAAGTTTTTCTATACGTCAGGGTACATTTGAGGTACTCTAACTTAGCATTTTCCCCAATATAAATTAGAGTAGAATTTGCTTCTCTTCCTGTTTGACATCTCAAATAAAAATATTATTGCATACAATAAGAAGATCCTAAGGGCAGAACAGTTTTATGACACAGGGAAATGCAGATCATACTTTGAAAGAGCAGCAAAAGTAATGTATTTCAAGAACTATTTGAGTGAACACAGGTCAGCATGCAGATGTCTGGGACCAGAACACTTGAATAAAGTATTACAATTTGAGGTTTTATAAAGAAGTCAGGTTTTGCTAGCTTTATTAATTATTTTTTGTTATTGTTATTATCCAGGAAAGATTTTCATTGTATTTGCAAGATTTTTGGCTGAGTGAAAATAATAGGATTTGCCTGAAAAAACACTGGAGTTGTAGATAAGCATGGAATTAAGATCAAAATGTTCCACTTCTTTTTAAGAGTTAAAAACCAGTCCTTATGTGAATTTCAAGGTAGTCTGTCTGCAATGTTAGTCAAACTGAACCTTCAGATCTGAACACCTGCAAAGAAGATTTGGAGCCAGAGCCTGTGGCTTGAGCCCCTCTTTGTTAAGTGGTCCAAACAATAGCAGCAGCAATGTTCCCTGTTCCCAGCGCAAGCTATTTATGACAATGCCCTTTGTTAAAGAGATTGTTCAAGGGACGGTAAATTACTCTGCCAAGCTTTAGTTATCGAGACAAAAGGAATTCATGTTTTCCTGGCATTTTCATTTACCTGGTCACTTAAAAAAGGGACATGTAAGTATTGTGATAGTGGGAAGGAGGAGAATAGTTAACTCTCAGAGCTGAAAATACGGCTGGATAATCACAGGCGATTCTTTCTCCTGGTTAAGTCAATGGGGTAGATTCTTTCTCCTGGTTAAGTCATTGTGAGTTTTTCCCCATCCATGTGCTTGCAGAGAGCAGGAACATGTCCTGTGTAGGGATTTCTTGATAAGTCAATTTTAGCTCACTTCCCACATAATCATTTCTCCTGGTGATAATAAAATAGAAATGCCCTGAAAGAAGAAACACATATTCTCGGCGACAGAGATGATGCTGTAATGGGGAAAGCGTACTTCAGTTCTCCTGGATTTTAAAGGTGATGCTGAATTGAAGTACTGCTATTGATATTCACTGATAAATGCATGTTCAGGTATTTAGTAATATTTTACCAAACTTGTTTAGGCAAAAATAAACAGAAGATTGATTTGAGAACTTTGTCTAGCTTTCCTTATGGACAGGGCTAGTCTGTTCTTTCAAGGCTGTATGCATCATTACCATTTACATACACTGTTTTAAGATTTCAGGTATTAACTTTTTCTTTTCTTCTCTTGCAGATACAGGCAATCCATTTGTAGAGATGCACAGTGATATACCTAAAATCATACACATGACTGTGGGAAGAGAAATGATCATTCCTTGCAGGGTCACAGCACCAAACATTGCTGTTACTTTAAAAAAGGTACCTCAATTCAAGCATGTTCTGAAAGTGTTGTTGCTTTTATTTGTTTGTTTATAACTATTGTAATGCTTTAAGATATTTCAGCAATTTAGTGTTTCTTAAACAAAGTTTCTGGGTATCAGTGTGTTTAGAACTATTTCAGCCCCCGGAGATTTAGTCTCATATCTCACAGAAGAGCTTCATCAGATCTTTTGCACTGGCTAAAGCTTTTCATACCATTTGATTAAATCTTCACTGACAAAGGTTTCTTAAGCCCAAGAAGGAACTTCTTGTTAGGAGAAGAGGTTTCCTCCCACCTCTTCCCCTGCCCTTCCTCCTCTTTCCTCTTCTGTCCTCTGGAACAGGCAGTAAGTGCAGTCCCTGGAGACTTGCTGGGGCTATAGAAGGATCTCTGCGAGCCTTTGCCCTGCCTCACTCCCGCCAGTGACTTTGCTGCTTCCTTTTCCATGTAAGTGCACTTATCAGACAAAGGATGCCTTCTCTTTGTAGAGAACTTGTGCAGAGTTTCAGACAGTGGGGTTAGTTTTAGAAAAATACAGCATTTTGTTATGCTTTGAGGAAAGAGGAAACTTTTTTTTTTTTATATATACCTAATACTTTGAGAGTTACATGGACAGACAACTGAACTTATGTGTATGTAGTAGAGAATCTGGTATCAAGATGGAGAATGGTGCTTCTTTTTTTTTTTTTTTTTTTTAAAGTTCCTTTGTTTGGTTTAAAAATTAGGTGGAGGTGCCAGTGATGTAAATGTCAATACTATTACAATGAAAATATCTATATCTTTTTATAGAATAACATGCAACTAAATAGTATCAACATAAGATGCTTATCTAGGTTAAGACAAGTCTTTGATTACTCTGACTACAGAGTTTTACTCCAGCCATGGAGTTGATCCTCTGTTTGAACTCAACTTGGAGGTTTACGAATTCTAGCTATCACTGTTTTGCTACAGATTTTACCTTGTGGTTTCCACCTGTTAAACCACATGAAAGCAAGCAAAATGCAGGGAAAGGAAACTAATCTCACAAAGGTTGTTACCATATATGTTTGTGCACATGCCCACAAGCCCACAGTTCTCCTGGAAGAAGTGCACTGGGGTGCATGATGTGCAAGATTCTGTGGCTATTGAATCAAAAGTAAATTAATCTTGGCTTTCTGTAGGGTGGATGTTGTAAAGTGGGAACTTATTTTGGCACTGTGGTGTTGCATCTGAAACCTCAGCATATTAAATCCTCACCTGATAAAATCCCTCTTGGGTTTTTGGGTTTCCCTCTTGTTAAACAATATAAAAATAGCTTTTCTTCCTTATTTGGAAGTGATCTAGACATCTCCACTCCCCCCCTTTTTTTTTCATATCAACTTGCATTTAGCTTGAGATTGTTGTGTAAGGCACCACAACGCCATCAAAACCATATATAATACTCTAGGAAGGAGAAAGAAGAGGTGGAGCCAAGTCTTGAAAAAAGGATTGGTTGCTTACATGTTTTGCATTCCAGGAAAAATAAACGTTTTCCCTAATTAATCCCAGAATTTCCTGAAGCATGTAAGCTACAACGCATTACATCATATCTTTCTTTATCATCTGTAACATCCATATATGAAGATTCCAGCAAGTTTTCCTCACATAGCAATTAAGAGGCATATTAAATGCATTTGACAGCTGCAGGCTTGCTGCTTCTGGAGAACTGGAAAAAGCTGTCCAGTGTTTTCTATTCAGGATTAAAGGAAGAAGTTGATGTCCCCATAATGCAAGCCTCTGGAGCTATTAAAAATCCCTCAGTGGTAGAAACATTAGGTTCTTCATTCTATAGTGGCAGGAAGTAAAAATATTAAATAGTTTATGGTAATATCTCTCATTGGAAAGGACTTAGTACAGTTGCATGAGCACTGCCCTCAGCATTTTTCTCCTGTGCGGTGCTACTGCTCAGTTTTACTGAGCCAAAAGTTTATTATCCATCTTTAGAATAGAATAGAATAGAATAGAATCAAGAAGGTTGGAAGAGACCTCAAGGATCATCGAGTCCAACCTGACACCCTACACCTCATGCCTATCTAAACCATGGCACCAAGTGCCACGTCCAATCCCCTCTTGAACACCTCCAGGGATGGTGACTCCACCACCTCCCTGGGCAGCACATTCCAATGGCCAACCACTCTCTCTGTGAAGAACTTTCTCCTCACCTCCAGCCTAAACCTCCCCTGGCGCAGCTTGAGACTGTGTCCTCTTGTTCTGGTGCTGGTTGCCTGGCAGAAGAGACCAACACCCACCTGGCTACAACCTCCCTTCAGGTAGTTGTAGACAGCAATGAGGTCTCCAAGTTATTTTTTTATTAAAACTGCATCTTCATCTTCACCTTAGTCTACCCCACTGAGATAATGTGTTGCTCTATGTTTCAAGCTGAGCATCTGTACAAATTGTATTTAATAGCATAGCAATCATAAACAAGATGGGAGGAGGCTTAAGAATCAAGAAGCTAATAAACCGAGGATTGGACAATGAGAACAGAGCTCTTTATTCCTATTTCAAATTCAGCCTTTGGGTCCTTTAATAGCCTGTATCTGCAATATGATCTTCTTCATCATAAGAAGACCTGCGAAATAAATTGATAGTTTTGATCTAATGCTTAATAGACAAATAGAGACTAATGCTTAATAGACAAACAGAGCCTGGGAAACCGTCATTCCTATCAATATGATTCTGGCAGCCTCATGAAAGGTTCCTAAAATGAGATAAACTTTATTGCAACTGAGGCAATTTCATTTACTCTAATCTTGCTAAACAGAGCAAGCGCCATCTTTTTGGTACAATGGTTTGATCCCTTCATTTACTCTCTCTTACTTTTGGATTATCTGTCATAAAATCAATGATGACATTCATGGGAATAGAGGTAAATAAGTTTCAGCATGAGGAATTAAAAGAGGAAAAATAAAATAGGATGCTGATAGTCACACAGCTGAGTAGTCTGAATTCTTAATGACACCACACTGATGGAAGGCAAAACATTAAAGAAAACAATCATTCAAAACTATATATATATTTTCAACTGGCTTTTTCCAATACAATCTCACTTTGGAGATATGGGGAACCATGGCTTGACTATATACTCTTGACCATATGTATATACCTTGTAGGTAGTACAGCATTAATGCCACTGTGTACCAAGAAAGGTTCAGTGGTTGGCACTGAGCAAAGAAGGGGATACAGACTATAATAAAAGAAGCTGAAGTCTAGTTTGAAACAAAGTATAAAACTTAAAAGGCCAAGACTGAACCGGTAGCCTCAGTAATGTGGTTCATACAGATGGGTATGTAGACAATAAATTCCATGTTTACTGCAGCCATTGCAACAAATTGATTCTTTGAATACCTCTGACTATCTGCTGGTGCTCATCTGTGAGTGATTATTTAAATTGCATTTGTCCTCTGCTGCTTCATTTGAAATACCACTGTTGTCAGCACTGTGTTTCCTCACAGGGTTTCTACTTCTGTCTGTGATGACCATATGGGCAAGTCTTAATTGACAAGGCCCTGAACAGCCTTGCGTGGCAGGCGGACCAGGTGACCTGCAGAGGTCTCTTCCAACCTAAATTATTGCATGATCCTGGGATTCTCTTTCCTGTACCATGCATGCAGTGATCATTATGGTGATGATACTGTGTCTCCAGGTGTTGGCCTGAAAGCTTATTTAGGGCAAAGCAAAACAGTGCAACTCTTACTTCTCTAAGTGGCAAATAGGTCATCTGAACTAGTATGGTTGGCAGAGGGGAGCAGCATGGAGGAAACTAAAGCAAGTAGAGAGAGAGAGTAGTGCTGTGAATGGCTGTGAAAGTTAACAGCCCCTTGTTCACTTCTGAGACAAAATACTGGTGTTTCCACCTATGAAATGGACTTTTTGGAGTTTTTTTTTTTTTTCTCTCCAAGACTTGGAGACCAGTTGTGTCACTCTAATATTTTGCTAGATACGGATTTCATTTTCCTAAAGTTTTCCTTACAGTAACTTTAAAATGTCAAGTTATGCTTTCACATGTGACTGCATGCAGCTTCTTAGTCTTGGAGCTGCAAAAAAGTGAAAAAAAAAAAAAAAAGATCTAGCTCTAACTGTTTTCAGGACTATTAGATGAGTAAATTGGGCAGGCAAAGATTAGCCTCTGGGGCAGACGAGCTTGTTGGATATACAGACAACTCATAACATTAAGTCAGGCAAAACAGGATCACATTTATGAGTATGTTGTTTACAAGAGCTGGACCCTTCCTGGATGTTTTGGTTACTTTCCCATTCCTGGAGTAAAGCTAATTACAAATTCAGCAATCCATCAATTAACTAATTAATGTGAGGTGAATACATTCCCTGGGAAATGTATGTTAGTCTAGGGGGACTGTGAGGCTCTAACTTAACTCTTTCTTTATGGTGTATCTGAAAACTTGTAGAGGAATAGTTTGTTGGTATTTTGGGGTTGGGTTTGTTTGTTTTTCTTTTTTTTTGCCCCAAAGCAACAAGGGGATAAATGCAGTTGAAGCCCTTGAAAGCATAACTATCAACTAGTTAAACCAGAGCTTGAATATTTGTTTTATTTAGGACAGGAATGGTAACGGAGCTCTTAGAGTCCAGGATATTGTTGAATGGTAGCCAGCAGGCTGTAACATAATGGACTTTACTTGTGTGTGTGTAACACAAACTTCCCCCGTGATCTACACACTTATTATGGTGTCTTATCAACTGTTGTAAAGATAAGGAATTCCACCACAGCATTTTGTGCTCTGCAATGATGGCTCATTTGATTCATCGTATGTTTCTGTGGGAGGAAATGCCATGAGATGAGTGGAGGTGACCTTAAGGGTAGCTTTTGGCATGTGCTGAGCAGGCAGCATCGAGGGTGCCACATGCTGTATCATGCAGGAAGGTGCCGGGCAGCTTACCCCAGCCTCTGGCAGCCACCCATGCTTGCTTTGGCTGTAGAAAGGAAGAGGGCTGGCCAGCATATAAGTTCTCTGCTCAAATGAAGGGGAAGAAAGAGATGAAGGGGATGTGCATGAGTGGGTGCACACTGAGAGGTGATAGGCTGCAAGGGACTTGTTGACCCAGAGGTGTTTGATTAGGGCACTAATTCGCTGAAGCTCTGCTCTGTGCCATCTTTAAAAATCTGCTATTTGATTTGTACTCATGGCTGACCTCTATGTTATCCAAATGGTGGCATTTATTCCATTGACAAGGCATAACAAAAATAATATGATGTGAAGACAATGCATCTTGTCTAAGCTTCAACACCTACTTTTTGTTTTGCCTTTTCAGGGTTTTCTTGATACCTCATTAAAATTACCTCATTAAGCTCCATTGAGCTTAAAACTCAAGGGATAGTAATATAAAGTAAAATTAGTACTGCTGATCCCATGTGGCAACATTTTCATAGAATAGAATCATAGAATCAACAAGGTTGGAAAAGACCTCAGAGATCATTAAGTCCAACCTATCACCCAGCACCTCATGACTAACTAAACCATGGCTTCAAGTGCCACGTCCAAGCTTGTTTTGAACACCTCCACGATGGTGACTCCACCACTTCCCTGGGCAGCACATTCCAATGGCAGATCACTCTTTCTGTGAAGAACTTTCTCCTCACCTCGAGCCACCACACCCTGGCACAGCTTGAGACTGTGTCCTCTTGTTCTGGTGCTGGTTGCCTGGGAGAAGAGACCAACCCCCACCCATCTACAACCTCCTTTCAGGTAGTTGTAGAGAGCAATAAGGTCACCCCTGAGCTTCCTCTTCTCCAGGCTAAACAACCCCAGCTAATCTGTGTTAGATTTCAGGTCTCAAGTTTATGACCACCTGATGGCTTTACACTAATTACTTGTTTGGTCCCCAACTTCTGAGGGGCATGATAGTGCCAAATGTTAAGAAAGGGTGTCTTTTTGAAATCTCTAGTCAATATGATTTTTTTTTTTAATTTAGTATGAACAGGAGTTCTCAATTAACTTAAACATTTATACTTCATATGATGATTTAGAGATGTGTGACCTGTCAGCTGTGTAACAGCTACTCATGTCCTTAATGTATTTTCCCCCCCCCCGCCCCCAAACTGTCAAGTTCTTTAGACAACATAAAACAAGAGAATCATCAGATGGAATCCTGGAAGGAATTGGTTAAAGCCACAAAATGACAGCAAATTAAGTCCATTTGTTACCTCCATTAAAAAAAAGAAAAAAAAAAGATAAAAAAGAAATAATAGGAAAAAAAAGTGTATTTATGTCTCAGTGGTGAAACCAGGATACTTAATTGCAAAGGTTTGCCAAGAGGAGCAGTTCAGCTGCCAGCCAGGAGCCAGCAGAATAGCAGCCCAAAAGCTGAGGCTAATGATAGTGTCAGTCTATTGTGTCATAAATTACATCCTGTTCTAAATAATGAAATCTTGGAAACGAATAAAGCATTCACACTCTTCAACTAAATTTTCCCTCTATTTTGTGATGAATATGTGACTCGAAAAATCTGCATAACTAAATGTTATCCTTTCTACCTTGATTGGCATTTTGCAGTTTTTGTGGTGTGGTGGTGGTTTTTTGGTTTGGGGTTTTTTTTTTGTCCTTTCCTTTTTATTAGACTGCTTTGATTAGAGAGTGGCATGAGGATGAGTTGTGTTTATGATGCTTGTTTGACACTTTCAGATTCCACGAGAAACCCTAATTCCTGATGGCAAGACAATAATCTGGGACAGCACAAAAGGTTTCAGGATACCTAAGGCAACCTATAAATTCATAGGGCTCCTGAGCTGTGAGGCAACCGTCGGTGGACACAAGTACAGCACAAAATACCTAACACACCGAGAAAGTAAGTAGTGCTGTTCACTCCCCATCCTCCAAAAAGCGTTCAGCCCTGGTGATGTTGTTCACTTTTCTTTTTCTTCGTCATGTGCAGCCAACACAATTTTTGATGTTCAGTTAAGCACCCCACGTCTTGTCAAGATGCTGAAAGGAGACAGCCTGGCAATTAACTGCACTGTCACTGCAGCTTGGAATACCAGAGTGCAGATGACGTGGACTTATCCTGGAGAGGTGAGTGCTGTGGTTGTAATGAAGAAACCTGGGGTTTCCCATAGATTACTCTGCACCTAGCATCCTGGAAGGAATTTTGCCTGAAAATACTTGTCGTGATTCACGTTCCATCATTCTGACCCTTGCTGACATGACATTAAAGGTCTCTTTTTTTTCTTTCTGGTGCCTTAACTGAATAAGTAAACATGTTACACAATGTACTCTGGTTATACTGCATAATCCCAAGCAAATGCTAGAATTGTTTCATCCCTGGGAGCTTCTTTTTGACCTGGAGGAATGGTGCAAATTTATCACTCAGTGCCAGGCAGGGGCTCTTTTTTTGTGACAAAAAAGTTTTCAGCGAGGCTGTCTTTCTCAGCACATCCATTTGAAAGTCTGGCAGACAGTCAGGCACCCGACTCAAGCATGTTTAGAAAAGATATTTTGATTTAGTTAGCCAAAATCTCATTTGTTAAGTGTCACATGAACAATCCTCTTGTTTTGACAACTACAGGAATGATCTTGAATGTGCTTCTCCTCCCCCTGCTTTGGGAGCATCCTAATAAATATTTGTCACTTACAGAATAACTGCCAGGGAGTCCGTGTAAAGCTGATAAGAAATTTGACATTATTTTAAGGTTTACAACTCCCATTCCTTTCATGTCAGTTTGATTTATGCTGGTGATTCAAGTCATGATCATTTATTATGCCACTCATTGTGCCTAATCACAAGCTGGAATTATGACTGCATTATATGGGGAAGATGGAGGCAATTGTTTCTTGCATACAGTAGCCATTTTCCCTGGCATTTTTTTCACCTCAGAAATAAACAATATAGCAATAAGAAATAATCCAAAAACATTTTATGGCTCGTTGCTGCCTTACGGAGCCCTAGACTGGCATCACACTTGTGAAATTCTGTTTTGTTTTTATTTGGATAGTAACTGAAGGGTGCTCAGTGTTTATAAGACAGCAACAATGTCCTGGGTTAAATAAACTTTGAGGCCAAAGGCTGAGGGGGAGTTGCAGGAAATAACTCCTCAGACTCACATTATCTTCAGTTCCACCCTGTTATTCCTTTGCCAAATCTAGTCCCTTTTCAGTCTATAATGTTTCCAGAATTCTCCCCTTCCCGTGTTAATGTTCTATTCTTCTGTAAGTCTGCTGCCTATGGACACTGAATCCAGGCACCAAACTATGTGCCTGTGGCTCCAGGGATTTTTATGAGCAAAACTGGACAAGGAGCAATGGGGATCTGGACTTGTTGGTATGGCAGGCATACAAAAGGGATGATCTTCATCCAGAAAGAACTAGTTTGGATGTTATTACAACTTTGGTGAGGATAGGAATGAATTGTTATATAATATTAATCATCCTTCTTACTGTTGACCCTCTGGAAATGTTAGACATCTTTTGCATGTCTGTGCTGCACAGTGGGATCTGGATTATATTTTTTTTTAATTAAAGTATGGTGGCAGTACAATAAACCACAAATGTTAATAGTAACAAAAGCTGGTTTGATCAAGCTCTTTATTGTCAATTTTTGCTTTTATAGGGAAGGAGGAGAGCTTCTGTAATGCAGCGCATTGACCAGAAGAATACAGAAGCCAATATTTTTTACAGCATCCTCATTGTTGACAAAGTGAGGGATATTGATAAAGGCCAATATACCTGCCATGTGAAGAGTGGGCCATCAATCAAAGCTGTTAACACAACAGTCATTGTTTATGGTAAGAAACATTGCAGATTTCTAGAATGCTTAATGTTCGTGTACCAAGCTCAACCATACGGTAGTTTTACACCTTGACACAAAGTGGAAATGAATTTATAGCACATTAATCACAGGCAGAAGAAGAAAGGTGTCCAGAGAGAATAAGTGCCTTTTCTTCCATGACTGTTTTGTATTGTTGGCAGTAGACATGTTAATGTTCAGATTGATCACGCTTGTCTGCTACATACACGTCGAGTATTGTGTCCGGTTTTGGGCACCTCACTGCAGGAGAGATGTGGAGGTGTTGGAGTGAGTGCAGAGGAGGGCAACGAAGATGGGGAAGGGCCTGGAGAATAAATCTTATGAAGAGCGACTGAGGGAGCTGGGGCTGTTTAGTTTGGAAAAGAGGAGGCTGAGGGGAGACCTCATTGCTGTCTACAACTACCTGAAAGGACATTGTGGAGAGGCTGCTGCTGGTCTCTTCTCCCAGGTAATTAATGATAGAACAAGAGGGAATGGCCTCAAGCTGTGACTAGGTACGTTTAGACTGGAAACTAGGAAAACATTTTTCAGGGAAAGAGTGGTCAGGCATTGGAAGGGGCTACCCTGGGAGGTGGTGGAGTCACCAACCCTGGATGTGTTTAAAGGTCGTTTGGATGTGGTGCCTGGGGATATGGTTTAGGGGTGAACCTTGTAGAGTAGGGTTGTCGGTTGGATTTGGTGATCCTGAGGGTCTTTTCCATTCCAACCTGAACATTTTTGTGAGTCTGTCAAATACTGTAATGACACTGTCCTCAGTCACTTCTGGCATAATCAATCAGTTAAACTACAGTTTGCATAAAACCCCAAACATAATGTGCAAGCTGAATTTAAATAGAAGAATCCAACGTCATCTTCTATGGTACTTACTGGTTTCTCTGAAAAATGAAGAAGATGCACAAAATCTACACAGAGCAGCGAGCTGCTAGGCCATTTAAAGAAAAATGAAACAAGCACAAGATACTGCAACTGATTGATATGATTTTACAGTAGGAGCCTTAAACCAGTTCCTTCTGGTTTATAGTTTGCCTAGGTCCTTCCGTGAAATCTGGAAATTTCCAGTGTTATTTCAAATGTATGTAAATTAGGACTTCCGTGCATTGAGTCTCAGTGAGAGGCTACCTTCTTTGTAGCATCCTGCTACAGTTAGGTCTATCCAGGATCTTTAGGACATCGTTGGTATTAAAGATCAGGCAGTTGGTGGGTGTCCTCTATGGCAGATGACTCATGGGCAGAATTCTGATTTGCTTCATGTATTCAATTGTCTATTTTTTTTCTCTCATCTGGAATTGTGGAATAAGCACCTCTTGTTGGTATCTTTGGAGAGTATTTTGGTCTTTTTTTTTTGTTTGTTTTAAAGACCGACTAAGTCACTGGGAGCATAGGGTAAATCATGATATCTTCTTTCCTCTTCTATTCTAAACAGATAAGCTGAAGCTGTAAGAAACTGAGTTTTAGATTAAAATTAAAGTTAGTGAAGCTAGAACAGTTGAAGATAGCCTGTAAACTGTTGTTCACATCAGCGTCCCCATCTATGGGATACCCATATTAGAAAGAGACTGTGTGAATAAAGGTTTGTAGAATGGTGGTTATATCACTAGCTTGACTTGTGTAATTAGGGACTTGTTCTGTGCGTTCTATTTTCAATGTACGTGGCAAGTGTGACTAAATACTGAAATTGTTTAATAAATGCCAGACATCCTTATGCAGTCCAGAATGTAAGTAAATGTTGCACCATGGGTGCCATCAAAAGGATACTCAAACTGCTTTTCATGTTTTGTATGTTTTATTTTGCTCAAGTGCTGTCTGTGGAGAAAAAAAAGAAAAAAAACCCAACAAAAAACAAACCTGAGATATTTTCCAGTGTATTTTGTGAAGATCGTGTCCTATTGCCTCTGGTAAAATCCATGAAATTGCCAGAGAGTTTGAACTATGGAGCAGTACAACTGGAAAATAAAATAAGAATAGTACAAATGGAAAAATTCCAGTGGGTTGAGGTTGTTACAATGAAGTGATAAAAATTTGTTTGTTTGATGAAACAGCTGTTTACCAATAATAGCCTTTTCTTTGCTATTTCTCTGAAGGTCTCTTAAATCCTCTCTGGCAGAGTATTTTCATTTGGAACATTCATTGATTCTTAACCTTTAGGAGTGGAAGGGTCATCTGATCATCTAGTTCAGCTTCCCATGTGCCACTTTATCCTTTTTTTTTTTCTGACAGAAGCACAATTTTAATTTGGCTAGAGCATATCCTCTCCAGGCAGATTCATGGCATGGGAACTGTATCGTAGTTTCTTGTGTATTTGTGGTAGTCTTCTCTGTATTTTATAGATCTCTAGGAGGTTAGGCTTTTTATTCTTGGTCTTGCCATGTCAGAATGCCAAAATTATTAAAGACCATTTTTATTTGGATTCCTGTTTTCTTTTGTAGAGCTACTCATTTTGCAGGCTGAAAATCAGTTATAGAGTGCACTCTTTTTCTTTTCTTTAAGACAAAATGTTCATTAATTTGAAACGTCGAAGAAAAACTGCGCTGGAGACTGTAGCTGGAAGAAAATCCTATCGTTTGTCAATGAAAGTGAAGGCATTTCCCTCTCCAGAGGTTATATGGTAGGACAACAGTTATTTCCACATATATATATGCTAGACCTATTTGTAGTTCAAAAATAATATCTTGGTAAAGTATTCAAATAAGACCCCTTGAAATGGCAACGAGGAGATGATACAGCTAGGGAGTTTTATTGGAAGTTTCTGGTTTGTCCTGCGTTTTATCAGTTTAAGAGAACATTATCCCCATCGTATAAGTGCTAAAAAGGAGATCTGAAAAGTTTAAAGCTGAGATCTTCAAATGTATTAGATACATCTCCTACTGAAATCAATGGACACTCTACAGATAAATATCTCTACCAGTCTTGAATGAAGTGTTGCATCCAACTTCACTCAGACCTGAATAAGAGACCTGAGCTTGTTTTTCAGACAGTAGGAGAAAGAAAACAAGCTTTTCATTAAAATAATGGAGTTGAGTCATATAGACATGCACTATTAGAAAAAGAAGGGCAGTTTGGTTTGTCATATGGTGATCTGCAGGTTGTAGATCCACTTTAGTGCCTGCAGTGTTCACTTTGGCTCATGCTAAGAAAACTTTTGAACAGTTTTTTGTATTAACCCAAACCACTTTTATATAAAACAATGTTATCTATTCATGATCTCATGGGTTTTTTTGTTTAAATAATTTGAAACACCAGTAGCTCTGGCTCAATTCATTGAACTTTAACAAAGGGTCAATGACAACACTGATTAAGAAAACAAACCATACATACATGGACAGTGAGAATTCATGTTGCTCACAGCCAGAAATTAGTTTTGCTCCAACGTTTTGTTTTGTTTTATAGCTCCACATGGAAAATTAAGGGGTAAAAGTGGACCTGATGCCAGCCATTTAGACAGCATTTTCTGTTTCTTTAATCGTTGGGTTTGTAAACACATATGGATCCAAAATTTCTGAAATATTAAAAAAAAAAAGTTAAGCAAGGAATTTAGCTTATTTTTTTCTCAATCAATAAATAAAATTGGTCAAATGATAAAACAAATAGTCCAGAGAGGTTGTGGAGTCTCCATCCCTGCAGATATTCAAAACCAGACTGAAAATGGTCTTGATCATTCCTTGAGGTTGAACTAGGCCATCTCCAGAGACTCTTTCAGCCTCAATTATTCTGTGCTTCTGTAAAATACAGATACAGTGAAATGCTTAAGCCCATAGTCCTGAGACCCAGTTTTTGGTGCTCATCTAATAACAGCAAGGGCTTTCTGTAAATAATTAATGCATTCCAAGAATCTTGTTAATCAAGTCCATCATAGCAAAACCCCATTGCATTCTTCTGCTAACATGATGCCAATTTTCATACAGCAACCTATTAAAATGGGCTTGGCACTGGATTTGAAGAAAAGTATTGTGCTTCTTCAGCAATCTGTGTGTGAGCGACAGATTTTCTGTTATCTTTAAAAACATTCACTTGAGAGCAGGATATCTGATTCTTAAGTGCTTATCTAATCTGTTTAGTCTTCCCCTTCCTAAAATCACAACTGTGCTTAGGCTACTGTAATACTTTGTCCCAGGATGTATTCTGAGGTCACAAAGAAATGGTCAGTACTGGATGATGCAACATTTCTGTGAATGATTCTTAGCCAAAATGGTTGCCTTCTGTCCTGAATGGCACAAGCCTGGAAAACTGTGATCTTCAGAGACAGTTCCAATTTTCAACAACTCTATAGAGCCTTGCAATAACCTTATCAATTTTATTGCATAGAATGTTATTCCCCAAAATGCTTTATAACTACCAACAATCTTATTTGTAAGGGAAGGATAAGCTTCTGGTAAACAGAATCTCAGACTGCAAATTAAATCCTATTTTTATCCTATAAATAAATTGCCCAGAGATCGAGAAATGTTGTGAAATGACACCACATAGACAGTTGAAGCAACATTCTTTCCAACTTTGGTTTCTGAAATTCTTTTAAACAGGTTAAAAGATGGGCTACCTGCTGCGGAGAAGTGCGCCCGGTACATGGTTAAAGACTACTCGTTAATCATAAAGGATGTTGCTGAGGAAGATGCTGGAAACTACACTATAATACTGAGCATACGGCAGTGGAACTTGTCTAAGAATCATACAGTCACTCTCAGAGTAAATGGTAAGTTTACAGCACGTTTCCATGCTTCTTCTGAACATATAAATGCAAAATTTTCATCGAGCTAAATTTTTATCAGTCTTGCCCAGTTCAGGTCATTGTGGGTTTTCTTTACTGACTTTCATGGATCCAAATCTAAGCCCCATATGCAGGGTGATAAACTCATCCTGGAATCAGAAGATGAATGCTGGTTTTCATTAGAAGGGTTTCTGTCTTCCACGGTCACATACTTGTTCCTGATGACTTTAATGTGTTGCTAACCACTTACCCGACTTCACTTAGGCCGGCTGCTTTTCTTTGTTCTCCTGGTGATTTTTCTTATTACTCACTCTGCAGGAATGTAGTGTTTTCATGATCATGCAATACATTGGAAACGAGCTGGTTTTAATTGCTGTCCAATTTTTACCCTTTACAGTGAAACCCCAGATATATGAAAATGCTGTGTCATCGTTCCCTGATCCCAATCCATATCTACTGAGCAGCAAGCAAGTGCTGACGTGCACCGTGTATGGTATTCCTCCGCCTAAAATTATGTGGATGTGGTATCCCTGTAGACAAAACCATTCCAAAACAAGGTAGGACAGCTCCCTTGCTTCTATTTAGCATGTCTTCCCTTTCTATTACATTTAAACATTTACTTATTTTACAAGAATAAGCTTGCCATGACCATTGCTTAGTTAGTGGTTTGTATACTTTAAATCAATGTTTGTTACTAAACACATAGGCACAATGCAATTTTTTTTCCTGCATAATTATTTGCAAATGGAGGGTAGAGTTGTTACTTTGTATTGCCACTTGGGTTTATTTACAGTCCACCGCTATTCATGCATGCAGTAATTCCTTTTAACTTTTATGAGGGAAGACTTGCAACATCTTGCAAAGTTCACACACTTTCTCATGGAGCAGATTACTGTGCTTTCCTCCATGCACCGTGATTCCCCTGTGTAGTTTCTTTTGAGATTCAACAGAAATAATCTTGAAGATTTTTTTCCATTATGAAGGTCAATCTCTCTTACGATAACGTTGACTCATAGGTTCAGTTCAGTGAGCCAAATGTGCCCAGCATTTTCCAGATGATATTTCAACAGGGGAAAATAGAAATGGCATCATAGAAGCATACCTGATGTTGATGTGGTATTTAACTAATCCTCTTCTATATTTAAGCTTTCTTTTGAACACTGTTTCTTATGATCACAAGTCTGTGTGTTGACTCATTAATCCAAAGCTCTTCTCCCATCATGAAATCTGACACAATCTTAATGATTATCACTCAGCCTCCACGACCGCATTAGCATTAAGCTACTGTTGGAGGGTTCAGATATGCAGGGTATTTGGATCACAATACAATGAAGATATTTTAAAAACCTAACAAAAGTTTAGGAACCAACATTTTCTCAGTTTCAGTTGAAGATAATCACTTTACATAGAATTTAACTTCTTTAACACTTTCACACAGAATTTGGGTTTATCGTGACAATTCAGTCAAATATTTGAGAACGTATTTAACTGCCAGGATACAAAACACTAATTCAGTTAAATAAGAAAAACACCTTATTTCAAATTAAAGGTGCTTGTAAGTGCTTTGTCATCAGTGAGAGAGTGCTCAGCACTTCCTAGAAGTGCACATAATATTTCCAACTACACCTCGACTGGCATTATGCTAATGGCTGGCTTTCTGTGCCCCTCTCACCAAGAGGTGGCACTAGCAATCTCTCCTTTTGCTGGAATAGGTATAACCTGAAATTTGACACTTCCAGGACAGGTGAGGGCTGCATCTCTTCTGTCTGTTACGTTACCTTTGAAGGACAAGTCGTAAAATTCTGAGTATTAATTTATTCTTGGTTGTAGGTGCAAGGTGTAAGAGAAAAGAACTCGCAATATCTTTTAAGTAAAGGAACCCTGTGAAAGGCATATACGAAAATTTTCAATCTTTTAGTTCCTTTTATACATCTATGTATAGTCTGGATTGAAATCACTGTGTGGCACTGATAAAGCAGCTGGTTCTTCTTTGGCAGTTGGGGTGGTGCTCGTCCATTGTCAAATATTTCCTTCTGTTGACAAGCACAAATCTGCACTACATCACAGAAGGCTGTGTAATCAGAAGTAGAAAATAATATTTGCAAGCAGGTGTTTAATAATGTGCTAACTGTAGACTCAATTAAATGCTAATCAGAAGTGTGTTTGAGCAGGTGATCAAAGGAGAAATGTAACAATTTGAATCAGTTGTTGGCTCTGTTACAAGATTGTTTCCAGACTTGCTTCCAAACTGCCTTTATAATTGTTCTGTGACGATTCTCTCTAGCCCCCTCCCCTTCCTTCTAAATGCTCATTGAAGAAGTAGTTTTGAGAGCACAATTTTTAATGTTTTGCCTAAGACTCCTCCTGAATAATATGGTGATAATTAAGTATGGATGAAAGGCAGAAATACCTGAATTACATTTTTTTCTCCTGCTCCGGAAAGGGAGCAGAGTGAACTACCTCAGCAGCTGACGTGAGTTGCTTAGGCTCACGTCTATGCCGGTTCAGGTGTTCTCCATGAAGAGCTGGAGAACACTTTAATCCCACCTATTTCATTATACTTACATTTTTGTGTGAGAGAAGGTTTGCCTAAACAACAGATTTGAGGTCTGTGTACTTTGTGCAGCAGATGCAAAATGTATCTTATTCTGCCACTACAGCATTTCTTTGGATTTACCTGCTCAATGTTAGCTTTCCAAGGCTAAAATGCTACTCTCTTTGTGCTCAAGTAGTACCTGTTTCTGTGCATGGATATAGTTTTTACCTTAAGCTGATAAACACCCACAGCTTGCCATTATTTGGTTTATAACGGTGGAGATTATAATCAAGATCCTGATTCCCTTGCCGCAGGACAAAGTTTACACTCTGAGTAAAAAGTTAGTGTGGGTGTGAAGACCTTACAGTGCACAGATCTGTTTGCTCCAGGTTTGGGTATGTGCTGAACTTCGCATCACATGAGTACTATCAATGCAAGCTGGGGAATGAAGCATAGCACATGAATCTAGATGGTTTTGTTTTTGAAAGATTGTTGTCTGTGATTTCCTTAATAGAAACCATTAGGTTATTTGGCTACTTCTTGCAATTTCTGTTCAAGAGAGATTTCTGTTTCGAAAAATCTAAAAATACCTCAGTGGATTCCATTGCTTTTAAATAAAGTGTATATACTTTTTAATATTAATACAATCAGTTTGTATAACTCTCCTCTCTACATCATTTAGGCCAGTAACAGGAAGCTGGCCAAATAAAACAAGTTCTACAGTTTCCTGGTAGCAAATTAAAGAAAAAAAAAAAAAAGGCAAGCTGTAAAATTATTCAACAAATTTGACTTTTTGAAATGTGGAAAGACCAACTCCATTAAAATTCCCTGTTCTTTATTTTCTGTTAAAATGGTGTTTCTTAAACCAACTCTGTTGGTATTGAATAATGTTTTGTTAGCTAGCTAGCTAGGTAACTAGATGGATGGGTGGAAACACACTCTTCTGATCTTCACCCCAGAAAGGAAACACAAGAGTCAAGAAAAACTATCGGGGGGGAAGGGGGGGGGGGGGGGTGGGAAGTAATGTTTGGGTTTTTTTTTTTTTTTAATGCTTCTGCACAACTAGGAAATTCTGAGATGGCAAGCAAAAAAAAAGACAGCAAATCATACAATAAGAGTTAAAATGAAATGCAATCAAAATATTAAAGATTACTCTTTCTTCAGTGGCTGAGAACCTTATTTTCCAGTGCTGTCTTATTCCAGTTTACTCTGCTCTGTAGCAGACACACACATTCCCGGGCTGGGCAGCCCTCAGCTGCTCAGTGAATACAGTAGAAGACAGCTCATGGGACACTTGTCCTGCAGTGTCCACCACCCTCCTTGACCTCTTCCCTACCACCTCAGAGTTGTTCTTTCTGGCCTTGTTTTTGCTTGGATTGGGTTGTTAGAAGAAAGGCACCCAAATTAGGGCTTCCCTACAATCTCCAGCACTAGCCAGGCTGGGCTCTACTTAAAACTCATCAGGTCTGAGGCTGCAGAATGAACATCTGCTCATCAAGAACATGCTTGATGTTAATGGTTCCTAACCTGTCTCTCTTCAGCAGATTTGTGTTTATCTGAAACTAATTTGGCAGAAGTTGCCAAGAAAGGCATGTGGGATACTGATGTTGCTCAGTGGAAGCACTGGTTTCCTCAGCGGTCATGCAGTGTTCTTTGGGGCCAGTTTCTGTCTCTAGACATGTGGGAAGTTCAAGAGAGATCTTCACCATGCTTTGCCCAAGATTTGGTCCTTCAGAAACTGCAAACAGATACAGCCCTGAAACTCTGAGTGTTCCAACTTCCAACTCTCTGATCACCCAGCTGTCTCTATCTCTCTTTGAGCTATCAGTTCTGTTTAGACTGAATATTAGATTATTATTTTACAACCTTGCAGTCATGTCAGTCCGCAGGTTTTTGGCTTTATTGTCCCCTTAATGGTGGGATTGGGAATGAAGGACTGACTACATGAAGGTGAGGAAAGAAGCAGACAACAGGGACCAGGGGCTGTGCAGAGATATCTGAACTGGCACTGCTGCCAAAGACCTCCTCTCAGGAAACTACGAAGTTGTAGCACTTTGATGAGTGGGGGTCTTCATTGAAATCACTGCTAATTTAACACAGAGTGATAAGAAGGGAGTATTATCTCCCTTTGCAGCTTGTCTGCAGTGCAAAAGTAGGATCACATGGATGATTTTCTACAGAAATAGTTCTTCGGCACTGCATAGGGAGGAAGAGGATCATGTCATGGATCTTGGTGAGGCAGAAAACAGAAGTTTTTCCCTTGAAACTTTTGCAGAGATATAGAAAGCCTGAAACTACCATAGCGGAAATTCATGGTCAGGCTCCCAGCAGCTTTAGTGAAAGAGGAGGCAGGCCATGTGTGCGTAGCAGTCTAATTGCATCTCTGCATTGTTTATGTCAGTGTATTAATAAAGGATTGAAAGGCAGAATCATTAGGATGTGCTTGGATAGATTATCAGGGGGAAACAGATTTGGAACATCAGTGAGGTATGTAAAATGAACAAGTAAAGAACAAATGTTAATTGTACTTAATTAGAAATGTACTGAACCACCCAAATTTAATTGTTGGATGTCTGCAAACAGTGATGCCCATTAGTTTGTCCACAGCCACTGTTTTTGTTCCCCATGCCACCTTCTATTTTCGGGAAGGGGAGGCCTAAGTCCTTAGAGCTGGTAAAAGTAGGTCAGATGCCATTAATAAACAGGTAGTTCAAAAATGCCTTTGTTTTATTTGACGTGTGGCCAGATCCTCTACTCTAAATTCACACTGGCTGAGGATGTAGCTTGTAGCCTTCGTGTCTTCCACTTTCTACTATAAGAAAATCTTTCAGCAATCTAGTAAAGTATAGGTACCTAAAGTAAGTACATCAAAAAGATATGTTATTCCTTTATTTTTCTGTGGTTGGGGAAATAGATTAGCACAAAAAAACTCCCAAACCCTGCATTTGTCACGTGTCTTTCAAAAAAGATAGAGTAACAGCTATAAGTATACATTGCAGCAGTATGGGCTTGCAAAGAATTTGTAGCCAAAAGAAAGAGAGGAGTGAAACAGCATCTGGTGTGCTGAGGCATCCCCTTCTGAACTTCCACTGTGAGCCAAAAGTCAATGCTTGCTTGTGAACACCTTTGATCCTCTGAAAACGCCTAGTAGGGCTGTATCCCACTCAGTATATTTTTTTAATATTTTGCTTACAAAATGCCATATGAATGAGACCTGGCATACACATATGAATAAGCAAGCTTGACAACTATATGCTATGCACTGAGCATAGTTTGCCCCAGTCTGTCCTTTGGGTAACACAGTGAATGCACTGATGAAGTTTTCTGCAAGCTGTAAATTATTTCTGTCTTTTGGGTAACGCAGTGAATGCACTGATGAAGTTTTCTGCAAGCTGTAAATTATTTCACTATGGGTCTTAGCTGAACCAGAAGCTTAAGCTTTTGCTTTTGAATGTTGATACTGATGTTTTTTAAATCACCTTAAATCAAAATTTTTTGAGTCTGTTTCCAGAATGCATTAAACCAAAATGCATTATGTTGCCCAAGTAATTTTTTAACTGATCATTGATCAAACCTAGCACATAAAGACTACAGTAATAAGTCAGGAGTTCTCTGTTTACTTTTCACCCCAGCTTTCAAGTCTTTTTTTCACTTGCTGTTCCTCATCCTTTTCGCAGTTTCTTTTTTTTCCTCTTGTTGCCTTCACACAGTGGCCTCTGCGCTTTGCTAGGGACAGTCTGACTCCCAGTTTTAGGGAAGAACACATAAGGCTCAGGTGGATGGTGAGATGTTATTGCTTGATCTCTTGCTTCCTGTGGCCCAGCCCATAGAAAACAAAGCGTGACCGGCTGTACGTGGAGACTGCACGTTGTGAGCGAGGTCCCGCACGCTGACAGTGTCCAAGCCAGTGGGACGCCCCAGCCCATAGCCAGAAACCTGCCTCTGCACTAGCCAGGGGCTCTAGGCCAAAGGAAGGCACCAGGTCAAACTTTGTGTGTGCTTAGGAGTGATTATGCATGGGATACTATTACTGGCTCTAGTACACCTTTTACAAAAATATACAAACTTTAGTTAGCATCCTTTTTCCTTTTATGTGAAAGCCTTTCAAAAAGCCTTTGCAGAAAGCTTTGAACAGACACCATGCATGAGCTAAGAGTGCTCAGAAAAAAATATTCAGTTAAAAAACACAAAACAGAGGTTAAAAGAGAACAGCCAGTTCTTGGAGCACAGGGAGGTGACCAGTGAAGTTTTTGCGGAGCGGGTTCTGAGGTCTGTACTTGTCAATGTGTTCAGAAATAACTTGGAAAAGATGGTAAGGAGGTGACAAAGTTTGCTGATGATATTAAGTTATTTAGATTTTAAAGGATAAGGGTTGATTATGAATCTGGGTGTCTGAGTGATAAAGTGGTAGATGAAATTCACTGAAGAAAAAAATGTTCATGATGCACACAGGAAAAACAATCCTGTAAAACATAAGTGTAAAAAAGTCTGTTGGCTGATCATTACCTCCACAAAAAGGAAGCTGAGTGCTGTAATACATTAGTTTGTTAAAATGCATTCATGGCAGTTCTAAAAGAAAATCAAGTGTTAGAAATTACTAGGAAAGAAATGAAGAACAAAATAGAGATCACCATGATAACTCCACACAAACCTATGAATTATTGACATCTTTTGTGCTATGAGCATTCCTGGTCCTTTCATCTAAAAGGATGCAGCCAAACTCAAAGGCAAACCAGAAGGAGCAACAAAAAGGATCAAAGGAATTTCAGGGAATGAGAGGAATGTGTGAGGAATGAGTGAGGTCAAGGCTCTGCAGACCTAAAAAGAAATTACTTGGGGGCTACATGACAGAGATCTACAGACTTGTGATGGGCACACATGGCTATCGATATATTTTCCAATGCAAGAAGTAGGGGACTTTAAATGAAGCCAGGAAGAGCACAATTCAGAACAGAAAAAGGAGATGGTTCTTCGTGCAGTGGGTAGCAGATCTGTGAAACTCTGTGCCAGAGGATTTTGCAGGAGGTTTGAAAAGTTTGCAAGAAGTTTCAGAAGAGAAATCCACTGAAACATAGAAACAGCCTCCATTGCGGGAAATTCCTGAGCTGATAATAATTGGTGACTGGGGGAGTATAAGGAGGAAGTATCTGAAGTTAGTCCTGCTCTTACTCATCCCCAACCATCTGCTTATGGTCATTGTTGAGACAGGATATGGGGATCCTTGGTCTTATATCCACATTTGTCAGTATTTTCTTTTCCTGTTTTCCTTCTAATCAACTCCTCTCTCCCCTTAAAAATGTTTCCCTCCATTCTTTCTCATCCCTTCCTTGTTTTCTGCCTGCACTTCCAGTCCCTCGCTCCAATCAGCCCAGAGTTACTCTCAGACCCCTACTTGCATTGAAGCTGAAAACAAATCATCCTGAAAACCACAACCTCAGTGCAGCAACAGCTCTTTCATCTCTTCCGCTGACCACTGGAAAATGGAAAGGGTGTTAGTTGTGCTTCTAACTGGTCAGCAAGATAGGGAGTGTTAAGGGCTCTGTAAACAGATTAGTAAAGAATTACTCCTTTCTAGAGCCTAGAGGATTCATTCAGGACATCAAAGGAAAGGAGAAGGAAGGTGTTGGGGATACCTGGAGGTTGGAAGGCTATAGATATAAGGTTATGTCAGGAAGTCAAGTGAGCTGTTAGGAGTGACTTGTGCACAGAAAAGAGCTTCTACCAGAAGAGTCTGAATGATATCCTGGCCTTTATATGTAGGAACATAGACTGGAAATAGAAGAAACAGATCACAAGAATGGACATTGTATGTAAAGGTTTCATGATCTTTCTCTTTAGGTTTCTGACTGCTCAACCAAATCAGAAAACACTTCCTTTCAGTACAACAGACTACTAAAATCAAACAATTATTCCCCCCCCCAAAAGAAATTCCGGGTGCTTGTAGAAACTTCATGCTTTGAGTGACAATGATGTAGTTCCAGTCAACATCCAGCTCTTCTGTGGAGGACATCGTTGTCACTTTTGAATAGAGAAAGTGGAGGCTGAGTCACAGTGACTGCATGGGAGATGAGAGCGATTAGTCTAGCAAAGGATTGAAAGGACAAGAAGGAAGGAAGGAAGGCTGAAATATGATGGTATTCTGTGTCCATGAAGAATGCTAAGCAGTGCAAGGCAGGAAATTGAGGGTCAAGAAGCAAAACCATAATTGTGATAAACTCAAGATGAGAATATTTCAGGTCACCTCAAGATATGCAAACATCTAACAGCCATTGATCTGAAGTACTAGCAAAGAAGTTAGAAACAAAATGTGGGTTTTGGTGACCTTCAGCCTCAGGCATTTGCCTTTTTTGTTGTGAATAGCTGCTGTTGCAAGGTGCTCAGGTGTACGGATGTAGCAGTGAGTGTTTTCCTGTGGAAATGCAAACATGGGTTGATGCACCACTGAAAAGTGGGATAGGTAAGACTTTTGTTGATACTACTACTTCTTCTGAGATAGTTCAGTCAGCTTTTTGTGAATACTAGATTAGTCCAAGATAAGCCGTGATGTTTGGAAAGGTTGAATGTGAAAGGGAAACATTATTCATTTATCTGGTTGCATGTAGATAATAGCAAAAAAAAAAAAAAAAAGGCAGTGTCCACCTGTGAAACACTTTCTTTTTCCATAGAGGCTTGGAAATATGCAACAAAGCCATGAATGCCATATTCCCTGCTATTTTCAAAGATGCTTACCAGAAGGATGAGGCATTCAGGATATTGGGGATCTCCCCTAAAGAACGCACTTTCGCTCTAAGTCTTGCTCTCGTGGGAACACAGAGCATACTACAAAACAGAAACCAGCTCAGTCCTTACTCCGACAGCTAGGCAGTGCACCAAGGCTCCAACCCAGCTCAGTACATGGAAGCTACTGAGAAATCTTCCAGCCACCCTACACTTTGTCAGTGAGTAACTTCTCAGCTTAGCTAACAGTCCTTGGTCACAAGTTGATCCCATGCTGAGACGGAGGCTGAGAAGTGGTGAGGGAGAGTTCTTTGTTCTTTGAGAGTCATGAGCACATCCGAAGTGAGATGGGCTGGTGATATGCCACTGCTCTTGGCAGGCTAGTAGGGACCAGTGGCACCAAGAGCAGAGAGGCAAATAAGACATTCAGAGGAGATCCTACACCACTCTCACCAGGAATTCTTGTTTGGCATTCCTTCTCAAGGTCCTAAATAAGTATAAACAAACTATAATGTATGGTGTAAAATGTATCCAGTTCCTATCATTGTAGAAGACTTCTTCCTCGTCCCACTAACCCATGTATTGGGCAAAGTGCTTGGGATGAACTCTCAGCTCACTGCAGCTTTCCTATCAAATGCAGTGTGGCCAGCATTCCAACCTTTAACTGATTATTTTTGACCTGGAGTAGGAATGCTTGGACCATAGTTCCTTAGGATCATAGAATCACATCCACAGCCAAAGCTCATGGAGCACGCTGGCAGGGAGCCAGCACACATTCTCCCCCTCCACTCCACCCCCATAAAGCACGTTTCACAACCTGTACACGCTCCCTGCTACTATTGTCACTCTCTGTTTCCTGCCTCAAATCTACTCAATATACCCCAAGACACGTGGCTACACCAGCCCTATGCTAGCAATCACACGGCACTGAATGCCAAGGCACAGAGCAGGCAAGGCCCATGTCATTCAGATATTTTTGATAACTTCCCAGTGGAAAACCATTCCTATATATTCTTTACAATTCCAGGAATTTCCAGAGTTCCTGTCTTAAAGTCAGAGTCGTCACGACTGCCTCTTGAAAGACATGAGTCAGCCCAACTTGAATTTGTAATAACATTGCCATGATGCTGCTAGGAATAGATTGCTTTCCTAATGAAAAAATAGAGGCTGAGAAAAATACTGTATTTGCCATTAATCACTCACAAAAATGGTCACCTTCAGTGACAGGATGGCTTCCTCTGGCTTCTAGTACTGGTGCAATTGCCAAATACCACCTCAGTAAACATGAGCATCACTGAGGCTGCCAGTGGCTTTGCCAAGAGGAATGTTCAGAGAATTGAGTGGGGTATTATGGGAAGGAAAGGTTGCGATAGCCTCTGGCATCACACTGGAGGGCTTGGGAGGAAGGAGCTGAGAAGATGAGGTGACAGAAGATGAGTATTTTCCCAAATGATATGGGGATTGGGGCTCTTCCACTGGTGTTTGTCACTGTACCATTTGAACCACAAATTGCAGAACTGCCTCCAGAATGGGGAAGAGTATGTCTAGACAGAAACAGGATCTCCTGCTTTCATTCATTTAGGACTGCCTACCACAAAGAAGGTCGAATCTGTCCTGTGAATAATTAAATAAATCCTTTACCTCAGCTCCTATACTCTGCCTCAATTGCTGCAATGGCAACAAAACCACTTTTGTTCAGAGACCAGTAGTTTCACACGCAGGACCTCAGCTTGGAGCTGGTTCTAGTTTGATTTCAGTGAAATAGATCAAGATGACATGAAATACACTCCTGCCCTGGAAACTTTTCCCTGTCCATAGTTATAAATATACCACACTATTGTGCTTGGCATGCTGTATGCTAATAAAGGTGAGGGCTCTGAAACTCATTAGGAAAGGGAGCGGGCTGCAGCGCAGAGTGAGGACAGTGTGAAGCTAAGGTTGATAACCATGGCCTTGTCCAGAATAGGCCATGGGAGTTTTCTTATCTCACTTTGGCAGGAGGTGCTGCTAGCTTCCTGTGCGAAATCAGGAGCATATGCTGCTTTCCTCTTGTTGTTTGGCTTCCTCCGCTACACAAGACGGTTCCCAGCACTGTGATTATCTTTGCATCTTCAAACATGGCACACTCTGCTTCCTCAAGGGCTTGATGTATTCTTGAGAAGCAGGCTGGCTCCCCTCCCCCAGGCCACTTCTCTAGGGCCCCTGCCTGTGCCAGCTTTGCACATCACAGAACTTTTATAAAGCTGACCTTAACTTCTGGTTGCATAAACCACCCCTTCCAAAGAAGTGTAAATTCCCAAAGCTAAGGGTGATGAGCAGGTCTGCTGGTGGAGCTCGCCCCACACTGCAGGCAGCTGGGCAGGCAGCCTGTGCTGCCAGCTTCCTTGGCCTTCAGCAGCAGCAGAGCCACTTGCAACCTTCCTTCCCATCATACTGGCCTTCCCTCGAAACCTTCAGGAGAATGGCATCTGTTTTACAAAGGAGTAGGCTCATTCTCATGCCCTCAGCACAAAGGATGAAGCCTGCCTGTGCACATGGGGGTGTGTGCACGTGGGCAAATGCGCATGCGAGCACGCACACAGGCATATGGAAAAAAATACTTAAGGAGTGAGAAACCTGATTGCTGTGCTTTTCCCAGTGCTCAAATAAGGCAGCAGAGTCTGATTACCTTGCTGTTACATTGCATAATGTTTATAAACATACATTTGTACATGTACCCCTTTAGCATTCATTTTATAGGATCACTATGCGTCTATAGTTGCACCCACAAAGCAGGGACATGAAAGGATCTGTAGGGAAACAGGTATAAGAAGTGCTTAGAAATGTGCTGGCAGATGTTGGCTTGTTTATCAATCTCTGTGCACACTGTGTGCTTTTTCATTAACCTGGCGGTAACCCTGGTGTAATCTTTATCATAGAATCATAGAATCAAGAAGGCTGGAAGAGACCTCAAAGATCATCGAGTCCAACCTGTCACCCTAAACCTCATGACTATCTAAACCATGGCACCAAGTGCCACATCCAATCCCCTCTTGAACACCTCCAGGGATGGTGACTCCACCACCTCCCTGGGCAGCCCATTCCAATGGCTTTCCTGAAGATCACAGTATCACAGTATATCAGAGGTTGGAAGGGACATCAAGAGATCATCAGAGCAGAGCAGGATCACTTAGGGTAGTCCACACAGGAATGCATCCAGGTGGGTTTTGAAAGTCTCCAGAGAAGGAGACTCCACAACCCCCCGGGCAGTCTGTTCCAGGGCTCTGCCACCCTCACTGTAAAGAAGTTTCTCCTCATGTTGAGGTGAAATCTTCTATCTTCAAGTTTGAACCCGTTGTTCCTTGTCTTATCACTCTGAACCACTGAAAAGAGCCTGGGCCCCTCCACTTGATACCCACCCCTCAGGTATTTATAGACATTGATCAGATCCCCTCTCAGTATTCTCTTCTCCAGACTAAATAGCCCCAGGGATCTCAGAGATGCAGAGCAATGAAGGCTCATACCATAACAAAACATTTAAGGAATTCAATGTGCTCGAGAGACATCTGGAGTAAGATTCAGATATCCAAAATTCAGTGGGATTTCCCTGAAAGCACAGGCAGTTCTTGCTACAAATAGGATACCCTTGCTATTTGACTGAGTGGATAGTTTAAACTTGTAATTTCTTTACAAAGCACAAAAATATGCAGCTGATGTTATCTGAGGACACATGCAGTGAAACATCAATTGAATTAACGGGAAGATGATTGTGTATTTTGGTCCTAGCCAGAGCAAAGTTTTATATTTTCATTTTTCTCTCTTTCTTTCCAAGCGTCTGTGCTTAACACAAATATTTGGTTTGATAACTGCATCTAAGTGCACCAGAGCCTTTTCTCTTTCTGTTACAAAATGCCTTTTGTTAGAAGCTGAAGTCAGACCGAGAGGCAAGACTTAATTACTTCCATTTGTCCCTTTCCCATCTCTTCTTGATGCTGCTGGCCTAAGCAGTGGCTTTCACATGGCATCACTGGTGGCATCAGGGGGGCAAGATGACCAAGCACTGACCTGGGTAACCAGCTCAGAATACTGGAAGTGGCTTGTGTGCTGTCCCTAAGATATGTTATTGTATTTAAGGTTAAAGTGAGAGCATTTAACATCTGAGAAGAGAAAGCATCTGGGTTTGCATCCAAAGGGATGAGCCTGAATCTTGTCCTAGACTTTGCCTGGCAGCTGCAGTGCGACTGATTGGTAAATGTTTGCTGATCCAGCAGACCATGGAGCTGAAGTGGCACATACAACAGTACTTACAGCTCCCGTTGTGTGCTGTGGGTTGTTGGATAATGTATTCTCAGCTTGATTGTGTCTCCTTTTTCATTAAAAGCACAGACAACAGCTATTCACCATATTCAATTTTCTACTATAATTGCACTAGCACTACACTCAGCAGTTTGGAGGTAGTATGCTATGTGAAGTCAGTAGAGTTCATATGTATGTCTCCAGGGCTAATATTTCATCTAGTGTTTTACATGTGTTTTTCTTGTTATTATGAGGTGTTTTGTATTATGTTACTAATAAGTAGTCAGCGCCTCATGGTGCTAAGACGTCAACAAGACGTAACGCTGATCCCTAAGACACTGCAACTTAAATATATACAATCTTTTTCAAGGGCTGATGAGGACAAATATAATGGTAACTATGACTGGAGGCTGCAGAGCTGCAAGAAAGGAGACTGCAGATGCCTGTCAAAGATCCACAAGCAGTTTCTGAACATGCATTATAACTTCTTTGTGACCTTTACCACAACATGTTTCTCTGTAAGGAGCATAGATTTTCATCATCAGAACAAAGAAACATAAATTCATCCTGTGGGGAAAGGAAACAAAAAAATTTAACTAATTTTTTAGCATGGGTGAAATGAGATTCTGCAGTCTCTGTCTTCTGTACAGAGATTGAGTATCCAGTCATAAGGATGTGCCTTTGATACTGCCTTGTTTTGTGCCTGCAGTACTGGCATCATGAAATAAGTTTTGATATCTGCTTTGGGGTGGAAATGTTATCAGCCTACTAACATTATTTTGTCTTCTGAGTTCTAGTCTTGTTATAGAACCAAGCTTCTTAAGGTGTTAATGGCACCTATTTTTCTGAATAATTTTTAACCTTTTTTCCCAATCTGAATGCATCAACTGTCTTGGAGAAGAGAAGGCTCCGAGGAGACCTTATTGTGGCCTTCCAATATCAGAAGGGGGTCTACAAGAAAACTGGTGAGGGACTCTCTAGGGTGTCAGGTAGTGATAGAACTAGGGGGAATGGATCCAAGCTAGAGGAGGGGAGATATAGATTACATGTCAGGAAGAAGTTCTTCACCATCAGGGTGGTGAGATGCTGGAACAGTTTGCCCAGGGAGGCGATGGAAGCCCCATCCCTGGATTTTTGTAAGGTGAGGCTGGATGTGGCTCTGGGCAACCTGAACAGGAGGGTGTTCCTACCCACGGCAGGGGAATTGGAACTAGGTGATCCTTGAGGTATCTTCCAACTGTGTCTTAATGCAGCTGGTCTTTAATCCACCCTGGCCTCAACAATCAGGTACAGAAGTTGGCTTTTAAATCAGACTGTAGAAAAAGGGGTTGTGTATATAGGGCTTTCTTGCCATTCTATTGCTCCCCGTCTATTCTGTGCACAAATCATAGAAAAGACCTTTAAGGTCATCAAGTCCAACTGTCAAGCCAGCACAACCATCCACAGCCGTTACACCATGTCCAGAAGTGCCACCTCTACACGTTTTCGGAACACTTCCCAAGTCAGTCACTCCACCACCTCCCTGAGCAACCTATTCCAATGCCTGACCACACTTTTGGTGAAGAAATCTGTCTCACTATCCAAGCTAAACCTTCCCTGGCATAATTTCAGGTCATTTTCTCTCTTCCTATCACCTGATACTAGGGAGAAGAGACCAGCTGCCACCTCTCTACAACTTCCTTTCATGTAGTTGTAGAGAGCAATGAGGTCTCCCCTCAGCCTCATCTTCTAAGCAATCCCAGTTCTGTCAGCAGTTCCTCATAAGACTTTTTCTCTAGACCAGCTTTGCTGTCCTTCTCTGGACATGCTTCAGCAGCTCAATGTTCTTCTTGTAGTGAAGGGCCCAAAACTGAACGCAGTACTCAAGGTGCAGCCTCACCAGTGCTGAGCACAGGGGCACGATCACTTCCCTACTCCTGCTGGTCACACTGCTCTTGATACAGACCAAGGCCTGCTCCTGTTTTCTGGCTTTTTCAGCTCACTAAGCTTCTTAACATACGCTAAGAAATTTGGGCAGAGGATCATCTCTGTGTTCATGATTACAGCCCAAGTTAGTTTACGTATCATAATTTCTTTAAGCTGTAATATCTGCTAAGAGACCGGGCAGTTTGACGCAAAGTTGCACAATTAAAAACAAGCATGTAAAGAGTCTACCATCAATGCTATAAACAACACAAAGTTTAAGCAGACTGCACAGTTAGCTGAAGGGAAATGAACCTCATTCTTTGGTCAGGATTGCATCAGATGCCGTTACCCAGGCAGTGGGCTTTAGAGGTCGTATCTCCAAACAACTGGTATACATGTCAGAAGTATTTGATTGCAGATAATACAACCGTTATCTTTCAAATCCATGGAAGATCAAAGGAACATATCGTATCTGAAAGAGCTGGTCCTTGCTGAAGGCTTAAGTTGTACTGATGAAGCTGGAATTGAACAAGCAACAACAAAATCTTGGATGAAAAGCAAAACTAGATATCCTCAACGAAGAATAGGGACAGACATCATTTAAGAAGCATTCCAATGTTTTTGTTTCCATGTGTACCAAATTAAGCTTTGGGAAAGAAATTAGCTCTACCATGACCCCACCTGAATGTTCTGATTAGAAGCCAATTTGTTGCATAAGGCAAAAACATTTTTTTCCCTGAGATTTCCATTCATTAACAAGGCTTTGATTTTTTTTTTCAGATTCAATGAACATTTAAATCCCTTTGGCAATTAAGTATACTTTAACTTTATTTTGCTAATTTGCAGGATTATGGCTTCTGTTTTATAATCATTGAACTCCGATATTTATATCATAGTTTGCTGTTTTGTAAAATGAACTAAAGAAAACATTCAGAAATGAGAACTTGCATCTTTTTGTATGATAACAAAAAGAATCTGCACACAGTGAAACAGCATCCAATACATGGATCTTGAAACAAATCTAAGTTGTTTTGAATTTAAGGCAGAAAGGAATATGAACTTGTGTTTGAAGCCAAGCCTGAACCATGACAACGGCTAAAAACAGGAGCATTGGAAAAAAGATGCTGCTCTTGCACATCCCAACAATTAGGCTCAGACTGTAAATTCTGACCTTCCAGTCCACAGTGGGTTAAATGTTAACACTTAATCCAGAGAGATAATACTCAAGAAGAGGTTATGGAAGTAGATCAGGCTTCATCAGGCCCCAAACTTCAAGATTTGATGAAAAGTGAACTATACTAACTATACTTGTCTGGTCATCACAGCACCTGCAGCTTCCCTAACTGATCACTGTTTTCAAAATAATTGTTTTGTGTTGTATGTTGAATGCTTCACTCTATCACCAAATCAATAAAACTTCAATTTTTGTTGTCTTCAGGCATGGATTTTGCTTTTATACTGAAGGCTCTTTTGTCCTGAAAGCTGGCAGCAACATGGGAAACAGGATCCAGAGCATCACTGAGAGAACAGCTGTAATAGAGGGCAAAAATAAGGTATGATTCCCTTCTGTGTGACAGGCTGTGTTGAAAAGCACTCTGAGGTGCTGATGAGACAACATCGAAGAAGCCAGTATTTGTATGTTGTTTAGATTTTAAGAGCTGCATACGTACAAATAACTTTCATAATTGGTATTTATCTGCTGAGATGTAGAGATGTACTTATGTCTGCATGCAGTCATATTGAGGTTAAGTGATGACATGCAAAGAGAATGTATCACAGGATTCACCATATCTGCTCTGGTCTGTAGTATTTTGGGGCAGCTCAGGAACACAGGGGCAGGGTTCCAGGCCATCTTTGCTTCATTTTGTGACATTGCACAATTTCCTGTTGTTTTTCCTATGAGAATTAAACAATTTATTCTCATTATAGAGTTTATTCACAGATGTGGTCCTAGATTATTAGAAGGCCAGGTCTTTTCTTGCAATAAAAATGTTAAAGGGCCAAATAAATCCAAATTGCAAAAGCAAAGTTTGAGAGAGATCTCAGTTAGAGACAGCATGATGGTTGTCCCAGCATTAACCACCTCAATGTTAACTGTCTAGTCCATCAAACATCCCTTTATGGGCCATGCCTGTAGTCTATTGGTGTCCAGTTCTGGGCCCCTCAATTCCAGAAAGATGTTGAGCTGCTTGAATGTGTCCAGAGAAGAGCAACAAAGCTGGTGAGGGGTCTGGAGCACAAGCTCTATGAGGAGTGGCTGAGGGAGCTGGGGTTGTTTAGCCTGAAGAAGAGGAGGCTCAGGGGAGACCTTGTTGCTGTCTACAACTACCTGAAGGGAGGTTGTAGCCAGGTGGGGGTTAGTCTCTTCTCCCAGGCAACCAGCAACAGGACAAGAGGACACAGTCTCAAGCTGTGCCAGGGGAGGTTCAGGCTGGATGTTATGAAGAAATTCTTCATGGGAAGAGTGATTGGCCATTGGAATAGGCTGTCCAGGGAGGTGGTGGAGTCACTGTCCCTGGAAGTGTTTAAAATAAGACTGGATGAGGCACTTAGTGTCATGGTTTAGTTGATTAGATGGTGTTGGAAGATAGGTTGGACTTGATGATCTCCGAGGTCTTTTCCAACCTGGTTAATTCTGTGATTCTGTGAGAGAAAGACAGTGACATTAATTTGCTAGGGGTCATGGAGGACTGTCCATCTGTTAATACCTTCAAATGAAGGATGCCCTAAGACAGCTGCACTTTCCTGGGTTAGATATGAGACCAATTTGGTGTGGTTGGGTAGTCTGTGAGGAGCTCAGGTTAAGAGGCATAATGCCATGTGATTGTCACAGCACCTGGTTTCACAGGTTACTCTGGTTTGTGGCAGTAATGACTGAAGTCAGAAATTTTAAAGCCTACCTTATTCTAGGCCTCTCGCTTCTAAGGACACTGAAATGCATTTTGTCATTCTAAGGGCATTAAGGATAGAGGTTTCCTTTCCTTGATGGCTGCCTTCATTCTTCTGCCTACAAAACTGGGTATAAACTATAATCATTCTCATGTTAGGGCCCTTTCACATGCCACAGAATGAGTAGGGCTTTGCGTATGGCCACGGATCAGGACTGCGTTTTCTCCTGCTGTTGTATTATTTAGAAAGTACCACAGGTGTTCATGGCACCATTCCAGCACATGGGAACAGGCTGGATCCCAGTGAGGCATTTGCTCTATTTAGCTGGCCACCCTTACGTGCTTAAAGATCACGGCAAAGATGGGAGAAAGCAGCTTCCTTGGGGAGACTATTGTAGGAAAACACATAAAAAATGAGATATAAGGAGGGATTTGAACGAGGAAAGGGAAATAATTTCAGGCACAGGAAGACACAATCTATTTCAAAGGCAGAATGATAAACAAAAGATGATAAGAACCAGTTATTTTCCAGAAGACATCTAGTCATGCTCTGGGTGAAGTCCTACCTATTTGCGGGGTGCAGAAGGTGCTGTCTAAAGACCAGATCTCATTCTCCTTGTGTACCATGCATTTTGGAGACAGCGGAAGAGGAGTGGCTGAAATGTCAAAGCAACTTCCAGTCAACAGCAAATAAATTCCTCCCTGGAGGAAGATGCTAATAATGGGTCCTTGCAGCAGAACTGCAGGTTTTGTTTGAAGTCTTTGGCAGGTAGCCCTTTTAAAAAATGTGCCCAGAAGTGAACCAAGGAATGGTCTCTGCATGTGTTACATGGAAAGTTTTGCAGTGAAACTTAGAGGTTTTCCTTGATACTCCTTGTCTTCATGTAGTTTAGTTAAACTAAGAAAGGTCTACCTTTCATTGCTTTGTTCTTCTTGGTGCCGACAGGGAATGGGAGGTTAATGAAACAATCTCTTTGCTCAGCTTATTCACAGCTTTCCTAAGATTTCTTCATTTCTGCTGCTCTCTAATCCTGGGTTCCCGGCCAAGCTGTGAGTTGCATGAGCATGAAGGATTTTTTTCCTTGGTTTTCCATGGAGTCTATAGCTTTTCACTCTTCGCAGTCGAAGAGTCATTCTTGGTCTCTTAGAGGAAATTCAGAGACACAGTTCAGAGAAAGCCCTTCTGCTGGGCTATTGTAAAACTGCTAATAGCACTGAACTCACTGAATGCAGCATGTCATCACAAGCTCTGATGTACTGCTACTGTAAGCAGTTCTACTACTACAAACAGCTTTCTGAGACACTTCAACATCAACAGAGTCCTGCTGTCTAAAGAGAGTGTCTACCTCAGTTCCACATCCAAGCATAGCAAGTGTGGTAAAAACAGTGTCAAAGCTCAATGGAAACAACAAAGATGTAGGAGACAAAGCAGTAGGAAATGGATGAAGAAACTTAACAAAGCAGAATATTTGGTTTAGTAGGAAAAGAGAAATGGGGGCGAACACAGGATGAGATTATTGTAATCAAGGAAAGAGATGAACAAGAAATAGTCAAAAGGTTTCTTTTAGCCATCAGGCTAGCTTTTCCCACCTTGCTTAAAGACATTGTACCAGTTCTTTCTGTTTCCTGTCTGCATGTGAATCATTCAAGTTCCTTCAGTTTGGCTTTTTTGCTGTGGTATGTTGATTGGTTGTTTGTTTGTCTGTGGTTATCAAGGTGGCAACAAGTGTACTTTTAAAGTTAGAAAACCCTCAGACTCTGTGTCTGTTTGGTTAAAGTAATGCAGGAAGCCTATGCTACATTATTCTTCTGGTGGCAGAGAAAGCATGACAGTGTTTTAGTAACGTTTCCGCTGAAGCCTTTCTAAACAGTCGTTGAGAAACTTGAGTGGTATCATGGAAGAACTTTGTACCATAAGCTGTAATACTTAATCACGAGACAACTCTTGAAGTGATTTGATTCCCCCACCCAAAGTTTTCATTCTCATTCTGTTGGACATTTCAGTGACTTCCTACAAAGCTGGGCTATTCTTAGGCTTGTCGTGTAAACAGATCACAGACACTGTCCTGTCATTCAGCTGCTTAAAGCCATCACTTCTTGGTGTTCCCAGCCAAAGTTAATTGTTATGTATAACTTAGGGCTAATACTGATTATTATTATTAGTAGTAGTAGTATGATCAATATGTTTTTAAAATTGTCTGTGAATGACGTGCAACAATGAGGTCCAAAGAGCTGCTGTATTCACTGGTATCACTGCATACGTATCAGGCATGTGTTCTCTCCTGTGCATGCAGGCACACTGGTTTATCAACAGCTTTAAAAGAGGTTGGTACTTCTTGTACAGGAGTACAAGGGCCAAGAAATACTGGAGTCAGTACTTCTTGTACAGGAGTACAAGAGCCAGGGAGCTGCAGGAGAGGTGGACAAAGATCCTGGGTGCAGAAAATGCAAGGAAGAGTGATGAGAAGATGAGTTCAGATATGGGAGAAAGTAGAAAGTATTGGCCAAGGAGAAAGAATGTGCCAGGGGAGGTTTAGATTGGATAGCAGGAAAAATTTCTTTACTGTAAGAGTGGTGAGGTGTGGGAACAGGCTGCCCAGGGAGGTGGTGGCGTTGCCATCCCTGCAGGTGTTCAAGAGGCATGTAGATGTGCTGCTTCAGGATATAGTTTAGTATGGTAGTTGGGTTGCAGTTGGACTTGATGATCTTGAAGGTCTTTTCCAACCTTAATGGTTCTGCGATTCTGTTCTATGATAAATCCAAGGAAAGGAGGCAGTAGACAAGAGGGAGGGCGGTTGAGTAGAGTGAAAATTTGGGGTAAGTGGAACAACACTCCCTTATTTTGGGGACATAGCCTGCTAGAACCACATTTTTGAGAACCTGAATTGGAACAGAAGTTCCCTGACTGTCTCATCTTTCTGTTTCTAGCAAATGTTGGGGTCCCACTGGCAATAACAGATTCCATGGAAGCTGAGTCTGTCTTGCAATATGCCAGGAGCTCCAGGAGCTGTGTATAAAGAATAGGTGTGGTTTGTCATTCCTATGTGTATGAGTGTGTGTATGTACATATATATCTGTATGGCATTGCTTTCCACTGTATAAACACCTTACTGACACAAGTTTTCAGTGGTCCCATCCCTTGTGAGTGACAAAGCCACTTGACTTCATGACAAATGGAAAGTAATGGCCCTGTAACAGGATTCTGCAAGACCAAACCTAGGCTTGCCTTTGTCCATCTCTAGTTTGGCTGGCAATGACGAGTCAACCTGAGCTGTGATAGCTGTACATAGTATTTAAAACTGTGACCATTTGACATAAAATTGGAGTGTTAGATAGTCAGAAGAATCGATCCTCTTGGACATGACTGATAAGGTGTGATCATGCAAAATAGGATGGGTCCATCTCTCCTGCATATTCTATGCCAAGCCCTAAACCTTTAACTCTCTTCTGTGTCCTCTTGTTACTGATGAGGTAAAGCAGCATGTGTTGAGTTGGTTCTCAGCCTCTCCATGTGCCAGCTCTCTGGCCAGTACATCTGTGCTAATTTGCTGTCTGGAACCCAAAGCAGAAAGAAAGCTGTTTAGCTCAATACAGCAACAGTAATTTTAATCTTTCTCCTCTACCAACAGCTGATTTTCATGAAATGCATGAGATTTTTTTGATCTTTTTCTGTCTAGTTTGGTTGAAATTGGGTAATAAATTAAAATAGTACTGAACACATGGAGGAGTGGAGGATACTGGCAGACAGATGGACAGACAGACATTCTGATCTTACTAGGAAGCTAGGCTAAAGATAGCAGTGAGAGTGTAGCTTGCCTCTTTTTCAGCACGTCATAACTTCTCCTGGGGCCTTCCTGAGTGCTACTAGAATCTCTGTCAACACTTCTAAGCAGATCATTGGGAGGTGCCAGCTGAGCCAAGCTCTTCGTGAGACTAAAACCAGCAGAATTTGGCACCTGTGTCTGCCAAGCTGTGGCTCCCTCCAGCTCCTGAAATCGATCCCCTCTCTTGGTGCCCAAGGGAGGGCTAAATTGAGCTCTGTCTCACTCTGCTTATAGCCCTGGGGAATAGGGCAGGGGGTGCCCATGCCATTGCTGTCTGTAGCATGGTCTTCTCACAAGTCAGCCAGATGCATTCATTCTGGTGGGCTGTTTGAGCAGGACAACACAATGTGCAGAGGGAAACAACAGCTCTGCTTGCTAAACAGCACTGACTTGCCTGTCTGACCCCAGCAGGGAAGAAATTGCTTGCCTCTGAATATTCATGTTGTGCTATTGAAGATAGTTTGGTGTTTCTTCTATGGTGGTCCTGAAGGTGAAGCTTGTTGTTCCAGATGTTTTGCACTGATGTGTGCCAACATGTGAGGCATGCAGATCGTGTCTTTGGCATAAGCAGACCAATCCAATAGTGCGCTGCCAGTGTTTCAGTATGGGTCTTCCTAAATAATACTCCTTTAGACAAAAATAAATTGAAGGAGTTGAGGAGAGCACATATTCTTTTTCTATATTTATTTATTTATATTAACTGATACATCTTCTTAAAAGAATAATCAGGAGGGAATCAACAGTGTTTGCCAGATTAGCCCTAATCTGTTCAGTGTTGAAAGGGCAGTGTTTTGAGTTTTAAATATGTTGACTGTTTTGAGAATGAGGACAGCAATCTCTGAATGGAGCATCTTCGTGTCAGTGTCTGCAGCAGCCTTCTGTGAGTTAGGCAAGACTGAAGTTTCCAAACATTTTCTGAAACCTCTTGCTTCTCTGCCATCAGCTGGAGCAGTGAGAATCTTCCATCTACAATACTTTGAGACAAGAGAAATTCAATCACAGCCTCCAGGGGACAGCTTACCCCACCCTGGCTCCAAGCACAGGGATCATGCCAGTTGCTCTACATTCTTTTTTCTCCCAGTGTTTTCCTTATCAGTTTTCACTGTGAACAAATCTGTAAATGCATCTTCCATCTCTCAGGATTTCTGCTTTAGCCTCTTATTTTCTGGCAGAAACAGCAGCAGTGTGAGATTTACTTCCCTAGACCCTGCTTTGAGATGAGCTGGTAGCACAGTGCTTCAGTTGAGGTGAAGGTTGCAGAAATGAGAAATACAGGATCAAAGCTTTGATGGTAAATGGGGTTTGTGGACAGATGATGCTCAAGATGCTGAGCATGCCAGAAAGGATTTGCCCTGTTCTGTCTGATCACGGCAACTGGGTTCAGACTTTCTGTATACAACGTGGTTGTAAATCCAGGGCCTGAAAGACTGTTGCAAAGAGAGACAATCCAAGGCTGTGAGAGCTTTTTCTCTTACTCCTTTTGCAACAATAGCTGTATAGAGAAATTATACAGCACAGGCTAATCTCAAACAGCCATAATTGCTCAATGAAGAGCAGCATGCCAGGCTTAGTTTTGTACATACTGCATCTCTGGTGGGTTTTGGCTGACATCCATAATGTAGAACATGGACTGCACCACTGGAGGGCTCACAAACTATTTAAAGAGATGTTATCTTATCCTTATGACTGATTTATAAGCTGAAAGATTTATGCAGAGACATGTTGTCCCTAAAATACTCTGTTCTGTTGCAAAGTCAGTCTTGCCTTTTCCTGGACACTGTGGCTTTCTTCAAGTAAACATATCGATGGCTGTTCTCTGGCACTAAGGCCTCCGTTCATAACATTTACTTCCCTTGCTCTCCAAACATCTTCAGCTGCATAGATGCTGCCTGTTGGAAGAGATCCTTTGCCCATGCTAGAGGAGTATTTTGGACAGTGCAAGTCGGTCAAAACCAAAACAATGGTGGGGAAGAGATAACAGTTTAAACTGTAGTTTAAACTGGGGAATGTTCTCTGAGGCCATTTAATATGCAAGAAAAAGGCTTAACCTGTTAGCAGTCTGGTCAGTAGCTGCAGTCATGTTGCTTTGCTGTAACTGTATGTGCCATCTTCAGCCTAATCAAAGTAGTGCATTGCAGTGGGCTGGAACAGTAAAACTCACATAGGATGCAAAATTTTGCATTAAAACTAACACCTGATATTGTCAGGACAAAATACAGTTTGATACTACCAAAAAACTTTCCAAACCATTGGAGTAATTGACCAAGGAATAATTGACATGTATTTTTCAGGCTCAGAAATACTCTAGTTGTGAGTGTAGTAGAATAGACCAGTGCCCTGAAGTCAAAGAGTAAGAGCTTCCTTCTCCTTCATTGTGCATTTTAGGTAACTGTTCCAAAGTGGGCAAAGTTGCTATGAGATAATATGAACTAACACAAAAAAAGGTTAATTTTGTGATGGAAAGTCTGGGATGGCAGAAGCGGTGTTTAACCACCCACATTAGGCCTCTGGCAGATGTTGTGGGACTTCTTTTTATTCTGAGTCAGAGTTGATAAAACAGCTGCAGGACTCCTGGTGCTGTGCACTGTATTCACACTTCACAAAATTAAGTTTAAGCACTGGAAGGAATTCAAAGGGAATGACAAAATACTGGCAGGGCTGGACCCACACTTTATAATTAAGAATTTGTAGAGGTCAACCTACTGAATATAGCAAAGGGCTAAATGCAGGTTGTAATTATCCATCTGGTGTTACTGAACCTCTTTCATCTCACAGAAGAGGCTGAAAAATGGGTTAGAAAAATTCTAGATAGAAATGCGATGTAGTTTGTTAGCAGACAGGTAGCTGACCATTGAGATAGCTGAACAGGCTGAAGTTGCTGTTAGCATCATTTGTAGTCTTGAATCTGCTGTGGGGCAGTTTTCTAAAGCAAATAAGCCAAAATCCAATTGCATGATTCCAGTCTGGTTGCTCAGGTAGTAGGAAAAGTCATAGATGCTTTGTACTAAAGTATGTTTTGGAAAACCAGAAGATCTGTATTATTTAGGGGTTCAACAAGGAGTACAGTGATACCATTGAGGTCTCTGAGCAGGAGACAGACAAACAGTGCAAATGTTCAGTGTTTAGAAATGTAGATAGCTGGTCCTTATTTATTACTGACTTACCCTCTTATGCTTGTCTCTGGGCTCTAGCAATCAGGCAGACTTAAAAGAATGTATTAATTGCACAAAAATTATTTTAAAAGTTTTTCAGAAAATCCAAATAATTCCAAACAATGGCATTCTGTGGCCAAAGCCTGTTTTACAGAAGAACTAACATGGAGACAGAAAGATAGAAAATTTACCTACCAAGTTATATCTGTCAGTATGTCCCATTGCTGGGCTCTGTGTGCATACCCCATGTCCCAGCTCCATATCAGAATGATACTTCAGTTGCTTCTGCATGACTTTGTTCTTTCATTTAGTGCTCAAGCCATTAGACTGTGGTTTTCCATCACCATAAAGGTATAACTTTTATTATTACCATGAGCTGAATATTTCTTAAGGTGTATCAGATGCTGTTGGTCTTTCAAGGCCTTATCTTACAAATCATATTACTTTGTGAAAATATTTATTATGATGAACCTCTTAAGATGGTGCTAAGGTACACACAAAGAAAACCAATATGATATTGTTGTTTGATAGTAGAAATATTAAGTCCAAGAAGAGGAAGTAATTAAAAAAAGGATGACTAAACATCTCTTTTACTGCTGTCCTTTCTCACCTGACATGTATGTGAGAAAATGACAGAGAAACCAAATACATTTAGTGCCATACAGATGTACTTTCCCTCCACCATTATACAAGTGCCTGAGGCACACCTCCCCTATTCCCTTTGCAGTCTGGCTCTCCTACAGGCTGCTTATCTCCTCAGATGAACCATGCTGTGTCACACTTCACGTTTTGTAGCTTATCGTTACCTCAGCAGCAAGAGATAAATCACTCTGAAGACACATTCAAAGATTTTTGGTTATGATGACTCTGATAACATGAAGGTCACCCAAGGAGCTTATTTCCTGTTATTCTTCCATCCTTTCCTAAACTGTACATGGTGACATCTCCCTTAAATAGCCTCAGTGGTGCCCATCACTGAACAAATGGAAAGAGTGGATCATGGGACTGGGAAAAAAAAAAAAAAAAGAAAAAAAAACAGGGAGAGAAGGGAAGGTTTTAGCTGAGTTCCTCAGCCAATGAAAGCTAAACTTCTTCTTTCCTTTGCAGACTGCTAGCACTCTTGTTGTAGCTGAAGCCAAATCTTCTGGAATCTACAGCTGTGTGGCATCCAATAAAGTGGGAAAAGCTGAAAGAAATGTCAGCTTTATTGTAACAGGTAAGAAATAATCACCACTGCAACTATGTGCATTTCCTGGTCCTGAGAGTCTAACTGTTAGGCTGTTGTGGCTTTTTCATATGCCACAGTTAGAGAATTTTAACGTGTGCACCTGTAAACTCATACCATGCTTTTGGGTGATCCTGGAACGGCTTTTGAGAGCAGCTGGTGTGGATTTCTAAGAAGGACACCAAATCTGATGAATGACTCATCTCTCCACCAAGTATCCAGTGTGACACAACTTTCTCACAAATACACAAATCTGTAATCACCTCTTTAAAATCACTTAGTCTCTGCAATCATTCTCTACATGAAATTTTACTGGCCAGTAAGTCAGTTTCATGTGTGACATTGATGGTGCCTATAGCCTCATCCCGCTGTCAAGCAGAAGGTTGCATAATATGGTGTCCAGAGCAGTGCCAGCATCTGTAGGAAGTGTGTTGTCAGAGGAGGGATGCCTGGGGTACCTGGGCAGCCTTTCACAGCTCTCAGGCACTATGGCAACTTGCAGGTAGAAAAGTGGCAGGGAATAAACTAGAGAGTTTTGTTCCCTCTACGGAGAAAGACAACCTTGGACGTCATTTGAGCTGTGGCATTGACTTTGTTGTGTTAGCTGCATGTATGAGTATGCTTCCAGCTATTTTTCCATTACTGTTTTAAGGTTTAGAAACAAATTATTAAATATTTGCCTTCAGGAATGACTGAAAAAAAAGCACAATGAGTTTTTGAGAATAATTACCGCATGATTTAGCAGTATCATGTCTGTGTGTGCCAGACATTACAAAAGGACTTGTTTTCCTGTGAAAGATTTTATTTTGATCCTGTTTACAAACTGGTAGTTCATAGAGCACAGAGGCTGATGAATACTTTGAGGATAAGTCATTAAAGAAATGTAATTCATTCAGAAATATGAGAAAATATGAGAAAGGTTAAAATATTATGATATTTTAATCCCAAAATTATAATTGTGGAGCGGAAAGGGGGAAATAATTTTACTGTATATCTTTGAACTATTTTTTTCTTTCTTTTATGTGTTTGTTGGGTTGTTTTGTGTTTTGGTTTGTTTTTTTGTTGTTGTTGTTGTTGTCAGTCTCTTGCTTATGATTCTGATGAGTGATTTTAGTGAAACTCATTCTGAAACTCATACTGAGAGATATCAAAAGAGAGTAGATGCACACTAGTTTTGTTTGGGGAAAAAAAAAAAGGAAGAAAACTTCTTTGAAAAAAAAATATCCCCCCTCCCAATTTTGAGGACCAAAACTTGTATTTTTTGAATATTTTTACTAGTTGTAATAGAGTCATGGAACAGCAGGTTGGAAGGGACCACAAGGTCTAACCTTTCTTGGGAAGAGTATGGTGTAGACAAAAAGCTCCAGCATGCTGTCCAGGTGAATTCTTAAAGTGTCCAATGTTGGGAAATTCACCATTTCCCTGGGAAGATTATTCCAATAGCTGATCTCACTGTGAAAAATTTTCCTCTTGTGTCCATCTGGAATCTCCCAGGAGTAACCCATCATCCTCTCCACATGACTCTTTGTGAAAAGAGAGTCTGCATCTTTTCTGTAGCCACCTTTTAAATACCAGGACATGGTGATAAGGTTTTCCTTGAATCTTCTTTTCTCAAGGCTAAACAAAACCAATTCTCTCAGCCTTTCCTCACATGGCAGGCTTCCCAGTCTTTTGGTCATCTCTGTGGGCCTTCTCTGGACCCCATCCAGCCTGTCCACACCTTTTTTTATAGTGGGGACCAAACTGAACACAGTATTCCAGATGTGAAAAACACTGAGTAGAGTGGGATAATGACTCTTTTTCTCTGCTGGTGATGCCCTTGTTGATGCAACCCAGCATCCTGTTGGCTTTCTTTGCCACAACAGCAGCAGTTCACTCATACTGAGGTTGTTGTTCACTGGAATCCCCAGGTCCCTTTCCATAGACCTACTACCTAGCCAGGTATATCCCAACCTGTGATTCACACCTGTATGATATTTTCCTTGGTGCTAGACTTGAATGTTTCTTGTTGAACTTCATAATGTTCTTGTTAGCCCACTCTTCCAGCCTATCCAGGTCTTTCTGAAGGACGGCTCTCTCTTCCTGTGTGTCCGGTTCCCAACGCAGCTTAGTATTGTCAGTAAAATTCCTCAGAGTAGACTTGGTCCCATCCCTCCTGACCATTTATGAAGATATTAAACAGCATTGGGCCCAGTTTTGATCCCTGGAGGCACCACACTTGTAACAGGTTGCCAGTTTGAAATGGAGCTATGTACCACCACCCTCTGGTGGTGGTCATTGCAGCCAAGGCTATCACTAACCCAAGATACTACAAAGCAGGATTTCCTGGTTTGTGAGTAGCAGTGTCTTTGTGATCTTTCTTGGGTCTTCCCAGGTTCCAGCTTGCAGAGCCATTTGTGCCTACATGAAAGAGTAGCAATGGATGGTAATCTGTTCTCTTGACAAGTTGATGCACTCTCTCAGTGATGTCTTGGACCTTAGCTTCTGGAAGGCAGCATCCTTCTCATGACTCCCTGTCAGTGCCCCTTGACAGAAAGTCACCCACTACAAGCACTCATCATTTCTTTTTGCAGCATCCACTGTGTGCTCCTTGGTAGTTTCTTCTTGCAGACCTTGCTTGTGGGTGTCTACAGCTGTTAAAGCTTCATATCATAACACACATCTACATTTAGAAAGTGCCAATTATCTATAAATATAGAAATTTAGTTACAAGCATGAGAAGTATAAACAGATAAGTGACACATAGGCAGGTTGTTTATTAAAATGCAGAAACAAGAAGAACATCTGCACATTCTTTTAATGGATGTACCAGGAACATATGCCACCTTGAAGATGACTGCTGTCCTCACTCTCAAATCACAGTTTTGTTTTCATTCTCACCCTTACAGTGTGTCTATTTGGGCAGAAAGTTAAACAGCAAGACAATTCTCCATAAATTATTGTGCCAGTGGTGCCACACTATCATCTTTAGTGGGAACTTCATACACAACTTTGAGCAGTCACTGAGACTCATTCTCTAAGGCTGTTGCTCTTCTAATGTGCATGATGCTGAATTTGACCTTCTCTAGCTCTTGCAGCTCAGTCTTCAAAATGCTGGATGGAAGATCCTGACATCAAATTAAGCTGTAATTTGATGGGTCCCATCTGATGTGTCCAAATCTTCCTCTCAGTGTTTTGATGGCAGTTTCAGATATTTTAGTGCAGTGACATGAAGGAGTTGGTTTCCCTGCTTAGATCTTACATTCTTAGATGTTGCGGATAGAAGGAAATCCTTCTCCTTAGTACCAAAGCTTGCATGAGAAGATGCAAAATATTATGACTTTTCTTTGAAGATTCTTGTCTTGGCTGGTGTTCAGAAAGAGGAGTGGCAGCTTTATTACAACTTGGAAATTTTTAATGTCTTGGCTGGTGGCAAACTTGCTATAGAGTGGCAAAGCTGAAATGTATTTGTCCTTTGATTTCCTGGAGCTGAGCACCTCAGTTGTGTGACATGGAAAGTTCTGATCATCCACTGACACTCAGTTGCACTGATAGAAGACACTACTGCTGTTCTGTCCTTACAAAAATCAAGTTAGGCTCGTTCATGTGTTTTGCACACATAGTACACCAGTCAGGCTTGCGTGGTGTAATCCCAATTCTCCATCAGGCTGAGACCAAACTGCTGTGGCTGGGTAACAGCCTGTGTTTCATGTCAATGAAACAAACACAGCCAGCATTTGCTGAGAAGCACACTGAGGGAACAGAAATATGTGAGCCCTGAATGCTGATGGATGTGAAGGATGTGAACAGGACACTGCAAAGTATTTCCTTCTGATGAGTACAAAACCAATACGTCAGGACTTGTGTGACAGTTTGGGGCTAGTTTATCTTATGCTCTTGGATCTGCTGGCGCCACATGAAGCCAGCCTGAAGCACACCAAAGTAAGTGTCTAGGATAAGTGTCTTAGCAGGAGAAGGTGATCTGCTGTAGGAAGAGGAGCTACTGCCGTCCATAAACGGGACAAGCCCAAAAGGACTCCAAAGAGCAGATGAAGGCAGAGCCTGTCCTGAACAGCAAGAATCCCTTTCCCTGGAGGCAATCTCTTTCAGGCCTTGACCTGGGAATGTGAAAATGCACATGCTTCAGTGAAGCAGCTGTGGTGGTGTGAAGAGCTTTTCTATAGGCAGAAACCACTGGGAAGGTTGCTGGAGGACAGAACTTGTGCCAGAAAGTCTAATTTGGTGCTGGCACGTTCCACCGCTTCAGGGAAAGGTAGATGTGAGGAAATAAGTGCAAGAGAGTATATCAGCGAGGACCCAGTAAGACCAAGCACTTTCTTAAATTACTGTAAATGTCATTATTTATGACCTTTAAGTGCAGCTCATGCATGTTTCTCTGGGAGATTTGAGCATGGTATAATTTTATACGGTGTGCCTGAGGGTGTGGGACATGAAGTCCATGGGCTCTGGAGTAGCTTTTCTTTTCTATGGCCTCTGCCAGATGAAAGGCATTTTTGGAGGTATTTGCCACACTGACTTATTTCTAAAAGCAAATCTTTGTTCAGGGCACAAAAGAAGCTGTGAGCCTTATATAAAAGCAGTGTAGAAAGGTGATTTCTGAACTCTTTCCTCATGGATACAAACCCAGTTTCTGTGACACCTTCATGCCAAATGTTAACTGTGGTCGCCCCCTTCCTTCCAGCCTGCCCCTTTCCCTACATTTTGGGCTGTTTTGCTGGCACACAGCAGGGCCATGGGTGTGTTTGCAATTACAGAGGGTGAAACAGGAACAGCTCTGCCTTATCTCCCTGGTTTCCCAATGTCACTAAGCGCATTTTATTTTGAGATTCCTGATGGTGCTTGGCAAAGATAAACAAAATCTTCCATCAGGAAACCTGGGAGCTATTTCCACAGGAAGCTTCAAATCACTAAAGTAAATAAAACCCTTTTACATTATTCCCAGCCACGTTATTTAGCTAGCTTGAGCCTGTAACAATTGGTGAGAGGTGTCATATATTAGGGGACTCGTAGCCTTTAAACAAATGATTGTCTTGGAATCCTGTGCATTTTGCTTTTGTCCCTGGGTTTATTCAGAAAGTGGTCATTCTTCACAGAAGACACATCTAGGAAGAGCTCCAGACCTGACAACATGGAAGTAGTTGCAACTATATTATTCTGTTGGCATGCTACCCTTTTACCTTAAAAATAGCTCATTTGCCTCAGTCCCAGGGGATCTTAGTTTCATCTGAGGAGTTTTGCTTGGCTCTTTGTAGCTTTTAATGAATACTGGCATATGCAAAAGCCAAATATTAGCAGTATTTCAGACCCATACCCTGGGTTTCTCAACACACATCAGAACAATTTCAGATGTACTCTGAGTAAGACACAAGCAATTTATTTCATCCAAATATTTATCCATTATCAACACTTTGGACCCTTGAGTGATTTTAAGTGTGTCTGAATTCAGTGCTTTTTAGCAAAATCAGAGGATTCGCTTCTTCTAACTTAAGCTTTGAAGATGGGCATCTAAGCCTAAGCTGGTCATGTAAAATCTCTTCACAAATAAGTATAAAGGATCAGGATCTCTGGAATTTGGCTAAACCTAAGGCGATAGGTTGCATTGCCCTCTGGAAGAGCCTGTGGCACTCCATGGGCTGCAAACTTTTGCCCATATGCAAACCAACTGTTCAGGTAGATGTCTACATTTGGTAACTTAGGCTAAACTTGCTGGTCCCTTTGTAAGGAAAGGTTCATCTCAGTAGTACTTCCAGCAGACATGTTCTTCACTGAGATCAGAATCTGACACCATGCACTCTTATATATTGAAAAGGATGCTGATGGTAGTCACTCATACTTGAGTTTGCTGTATTTAAATTTTTTCTTATAGTTTGCTTTGATGGAGACAGGAAAAAAGGGATCCCAATGAAATGTCAGAGGAACAAGTCAACATAGGCTTTAACATCCAATCTGTTAGTGTCACTGCCTCCATTAGGGTTATCTTTGGACTATGCATCTGAACTACAACCGATGGCAGGCACACTGCATTCAACCAGCAGAAATCAGGCCTCTCCCCAGAAGACAGCTGCAGTCAGAGGAAATTTCAATCCAGGACTTGCAGGAGCTTATTTGCCCTGTGTTTAACACTCAAGGCTCTATGTGTGGAAAAGAGAATACTAAAGGGAGCAACTGATGCCAGACTTTCAGCAGGCAGAACTTTGAAAGGCAACACTGAGCAGTCCATGCTCATGGTATTCCTAGGGAGGCAAGGCAGCACTGTTTGCATTGTGGGGATTTAGGGAGAAGTGTTCTAATGGATTGATTAATCAATAAAAGAGGTTAGTGGAAGAAAATGTTATTCCCTGAAGAACTACTCTTTATGTGTCCCTGGTGACGTGACATTAAACCCAAAGTGACATTTGTAAGCATGGAACTGAATTAAAGTTGGCACTGAGCTGTTCATGCTTTAAAAGACAAGAAAAGAAGGCATAATTCTCCCTTATGAAAGACAAAACTATTCTTATGATTTTGAGTCATATTCACAGCCAAGTGAACAATTATCGGTGAAAGAACAATTGAAAATGGCCAAAGTCAATGTCACTTGACCAAAAAGAAGGAAATTACTTTATCAGAATATTGGCTACAAATAAAACAAGAGAGGCTGCACTCTAGGAGTAAAACTTGGAAGAGCTTTCTCTCAGGAACTTGCTTGTACTTTCACTGAGGTCAGTGGCGTAGGTCTCCCTCACTTGGAGGCATGAGCCCCAGGTGGAGGCAGCCAGAGGCAGTCAGCGCTGCTGCTGCTCTGTGCTGTTCCCCAGGTGGAAGAAGCTGCAGTAATGTTACAATGAACTTTTTACATTGTTGACTGAATTATTCTTGCATGAGCTATATGCTATGAAAAATCATTGTGAAAACCTAAGTCGTATTCACACTTAGTGAATGGTTAGTGCAGTGACCCTTAATTTCTCTCAGGTGGAAATATTGTTCACCTATGTTTATTGTCAAGCAGCCTGAATAGAGTGATCTTCACCTTATGACACCCCTGCCCAGCTGGCCATCCAGGTCAGAGGGAGCTGTTGAGTGGCTGACACACTTTAAATGCATGGAGGGTAAATACCCCAATTCCAAAGGAAACCTCAGGCATATTATCACAGATTCAGTAGTTTTTTCAGGATTTGAAGCATTTTTAAGAAATAGACAAAACTTGTCCTAATCCTTATGAGTATCAAGAAAACGACATCACCCAGCATGATGAGCTGCTGTATTTTCCTGCTGTTCTCTCGAGGTTCATTTTCCCTCATGCAGTTCACAAGCTGGAGCTGAGATCCAACCTTTCCTCCTGTTTTCATAGTCCCATTGTGCTGTCTTGAAATAATTCTGGTTTTGCTGCCTTGCCCCAGTCTGTCTTAACGTGACATAACATTTATACAAACTCATTAATTCCAATAGTGACTTCAGTTTACATCAGCTGATGTCTGAGCCCAAGTGTCTCGTAGCTCCAAGACAAATTATAGGAATAGCTGGAGCCTAGCTTATGAAAGGAAAGATTAGGGACTTCAGCAGGAAGACAGTGACATTGATTAGTTCAAAGGCTTCCTGATAAAAGGGAAAATATATGCTGTGTTAATTTTGGCTCATCCATTTCATATAAACTTAAAAGTGCTCTTTCTTTTTGACAGACATACCGAGTGGATTCCATATTAGTTTGGAAAAAATTCCCATTGAAGGAGAGAATTTGATACTGTCCTGTTCGGCCAACAAATTCCTGTACAAAGACATTGCTTGGATTTTGCCAAGAACGGACAACAACCAAACAAAAGTAAGAAGGTCTCTCAACAAGGAGTACTCCATCACCCTCACTCTGACCATCAAGAACGTTTCCCTGGCACACTCGGGCACCTATGCCTGCCGAGCAAGGAACATATACACGGGGAAAGAAGTGCTTCAAAAGAAAGACATTACAATCAGAGGTGAGCACTGCAACAAAAAGGCTGTTTACTCTCGGATCCTCAAATATAAGAGCACAAGGAATGATTGTACAACACAAAGCAATGTAAAACATTAAAGGACTCATTAAACAGTAACAGGTGTCTCATATCATCTTGATTTTCATTACTGTTGCTACCTTTCAGGCCCTGAGGTGGTGCACAATCCCCCATGGGTTGGACGTAGGAGGAATAGCAAACAAAATCGTAACACGTGAGCTTCCAGTTGAGTTCAGACGGGTGTGTTCTGCTTTGACAAGGCACGTGGAAGCTGGGGTTTGGAAGATCCCCTGTGCTACATTTTGCATGTTGTTATTTTTTCGCTTGCTGTCTCCTACTGAGCGATAAGGAAAACTTTGGATCAATCTTTTCTTCCACTTTGATATCGGCCTCATCAAAGGTGTCAAAGCTGAATAAACTGATTAACTTTAAAAACTGCTATTTTCAGTCAACCATGGACATTTATTAAGTTAACTTGAATGTGCGGAATGAGCACAATTCAGTTTGAGATTGACTGGACTATATATTTTTTATTTTAATCTGATCTTGATGGACTTATAAATATTACCTGCTGAGCAAGTTCTAATGCTTATTTATTTGAAATTATTTTCTACACTAAAGTTCATTAATCTTAAAAAAGTATCTTCTAAAAGAAGTATGCAGGGAAGAAATAAAACTGTTGATATAATGCACAGACCTACCATTTCATTTACAATAATGATGATTTTAAAACTGACACACGTGAACCATGTTTCTCTGAATAAATCCAGGTAGACTTCCAGTTGCTGTGTTGGTCAATTTTTAAAGTCAGTTCTGCACTAATGTAAAAAGCTACTGATAAAAGTGTGAATATTGCTCCTAGCCTGAAGATTCAGGAATTTGTAATGTTGTAATTATTTTGTTAAATGAGAAATATTAAACTAACACAACTGACAAGGTTGCAGCCAGCACAGTGAGTTGTTTAATACATTTTTAAAAATACAAATTCAAAACTGGAGCCATGAAAAATACTCATTACGTTTGGTATGCAAATGTCAATTGGATTTATTATGGGGATTAACAACCAGCCAGACTGCTGAAGGAGAATTAAGGGCAACCTAAGACTTCCTTGTGAGTGTTTCTCCCTTTTTACATTCATCCTGATTCTGCTATGAGATGTTTCTGTGTATTATAAATTCTGTATAAGGAAGAAGTTGCTATTTTTAATAGATCTGATAACTTTATTTTTTTACAATACATAGCTTTTATTATTTTTGGTTACATTTATGATTGATCATTTATATAACATTTACATAAGCCATAACAAAACAGGCCGTAGCGACCAAAATAGTTACAGCAAAGGAACAAAGTGGCTGTGCTTTTAAAATAGAGGGTGACAACATGACAGTTTCTTGTGCTTGGGAACTCACCAGCCTATTTCCTCCTTTAGGTATCTAGACTGTGTCCCACGGCTAAACTTGTCTTTCACGTGGGAATTGCTTTTGTCAAGTGTGAAAGGGTAAACAATAGCATTTCCCCATAATGCCAGTTTCATGGAGCCTAAAATGCTTACAAAACAATTGATAACCTGGAAGTTGTCAGAGTAAAGAAAAGAATAATCATTTATATTTTGAAATGTCACCTATACCCTGCTTGTATACAGTGGCTCTTTTGTTCATTATTAGTGTGATGGCTTCCAGAAACAATGTGTCCTTGCAAAGGGATCTGGCTCTCTTGTTTTCTAAAACATGCCTAAAAAGCAAGCAAAATCATTGGTGATTGCTTAAAAATGGATCAATGGCACTCTTTAGCATTTGCAAATCTTCAGAAGAATTACCATACAGAATCCCCTTTTTTATGAGGTTGTTTTGTGAGAAAACATTTGATGGCAAGGTGGGCGGTGATGACAGGACGTTATGAATTTTCCATAGCCTTGAGAGCCGGAGTGCAATGACTTGCAGCAGCCAGTTGCCAGGCAATCTGAGTTTGAGTAAAAAAAAAAAGAAAAAGAAAAAGAAAAAGAAAAAAAGTGGCAATTAGATTGTTCTTCTGTGAAACTGCTGTGAATTACAATGATGTGTATCAGTGCTGGGTGGATGTGTCCTACCAGCCTGGTCTCAAGCAGCGCTTGAAGGGGCCCACTGTGCAAGGGATGTGTTGTAATGTCCCAGTGTGACTGCTCATGTTGGGAGGCACAGAGAAACCTCACTAGAAACATCTGAGGAAAGCAGCCCTTGGAGGCCAGATAAAAACTACTGATGTCACTTTTGATGTCCTCAGATGACTGGAGAATCTCATCGGTTTGGGGAGTTTCTCTGCCTTCTGTTGTATAATATATTATGTAGGGAGAAAGGTATGAATGATTTTTTTTTTAAGTGTTAAAATTAAAGCTTGTATTTATATTTTTGTACTGATTAATAAAAATAAGTGAACAGACAACATAATCATAACAGGGCAAAAATGGGTGGAATGCAAAAGTAAACCCCAAAAGGAACAAATTGTATAGTTTTCCCCTTGTTTGCCATTGTTTGCTTTCAAGAGTGCAGATTTTCCCTCCTGATCACCCTGGGTTGGCTGAGTGCTCTAACACCAGTGTCCCCTTGTCCCTTCTGTGACTTCCTTGTTGCTCCCCTGGGCCAAACTCTGCCTGCAATGAAGTTCCTTGGGGTAACTGAGAGCAGAGTTTGGCCCAGCAAAGTAATGTTTGAGGATAGGCATGAGGGCTGGGGATGAGCCCAGGGGGCTGCCCTGGGCACTGAGCCCTACACTGTGCATGTTGGTGGGCTGGGTGGACACTCATCATCAGGGTGAGTGGAGCAGGGCATTGGAAACTGCCCCTCTTGGCTTGGCTGAAAAAAATGAACTGGAGAAGATGGGTGGTTTGCAAAAGAGGATAATTCTCAAGTTGACCAAGTCCTTGAACAATCAGTTGATTGTAGCAGTGAAATTATCAAAAGCATGTGAATGGTAACTCAAGTTTTAAGCAAAAAAAAAAAAAAAAGTTTGGTGGGTTTTTGTTTTGTTGGTTTTGGGTTTTTGTTTTTTTGTTTTTTTTTGTTTTGTTTTGTTTTTTTTAATATGAAACCCCATCTTTAGTGTATGGCTATAAACAAATTAAAATTAATCACAAATAACTCACAAGAATGTGTGATTTGCCTTTGTTGCGTCATCTTGTCTGCCTTCAGTTTGGATGTCTGGGCTGGGATGCCCATCAGGGACTGTGGAGCTCTTCTTGGTGCGTGTGTGCAGACGTGCATCAGACGGTGCCTGTTCATAGCTAGTGTCGTGAAAAAGGAGAACCATTCAAAAACTGAGCGAGCTGCCAACAAGAAGAGGGCAGTCCTCTTGGCTGTAAGGCAAATACTCTTGGCCATGGCATTGTGTAAGGGTGTGACTGAAGAACTTCAGTCTCGCTGATGAGCATTGCTTGTTTGGGAAGAGAGTACAAATTGTTCATACTGTAAATAGAATTGTCTGTGGAAATTACAAACTTGTAGCTCAGAAACATCCGGACTGGTCATGGCACAGTCGTGACTATGCTGGAATTAATTTTGAGGAATAAGACCACAGCAAAGATAGCCTACTTTAAAAGTGCTTTTAATCCTATGGGATTCATGCATGCCGCATAAGCTGGTGGAACCCAGGTGCTTAATGTTTCTGCAGTTTTTGTTTACACCTGATAACAGAATGATAGTGAAGATGGAACTTCCTGAAAGTCAGGAATTCTGAAAGGATAGAGAATAATCTTCCAAACACAGAATATCAGAAATTCATCTGTTATTATACTTGAACTCAGTGTATGGGTATCTATTGCAGTCTAAAAGAAAGTATTTGCAAAGAGCTGTTTTCTGCTTTGGTTTGGTTTGTTTCATATTTTGTGATATGTGTCTTACCATCTTAGTTACTGCTGATCCTGGCAGTGTCCTTGAAGGGAAAGATTGCAATAATTGTTTCATGGAAGACTGGGATATTTGAGGGGATGTACAGAGTATATGCATCTGTGAGATTGCTCAGGATCTCCCTGTGTTCTCCATCACTACTCTAAAGGGACCAAAATGGCAAAAAGAATGATGTGAGAGTTGCAAATGTGACAGAAAGATGTTTCCATATAATGAGCATAAATGTTGCAAATATCTTGATGCATGTCAGAACAGCCTTCGCCTCTGTACCAAACAGAAGAAGGAGTGACAAAGGGTTGAAATAATGATGAGCAAGTTTTGCTGTTTTGCTTCTTTCAGAGATGACTTCAACATGATGTTAATAGAGTGTTTTTGAAATGCCCTTCTGGGAGGCCTTTGAGCAGAAGCAGAACTGATGAGATGTGCCTCCTCTACTCATTGTCACTGACTGTCATGGAAATGTGTTTTATTACATGGCGTTCCTATGAATGTCAGTAGATAAAAGTAAAACAGGAGCAGTGTTGCTAAGCTCTCAAGCCTGTTAGCACTCAGCTCCGGCCCCTGCCATCAGGATTTCCAGCGCCTGTGGGATGCCGGAGGACATGGGCGCATTTCTCACCAATGCAGTTCTGGCAAGGAGGTTGTGGGGTGGTTTGGCCAGGCCTTGCTGCCTTCAGCCAAATATGTGAAATGCAAAAGTGGAAGAATTTATGAAGACTTTGGGACGCATAACACAGTGGGTTTGTGCTTATGGTTTCTGGGTTTAGATGATGTGTCTTACTGAATATGAATTGTAGCGGTACTCTTTAAGCAAATTTTTGAAGTCACATTCATGAGTATCATGGTGTACAGAGCCACATGGTGCTATCAGTGATGCAGAGATAAAGTGCTACAAGGGTGTCCTGCTAATTGTTAAAAACTTGGGTGCCACAGTTTGTTTTTCTTGATGATGCAAAACTGAGCTTTCATAGAAACACAATGCTAAACAAACGTGGTTGGTAATGGAACTGAGGAAATCTTGTAGACAGTGTCATCACTGGGTCTTCACTGGTCATCATAACCTGCTGCTGCTGAGTAACAGTAGTACCGTGTACACACCAAATGCTCTTAAGCAAACTGGAACGGTAAATAAAATCTGTGAACAGGCTAGAAGAGCTGTAGCAATCCCTAATATCAGTAAAATGCTGGTAAGGAAGATAATTAAACCTCTACATTTACAAGAATATAAATCAAGGATGTTATTTTGTCTTATAGCTCAAGAGGCACCAGCCCTGCTGCGGCATCTTACGGATCAGACAGTGAACTCCAGTAATTCTGCCATACTGGAATGCCAGGTTCGTGGCGTCCCTGAGCCCCAGATATCCTGGTTTAAAAACCATGAGGAAATACAGCAACAATCAGGTGAGAGTTCTGTGTACTCACCTACCTTTCACAATATTTTTATTTACCCCTCTGCACTAGGCAGCCATTTGCAGAGTCATTGGCATCAGTACCTAGACATAAGGAAGGAGTAGTTCCTGGGCAGGCTGCAGCATGGGTGCTTCAAATTACTCTGCCTCACTCCAAAACTTCAGCCAGACTGGAGGTGTAGAAATGACAGGTCTCTATGGAATCAGTGGAAAAAAATACAGCTCTCAATTTGCATCTAATAAGATTCATCACCAGAGAAATATATTCCTCTCCATTTACTATAGAGGGAGCCTAAGGATTGGGTGTCTTGGGCAGCTTATAGCTAGACAGGAAAAAAAACAAGCTGGTATGATGTGGGTAGGAGTTCCAAGGACAGTCTGTGGTCAGGCATGCAAAGTCTATACTTGATTCACAGCTTAGCCATGTCCAAAACTGAAATGTGCCTGCTGGCAGCAGAAGAATCCAGGTCTCAACAGCAGAAAGCAACAGCTTTCAAGGCGTCATGCTGCAGCTAACAGGAAAACTTGGAGAGATGTTTACTGCTGTGTCTGGAAAGTGGCTTCAAAGATCGGCTAAGACTACTTGTCAAGCTCTACTGGCATCACAGTCACAGGAGTGATCCTTAGAGATTTCAGGTGGAGATGAATGATAGAGGAAAAGGCAAAACCTTTCTTGTGGCAATTCATCCACATTTGGATCAGAAGCACCAAATGAGCTAGTGTTGCAGGCTCAGCAAAACTTTCAAGGACATTTGGTCCTTAGCAACTTTCATCATCATGTAGGAACCCTACATCATCATGTAGGAACAGTATTTTAGAGGGTTTGTGGTTATGGTTCTGTCCTGCATTATTGGAAATTATTGTAACACGAACAATGGCAACTGAGAGAAGCTCTAAGGGTTTCTCCAAATGAGGTATAAGCCCATACAGATTTGCAGCCCAGGCACTGAATTTAACCTAGAGCCAGATTCTGGGAAGCTTTACGGTGACCACGTCATTGTAAAGTTCATTATTAAAACAATCTTCTAAAACAAATGTTACGTGTCTAACTTGAGTGAAATGCAAAGTTAGGAGCCAGCCAGATGTGTCTAAGGGTTAGGTCAGAGCACTTTAGTTAGATGCCTGAAATAGATGGTGGGAATACATTCTGATGGTACAGTAGTTCTAATGGAGCCAAACACACAAGTGTGTACTTGACTGCGCATTTCCTGGCTAAATGATGCCTTAGAGGTAGTCCTGAGGCTAAATCTGCTTCTTAACCTCTTCCTCACTTGCTGGAGTGTTGCCCAAGCTGGCTTCTGGGTTGAACTACCTGGAATAAACAAGGTGCTGAGAACTTCAGGTAACTCCTGTGTTTTAGGGTACACCTCATGGGATGTCTCTTTACGCTAGCTGGGTTCTGCTTATTGTTCTATGCCACATGGGTAAGTGACACTTGAAGTGACTCAGCTGTCTGTAAGGCCAGTGTGGATGCATGGAGCTGAGTCCTGTAAATGGTTTAAGCTTGGGTCACTTCTGATTCAGACCTATATACATAAGTGCAGTAATCACACCACCCGTTTTCCAAAAGCTGGAGACTTACTAAAAAGCTCACCTGGGTGAAAGTGTAGGCACAGTGCTAATCTATTGACAGTAGCAAATGATCCCAAGATCATCCCTTTAGGCTGATCTTTTTCGCTCACACAAGTGCTCTGTAAACACTGATTTCCAAAAGATTCCCAAAACAGCCAAGTGTATTTGGCTTTCCTGCAGATAACATTGTGCTGTGCAGTATGTGGCTCAGATTTCTTCTGAGAAGAACTTGAAAGCAGATACTCTTACACAAGGGCCTGTTTTTGTTTATATCTTGGCTCCCTCTCATTGCTACATCTTTCATTTTGCAGGAATAATTTTAGGGCCTGGAAGCCGAATGCTGTTTATTGAAAGAGTAAAAGAGGAGGATGAAGGACTTTACCAGTGCATAGCCACCAACTTAAAAGGGTCTGTGGAGAGTGCAGCATATGTCACAGTACAAGGTAAAGCAGAACATTAAATGGGAAGGGCGAGCTTGCCAGGGTGATGTTCTTACTCAGACTGGAAGCCCAGGGATATGACTTAGGGCTCATGTGGTGATCTCTGAAGGCAGCAATTTGAAGGAAGTCCTAGCAAGGGAAGCGTACCAGGTTGGAAAGGAAGCCTAGCAGGAAATGCTAACTCAGAGCATGTTTACACTGACCTAAAAAGAATTGCTTCAACCCAACAAAGATCAGGTCAGGGTAGAAGACAAATGTAAATTTAGTATTGTCAAAACAAACAAAAAATAGAATAAGGAACACTCTTCTGCCCACTCGTTTTCCCATTTCAGGTTAATTCCATAGAAATTGCAGGCTTGGGATATTTTCATTTGTTTATTTTCAATGTAAAGTGAACTGCCAAATTGGACTAGAAGATATGAGCGATAGCTACACATGCATTATCCAAAGATACTTGTAAGAAGTAGGTATGATCTAGATATTTCTGTAACCATTACTTGAATTATTTTGCTATTCATTTAAGTGTCCAGCATCGTTCTGCCTTCTGAGAAGCTTGGCTCAGGCCTGTGGCAGTGAATTCCATCAAGTAATTTTACACTGCTTAAAAATAAGATTTATTCAGTGACGTTTCATAGAATACCATTTTGGCTCATATATTACGAGCTAAAAGAAGTGGATTGGCATTCTCTATGTAAGTCACTGCCATGTACCAATTACTTTTGACATAACCTATCTTATTGATTTCATGTGTTAAGTAAATAGTCCTAAATGCATTTAGTTTCTCTTCATAGAAGAATTTGACTACCAGCAGGTCTCTCAGGCAGAGATTGTGTCTTTCTGGATGTTCTCATACAATTGCTAAATATATCTGAGCACTACAGAGTAGTTGGATAATACCTACAGGTAGGAAGACAATTGCAGCTAGTAAATCAGTATTGATTTTCTGCCATGAGTATGTTAGCAGTCTCAGTTAATGGTGATTGCTGATGATACAATGATAGTCTTGCTTTAAAAGGTCAAGGATATGTGTACATGTGTATGTACATGTGAGCTGACCTATCTGGTGTAATCATGGAGTTAAAAACACCTCTCTCCTTATGAATAATGTTAAGGTTTTTACAGCTGTTATAATAGCTAGAAGAATATCTTGTGCCTAAGTGCATGCTGTCCAATGCATCCTACTAATCAAGAGCTCTGGACAATGTAATTCATTATCGTATTGATTTTTTAACATCCTTGTATCTTGGCTATTTATTACAGCCACAAATGTTCTATCAGATGGCTTCTAGGAAGTCATATCTCCTAGTCTGTGATCCAGAGGAGAGCAGCCAGGAAAGCTTTTCTGATTACATGTCCTGAGGGACCACTGGCAATCTTCTTGTGTGACTCCTATGGGAACTCTTAAATAAGCAGGAGATGAAGACTACCATATTAAAATATATGGCTCTGAGACTGAGTGAAAAAAAGAGAGTTTGTCTTATCTACCACAATCAAGGAAAATCCTCCCTTTCCACTTTTTTTTTCTTCCTACTACACAAAGGAACATCAGTGGAGGCTTTTTTTCACTCATTCCTACGCTGATCTGGAGTGCCTGTCCCTCTCCAAGGGAACAGCAGTTTCTCACCCCATCCCTGAGCATGGAGAGGTGACATCAGGGCTTAGACATGGGGCTTTTTCTAGGCTTTACCATTTGCCTTTCTGAGAAATGCAGCCCCTGCAACTGCCACTATGAGCACCAAAGCCTTCCCCTTGCCCTGCCCTTGTCCCGACTGCTCTCCAAGCATGCGGCTGGAGATCAAAGAGAGCAGAGCTATGCCTCGTTTCGATGGCTGTGTTTAGCAGTTTGGAAGAGTAGATTGTGAATGAGTCAGGAAGGAAACTGTCTGCTCTCTTTATTTCCTCTGGGGGAAAAAAAACCCCAACATTCTTATACTCACAGATAAAACAATGTGTTATTTCTGTATACAAGATGGATGAATGGATGGTGGAGTCAAAGGGACGTCTTTAAATAATCGCAGCTTGTGTTTGGTTTGGAAGCTGTGCTTGCTGGGCTGTCTGGGGAGAAGAGGGGCTGCATTGATGGGACATGTCAGAGTAAGCTGCATGCTTGCTCTTCGCCAAGGACCTGAAGAGGCAGCAAATCTGCAAGGATGAAAGGGAAGGCTAAACAGCTGCCAGAGCACCCGGAAAGCAGAGGGGAGTGCGTTCCCTAAAAGCCTGTGGACACAAGGAGTGGACACATGGAAAGCACAGGCTGTCTTGGGCAGGGGTAGAGCTCTTGGCGGGTCACCCTGTCCACAGAGAGGATGACTTGCCATGAAAGCCTTGCCCTGCTTCTCCTCCCGGGTTCCCACACACTCCCTCTCAGCAGGAGCCAGTGATACAGCTAGTTGCAAAGGTACTTCACCACTTGAAGGGGATGTGTTGATGAAGGAAGGAGCATCTTTTACAGCTTATGTTTACTGAAGTTTGGACATACAGCAAGCAAATGAATACAGCAACACGTCCTGTTTTAAAGCTGGTGCTTTACAACTTAATGTGATCTCTGCTGATGAGAAGGAAAGCATCACATTTCTTAAACAGTCACTGAACTGTTCCAGCACTATGAAAATGTGTTATTGTCTTTGATTTTTAAATAACTTTTTTTTTGTCTAATTACCTTTTGGACTTTGTATCTCAAAAAATTGTTGTGCCTTTTGGATCACTAATTCTGAAGTTATCAGGAACGTTTCCATGAAGTTTAACTGGAATTCCTTTGGCTACTGAATGAGGTTCAACCTGGGTGACTGTAAACAAAAAGGTGAACATCTGGGGATGTTCACCTCCTGTTACCTCAGAGGACCACCAAAAGTGGTTGGAAAGGAGTCCTGGAGGTCTCTAGTTCAACCTCAGCTCAAACCAGCATCAACACCAACTTTAAATCCAGTCAGTGATGACTTTCTCTGGCCAGGTCATGAAAAACCCCAAGGATGGAAGTTCATCAGTATCTCTGAGCACCCAACCCAGTGCTGCACTGCCGTGATCATGGGATCACATGGATTAAGCAGAGTATATCCCCTTAAGCGTAGGGAATTTGGGTGTAGCAAAGTGGTATTGATGATGCAGGCATTCCTTTTTCCCTGACTGACACAGGATACAAAGCTGCACCTCAGTGTGTAGAGTAGAAATCCTGACAGAGCCTACACCAGCCCAAGGCTTGAGCTGAGGACGTGAGGGGTCAGGCAGTTCAGGCTCTCGTCTCTGCATGCCTGCATGATCCTACTGACTCCAGCTGCTGCTGAGAGAATTTGCTGCCGGTGCCACTTCTTCACTTGCTCTCTCCTCACTCCTATGCAGCACTGCAGAGATATGCAGCAGAGCAGGCAAACTTTCAGAAAGGCTCTGGGGAAGGAAGGAGGCAGCCACTTGCCACAAAGAGTCAGGCCAGTGGGGCACAGCTGCACATGGAGGAAAGTCTGTGCCTAATGAGATGGCTGGTGGGTAAAGGTCTGGGAGGGCTGCAATGGGGACCCAGAAATCTTTGGCTACCAGGCAGAGAGAGTGATTTAGTTGTGCTTAAACATCTCCAAACTGTGCTAATCCCAAGCCCTCTTCTGAGTGTTTCTGTCTGTTCTGCCTCAAATCAACCCTTTTCTTACCCAGCTGAGAGGCACTCAGCCAGCTCTGGCTGCAAAGCTTTTAGCTAGACTAGGAATCTGGTGTTTGATAACCCAGCCTAACCTCAGCCTGAAGAAATGCTTTCTGGTTGCCTAAATTCACTCAGACATTTCAAAGGCAGCATCTCTTTGCTAAATCCTGGGCAGCATATGGTAGCAGTTAGGGAGTTGCTGCCTTCCACCCCAAGACTGACCATGCCATACCCCACAGGCTTTCTGCATCCTGCCATACAGAACAGTGGCAACAAATAAACCTTCAGCCCCTCCAGATTTTGCTGAATACACGTCAGAAACTATTACTCACCATCTGCATGGCTCCTGCTCAGCAGGAAGAGGAGAGTATTCATATGTAAAAGGAAAGCCTTGTGCCAGATCATAGGCAAGCTGCATTAAGGTGTATCATTTATGTCATCAATATGTCCCATACTAAACCAAACCTTTATGAAAATACTTGTGAAAAACTAACACTCCTGGTATTTGGGAGAAATTCATACTTTATATCTCCATTTGTAGTTGCAGTCATATTTTTCTTTATTCTCAAAGCTCCAGAATGGACTTGCCAGAGAAATCTTAGATATAGAGCATGAATACAAATCTATTTATCACCTCTAGAGAGGGTATCTATTATGCTAGTTAAGCTACAGCAACAGGAAGTAACTCAACCTCTGAACAAATCTCTGAAGCCTTGCCTAAAACCAGACAGCTCATCCCTCTGCATTACCCAGTAAGTCCATCAGTGAGGCATCAATCATCCCTTTTTCATCTGTCAGGAGTAACACTGAGAAGCCTGGAGTCTGAAACTGCTGCAAGTACAGTCGACAAAACTACTGTGAAATCATGTTCAGAATTACTCCTCCTTGTCCTTTCGTTTTTTTCTCTCTGGAGGATGTATCAGAATAAGAGGCAGAACATGAGGGTTTTTTTGTTTTGTTTTGTTCTGGTTTTTGCATTTGCTACCAATCAGATGGAGAACATATTGTGGGAAGTATGGTATTTTGACACTGTCACAGGCTTTGCAAAACAGACTGCTCTGAAATTGTTTTACATGTCCCTGAATAGCAGTCTGAAGTGAATTTTTTTTTGGCATTTTTTTAAGATCTATCCGTGGGGTCTAATACTCTCCAGATTTCTCATATTCGTGTTTTCTTTCTGCTCCATTTTCAGTTGTTGTTGTTTTCATTTTTCCCTTTCTGTGTGTAATTTGTTCCCTGATTTGAAGAACTCTTCCAGCTCTCTGACATCTGGGTTCTGCTGGGGAGGGTCTCATGTTGCCTCAGGGAGCTGCTGGTGTGATCGTCAGGAGAGCTGAGGGCCAAAGCCTGCTGGGAGACCATCAGCTTTGAGGGAGCACCAGACCCTATGCCCCAGTTTTCTGCCTAGTAAGCACAGGGCTCAAGACTCCCATACTATGCTTTGTTTGAGCTATGCTCACAAGTGCCAGACTCCATCCATCCAGGCCATGAGAGGAAGAGCTCAGGGACTCTTGCTGGCTGTGCTGCTAGCCTCCAAGGGAATCTCCAGCTCTGTCTCAGTGAGATCTTCGGTGAGGGCTGATGTATTTTCAGTACGGCTGGAATGGAGCTGTGGGCTGCAAGGCTCAGAATTGCTCACTGAGTTGGGGCAGAACTGGCACAGTGCCCCAGGAAAGGCATCGAATGTCCTGGACAGCAAAACCCCAGCAGCAGCACTGCAGCATGCCCTAGGTCACACCTGGATTCACCAGTGCCCACACCAGCACAAGCTCTCCCTGGAGCTTCTCTTCCATGCTCACGCCAGCATTGCCCCAGAGGAAGGGCCAGCACAGCCATGCCCTCCATGCAGCCACATCTTCTGAAGCTGCTGAGGAGTGAGCTTTTCGAGACCTCTGCTCCTCTCTCGGATGTGAGCTTTGGCCAGATGGGTTTCACTGTTGGTGGGAGTGTGGTGTGGTGAAACTGCCTGCAGAGGCCCACACGCATTCTTATACAGAGAGAAATTGGCTAAAAATACCCTGCAGCTGAACTTCCACCTCAAAAGGAAATTATTATCTGACTGGTCATCCTCAGTCTGATGTGCTTCACCTCCTGCACCCCAAGGAAGAGCTGACTTTTTACTGAAAAACTTACAGATGGATTAAATGCAGGTTTGCTGTATTCAATACAAGGGCTTTGGTGGAGGGAACATTTTTTTGTTTTTTTTTCCAGGCTCTGCAAGCCAGTCCAAACAGAGATTAATACCCCATTGAAAAGAAGCTGGTCCTTCCTGGTATTTTATTTTAATGGCAGAGAAACATAAAGTGACCTTGCTTTGCAGGCCATTTTCTAAAATGTTTACCACTTGGTTTTCCCAGGCACATCGGAGAGGTCAAACCTGGAGCTAATAACCCTGACCTGTACCTGCGTGGCTGCGACACTATTTTGGCTCCTGTTGACCCTCTTCATTCGCAAGCTGAAGAGGGTAAGAACAGACAGAGAGCTCCTGGTGGCACCTGTCTCTCCTTACCAACCCTTTTCTTGTGTTAGAAAATCCTCCCCAGGCCACTGGAATTCCTGAATTTACCAGAAAAACATCTAATTCACTTACTTTGTTCCCTGCACAATCACCAAGCTGCTGATGAGTGCCTAGGGGACTGTGAATCACAAGGCCGTGTATGAGTAAGCCAGAAAGCAAAGCCTGAGAAGGGGTAAGGCTCTGAGACATGCAAGGATTTAGGTGTCTGACTCCCACCAAAGGCATCCCCGTTCCCTTCAAAGCTGTGAGGGTTTGGCATCTTCATGTCTTTGAAGATCTGAGTGAGTGGGAATGACAGATCTTCACAGAGCATGCTGAGGTCTGGTTTGCAGAGTGTGTCTGGTATAATTACATCACTTCCAAAGTGATGTTTTACTGAAGTAGTTTTGATAGTGCAACCTCTAGAGCAGATGATCCTGTATCAGGGTGATAAAGTTAACTGCTCCTGCAGCTGACCATCCTTCTTGTCCAAGGCTGACAGCACCACATCTACATTGCATGCTGTGAGCAGGTTAAACCACAGCAGCTCTCAGAAGCAGAAAATACAGTTCCTCAGTAGTGAAGAAAGCTCTCAGAGCAACTTGTGGCACCAGATAGATTTAAGTGAAAGGAGCTATTGGACAGTGCAGACCCTGAGATGTGGAGTGGCTGCATGTTCCCTTCTCCCTCATCCCCATATCGTAGCAGTTCTGAGCCTTGGCTGCCCTCCTTCACCCAGTCAGAGAAGTACCACATCATGGTGCCACCACAGCTGAGTGTGTTCCAGTTGACCAAGCTCCATGATGATTCTAATGGTTGACTGCAACCTGCCAGACCATTTTTTTCTCAACCTGCAACAAGACCTGTTTATATCTTAGGTTTTACACTGAGAAATCCTATTGAATGATGGGAAAGCAGGAGCAGACCTCTAAACCAGGGCAGCATGGCAATAGCCACTCTGCCTGCCTTCCTACTGCCACAAACTTTTGTAAGAAGAAATGCAGGACATTGTTTGGGGGAAAAAAAGTAGAGGTCTGCTGAAGCTGTGAAGAAACTTTGTAGCTATGAGAGAAATCACAAAGCAAGTAATGATGAAGCAATCCTCACCAGTATTGATGAAACAATTTCCTAACATGACTGGAAACCGTTAGAAAATTTTAAGTCTTAAATGTAGCAAAAGCTTGCAGAATTTTTTTTTTTAATGATACCAAAACTTAATATTTGCTTGTTAGATTGTTAAAAGGTAATGAAAATAATGATTGTTGCTGTAGAACAATGAACTTTAACTAGATGACTTACGAAGACTCCTTTCCAGATGAACTTTTTCAGCTAGTTTTGGCTTATGTTTATGGCCTTCTCTGTGTTTCTATTGCAAATCCTTACTCTCAAAGATGTCTGGAATTAGCTCTAAATTAAATTTCTTATACAAACTACATTGCCACATCAGAAAAAAAATACTTAGATGATCTCTGAGAGGATTTTCTTGAAGCCTGTCTATGTTGCACATAAAGGCACAAATGACATAACAATTCTTCATCATCAAAAATGTTGTTTCAAAATCTCTAATTGTGTGAAGGATTTGATATTCTGTGCCTCTGACTAATGAACTGTAGGAAGCTCTCTGCACCATCCCACTCCCCTATTGCTTTTTCTGGGATGGGTCCACTTAAAAGCTCTTCTGAAAAGACTGGTAGGAGCAGTCTGGCACATGTGTCTCTGTCAAGAAATGCTCGTTTTGGAGCAGCACACATGCTTCTGTTTCTATCCATATCCTGTCCAGTATCAGTGGATGGTTTGGAGCTGGGATTTATGCCACCTGACATTTCCTCAAGCATCAGTGGAATCCTTCCTGGGACTAACTTTCTGGTTATTTGGGATGGTGAATGTAACTCAACCAGGAGCTATTGGCTACTATCATTTAAATTTAGTTATATTTGTAACCAATGCATACACAGCCAAAAACAAAAGTCTGGAGCATGTGTATTAGGGACATATTTCCAAGCTGTAGAGAAAAAAAGATAAAAGTCCCAGGGGGCAGTTGAAAGGTATATCTATGTGTTTGTTTCTGTGGCCATGGGCTGTTTCCATGAGTTTAGGAAAAGCAACACCAAGAAGATTAGTTCAGCAGATTTTCTATAAGTTCCAACCAATAGCCAGGGAAGTAGAACAAACACTGGACCTTTTCTATAGCAATATAAGCACTCCTGTGGCAAGAAAAGTCCTGTGGATTAAAATGGCAGTCTAGGTGCTCTTTGAAGGAAAATATGTTTCAAAACAGATGGACAGCAGAAAACTTTGAGATTAAGTTGGCCTGTCCTGACGTTTCTCATGTGAGCTGGACAGTCCATTTGCTCAGTAGAAAGTGAACTTCTGGTAAACTCATTTGAAATTATGTGCTTGAAATTCCGTGGTTTGAGTCTGGGTATTTATGAATGCCTCCAAACTCGAATATTTTCAGTAAACTCGTCAGAAAATATGCCAAAGAAATAAAAAAATCCTTAAAATCTGTAAACAGTTTCTGAAATGTATAATATCTAGCCTCCTGGCAACTAGTCTTGCACAACTTCTAACCACATAGGACCTATCTTTGCTGGGTGTATGGAAAAAATAAACTTGGCCAGTTGAACTCCATCTGTTGCATATGGCCACTTCTTGCTTTGCACAGTCATGAAGGAAAGTTATTTTTATCAGCAATGTTTAGTCATTTGATGAAAATATTTTGCTTGACTGTGCTCTGGGCCTGTATCATAGCACCATATGTTAATACAAATACACATGGATTCCATTGGAGAAACCAGTATGTCACACAGGAGGAAAGTTAGAGGAAGGAGTTTCTTTTACAATATATAAAAAAGTCAAAAAGGAGCTTAATTAAGCCCTCTATTGGACTGTGAAACATGCAGCCCCATGAACAGAATTAACTTGGAGCCCTCCATCTAAACAAGCAGGTGCTGATGGATGCTTTAAAACTTTTTATATTTATGTTGCAATATTCTTTGTTTTCTAGCCTTATTCCTCTGAAATGAAGACCAACCATTATCTGTCAATCATAATGGATCCTGATGAAGTCCCCTTAGATGAACAGTGTGAACGTCTACCTTATGATGCCAGCAAGTGGGAAATTGCAAGGGAAAGGCTTAAACTAGGTAATATTGTGATACTTCACATTGAGTTTGCAGTGACTGGATAAGATGAACCTGTAACTACAGGTAAAGAGGAGCTGAGTGTGTTTTAGACATGTAGCACAGCCTGCTGCCAGGTTCTGTGCAAGAAATTCCATATCAAATGTGCTGGTCTATAGCTGCATTTAGGACTGACTAGCTGCATCTACCTGACTTTCCATATGTATATTTTGATGCCAGACAGGAAAACTACAATCATATAATCATAGAATCATTGAGATTGGGAAAGACCTTTAAGATCATCAAATCCAACCTAACACTTCCAAGTCCACCGAAATTATCATAGAATCATAGAATCAACCAGGTTGGAAGAGACCTCCAAGATCATCCAGTCCAACCCATCACCCAGCCCTAAGCAATCAACTAGACCATGGTACTAAGTGCCTCATCCAGTCTCCTCTTGAATGTCTCCAGGGACAGCGACTCCACCACCTCCCTGGGCAGCCCATTCCAATGGGCAATCACTCTCTCTGTGAAGAACTTCCTCCTAATATCCAGCCTATACCTCCCCCATCACAACCTGAGGCTGTGTCCTCTTGTTCTGTTGCTGGTTGCCTGGGAGAAGAGACCAACCTCCACCTGGCTACAATCTCCCTTCAGGTAGTTGTAGACATTAATGAGGTCACCCCTGAGCCTCCTCTTCTCCAGGCTAAACACCCCCAGCTCCCTCAGCCTCTCCTCATAGGGTTTGTGTTCCAGGCCCCTCAGCAGCTTTGTTGCCCCTCTCTGGACACGTTCAAGCCATTCAACATCTTTCTTGAACTGAGGGGCCCAGAAATGGACACAGTAATCGAGGTGTGGCCTAACCAGTGCTGAGTACAGGGGAAGAATAACCTCCTTTGTCCTGCTGGCTACACTATTCCTGATACAGGCCAGGATGCCATTGGCCTTCCTGGCCACCTAGGCACACTGCTGGCTCATGTTCAGTCTACTATCAACCAGTACCCCCAGGTCCCTTTCTGCCTGGCTGCTCTCCAGCCACTCTGTCCCCAGCCTGTAGCACTGCATGGGGTTGTTGTGGCCAAAGTGTATAACCCTGCACTTAGCCTTGTTAAATCTCATCCCATTGGCCTCTGCCCACCCATCCAGCCTGTCCAGGTCCCTCTGCAGGGCCCTTCTGCCCTCCAACAGATCAACACCTGCTCCTAACTTGGTGTCATCTGCAAACTTACTGATGATGGACTCAATTCCTTCATCCAGATCATCAGTAAAGATATTGAACAGGATGGGGCCCAGCACTGATCCCTGGGGGACACCACTAGTGACTGGACGCCACCTGGATGTGGCACCATTCACCACCACTCTCTGGGCTCGGCCCTCCAGCCAGTTCCTGACCCATTTCCTATGCAACACATCTATAGTGTTTTTTAAATCTCTTCAGGGATGGTGAATCAACCACTTTCCTGGGCATCCTGTTTCAATGCTTAAGAACACTTTCAGTGAAGAATTTTTTTCCTAATGTCCAATCTAAACATCTCCTGGGTCTCTGGGGAGAGCAGATTGACATCCTCCTTGCAACAACCTCCAGCTGTAGAAACCAGTGAGCTCTCCCCTGAGCCTCCCTTTCTCCAGACCAAACAACCCCAGTTCCCTCAGCTACTCTTCCTAAGATTTGTGCTCTAGGTCCCTCATTAGCTTTGTTGCCCTTCTTTGGACTGACTGCAGCAACTCAATGTCTTTCTTGAAGTGAATGCCCAGAAACTGAACCCAGTATTTGAGGTTCAGCCTCACTAGTGCCAGGTACAGGGGCATAATCACTTCCTTATTTCTTCTGGCTGCACTATTTCTAATACAAGCCAGAATGCTGGTGGCCCTCTTGGCCACCTGGCCAGCTGCTGGCTCATACTCTGCCATCTGTCAACAAATACTGCAAGATCCTTTTCTTTTGGTCAGCTGAGCCAGTAGTGTTGCATGGGGTTGCTGTGACCCAAATGCAGGACCTTGCATTTGGCCTCATTGAACCTCATATAGTTGGCCTTGGCCCAAAGATCTAGCCTGTCCAGACCCCTTGTAGAGCCTTCTCACCTTCTAGCAGACCAAGAGTCCAACCTAGCTTGATGCTGCCTGCAAGCTTACTCAAGGTACACTCAATAGCCTCATCCAGATCATTGATAAAGATATTCAAGAGAACTGGCTCCAAAATTGAGCCGTGGGAAACACCACTTGTGACCAGCTGCCAAGTGGGTTTAACTCCATTCACCACCACTCTCTGGGCCGGGCCAACCAGCCAGTTTCTAAACTTGTGACGTGTATGCTCATCCAGAGCATGAGCAGCCAGTTTCTCCAAGAGAATGCTGTGGGAAGCAGTGTTAAAAGATTTATTATAGTCTAGGTAGAAGACACTCACAGCCTTTGGCTCTTTCACTAAGCAGGTTACCTTGTCATAGGAGGAGAATACAGACAAGAATGCTACACTTCGTTTTCTGCAGTGTTTTACTTAAAGTACAAGATAAAAGCGGGGCAAGCAAAGGCTTCTGGATCAGACTGCTGACCTGGATGCTTCTCTCTCCAGACTCAGGAGTCTGACCTTTGGCATTTACTGCAATGTTCTTCCCTTGCAAAGTGAATGTTTATGTATTGGCTATGTACTAATTTGGAGAAAAGCCCATGCAGAAATGGGTCCACACAGTCCATCCTGTACCCTTCCCTGTTTCTTCCTTTTCTCCTCTCTCCAGCACAGCCGCACAGTTTTCCTTCTGGGCTGAAGATTTATAAAAATGATTGTTAATGCAACCATAAAGTGCAAGAATGCATCACATGAGCCCACACATAAATAAATATCCATGGAAACTTTGAAACTACAGCTAGCTCGCCTACAGATGCCTTGGTGAAAGGCATGGGTTTGGGAGCATTCCTAACTTACTTAGCCTAGTGCAACACTGATGAGGAGAGCAGGAGGGTAGGTGCCAGATTTTGAAGTTGAAGAATCCCTCCAGAAATCACACTGAGTTTAGCAAGATGGTCAACATTAAAATATCAGTGACAAGCTCAGCCTATTGCTGTAGTGCTGCTTATTCGTTTTAGGCATGCATTACATTGGTCTTACAGCAAGGTCTAGAAAATCCCTGCACTTTAACTAGGAGCAGTAACAGATTCTTTCTGTCCTCTGGGGATCAGAGACAGAGGGTAATTAAAACATGCATACAATTAGGATCACAATTGGTCACAAGGTGACCAGATGTGGATAAGCACAGCTGAAATACATTGCTGGTGATTTGTAATTGTCATACACAACTCTGGGAATGCTGGAGCATAACCTTGTGCTGGACTGTCTTCAATCTTCAAATAGTTTTCTTACAATGATGGACCAAGAGCCTGATGTGCAGACAATGTAATCATTGTTTTATGCCATGTTTTATTTGTGTGTAAATCCCATGGAAAGAGTCAACCAGAAATGGAATGTAAACACCAAGAAAAAAACCACGTCTTTGCAGGGTTGGTGTTTGGAGTCTGGAGGTGAGGAATGATGACCAGAGAATGAGTTAAAAGTGGAAGAACTGGTGTAAACAAATAAAGAATGCTGGCAGTGAATGAGAACCAGATTCAGAGAAGTTGGGTATGTGCAGTATGTTAGATTAGCTCACTGCAAGTCCTGCTTACATGGCAGTTGGCTCAGTCTTTGAATAACCTCGGCAGCCTCAGAGGACTAGTGTTTCACAAACGCAAAATGTGCTTCTATGGTTTTTAAAAAATATTTTTACTTAGAATGCAACCCATTCCAGCATCAGATAATGTCTGTTTTTCTCTTTCCACCTACTTATCCTCTCCGATACATATCTATTGTAACTCTAGCAAGTCTCTCCTTTCAGCCCACATGTCCTTTGCTGTGTGTTCCTCCAACAGGCACACACACTGCCCACGATGCTGATGCAATGCTTATATAACAGGACTCCCCTCTCAGCTGCAAGGGCTACAGATTAGTCGAGAGCAAAATGTCATCTTTTCATTAGGCAGAAAAATGCTGGTGCTATAAATCACTGTCAGTGCAGCTGGCGATAACATTGCAGTCCAGCACAAGCCTTAGCTGAGCCACCACTCATTTCTCACCTTACTCTTGGGTTCCACCTTCCTAATCTATGAAAGGTCACACACTGCTGACGTTGTGATGAAGGACCCCAAGGGAGTGTTGCCACATGGCCTCAGTGCAATGTCAAGCATGTCAGCGGTAGATGGCTTCCTGAGCCTGTCCCTCCTGTGCACTGCAAGCCCACAGTGTCAGCATCAAGCAGAGTTCTTCCTGTTCTCCTTCATGAGCAGAGCTGTTATACATAACATAATGGAAGATCTGGGGAAAACCCAGATGACTTAAGCTGTGGTCAAGGACCTGAGAAATGAGCACATCTTTGAATCTCTGCCTTTCTATAGACATGAAGAGTGATGTCTGCAAGGGCTTTCTGCTGATGCCCCAGTCCATCAACACATGTTCTTGAAGGATCCTGCTAAAATGGGACTGAAATGGAAACCTCCTGATCCCAAACTCCTTGACTGAAGGATACATTCACTTAATGAGTTCTCAGCTGCCCCAAGAAAGCAAAGTGCACAAAATGTAATTAGAGCATTTTGCTTTTTTGGTCTGGATGTAAATGCTGCACCATTTCATCCCCAAACACGTATCTTCTTGAAGACTGTGACAAGTTGACTGTTCAGATGTCTGGGCAACTTAATATTCCTCTGTTTAATTGCTCCATATAATAATTTGGTAATTACTTCATGTGTCAAAAGAAGGAGCTTTTGTAAGAGCAATCTCTTAGAGTCATAGACACCACCTACATACTAAACACTCTGCACTGGATTAAGAACTGGCTGGAAGGCTGAGCCCAGAGAGTGGTGGTGAATGGTGCCACTTCCAGCAGGCATCCAGTCACTAGTGGTGTCCCCCAGGGATCAGTGACGGGCCCGATCCTATTCAATATCTTTACTGATGATTTGGACAAGGGGATTGAGTCCATCATCAGTAGGTTTGCAGATGACACCAAGCTGGGAGCAGGTGTTGATCTGTTAGAGAGTAGGAGGGCTCTGGAGAGAGACCTTGACAGGCTGGTCAGATGGGCAGAGTCCAACAGCATGAGATTTAACACATCTAAGTGCTAGGTTCTACACGTTGGCCACAACAACCCCATGCAGTGCTACAGGTTGGGGACACAGTGGCTGGAGAGCAGCCAGGCAGAGAGGGACCTGAGGGTACTTTAAGAAAGATGTTGAGTTGCTTGAATGTGTCCAGAGAAGGGCAACAAATCTGGGGAGGGGTCTGGAGCACAAGCCCTATGAGGAGCAGCTGAGGGAGCTGGGGTTGTTTAGCCTGGAGAAGAGGAGGCTCAGGGGAGACCTTATTGCTGTCTACAACTACTTGAAGGGAGGTTGTAGCCAGGTGGGGGCTGGTCTCTTCTCCCAGGCAGCCAGTGACAGAATGAGAGGACACAGTCTCAAGCTGTGCCAGGGGAGGTTTAGGCTGGATGTTAGGAAGAAAGTCTTCACAGAGAGGGTGATTGCCCATTGGAACGGGCTGCCCAGGGAGGTGGTGGAGTCACCGTCCCTGGAAGTGTTTAAAAGAGGACTGGATTAGGCACTGAGTGCCATGGTTTAGTTGCTTAGATGGTGTTGGGTGATAGGTTGGACTTGGTGATCATTGAGGTCTTTTCCAACCTGGTTAATTCTGTGATTCTGTAAACCGTAGAGTTTGATCTGCATACTGAAAAGTTAAAGCAGCCCTATTCCATGCTAACATTTAGCATGGTACAAACAATGGCACAGCAACAAAGACTAATATGTCAGGTGTTACTTACAGTTTCCCATTAAACTGTTGTTTAGAGAAGGAAGTGTTTCCAGTGCTCATTCTCCTTTATGAAACGTCAGCAGCTTTCTGGAGCATTCTGAGCTAACTGGTATGTTGGTTATCTCAGTGTGGGAAGTGAGTTAACACTGATGGAAACAGACTAAAACTATGGACTAAACAGAAGTATGATGGGTTTTATAGGACCTTAAACTGTAACTTCATCATATAGAAACCATAAACAGTCAATACATTTTAGGACTAAGAACATCAGTACAATAAGAAAACAGAGACCTTTATGTTGCTTTGCTTATACATCTGCTGAATGGAGAAGTTTATATGTGTTGACTGATAAAAGTGACTGTAGGTTTTCAAAGATATACACTGATTCACCTGTATTTGTGTGTCAAACACTAAGTCCTTCACAAGGCTCAGTCTGTTGATGTTTTTTAGCTGTGTAGATTAAATTCATCATGATTTTTATTTTCTATAAAAAAAACCCCAATCCAATCCAACCAACCAAAATAACCCAAAAAAACCCACAACACTTCTGCACATCTAGTGAGGAAAAACATTTCTGGGGTTTTTTTTGGTGGTGGTTTTTTGGTTGCTTGTTTTTTTGTTTGTTGGTTGGTTGGTTGGTTTTGGTTTGGTTTTGGGGGTTTTTGGGTTTTTTTGCATATCATATTCCACTTCATCTTTCTTTCCATTGCTTTTATAACATGCTATTTATTTCTGCTGACATGTGACATGTAGAATTGTGATACACACATAAGAGGTAGTACCTATTTAATTTAGAACTGACAGCAGCTCTTTATCTCTGCTTCTGAGTGTCTCAATGGATTTAATCTCTCAGAAATCAACAAGGTAGATGTCCAGATGTAAGCTACTTAAACAAATGCCCATCACAGGAAAAGGAAATTATGCTATGGAAATGGCTATGTCATGTGTGCATATCTGAGAGAGAAATGTAGGACACATGTTATTCTTTGTTTTTATATGAAAAGTTAGCCTTTATTTTATGCTTTTCTCTTCTACACCACAAAGTCTGTTGTTTCATGCCTGGGTTCTGCTGAAGGTGAAGCGCAAATACAATCAGAAAATAGTCACTTGGAAATAAAATTTATTGCTGGCAGGTATGCTGACAAGATCTCTCTGATCAAAACTCCTCCAAAACCTTAAGAAGGGCAGAGACAGCCAGGCTTGTCCATGTTAGCACAGAGGCAAAGATGTAGTCAATATTCTCTGCTTCAAACGCTAATAAATTATGAAGGAGTCTTGTGGAGGACACAAGATTGGCATAAAATGTCATGAACTCTAGCAAAGTTATAGCAGTACCCTTGGAGTCTTACCTGGTTCTGAACATGAAGGAAGAGGACACTCATATTCTGCTGCTAGAGAACTTTATTGATGCCCACTAATTTATCTCCAGACCTCTGGGGTCTGCTCAGTAGCAGCACAATGATGATACAGCACAAATGTCTGCCTGTAGACACCTGGGAGCATTGTACTCACCATGAACAAAGTCATCATTTGTCACTAAAAGTCCTTTCTCACTGAATCCCCCCTCATTTTGCAGATTTAAAGGTCTTATTTGCAGCTTCTCTCCACTCCATGATCTCAACCCGTGAGGACTTGCTAAGAAAGAGCACCAGGGGATGTGCATGCATCTCAGGGGATGTGCTTGCACTTCAGGGGATGCCATGCAAAGTTGCAGCTGTGTCCCTGGAATGAAGATAATTTTAAGACACCCTGTTTGAGAAGGAAGAGTTTAATCTGCAAGAATTATCAAAGGGTGTTGCAAGCTTCATCTTACTGTGTGTGTGTTTAGGCAGAGGCCCTATGTTATTGAGGACATAACAGTATCAAGCCTGCTGCATGGTGCAGTGTGCTCAGAGAAGAGAGGAGCAAGTCTGTCTCTGGCAGAGATAGATTGCAAAAACTAGGTCAGGAGCAGGCATACCTCCACTGAACAGTTGCATTCATGTAGCACCATTCTCAATTTTTATCACTTATTCCCTTTGATGACTCTGTCTTCTGGTTTGTCTGCTTATTCTTAAAAACAAAACAAAACAAAATTAAAACCCCCAACACACAAAACAAACAAAAAAACCTCCAGCCAAGCAAAACCCCTAAAACACCTGTGTGTTGGAAATGTACATGTGGGAGTCATTGTAAAGTACATTTCACAATTCATTATCTGTGACACCATCTGCTGACATGATTTCTTTCTGGATCTCTCCAATTTATTTTCTTTATAGGAAAGTCTCTTGGACATGGAGCCTTTGGAAAGGTGGTACAAGCATCTGCTTTTGGAATCAAGAAATCACCAACATGCAGAATAGTTGCTGTGAAAATGCTGAAAGGTATCTTGCTTTAAAGCTGGGCTGGGAAAAATGATGCTGTATACAGTACCTCACTTTTAATATGATTCTGTTGAAAACAAGAGTGTATGATGTTATCCCCCCACCAATAACTCTCTGAAATCTCCAAAATGTGTACACCAAGTTTTGGGTTCACCACAGCACAGTGACAGACCCATGAAATAGAAATTGCATCAACAGTAAGAAAGGTGAGAAATTGTCACACGATAAAGGAGAATGTTTCGTAGATTCATAGAATGGTTTGGGTTGGAAGGGACATTAAAGTTCATCTAGTTCAAACCACCCTGACATGGGCAGTGACATCTTCCACCAGACCAGGTTGCTCAAGGCCTCATCCAACGTGGCCTTGAACACCTCCAGGGAGGTGACATCCACCACCTCCCCAGGCAACCTGTTCCAGTGTCTCATCAGCCTTACTCTAAAAAAAAGCCTTTCTAATATCCAGTCTAAATATACCTTCCTCAAGCTTCAATCCGTTCCCTCTTGTCCTGTCCCTACAAGCCCTTGTAAAAAGTCCCTTCCCAGCTTTCTTGCAGGGCCCCTTCAGGTACTGTAAGGCCACTATAAGGTCTCCCTGGAGCCTTCTTGTCTCCAAGCTGAATAGCCCCAGCTCTCATAGCCTGTCCCCACACAGGATGTGCTCCAGCCCTCTGCTCATGGCCTTCTTCTGGACCTGCTCCAGCAGTTCGATGTCCTGCTCATGCTGGAGGCATGAGATATAGTGAGAACTTGATTGCCTAATTTTTTTGAAGATCTGGTTCCATTACTGCAAATGCCTGAAAGAATGAAGTGGTCACTTTTGCAAGACAAGAAGGAACAATTAGGTTTCCTGCACACAGCGTGTTGTACATTGTGTTAGACTGACCCTATACTGAACACCATAAATGAAATTTAGCTGAAGCACTTTGATGTGAAGACACTTGGATGGGAGCTTTTGTGTTTTCCTTAGTCATTAGTTCCGATCATTAATTATCTGGTTAAAACAGGTGCCTTATGTTTCATTTGCATCTGTCTGACTTTCACTTCTCATTCTAACCTTCTCCATTAGACTACATCATTATTTCTCTTCCTGAAGGCCCTTTCATTAAGCTGAAGAGATTGAGCAGCTTCAGTCTTGGGGTTGTTGTGCAGGTGTGCCCTCTCTGAACTGTTTGCAGGGTCATCACACAGTACTCAGGATGCTGTCACTCAGGTTGTGTAATGGATTTACCAGCACTGCTCATACACCAGTGCTCTTCCCAATGTGAAATCATCTCCCAGCTATTCACTGCCACTTTTCCCACTGGAGCAGAAGTGTTCTGGGAGCTGATAGTGCATTGCTTGTCTGTCTCAACATTTGAATTCTTTCAAGTGTCATTCTTCGCCGGGACGCATTCTCTGTTCTGCCAGTAATGCTTAGACTCTTTGTGTTCTCAGCTGGGCCTGTTCAGGAATAGTTTGAATACATCCCTCTTACCCAGTGGCTTCTAGCTCCACAGCTGCATGCTGGGTTATCAGTTATCAGGAAGTCTATACATGTTAATTCCAGCCTTTGGAGGGGCATGCACAATACTATGAGACCTACAGTCTGTGTCTGCAACATTCTACCTGAAAAAGCTTCTGTTTCTTGCCTGCAATGACCTGGCAGATGTACTCTGTCCAGGGTGTACCCTCTTGATAATGTCCTTAACAGGCTTGCTCTGCAATAAAGTACCAAGTGCTTTACCAGGGAGTGGCGTGTGCTACTATGATATCCAGGATCATCCCCAAGAAAGGAATTTGCAGCTGAGAGGGTCACAAACCTTTCACCTCTATCTTGTGTCAGAAGCACAGAAATACCCTGCTGCCCAATGCCAAATGAACCACCCTGCAGCAAGCATGTTTGGAAAATGGGAGGAAACTAAAGCTTTGGTCTCTGTACAGACCTTCTGCAACAGTGGGCCAATAGCCATCTGTGTCATTGGTTTCAGTAGATGGCCTGTCACCCGACCCTTGATTGACTGAGCTGTTCTGTTCTACCAACATGCAGACATACGTGCTGGCCAACTGGTCTGCCAGGTTCAACACTACTGTATGCACAGCAGCAGGCTTCTTGTGCCAGCCAGCACCATCAAGGCAGCAGAAATTGCTCCTGGAATAGATAGGAGCAGGCAGCAGCAATGTAATGTCCTCATGGTGGGATTCTGTGTGCATGTGCAGGGTAGGTGCTTGCACCTGAATTAGTTACTCAAGTTCCCTTTATTGTCAGTGGTGGTATTCATCCTGACCTAAGGCAGATCTCTGTATTATGGTGAGCTAAACACTTGTTTAGTTTTGCTGACTATGGATAGAGCCTGTGGTGACTAGATCCTCTGTAAGTATCTTCACTAAGGACACCTAAAGTTAGGGGAGATCTGCCCCATTTCTTGTGTCCTCACTAAATCATCCAGGAACTTTGCAGTCATTCATGGGCTTTGTTCTCACAGAATTCCCATGAGGTGGAGGGAAAACATTATCACCTATACAGATGAATGTCACCGAGTAAATGACAGCTTTTGTGTGGGGCCACCATTCAGATGTTGAAACAAAGCCCGTAAGATTAGTCATTTCCACCACACTGTTCTTCTTACTCTTGGTGTCTCTAAACTGAAAGGTCCTTTCAGGTCTACACAAAGCAGTGAGGTTTTTCTTGCTTTCTCAACAAAACAAAAAACCAAACCAAACCAAACCAAAAAAACTCAGAGGGAATTCTAAATTTCACTGAACACTAAATAGAATCTTTTGGGTTTAGTCATGGGATTTCTTATGCTGTTAGTGTTGCTAATATTAATACTGATCATAACTAGTAAGGGTGAGATGCAGTAACCTAACTTTAACCAATTAAAATCTGCTTCCCTGGCCTATCTTAATACACCAGCCTTCTTCTGTAATGAGCAGAACCAGACAAGTATCACCAAGGGCTGGTTCATCTCTTCCCTGTACTGGTGTCTAAAGCTGTTGGCTGCACCAGCCTCTGGAAATGCTTTGCTCTTGCCACCGACTCCTTGAGATGTTGATTACTTCAGGCTAGTACATAACCCTTAGACAGCCAAAGTCAGGTCAGCTGAAATCTACTTCATCTAGATAGAGTTAATTACAGTCATGAAATCCCTTTTTATTTGTTTTTTTGGCTGAAATGACAAAACTATTCATGTGGGAAAAAAATTCTGTCATTTCTAAATATAACAGAGTCTACCGGGAGGAAGTTGAGTGCCTAACTCTTTATGGATTTTATTGCAAGTCAGAGGATGCTGAGGAGGGAGCAATAGAAAAAGAACAGGAATACATCAAGTACATCTAGTAACGAAAGTTATTTCAGTAGAAAGTAACAAGAAGTGATAAAGCTCAGCAGGACCATTTTTTGCCATTTTACATTGATTTTATTTTGTGTGTACAGAAGGGGCCACAGCAAGTGAGTACAAAGCACTGATGACTGAGCTGAAAATCCTGATCCACATTGGTCATCATCTCAACATTGTGAATTTGCTGGGAGCTTGCACAAAAAATGGAGGTAAGAAAATCTTCCCTGAAATGAAAATGGATTTGGATCACCTCCCAGTAAGCCAGTTGGCCATGTTGGTTTTTTTATCCAGAAGTCAAGCTATTAACTTCAAATATTGGAGCTCATCCTGTGGCTGGTGGGGAAAAAAGTGGAAGAGCAAAAGAGATTTTTAGTCATCTAATCAAGCAACTAAACATTTTATTTACTTAAACTCTCTTAGTGTTAACTCGAGTGGATGTGAATTTGGACTCTGCCACTTGTCCTTTATCTCACTTCACAGCTGAAGCTCAAGTTAAACTGATTTGGAAAGGCTGAGAACAAGAGATATCAGCTGTTGCCTCTGAACAATGAATCACAAGGCAACTGCTGTAAAATCCTTGATGATATTCCATTAAGAATATCAAAGGGCCAGTATGAGCAATGGCTTGTTTTAGATATGTCACTCGTTTTAGTTCAACAAGCATGTGTGGGCTGCAGGACTCAAGCCTGAATGCAGACTGCCCAAAGAGGAAATGGAGAGTCTCTCAGGAGACAGGTTCATGATCCAGCTTTCAAAAATTAGGCTCTTCCTTAACTTCCAGAAACAGTGTTGTTTTGCTAACATGTCCAGTGTCCTTCAAGTAGCCTTCTACTTCAGTGAAGCATATTGTTATTCAGGACTCTAGGGCATGAAAGACTATTCTTCTTGGAACTGATGCTGCCTTGTATTGCTTCATGCTGCTCAAAATGCACTTTCCTTTTGCCCAGGGCCTCTGATGGTGATTGTTGAATACTGCAAGTATGGGAATTTATCAAACTACCTGAAGAGCAAGAGGAATTTTTTCTGCCCTAACAAGGTGAGAAGGCAGATACTTCTGGTAGGTTTCATTTTGCCTAATATAATTGTCAGTAACATAGATGTCAGCCTCTGAGCTATCCTCCTCTCTTCTACCAAAGGAGAAAAACAGCTCATGGGTTCAGTTCACCTCACCTATTTCAATATTTGGTGTGGGGTGTGTTGTGCCAAGAAAGGACTGATTTCTCTCCTCTGACTGCAAGGAAACTGCTGTGAGTAATTTGGATGCAGCCACCTAAAGCAAGAGGAAGTGAATCCTATCCAAAGTGTCCCCATATGCCCTCACCCCACTGCTGACAATCCCATTCCTGCTGAGCTTGGGGTCACTTCAGAGGCTGGTGTCAGCAAAGCTGAAGGAAGTGGTTTTGCCCACTGATTTCAGCACCGCCGGGAACTCAACTGAGATAATGTCATTAAAATCTCATGTTCCAAGCCAGACTAACATTCAGAGATTTGCAAGTAATCTCATTATTATGTGAGGAGAAGGGCTATCAGGAGGAAAAGAGCTTCAGAATCTTGTCTTCACATCCCACAGCCCCCTAAATCAATTCTGTGGTGGGTTTCTTATTGCAAACCTGAACCCAAATGTGCCAACTGTATTGCTGCTTGTTGCACTTTCATTAAACCTCCCCAAAGGATTACGGGCTCTGAAATGGGATTTAGGAGCCTGTAGCCAGAACAGCATTCCATGAATCCTGTGCTCAACTGTGCCTAATCCTCAAGAGCATCGTGGGGATTGTTCAGGAGGGCTCTGCAGGAGGGCAAAAAAGGAGGACATCCCCCTCCAAAGGGCTTTGTCTGAGTCTCTGTTCCTAAGGCTGTCCTTTGAATAAGACAGAACAGCCACATCCTCCAGCATGCAGTTGCTGGTGTAAGATGCTCAGTGGGGAGCATGGCTGTGCAGGATCCACCCCATGGGGAATTGCTCACCTTTCCCTTACTGAAGAGCTCACTCAGACTCAGTGCTCCAGCACCCCTGAGAAGGCTGTCTGGGCAGGAGGGAGGAAGGGAGCCCAATTCTGCATCAGTGTGAAGGAGAGAGCAGTCACAGGACAAGAGGAGAGGAAAGAGGGGGACATAAGTAAGGCCAGGCAGCTAAGCTGCTCTCTGTATAACAGCAGGAAAGCATTTTTCAAGCTGTGTTTTATGTGCCCCATTAAACCATCACGGGCCATAATGTGAAAGCACTGGTTAAAGGCACTGGGGAATAGAAGCAGTCATTTCCAGCAGCAGCTCTGTTTCAAATACAAAGTGCCCTTGCTCCTCATTGCAAGGTCTTACAGCCAACACCAAAGCTGCACAGGGACACAGAGACACTTTAGGCACACCTACACTGTCGGCACAACCTTCTCAACTCACCCCACCATGCTCCTTCTCTGACTACCAGAGAGAGACAGTCCCTTTCAAATGTCTCATTTCAGGCTGAGATGAGTGACAGACTAACAGACATGGCCATCCATGAGCCCTGAAAATCCTTACCACATCAGAGGTAGCCCACCAACCTGGCTGCCCCAAAATCATGAGCTAGTGCCCTCTGTGGATGGCAGCCTTGGTAGAATGTCCTTGGCTGCAGTGGCTTTGGACACCTGTGCCTGTGGGAGATGTGACCACACGTGCCACAGACCAGCATTTTCTCCCAGTGGAAAGGTGACAAAAGTCTGACTTGGTTCCTCCCCCACTCACTCTGTTGCTCTGAGGTAGCACCTCTTCTCTGTTTGTTTGAAGGACTCCTCTCTGCAAGGAGAGCCAATGAAAGAGAAAAAGGATATTGAGTCAGTGGAAGGCAAAAAACAAAGGCTGGCCAGTGTCACCAGCAGCGAGAGCTTCGCGAGCTCTGGGTTCCAGGAAGATAAAAGTCTGAGTGATGTGGAGGAGGATGAAGAGGGTAGGTATTAATTCCTTCCTGTCCCTACATGGTCTGTGATATTTTTACAACATACTGTGCATCCCTGAAATTTTTTTCCTCATTTATCACCCTAATAAACATCCGTGGGAGACGCTCACAGGGTCATGTCCAAAGGGTAGAAGATTTTAAAAAAAGATTATTTCCAGGGTTACTAAATCTGACAGGAAAATGTGTGATTGTTTCTTCTGACTGCTCCTTATCTTTGGGGAAAACACAGCAATGTCCAAAGCACAGGGTATAAAGCAAGCACTATTTTTGTTTACAGTGACAGTGAGTTGACCTTCGAATACTACTCTACGAAGACTGAATTTATGGGAGTAATAGGGTCGGGGGGGGGGGGGGGCGGGATGATGGTGGTGGAAATAGCTGCCTTGTGAGCAATCTTTGTAACAAACTGCACTTTCCACCTTTGCAGATGCTGATGAACTCTGCAAACTTCCCCTCACTATGGAGGACTTGATCTCCTACAGCTTTCAAGTGGCCCGAGGCATGGAATTCCTCTCCTCCAGAAAGGTGAGTTTTGTGCTGAGGATTTTTCCCTGCAGAAGGATGAGATTCAGAGGTGAGATCACATCAACGTTTTAGTGATACCTTCCTTGGGAAAGCTCCCAAAGGAAGAGCTGTTTTCCTTTTGGTGTTATAAATATAATGGTGTGTTTATCCAAGTCTCCATAGTCCATAAACACAGGATCGTGGCTGAAGGCAGTGGGTCAAGCTCATTTATTCAGAGAAGATCTTCTGGGGGTGCGGTGGGTTTGGGGTTTTTTTGTTGTTGTTAATTTCAACATACATTAAGTAGGGAGCTCCAAATGAATCAGCTCTTTCCCTGCAAATGTCAAGGGGTTTAAAAATCTCTCACTTTCTGGCTTTGGGAAGCTTTGGTGTTTTTGCAAGGGTTGCCACTGTTTACAATGTTTACTTTGTGTATAGTCTGCTTCCCTAAAAAAAAAAATATTAAACTGATCTCTTAATAACAACAACAACAATAGTAATAATAATAATTTAAGAAAAAATCTGTCAGGAAATTGTGGGCATGATTGGGGAAATGCAGTTTGACTGTGAAACTTTTATTGCAGTGCATTCATCGTGACCTGGCAGCCAGGAACATCCTTTTATCTGAGAACAATGTTGTGAAGATCTGTGATTTTGGCCTCGCAAGAGATATTTATAAGAATCCTGATTATGTGAGAAAAGGAGATGTAAGTCAAGATGGTGTTTACTTACCCAAATGTTTATAAGATATCATTTCAAACTGTCCACTGTCCAAAATCTTCTGTAGATGTTCACATTTCCTGAAGTTGAAAGAACTTGGAAGCTATCATGGTTTTTATATGAAGATGAGCTATCCAGATGCTTCATAGATCCTGGACAACATTTCTGTCCTCAGGCATAAGTCTTGGACATAGTAACCATTTCACAGCTCTGCCCTGTTAATACTTCAGACATTTTTAGTCTCTTTTCTTGGCTGGCTTAGCATAACCCCCTTACTCAGTAAGCTGTCTTCAAGGAAATCAGTCCCTCCAAATCAAAGTGCCTGGTCCCTGGTGCACCCTCAAGGGGCTGAGCTGGACTTGCTGCCTTCAGCACCTGTTCAATTATATTTTTTGCTTCTGTTGCTAACAGCAGGCAGTGAGGACCCTGCCAGGCCTGCCACGAAGGCTGGGCCAGCAAACTGTCTGCACCCACCACCATGATGCCATGGGAATTTGGTGCGGGCATGGGGGTCATGGAAGAGTCTCCTTCTGGAGGGCTCTTACACCTGCCAGCTATTTCCTTATCTGTAAACAACTTTCAAGGCTGACAGCACTACATATTAGCTGGGGAACTTTGTTCACCAAGCTTGGGTGTTGCTCAGCCTAAGAAGCTGCACTCAAGAGTTTTCTGGGGTTACTGATATACTCCTGCAACACAGGCCCTGAAAATTTCCCTGGGAACATCTCCAACACCACCACAGAATGATTTGTGCTTGGATGTAGGGTTTTGTCCCCTGTCTCTAGGATGCTGGCAAGAGACCTCTACTCTTGCATATCTCCACAAAGAAAAGGCCTCATCACTCTGGCCACAGCTTTCCAGTGTCTGGTGTTTTGTGCCACACGTTTTAAAAACAGCCTCTTACCCCAGCAGTTTATTAAGAAAGTGTCTGAATGAGTGTGGGTTTATCTTGACTGCCTGTAAGGAAATCCCACGGGTTCCTGTTTGAATGGTAATTATTTACATAACAATATATAGTTGATTCATCTACGATTAAATTCTTTTTGGCTTTGAAAATAATAGTCAGGTTTGTCCCTTTCACTCCAGGCTCGACTTCCTCTCAAGTGGATGGCTCCAGAATCCATATTTGATAAAATCTACAATACAAAAAGTGACGTGTGGTCCTATGGGGTCTTGCTGTGGGAGATATTTTCCTTGGGTACGTCACCTCTGCACCCTGGGAGCTGGACTCAGCATTGGGGGCTTTAGCCTGGGGAAAAAACATCTATTACCTTCAATGAGCTTTTGCCAAATCTTTAATAAAGACAGACCTAAATCAGGCAGAGGTGGGGTGTGGGGCAGAGGGGTGAACTGTGTGTGTCATGCCCCTGTGAAACAGAAATGTTTGTGCTTGTAAGAGCACTGAAAGCTGACTTGCCAGGCTGACAGGCTCAAGGGATAGCACAGATGATAAACCCTTGAGAGAGATGCAGGGCAGTACAGCCAGAGAAGCTGCAGTGCTTTGTCTGACTGATAGCATAAACCAGAAAAATTGGGCAAAATTTTAAGTGTTTTATTTACTATGGATAACAGAGAACTGCGAGCTTGGGTCAGCAGCCACCAGGGACTGAGGCATCGCTTCCTGTGCCACAGATAACATTCAAGTCATGGAGTGTCATGGGCTAGGTGTTCGCTCAAGAGCTTCTTACTTCTCTTGGAGCAAGGGAGCTGAACACACACACAGAGGCTTTTGCATATCTTACACCGTGTCATCTCCATTTCCAGCCTGAGACCAGGTCATCCCCCCAAGCCCAGGAGGGACCCAGCACCCCCCTCACCCAGACTGCTGGACATAGCAGGCAAACAAGCATCTGCGCAGATGCCACAGGACGAACTAGAGCATACAATCTGAAATTAAAACCCAGTGGAGCTTCCTCCCCCCCCCTCCCCTTTTCTTTCACATGGAAAAGGCAGGATACAAGATGTACACTGAAGGAGAACAACAATGACTGTCAGAATAGAAGAATCTTAATTGGGTTCAGCATAGAGGCTGACAAAAGAGGTGAACAGCAGAGGAAACAATACTATACAATTCTCAGGACAATCAATCATTTATTAGTTTAAATACGTGTTGTTGGTCAGCCTGCCAGCTCTTGTGATTTTATGGTCAGCCTCATAATACCTGCTATTTTTTACTTAGAGCCCCAGCTCCTTGAACCTGGCGACTGCCTGACTCTCTGAAAGGTCTTTTTGGTTTGTTTGTTTTTCTTTCGTTTTCCCTTTTCCTTTTTTTTGTGTGTGTGTGTGTGTGTGTGTGTGTATGTCTATAGTAAAAAGAATAACAGCATGACCAGGCTGCAGCTTAAAAAAACACAGAAAATAGAAAAGTAATGCAAATGTATTATGATCTGATTTTATTTTAAAAGTGGCTATGAGCATTTGGAGTTTGTTAATAGCCTGCTTGCTAGAATTTGGGATGGTCCAAGTCAATAGAGAGATCAGACTTGGCTTTTCTTCAGCGATATTTTTCAAGTCAAATTGACGTGCCTTTTTTGCATTTTGGCAAGGCAAGCACCACCAATGGTTCTGGGTTTGTTCCTGCCTTCCTCCAAGGACTGGGGCTTGGAGTACCATCAGCAGTAGTCCCCTACCTGTGGTAGCTGGCATAGGCCCGAACCCACAGAGAGATACACTCCTAAGTGTTTGAGGGGTATGAGTAGGGTCAAGGCTAGGTCACACGTCCCCAGCCTCAGGCACATATGACCCTGTTCTCCCACTGTCACTTCCAGGTGCCTCTCCTTACCCCGGAGTCCAAATAGACGAGGATTTCTGCAGCAGGCTAAAGGAAGGCATAAGAATGCGAGCCCCGGAGCAAGCAACTGAGGAGATGTAAGATGCCTTTCTCTGCTTGCCCTGTCTACTGATGCCCTCCTGGTCTGCCTTGCAAAAGATGTACAAGGAGAAACAACTCAATACTGCTTGCTGTCCTCAGCATCTTCTTGCATTCACACCTTACCTTGGCCCTTCTGTGGGGTATGAGAACGTGAGGAAGGACACGGACTCAATCCCAGGGCACCACCAGGGCTGGGCTCCAAGTGGAGCTGAGCGAGCAGCCCAGAGGAAGGTCATCCATTCCTCCCCAGGTTTAATTCTTACCGACGCGCACACAGATAAGTGCTGGAGGAATGTGACATTATTAACATCGGCTTGACTTAGGAAGCGACAGCAGAGGCTTCCTCGCGAACACTCAGATGACAAGGGCCCACCCCCACCCTTTCCTGGAGACAATGTCTGATGGCAGAGGAAGCTGACAGGGACCCACAGCCCCCAGATCATGTTGCATGGTGGGGGGTTGTCTGAGTCCTTCCAGCACGACATCAACTGTCACTCCCAGGTCCCCTGCCTTCAGGTGCAGCCTTAAGCTGCTGTTTCATGGCTAACACTGTTTTAGAGGGATGGGGAGGTCCAAACGAGATGCCATTTTTATAGCTCCTCTTCCCTCCTCCCTGCCCAGGGAGACACCAAAGATACACTCCATGGCACAAACCATTCAGGAGTATGAACATATCCAGGGTGTTTTACCTCTGTAGGCAAAATCAACTACGTGAAGGTGTCTTTAGTGCCTTCCGAGTGCTTCGTCATGACTCTAAATAGCAACACTTACCAAAAAAATAGTTCTGCAAAAAGGATGTAAGCCAGCCATGCCTATCTGGGAATATTACCCATTGGCTCATTTTATTATCCTAGTTACAGGAGATAAGAGCTTTTTTTTCCCCCTTCTCTTCCACATATTTTATTACAGGAAGGAAAGCTCAACTCAACCAATACCAGGAAGTGACACATTTATATAAGTCATCTTAGGATGCCTTAATCTAAACATCACCAGTTAATAGATACTTAATACAAAGGTTTAGTGCTTAATTAGGAATATATAAAGAAAGTATGACCAGTTAGTTAAATTATTCTTTTGATGTAGTCTTCCTAGTGTCTTGCGGGAAGAAAGTTTTTTTCCTTTTTCTGTGGAAAGTTTACTCTTTCAGTAAAAGGCCTCAATGGTGTGGGAGAGTATCTTTGAAAAATCAGGCAGGCTCCAGAGTTAGCTTTATTTATGACAAACTGTAAGGGACTGTCCTGCCTTGGGCCAAAGTGAGCTGCAAACCCACTATGTGCTTATTTTACTTTTGTTCTCACAGCTACCAAATCATGCTGGACTGCTGGCAAAACAACCCCAATGACAGACCAAGGTTCTCTGAGCTCGTGAAAAAGCTGGGTGACCTGCTCCAAGCAAATGTCCAGCAGGTACTGATGTCATGATCATCACAGAGGCAGGGGTGACCAGCCACAAAGCCTCAGGAATAACACTTTTGTTGCTTGTTTGCATTTAGGAAGGGAAAGACTACATACCCCTCAATACCGTGTTTACAACAGAAAGTGGGTTGCCCCCTGCATCTGATCCTTTATGCAATGAAAAATTCTCTGTTACAAGTACAAATTGTGGAAGCACTGAGAATATCAGGTGAGATAAGCAAAACTAAGTTTGAGTTTGTTGGTTGGGTATTGTAGCTTGCTGCATAGCCTGGTTTGGGTGAAGACACTCAAGAGACATCTCACATGGCCTGAGTGTCTCACCAGCCACCAAGGCACCACCACAGGGATTCCATTGGGCTGGGACAGCCCTCTGAGGTGTTCCTGCCCAGGGAGACTATGAGGTCAGTGGGCTCAGGCATTGTAAGACCAGCAGCTGTGTGCACCCCAGGGTTGGGGAGCGATGTTTGGGTGGAGTATGGTTAACAAGTCCCTTTTGTGTAAACTACCTTGATGACAGTTAGGCAACTGCTTAAAGGAATGGAGAAACACCCAGTGCTTCCTGCTTACGCACTTCACACTCTCACCAAAAACTGTCCTGCTTTTCTTGTTGAACAGATACATAAACACTTTCAAAATAAACCCTCCCCAGCGCATGAAGACATTTGAAGAGCTTCCCATCAAGGAACCGCTTGTGTTTAATGTAAGCGACTCTTGTACCAACTGGTTTGCCATTTCTTTATTTGTGAGACAGATTTACACAGAGAGAATCAAGATGGGGTTTTACTGCTTTGTCAGCTCTGTTGATATGAGGTGCAAGATTAGCTGTACTTGTAGCACAGTGTTACCCCACTGTCCTGCAAATTTGGGTCAGCAGATTCTTGCTGACCATGCAACGGGTTTCGAACGCTTGTTCCCTGCTCAGGAATGTCTTGTGCCATTAGGCCTGCAAAGTACAGCTGCCAAAGTCTTGCCTGTGTCCCACTGGTGTGGGAAAAATCACTAAAATTTCCTTGAATATGTGTTTCCTTTTGAATAGTAGTGCACAAATGGGAATTGTGGGTCACATTTCCATCAGAGGTTCCCAGTAGGAATAAATCCCCTTACCAGGTGGACAAGCTATGGAAATGTTTACTAATGGGCCACATACACTGTTCTGGTGAGCACAGGCAGGGATAAGATGTCGGATGGAGCTCTCAGTGACCTAGGCATATGCATGGAGTGGCGGGAGGTGGGAAAGGCATCGTGTTTCATGCAGGGATGAACCAGAGGCTGGCCAGAACCTCATCTTGCATCTAGACACCTTTCTTTTAACACCCTCTATGTGCATTAATGGCATGTGTTTGCTGCTCCTCAGAGACACCTCAAAACAAGGAAAGCTGGGAAAGGCATCGTTAAATACCTGGGCACTGCAGCATCTCCAACAGCCACTGGAGCCACTGTCTCCTACTGCTCTCATTATAAACAACACAACCGATGCTGAAAATCAGGCTGAAGAGTAATTGATCCCACTGCAAAAGTAACTGTTGAGAGTTAACACCTAATAGGGTAATGTGTTTCCATTCCCTTCCAGGATTATCAAGCAGACAGTGGGATGGTGCTGGCTCGAGAAGAACTGAAACGATTCACATGGACAGGAAGCAAGCAGAAATGGACACTCTTTGGGTCTGTATTTTATGTTTCCTTCTCCTTCTTCCTATAGAGGGCAAAAGAGTATTCAAGGCCCTTGTGCTAATTCATGCCTAATGAAAGTAGCTGAGATGTCTAAGTCCATGCAAATGCTCTTGCTGACGTGTGTCCTGTTCAGTTGAGTCAGCAGTCAACCGTCTCCTACATACCTAATCTTCCATATGCCTTCAAGGAAACAAATAACCCTCAACCTCTTTAATGCACATAGCATCACGGAATTGTTTCATTTGGAAAAGATCCCTGAGATAATCAAGTCAAACTGTCAACCTAACACCACCATTACCATTAAACCATGTCCCAAAGTGCCATGTCCACGCTTCTTGAACATCTCCAGGAACGGTGACTCCAACACTTCCCTGGGCAACCTATTCCAATGCCTGACCACCCTTTCAGTAAAGAAATTTGTCCTAATGGCCAATTTAAATGTTCCGTGACACAATTTCAGGCTGTTTCTTCTTGTCCCATCACTTGATACTAGGGAGAAGAGACGAACCCCCACCTCAGTACAACTTTCTTTCAACTAGTTGTAGAGAGCAATGCAGTCTCCCCTCAGCCTCCTCCAGGCTAAACAATCCCAGTTCTTTCAGTGGTTCCTTCCAATACTTGATCTCTAGACCCCTCACCAGTTTTGTTGCCCTTCTCTGGACACGCTCCAGAGTCCTTCTTGTGGTGAGGGGCCCAAAACTGAACAGGTAGCTGTCAGAAACAAGCCCTTGGCAAGGAGAGGAGGAACGTGTGGCCGTGAAGGATTTGCAGTTGTTTCTGCAAGTCCCCAAGGGCACCCCAGCTGGAACAAGGCTCCCTGTGCTTGTTTTTGCCCTTCTTTTCTATGACTCAGCTAAGCACGGCCCGTTTAACACCCATGGGCTCAGGATGCTAAAGTGGCAACTTTACAATAGATGGATGTGAGGGCCTCACTTCTCTTCCTGCCTTTAAGCGCTTAAATATATTGGCCACCTTCCTCCACCTAATTCCTGACAGCTGCCCAAGCAGGGAACTAGGGCTGCTCAAAGACATGAGTTGGGAAATGTTTATTTTCCCAATGCCAGCAGTGTCTTAGCTCACAGCCACTGTGAAGCTGGCAGTGTCTGTGCCTGGCTTGGGCTCACTGCTTTCAGCCAGCCCAGGACTGCCCAGACCCAACCCATCGTTCATCTTACACTGGCAGGAGGTCAAGGCCATGCTGCCATCCTGCCTCTGCTGAACTTGTCAGTGACTTGCAGCTGGGCAGGCTGGGAGGTGTGGTATTGTCTCAATGAACAATTGGAGCTGGGTGAAACGTGCAGTCAAGGCAGAGAGGACTTGCTTCAAGAAAAATTCCAGTGACTAAGAGGGCGTTGGTTAAACGCACAGAAAGACATGTACAGGAGTGTGCAGGCTCCCACGGCCAGAGCACACAGCATGTGGGGTAAACGTGCTGCTGGCAGGAGCCTACAAGGGACCACTGCTCATGTGTGCAAAGCCAGGACCATTCAAGCCACTCCAAACCAGTGCTGGAAAACCCTTCCTCCTGCCTTGACCATTCATGTTTCAGAAAAGAAGTTTGTGAGCAACGGTATGGTGCTTTGATTTTACATAGGCAGTTCTCCATACTCTCTTTTGAGGAGCCAGCTATTACAGAGCTTGGAATGCATGTGGCTACTAGAGGGCCCCAGAGGATGCAGTATTTCCTAGAAGTGGTTTAGCTCAGTTTTAAGTAAATTTGATGTTTGTGAAAGCTGCTGTCAGCTGCATGGACAACACGGCAATTTCCCTAATGGAATGTATGAAACGCCTTTTTTCTTTGAATGGAATGGAACACAAGGAGCGTTCCATAAGCATCCCTCTGGAACTGCTTTAAGAAGTATTTTCAGATGCAGAATAAAAAAAAAAATGCTTGCATGGGGAAAAATATTGAACTTTACAGTGGCTGCTAGAACATAAATCTTCAGTGAAACAGCAGTTGGCTGGGAACACACAAGGTCATCTGGCCCACGAGCTAAACAGTGGTAGTGCAGCACTGTGCCAAAAAGCAGTCATGGATGTGAATGACCTTTTAGTCTGTACACATTCCTAAAAGTGGTAGCTTCTTAGCTAAGTATCCTTTATTTGGGCTACATTGGAGCAATAAATAAAAAAGTTGTACTAAACGATGGACAGGGAGGACCCTGAAGGGTTTTGACACCTGTAACCAGATGCAGAGTCCTGCTTCCTCGCTTGCACCCTTCTCTGTGGTCCTGCCCCCTGTACTGACATTTCTGCTTTGCTCACCTTGCAGAGAGGGGGTTCAAGGTGCTGGATTATCAGAATGGCCCCAGAATAGGTTCAGAGCAAGCTGTAGCAACTCATCATGAGGGCAGCTGGTGCCAGCACCAGGCGAGGTAGGGGTCACCCCGCTCTTAGCAGCAACCTACAGTCAGATCACCTCCGCTGTAACACTGAACTGCTCACAGAGCACTTCTCATGATGCTGCACAGCATAGCACAACACTGCAGTTCAGGATGCAGATGAACCAGTGCATGGGTTCTGAGCCAAGGCTAAGGGTGCTGCATGCTCCTGCAGCTCCCTGCTCACCTGCAGGCTAGGGTGAGCTAGCTTACCTTCCCCTAAGCTCCTGTCTTTCCTTACTGCTCAGGGCAAAACGATGGAGCTTAATGTCTTTCTCTCCCCCAGTTCAAAGCACGTGAAAACATGTGTGAGCCATCCAGCTGGGGTGATGCTTTCAGACCAGCACAAGGGTGTGTGTGTGCCCTGAACTGTAGTGTCAGGAGATTCAGACTTGTGTCTCAGCAGTGCTGAAGGACTGCATAGGGTGGAAAGAGACAAACTCAGTGCACACTACCTGTATCCAGGAGTGTACCCAGGGGACTGTTTCAAAGGGAACTAAGCAGCTGACTCCAGGAGAGAACCAGTGCTTGCACGGGTGCTTACTCAGTGTGCCCAACCCAAGAGCCAGGCCTGAGGGACAGCAGAGCAGTGGGGCAGCTTACCTGATGGTGCAGGGGTACCCCACTCACCCAGCTGAGTGTCCTCCTCTCAAGCTTCCACTGTTGTGGAGGCAAAGGCACCAACATGCAAAGCTCAGCCTCATTTCCATAGAAGAAACAACCCAAACCCTGGGGAGCCTCTCAGGCCCAGGTGGTTGCCAAAAGCACAACAGAAATGCTTGCTTGCATGTCTTGGGCTTGCGACTGCCATTGGGATGAAAATAAGAGACACTATGAACAGGATAAAGAGAAAAGCCTTTACTAATGTAAGGCCTCAGGTAACAAGACCCAAAAAACCAAAGGTTTGGGGGCAGAGAAAGAACCACTTTCTGGGCTCTGCTCCTAACCAAGAGAAAAGGATCCCAACTGCAACTCTCCCCTAACTTTTCAGTATTGGTGAAAACACCCAACCCAAGTATGTCAACATCTTTGGGCTTGAGCAAACCTCTGCATCCAAGCAAATCACTAAGTTAGAAAAATGGCTGAGAACAACACCACCAGTGAGCTGCACTGCAGTCAGTCTCTAACCTCACCCAGTTGTTGAATCTGTCAGAAAAGCAGCAGCCTGTCCTCCAACCAATGATCCCAATTAAAAATTAACTAGAGAAGAGTTTCTAATTCACATTCCGAGAGTGGAAAGGAGATAGCATGCAAGTACAGAAGCCTATACTGACTGTAAACTCAGTCTCAAAATGAAGCCTGACTATGGATACCAAAACCCCATGGGCTCCCTCAAAGCTCACTGTGGAGTGTGGGCCCAGATACAGCAGTGCATTCAAGGTAAAATTAATAGATGTAGCTCTAATAGCATAAATGTTTATTAATTACAGTAGAAACCACGTCTAGTTCACAATAAAATTGTCAGGATACAAAAGCTAATGAATGCAAGGATTAAAGCCTAATTATTTTAAGGTTCATAACTTAGCATGCACACTCCCTGCCAGCCAACCGCTCACTAGGACTCCAAATTACATCACAGAAGCATTTCTCTTTAAATCCATCAGAAACAGTCCATTGACTTTGTGACTAACCTTATCACAGGGTTATAGAATTTATCCCAAGGCAATTACTTGTCCATCTGCCAACAGATGCAGTATAAAAATATGGGATGTACTGGCAATTCTCACCATGAGGGTTTGCCCTCATGAACTTCATCCATCTACTAATAAACATAATGGGGTGGTCTTTTGGGAAGGACCCTCCAACATCCTACAGTAGGACAGGAAAGGCTCTGTGCTACCAGTTCTGTACTTACAAGACCTAACAATGTAAATTAAAATTAAAAGCAAAATGTTGGGCTCCAAAAGCCTTAACAGATGTCCTGACTGTATTCTCTGGAATTCAAGACTAGGGCCGCTAACTCTCCTGACCTTATAAATGGAGTGGAATGTCCATGAACTTATAAAAATATAGGGGAGGGAATCTATTTTTAGGCGTTGCAGTCAAGCATTTGTTTATATTAGGATTCCACATGTAATCAATGGTGGAAAATTCTCTGAGTTGTCCTTTGTCTACAGATAAATCTTTGGTATATAAGTTCAATGCTGTTCAATTCTCCTTGCCTTAACCTTCTTCAAATATTGAAGGAGTCCTGTTAAGCACTGTACTCTCTGAACACAGGTGAAAAAGTGCTGCAAGGTGACCACTATCTTGAAGAGTGGTTCAGATGAGAAGACATTAAACCTCTCTTGCAAAAGGACATCTTATAAAAGGCAGCCTCCATGAGAATTTGTCCTTTGGGGGAGAGCACAACTCTTATTCAGACCACTAGTTCATGTCTGCTGCCAGGAGAAGCCTAAGAGAGGACATACCTAGACCTTGTGCCTTTCTTCACAAACATCAACCATTGATCTTAAAAAAAATCATCCAGCATTAGGTTTTGGGAACATCTGCACTAGTAACTTTCTGCTTTTGCCCCAAGTCTTGAGAACTTCTGTTACTTCACTCCTACACAAAAAAACTCCAAGAAACAAAACCCACTTCTCTTAGGAAGAACACTTAAATGTGGGGACCCTATGGGGATGCACAGCCCAGCAGCAGCACAGCTGACAGATTCTCCCACACTACTTTGCTCCGCAATGAAATTTCACTCCCTAGACCTTGCCACAAATGAGCAAATAGAGCTTAGGCTGAGCAATCTAGTACTTCCTGTAAGCACCAAAACTAATACTTGCAATGAACACAAGCACCTTAATAATAATGTTCAGTCACTGCATCTCTGGTCAGAAGGGGACTCAAGGGTGACACAGAAGGGCTCTTTTAGTCCTCCATTCTGCTCTCCCACTGAGCAATCCCATCTGCATCAACGCCACTCGCACCATCTGAGAATAAACAAAGCTGCTTCTTGTGATGTGGCTTTGCCCAAGTCATTGAAACAAGCACTTGTACATGTTAAATATGCTGACAGTGACACTGCTCTGTTACAGTGTAAAAGGTGCCAGCAGGAGCAAGGAGTCTGTGCTTTCTGGAAGAATCAAGCCAAGAAGCTTCTGCAGTTTCAGCTGTGATCAGCTCAGCGACTCTGAGCGGAGGCATACATATGGTAACACAGCACTGGAGAAAATGAAAGCAAACCATTCTCCCCCTCCTGACTACAACTCTATCAACCTTTATTCTCAGCCACCTGTTTAAATACTTCTAGGCCAAGATTTAAATACGCATTGAATCCTGAAACGTTCTTCTGAAACACTGTCAGTTTAAAAACTTTCATTCATTTAATTTTCTTTATCCAAAAATTCAAAAAGGTGTCACTGGCTTTACCTTAGTGATCTGCTTTTCCACAGGCTGCAACAAGCATATTAAAATACAGCAAAATACTAATGCTTACAGAATCACAGAACAGCAGGGGTTGGAAAGGACCTCTGGGGATCATCCCATCGATCCTGTTCCATGTCTCTCTGTCTCTTGACCAGTTCCATCCCTCTCTCCTGACAAAGCAGGTTCACCTAGGACAGTTTGCAAAGAAACACATCCAGGCAGATTTTTATTATCTCCAGAAAACGAAACTGCATGGCTTCTCTGGGCAGCTCTGTCAACCTCTAAGCTTTTCCTTATGTTCAGATGGAACTTACTAGGTTCCACTCTGTGCCCATTTCTCCTTGTCCTGTCACTGGCCACCACTGAAATTAGTCTGCCTCCAACCTCTACATATTTATAGGCAGTGGTAAGATCCCCTCTTGTAAGAGAAATGCTCCAGTCCCCTAATTATCTTCAGGGTCTTTCATTAGATTCTTTCCAGTAGTTTTTTTGTCTTTATTGGACTAGGGAATCCAGAATTGGACGCAAAACTCCAGATGTGGTCTCACTTGGGCAGAGGGAGAGAACATCCCTCAACCTGCTGGCCACACACTTCTTAATGCACCCCAGGATACCACTGACCTTCTTGGACACTGCTAGCACATGGTGAACTTTGGCTTAGACTTTCACTTTCCCAATGCTTGAACACTGACAGCTGCCATTAGAATTGCCCAGTGCTTCTGAAAAATCTGGTCATCATTACAGAGAAAACCAGTTCCCTGTTTGGTCCCTGACAGCAGAACTGTATTTCATGCTTTAGTCATGGGCTTTGCTATGACTTGGGTGCTGCACTGGTGTCCTAGTTGGACACTAACTGGGCAGCCCTCCAGAACCCCTACCTCATACACAGGGGAATCTGGGGCCTACATAGTGCTGGAAGCCATTTTTGGATGATAAATGCGTTAAGGAGGCTCGCAAGGCAAGACTTCCAACTTTGTGTTGCAAAACACAATTGGCCAGGATAGAGGAGAACTAAGATCAGAGGAAGCAAGAACAGGGAATACAAATCTGGTTTGGACAAGCCTGCTGAAATCAAGTAAATACTCTTGAAGTTTTGCACTTTGTCAGTATGCCAACAGACACACTGGAACCAAACCACAAGCTAGATATGTCAAAGCCAAGCTCTGTCCATGAAACCTCATGAACTTTCTAACACTGCACTGATTACATTTTACTTAGGGGAATCTGTCTAACAGACAGGATGGCTACTAAACCGCACATACCTTAAATGAATTATCACTAGAGAGTTTGAAAAGATTAGTTAGAAAAGACAAGACACTCTCTTTAGAAAGTTAGGGCAGCTTTTCTGTGAAAACAGTCAAATTTCCATGTTACCAGTTAATATGTACAAGAATAAAAATATACTATTCTCTAACTATAGCACAGCACCTCAGCAAGGGCATGAGTGTTCTTTGCTCAAGAAGTGTAAGGATGCACCATCCCCTTTGAATGCAGTATTAAAATGAGAGCTGGCCACTGAACACAGTAGCACTGATGTCTTCCAATTCAGTAACTACTGCCCAAGCTCAGCCACTCATGGTCCACTATAAACATGCATTAATTCAAATGCTGTAATATGGTTCTGACCTCTTATAATTCAGCTTAGGGGCTGTGAATTTAACCCACTAATAGATTTAAAGGCAAATGACCTTTTGCGTGTTTACAAAGAAAAATTATCTTGGGAATTAATGAAAAACGTAACACTACTTCTAAGTATCAATGCTAGGCCTTCCTGACCAAGTATCTATTGCACTGTTTCTTGCTGGTAAAGTATATTTGATCTTGTTCAAAACAAAAGGAAAGTTTAAGAATTGCTTAACTCCAGATGAGCAAAAATTAGTCATGGGATGATGCATTTCAAAGAAAATGTTTGCACAGTGTAAATATATAAATACGCTTTTTTAAATATTTAAGAAAACTGGATTGCAAAGATTAGTTTTATATGAACTCCTTCAGTTTCTTCAGATGTGAATAACTCTTATTTTGCCTTGCATTTTCTGTCTTCATGTAATGTATTTGGCTGCTAAATTCATACAATAAAGTTCGCTTTTGAAAGAATCGGCAGAGTTAGAATCAGAATTGTTTCAGCTGGAAAAGGCCTCTAAGGTAAATGAGTCCAACTGTCAACACCACCATGGCCATTAAATCACACTCTGAACTGTCCTGTCTACACAGCTTTCAAACACTTCCAGGGATGAGGACTCTACCACCTCCCTGGCCAGACTAATCCAATGCCTAATACCCAAGCTAAACCTCCCCTGGAGCACTTGGTACTCAGGACAAGAGACCAACTTCCCCACCTCACTACAACCTCCTTTCAGGTAGTTGTAGAGGGCAAGAAGGTCCCCCCTCAGCCTCTTTGTCTTCTGACTAAACAACCCCAGTTCCCTCAGCCAACCCTCATAAGACTTATTCTCCAGGCCCTTCACCAGCCTCATTGCCCTTCTCCGGATACACTCCAGCAGCTCAATGTTTTTCTTGTAGTGAGAGGCCCAAACTGAATACAACAGTCGAGACGTGTCCTCACACAGTGCTGAGTACTAGGGCATTACTAATTAATCCAGTCTCAAAGACTGCTGCAGAAGATGATTCAGCATCAGCCAGCACTAACACATCTGGCAAACAACCCAGCCCATGGGCCAACTTTGTGAGCAAAAAAAAAAAAATATGGATTAACTGCACAGAAGGCACACTTCTCACACAGCAAAGCAGATACATTGATGGACACTTGCACTGCTCCCTGTGTGCGCGATATCCCCTAGATTCAGCATATCTAAAGCGTTTACTGTCTAGAGGCAAAAAATTCAACTCTGCTTCTGGGAGAGGCAAGATTTCATGGTAAGGGAAGAAAAAGAAGCCCATTCATTCAAATGCCACCCATATTCTATTACTTCTGCAGCTATATCTGGAACAGACAAAAGGACAGCAAACAGCTAAGGTGTCCCCAGCAAAGCCTGTTCTGAACCAACTGTGACATGATTTAGCACCTTTGGCCTAGTAGATGCCTTTTCTTCTTCAGAGAACCTCTACATCCTCACCCCACCCATCAGAAGCTGAGGATGCTGCCTCCACAGAGATGTTCAATTGAATAGTCTCTGCTATACAGCATTTTACCATTTGAGGGGATCTCCAAGTCACACTGTAGTTAAACTACATGCAAGTGCTGCAAGGAAACAAAGATGAAACTTTCTCTGGGGAGGCAGGACATAATGGGATCAGCTGCTGCTATGGAATTTGTGTAGCTGCTCATTACTAAGGAGGAAACTGGAGCCTAGGTAAGCGCATCCATCAAGCCCCCTGCAGGTTATAAAACACAATTGCTAAAGCACTGCAATTTCAGGGATAATGACTCCATGCTAAATGCATGCAGGGAGTATTGACAATTTCATATATATTGCATAGAATCACAGAATGTAGGGGCTGGAAGGGACCTGGAAACACCATCTTTCCCAACCCCCCTGCAGAGCAGGATCATGTATACCAGATCACACAGGAACGCATCCAGGTGGGTCTTGAATATCTCCAGAGAAAGAGACACTCCACAAGCCCGCTGGGCAGCCTGTTCCATTACACATACTTATGTTCCATTACATGACCATGGTATGGTGAGATTTTGCCCCACCAGTAAACCACCTCTCACCTTTGCTGATTAACAGAACATAAAAATAATCCTGGGAAATGCAGCTGTCATGACTCCACATGCAAATACTCAGAGAAAAGAATACAGTTAGTTATTGGGTAAAAAAACTCCAACAACGTGAAAGGTACTTTAACTGAGTTCTCTTGTCTAGTAAAGCAGATCTGATCTGACAGAAGCAGATGGGACTTGACTTGGGAGTGAAGGAAATGTGTATAGTATAATTCTAGTCAACAACATCTGTAAGTTTCAGGACAGCTGGCAAGCACTAAATGCACTTGTGACTCACAATTGTTTAAACTTTGCATTGCAGACGGTGAATAGAAAAGAAATGTGATAGAATGAAATAACAGTTCTGGTGCCAAAGTTTAAAAGCCCTGTATCCAACTTCAGAACTTCACACTGTCAAAATCAGGCCATGTTATTTCTGGTATTCTTTATTAAAAATACTGCTGTACACATGAAGAATGAAAACAGGATTAAAGATGAGTAACACATATTGGGATCATGACATTAGAACTTAACATACTGGTGCTTTTTAGGGGAAGCAGTTGACACCTGAATTACTGAAACAAGGGCAAATCAAAAAATACATAGGTACCCTCAACAAAATATTTACAATATAGTAAATACAGCAACAGAATTTAAAACAGGTACAAAAATTAAAATGACCAACATCAGATGATTTCAAAGGTTGTCCCTTCTGTGCTTTTAGCTGTATAAAATAGGAAGGTCAGAATTAAATTTCCCATCTGGGAGGGCACATCCTGGTGGTGCTTCTTTTTAAATACAGATACACAGTTCTTCCTATGAATGGATCACCTACAACTTTAGGACAACCTTCTAAAAGGAATTAAAATGGGGTAGAAGGGCTCTCCCCCCAAAAAAACACCCAAGCTGAACTTCAGACTGTTCAAATCATTCCCAAATATTGACCGAGTGAAATAAATAGAAAACAAAGCTCAACTTGTTTTTTTATTTTATGTATTACCTGACACCAAATATCTTCTGGCTGACGTTATGTATGAAAACTTATTAGCTGTCCATCTTTTTATTTTTAAACCAAGTCCTGAGGTTACTAGGGGCTGAAGCAAACTGACATTATGCAAATACACACAAGTTTGCAATTTAGACATGTCTTGCAGAGGGTGGTTTGCTGGTCTAAAAAGGATGAGAATTCAAGCCCTATTTTACCCCTGCCCTACACTTCCACAAAATATTGGTCCACAAATTAAATTTGCAAAGGTTCCCAAACCCCAAAACTGAACAGATGATCCCCCTTTCATTTTCAAAGAAAACAATACTGGAAAAAACCTCAGCCCGCTTATAAATTAAGCATTTCATATTTCTTCTAGAATACAAGTACTTCTTTTTTGTACAAAAGAATTACAATATGATTTGTCAAAAAACATATAAAAGACAGCTGCTCTTCCTCAAATACATGAGCTAATGATAAAAGACTGTTTTGCATGTTCACTTCTCAAAGTTCCTGTTCCTTTTATATTAAAAAGAACATTCTGGCAACTGTTATCGTTTGAATATTAAACATTATGTTCCTTTTAAAAGTCATTCGATCAAATGCAACAATAATCGATTTTTAAACTCAACAACTGATGCTACCTAATGTGGATTCAACCACATTTTCTAAAATGTGTAAAGCATGTCCCTAGTCTTCAAAGCTTTCGATGTGAAGAGAGTTGCTTTTTTTCTTGATGCAAGTCTCAAGGCGGAGAATCATTTTAAAGCTTATAAAAGTGGACAGAGAAATATTAAAAACTTCTCTGAAAACTACAAATATTGAGAATTATTAAAATTGATGTCAGTAACATCAGTTGCAAGTGCTTAGAGTCTGTCCTGACCTTTTCAGTTTCCACATTTTCTTCATGTTGAGCACCCAGTGCTATTAAAACATTCAGTGCTGGGAAAGGATAGATACAGTCTTCACTACTGCTTTAAGAAATGAAATTCCTACATATTTGGCAGTCTTCAGTATCAAAGTGTAGGTGTTTAACTAGAAATCCCACGAATACCCAAGTTTGGAGATAACTGCATGTCCAAATATTAGAAAGGTAATTGAGGAGGAAAATTCCAGACTTTTGAGAGACTGAATTACTTCAGGAATATTCGTGTGTTGAGTATTATCAAAAGTAGTATTACTTTGGGCTAAGCAGTGACTGCAAAGGCACAGCAGATCATTATCTCTCCAGATTCAGGCTGTAAAACTTGAAAAGCTCTTGATGCCAGACAACTGCTGTGTTTAGTTAATCTTCTTTTAACAGTGTCTTTGTATCTGTATCCAGTGTAGCGTACCATAATAAAGCTGTGGTTCAAAGAACAGAACTTTATACAAAAATTATACTGTAAATAACCTAAAGTAATACACTCCTGAAAACTTCAGGCATTTAAACAATTTCTTTAAAAAAAAAAAAAAGAAAAGGAAAATCTATTAAAAAAAATTGCATAAATGTAAATGCTTCTGACTAGCAGGAAAACACACAAACAGTTTTTAAAAGGCGCTGGTTGTGTTTAGAGCAGGTTTGATATGCTCTGTAAATTATAGATGTTTCCCGTTATGTTATTTTCGTCACTTCGCTTAGACAAAGTTTAAATCAAATGGCAGGGGACTTTCTTTCCTCTTTTGTCAATTCACTGACACTTCACTTGACTGGTTTTAAAAAGTTTCGCCTTCTCACATTTCTGTGAGCTAACAGTGGGTGGCATACAGAGCTTGCATACAACACACTTTTACAGAGGTTATGAACTAAATGGGCATTAAGAGAACGCAATTTCTATTAAATTATTTACCTGGTCCTTTATGCTATTCTGGGTGCAAATAATATCAAAAATGAATAAATTTTGCTATATCCTCAGTGACAAAAATGTATCCCAGAAATGTCCTTGCAAAGAGTTTCCCTTAAGTATACAATGTGGCAAAACTTCAGAGATCAGAAAAGTCTTAAAAAAATTAAAATTAGTGCATATACAAGTGGAAAAAATAAAAGCAGGAACATCATGCACCTGATGTGTTCCTTAATCTAAAATAAATTCTTCACAGATAAAGCCTCCAATGGCAGCCTTAGCTCTAGGATAAGTGAAACATTCTTCCCTTCAAGTAACAGTGTACCTGACTGAAGTGCAAGCAGCTTTGCTCATCTCCTGTTTGTTTCCCAAATGTGAAATGAGATGACAACAACAATTCAGCTGTAGTGCAATTTGCTATTGGTTAAGTTCCTCAGCAATGTCCTGCATGCTTTCAGCAAATACTACAACTGACCATTTGCGGCTGCAATCAGTTCTTGAAAAGTATTTTCAAAGCAGCGTTTTAAATCGCTGTAAGTTACCACAAGTACACTCTTCTCATCTCTGGAAATGAGGCTTATTTTTTCTGGCACACCAGCATCTAACTGTAACAAGAATGCAAAAGATAAAATAAAAGAAGTGTGAAAGAAATGACAAAACATTTCCCCAATAACAAGAGCAATCAATTTCTTGGCGAGCACGTTGCTGTGGTGCAGTTCAAATCTGCTAACACCACAGAAAGGAAGGATCTGAATTCCGCCACAACAACAGGCTTGCCAAGAAATCGAGACATTTTGGTCTTAACCTGATGGACATTCCAGACCTTTGGACTAGGTTACCATTGTTTTCTTCCCTTTCCACAAAGCTAATAATCCTGCAATGCTATCTTTCCCTGGGTAGAAATCCTAGCAAAACTTCCACACTTGATGAACAAGACCATGTTTGACACTGGATTTGCACATACAATCTACAAACCTTCATGTAAGGTAGGTAAAGTACTTCTTGCCCATTGTAAATTAAATAATGGATGGATCTGTCTCAGTCTGAAAACAGGTAGAAAGATCAAAGCTCACGGTTTTGGAAACAAACTAGGTCCTAAATTGGATGATATATCTGAACCCTTACTTCAAAAAAATATTACCTAGTTATAATCATTAACAAATAGATAATTTGGGGTTAAAGTCTCTTCCACGTTTGCTTTGTTCTGACCTCAGTAGTTAAAAGAAACTGTACGTTACGCCATGTACTTCAGAAATGTACCACTAAATCCCAGTTTGGGAAAGAGGAATATCCTGCTTTACATGTCTTCCAACGCTACATCTTACATTCTCCTCACTTTGCAAGAAATGGTCAATGGAGAATTGTCAGACTGTTAAAATGCACCACTTGTGTAGCTCTGTTTTAGTCGATATAGTGATATTTCCAAATACTTGACACTACAAATGTTCTTGGTCCAATACAGAAGGTGTGACACAAACAAGTGGGATATGACACTATCGAGACCATCTTTGGAAATACAACCCAAGTAGGATCAAATAAATGTATTACAATGTTGTACTGAATAGCAGAAGAAAATTAAATTTGCAGGGATGTTCTACCATTTGTCTTCTAAAATAATGTTCTGAGCATGACCTTAAAAGCTGGAACCTCCTTAATTTAAACTTCCTGCTTTACAAATAGCTTCAGCAGGACAAAAGCAAGCCAACTAGCTTTTGATAGAGTAGGATAAAAATCACCAGTGTCTTCCAACACCCATTACAAAATATTATCACAATTGAGGTATTTCTGAAATATTATCTATTGTTCCAAAATCAGTGAATTACCTTACTGAATTTAAGATATGGAAGATATGTATTAAGAAAGTCTCACAGCTAACTAGAAGCATCAACATTAATGCCTCCTGTGGAGGCATAAAACAGTATCTCAACTTAAAAGACCCCCAAAACATCAAATTGAAAAAAGTATTATTTTTTTAAAGAACAAATTAGAGTAATTTTCATTCAAAAGGACCGTTTCTGGACTCTATCAGGAAAGTCCAAATAACCACTTCTACTAGTGCACACTACAGTTTCAGAAATGTTTTTCAGAGTGTATTTCCAAAGTAAAGTTCTGTAAGCTTTACATTTTTTGTGTGCTGAGCCCACAACCACAGAGGAGAAGAGTCTCCATTTAAAAAGTTAAGCCATGAACACTTACAGAACAAGGCATTCCTTGACATCATCTCTTACCTGACCTATGAATTCAGGACTGTCCCCTCTTGCTACAGTACTGTACAGGTCACTGTTTTCAAATCATGATGGCATTTCACTGCCTATTTGAATATCAACATGCTTTCTTTTTGATTTAGCCTCAATCCCTTTAATGTCCTTTTTAAAGTGATTACAGACACCAACAAGATAAAAAGGAGGTTAAAGAAATACACAGCAGTGGTCTGATAGGAGATTAGGCCTTCAGAAAAAAATTTAACTACAGTTAAGTCAGTTATTACACATCAAAAGATCTGAATATATTAGTTTTTTTTTTTTTGGAAGACAAAGTTGGCTATTTTAAACCTAGGAAAAAAAAAAACCAGCCACTAAAACTAGACACTGTCAGTATCAGCATTCTCTAGAGAACGAATGGAATGATCAAACAGCTACAAATAAACCAACCAAAACCAGGAAAGGAAAAACAAAACAAACCAAGGAATAAGTAGCATAGTATCATCTTCAGCTCCTATGAATTATTGACCTTCAGCAAAACAATGTAAGGTAAGTTAAAAGCTGATCTGCTAATTAAAAAAAATTAAAAAACAGCTCATGTAGTTTAATTAATTGAGCAAAACAAGTTCGACAACTACTGAGGATCTCACACATCTCCTGCTATTAATCATGACAGTTAAAATTTTGCTAGGGGTGCAGCTCTTGTAAACTATAAATAGCTTTGTTAAGTCAACCTTGGAGAACGGAGAGGCTAGAGAAAGTTACCAGAAGTGGATGTAACAGAAATTTTCTAGCATCATCCTAGATAGTAAGAATTTTGCAGATTTCTATTGCAGTTTCCCTCCTGTCTTCTACTCTGGTTAGCATGGTTTAGGAATGGATCCTCCTGCCTTATGAACATCCTCTCTGATAAGTATCATCAATAGAAACCTCCCCCCATTAAGGGAGTTTTATGGATCCTTTATGCTGTGTTGAAAGACCAGAGTAGCATAAAGGGACCAGCATTGCTTATCCACAGTATTCAATGCATTCTAGGGTAAGTTAATACTGTATGTCATGCTGTATTACTGAATTCCAAGTTTTAATATTAAGGTACTAAGTTTAAAATATCCATAAATGTTTGAGTATTAGCTTAGTGATTATATTTTTTCAACCCAATCAGGGGGGAAATAACCATGAATTAAATCAACATTAACCTGCCAATGCCCACTTGCTTCAAAGTAGAGTCTAATTTTAAAGAAAGTTAACTCAAATTTTTAAAAAGCTAACCCAAATACAGTGTACCTTGTTAAGACATGAGATAATGTGACTGAGGTCAATCCAAGGAGTACCCGCTTCTGTCACCTGATGGAAGAGGTGATCTCGAAAGAGCTTTAGTAAATACCTGTCTCCAGTTTCTGACCATGTTGGGTCCTTCTGAAACCTGGTGTAAAACAAAGGCTCATATTAAATCTCAGAAAATGAAAAAAAAAAAAAACAGACAAAAAATCCCCCATAAAAAAAACCCCAAACCAAACAGAACACCCAAACCAACCCCCAAAAAAAAAAAAAAAAAAAAAATCAGAATTCAGATGTATCTGAATCTGAACAGTAATCTTACTGCTCTGCTAAGGTTTTTATAATTTACAATTAAATTAGTCTCCTCCCTGCCACAGACAGAAGATCACACATTCAACGTTTCTCGGCTGCTAAAGCTAACAAGCACCACAGAAAAGCAATGGAAGAAAGCAAGAGTTGTATTCAACAAGATTAATGTGCAAATGTTAGAAGCCAACATTACAAACAAGTCTATTCAAAAAGATGGAAAATAGACCACGAACAGCTCATTTTCATGTAGTAGCTGATAAAAAAATAAGCTAAAAATTAACTGGCTTAAGACCAACATCTACACCATTTGCTACAGCTAAAGCAAGCTCGCAATTTCCTCAAAAACTGTCACTCAGAGACTGTTAAGAGACCAGACTGAAAAAAAAAAACCAACAAAACGCAGCAACGTTGGAATTTCTATTTATAGCCTTCTCTTCCATTTTACTTTTAGTCCAAGTTGCTTTATTTGATTTTTCTCAAGGCTTCTTAAATACTCTACCCTACTCAAGACTACTTAAATACTTCAGGGGCAAAATACGAGGAAAACATTCAGCTTAAATTTCTAAGTGAAGAAATTTTGCACTGCAAACTGGGGTTTACATATGCTACACCATGAAAACAAGTATTTCTTACTCTGGCCTCTCATTGATTGTTCCCAGTTTCGCTAGAAGCCTAAACAACCTTCCATTTTGCACCTCCTAGAAAACAAGAAAGAGGTTATTGAAGTTTCTGAAACAAAATTAAAATACTTATTTGCAAAACAAATAATAAGTATTACATAAACAACTACAAAAAAGTAACTTATGCCAATAAAGCACTATTAATTGCAATGATTTATTTATTCAAATATGACAGTATTTTCCCCAGAAAGAGATGGAATGAATTATATTGTGTTTCTGCAGCCCAACGCTCATTTTAGAATTTCATAGTCAAATTATAATGTGGAGATTTAAAAACTAACACCACCTTGTTGTCCCAGCAGGAACTGGATCAGGCAGCCTATTTCTTTGTGGAAGAGTAAGTCTAGTCTCTTGCCAGTCTATACTTACAGGTATGGTAAGATATAATAAGTTAAATAAGAATATGTTAATAATCTTGATAACAGTTATAAAGAGTTGTAGAAGTATATGGTATGATACCTTATTTGAGGTAAAAGATGAGAAGGAACATAACCTATCAGATTTTTTTTCAGAAATGTTTTGCAGGCCATTATTAGTACATCTTTAGCAACAATATCAGACTAACATTCAAATTAAAATTGATTTCAAATACAATTTTGAAACAAGTTTTTCCAAAAATCTAGAGTTTAAGTCTTAAAGTATAAATTCTGAGCCCATCTATGACAGATAAAGCAGTGAGAAACACAAAAGACAGAACATTAGAATTATAGATGTTTAGAATACATGCAATTGAAAAAGTGATTTCATATATTTTTCCTAATTACTTAGGATATAGTAAAAAGAGTCACATCCTAGCTTACCTTACACTAGGTTAATCTTTTGCTTAAATAAAAGTTGCTCAAAGTTAGCAGAAAAAAGTTTCTCTCTTGATACTATCCATATTCTCCAATGGCCCAGCTCATTGGGCCACCTTAACAAGAAACAATCTTAAACATCATCAGACCAATGGAGCAGGCTACCATCATCCAGGCCTCTGCATGCAAAGTAGATACTGCCTACAGCTCTTTGCTTCTGATAGATTTCAGTATCTTTCACTAAGGAGGGAAAAACTGTTGTCCAACCAGCCAGTGGTGGAGAAATTAAGGCAACTAGGCCAGATCCCCAGTGAAGGCACATAATGGCAAGGAGTCGTGGGGCTTGATTAACTCCTTCAAAACTTAATATCCTACCTCACACCTCTATAGCATCATAAAAGCCTTCTGTAAGGTATCTCAGTCATATTAGAATAACCTATGATTGGTGGCTTCCAAGGAGCGGACACACCCATGAGCTCAAAGTTCTCAAGGCTGCAGGCAGATTATTTAGGTTGCTAAGCAAACAAAAGGAACATGATTGGCACACTGTAAGAAAACCCTCCCTTTCAAGCTATAACTGTAGGAACACTGACTACAGGTCTTCCTGTAGGGATTACTAAAATGACTTACCTTTGCAAGGTCTTCCTCTATAACATCATTTCGCATTTGAGCAGCATCCAACTGAGTATAGAATCGTGCACCAATCATTGGCATGATATCATTTACACTGCGAAGCCTGTTTTGGTCAGTCAGCAGATACCTGCCAAAATATCCCCACCCCAAAAAAGCTCACTTAAACATGCTGCAAATGTCACAGAGAGCATTCTGTCATGATTTTAGAACTATCCTGATGTCCATTTAATGCGCATTAAACTCCCATGCATGCATCCAGTAAGTTACTTATACAAGATAGGAGAACTATATAGTTCACCCAACTCAAACACCTGGAACATAATCAAAGAGAGAAAAGACATGAAAACGGAGATGTAATGCAACTGGTTTTCCAATGAGAGAAGGGCCTGAGATGTCTAATTTTATCTCTCAGGCTGCAAGAAAAAGGCTGACTGTATTCAAGAATGACCCAAAATAATATGCAGCCAGGAAAAATGAGAACTAAGCCTTTTGGTCAAAAAGGCAATGTGCCTGTTTCTCAATGCCTTCTGAAATGGTAAGTTAAGGCTAGCATGTTGCTATGGGAGATAATAGGTAATGAAGTCCAGTATTGAACATAACCTAAATGCTTGCTTTCTTTAAGCTCCTGTGATGGGTTGAAACTGTCTTTTTAATTTTTCCTTGCAAAGTTCAGAACAGAGAAAGTGAAAGAATGTAAATAAGTCACTATTGTGTGTAAGAAAGCAAAATACTGATTGTTCTAAACACTTCCATTATATAGATAGAAATGTTTAAGAACTATTACCCAAAACAAAGTGGGCACTCTGCACATTCTGCGTTCGGCAGTGGGGGCAGTTGCTGGGCTGTCTGGCTGCTGTTTCTTCTTCTCTTCTGGCTGAAGATAACACACACTGACCTTGGCAGCTAAGTTAACAACTTTCTGCTCTAACTAAACTCTGCTTCTCTGTCCAGGGGGGTCTGGGGGGGAAGCTCCTGGGAGAGAGAGAGGCCCCTTTGGGAGGGTCCCCTTGGGGGGAAGCAAAGGGAGATCAGTTGTGCTTTTCTGTTGATTGTATATATTTGTAAATGTTGTGAATTTTGTATATTTGTACATATTCATTGCATTTCATCGTAGATTTTAGACTCTGCTTGTAAATACAGCCTTCTCATTTGCTTCCAGACTGGGCTAGCCTGGTTATTGTTGGTGGGGGGGGGAATTTCAGCTCACACTGACACAGCTCCTAATTCTTACTGGGACCTTTAAGAGCACTTAGAAAAGTCAGGACATTGATTTCATAAGCTATAGAATAAAAATACATATTACAGAAACAAATACTAAATTACAGTGTTTAAAAATGCATTGACTGTACAGACAACTCAAGTCTTGCATCTAAAAGTATCATTTGACATTTTCATTTGTATGTTGCAAAAAAAAGTAATTGCCTTTAAAAATTTATTAAGCAAACTTACAAAATTAGATTCTTCAGATCAGAGGAATAGTTGATTGTCACCAGTTCCATTGCTTTCTGCAAATTCTCTCTCTGAATTCCTGACAAAGAATTGCAGGCCAAAGCCAACACAACTTTCCCCAAGGAGATCAGATCTGCTTGCTAATAGGGAAAACACATAAATAAAAGATTTATAGTATAGATAAATTATTACCTGTGGTACTAGATGTTGTTTAAAAACAGACAGTTCTTCAATAACCTTAGAAGAATTTGAGTAATCAAATTAAGTGCTATTCAAAGATATTCAATTATGATTCAAATGAGTTCAATTACTGTCCGATTTACAGTACTTTATAATCAATGTCTAGGTCATATAACTGTCTTTGAGCACTCAATATTTACCTACTTTTATCTCAAGGACAGCATCAGAGAGAAATCTTCTGCAGTGATCAGAAGCTCTACAAAGAGTTTCTCCTTACCACCCACCTGCTCACTCCTGATGAGTCAAGGAGTTGGTGGCAAATAGAGCAAGTCTTCTCAATATGAGATGCAGAAATTCCCATTAAGGATCATTTGTTAAAACAGAAACAGCATTTACTGGACTTGTATCTTTTCACACTGGCCATCCAATGTGAAATGCACACTGGAATCCACACTGGATTTCAGCAAATCATGTTTCTGTTTTAACACAGAGTTCAGAGATTTTAATCTCTGATGGCCAGTCTGAAAAGACATGAACTGCTTAAAATAACTAGACAGCAACAGGCCTGCATGGCTGACAAATTGAGCAGAATCTCATTTTATAAAGAACTACTTAGCATTACTAAACACTTTCCTTAAAAGTCGAATTGCTCTTAAAAGATGAATGCTGCATACAGGTTGCTTTGCCACAACAGAGAATCCTGCCAATTTTAATACCATCACCGGTAGCAGAGAATTATACTTGTAGCAAAGACTGCCTGATTCTTTCCATGAAAAGGCCTTCAGCTACACACAACTTGGCCAAACTTGAAACATCTGTGGCTTTCCATGCTGGATGACCCCTTCAGACTGAACTTAGAGGTCAACTAGAGATACGTATTTACTATTTTCCTGGGACTTTTTTTTCTCAGAAACATTTTTGCACAAGTAAAAAAAAAAAAAGTGAAAGCTACCAATTATTGAGAAAATCAGCTGTATAAGCCTAGAGCAAGGCTTTGCTGTTTAGCAGAGAACACAGTCATTAAAGGAATACACCTTCTGTCATTTCTATAAGAAAGACAAAAAAGTTGGCAGCACCACAATATTAAAAGTCTGACTACAGTTTGACAGCTTCAGAGAAGTGCCATGATGGTGAACATGCCACAGCTCCTCACAGTTCTTCCACCCAGACGAGTAACCATGTTTGCTGCCTCTGGCTGCAATAGCCGAGCTGTACTTTCTCTGCAGTCACAATTACCAGGCACTGGGGGACAGCAAAGAAAACCTTTCCAAGTCTCTCAACGTTCTGCTGTTTCTCTATCACTTTAAAAATGGATATGCAACATTGCAGAAGTTCAAGATCACAGTTCCTTTGTAGCTAATGAAGACAGAAAATGAGACTGAAATAAGAAGGACAAAGTGGTGGCGAGAGAGATGGCCTGGCATTCACTAGATTCAGTTTCCCAAGGAACCAGGAATGCCTGAGTATCAGCATTCTTTTGTACTTCAATAGAGAGATGAACCAGAGCAACAACACTCCTTTTTGGTGGGACTCACTTACTTTCACTACCAAGCAGTCAATCTGAGTAGCAAAGGACACCGCCACAGCACAAAACAGAGGAAACTTGCTGATGCGGTATCGCTATAGCGACACATCACCTAAAACCTTTTCTCTGAAAAGCTTAGAAGAAATATGTATTTCTATTATCCATATTTTTTTTTCAGAAACCCCCTACCTTATATTTAGTACTTTCCAACTTCTAGTAATTCCTAAGAATGTATCCTATATCAATCCTCTCTCAACACAACCCTGAGACACTGAAAATATACAACTTCAGGCAAGACCCTATGAAAACGCAGACTTTCTTTACATAGGTATTTTCATAATGCAGACTGTATTAGATTTTAAAAATGGTTGTGTAAGAGTCTTACATTAGCATCAGTCAGGAAATTCTACATTCAAGCTTTTGGGGTTTATTGAGCATTTACCTCAACCTTAATTTTTGTTTGTTTTGCAAATGACATCTAACAGAAAAACTGGCAGAGGACACAACACATCAATGCAGCTTCAAACATACACACACTTCAAATTACAGTCAGTGCTTAACCTGCTATAATTGCAGAAGTGGCTTGGATTCATCCCACTAATTTGAGCAACTTAAAACTTCAAGCAATTCAGTTAAGACTGATAATTTAAGATATCTGTAATTCTGCAAGACAATTCACATTCAGAGTGAGCTGAATTCTTTCTGGAAATGCTTCAACAACAGCCAAACCCCAAATTTGAAGTTTTCAAAATGCACAGACAGACAGTAATTTTCCTGTGTGATAGGAGAGCCATAAGAATATCTCAAGTTGGAAGTTATCAGGATTTATGAAAGTCAGATTCCTATTTTAGGAGGCACGAAACTACCATCCAACTACCAATTCTATCCATGCAGCCAGGGTATGCAACTTCTCAGAAGCAGGGGACACCATCCTTTCACTAAGAAAGCAATTCACATAAGCCTATTAAGCCCTAGTCTCCTCTCCGGAAAGAACAGGTTCAGCTTTTCCTGCTTCTAGGCAGAGAAAGGTTAAAAGGAGGCACATAGGAACTACTAGACCTCCTTGGAGCAGGGACATCAGAAAAATCCTGTATTCCTGTAGAAGCCTTACTATTGCAAGGTACAGATCAGCACTGGGCACAATCATTTCCCTGTTTATACTCCATAACACGCTTTGCACATTTCTATGGATCACACCAGTTCCTTTTGCCACAGACCTGCCAGAAGACTTTTGATATAGTAACTATCAGCAATGACTATTAAGTCATAGTAAGGTGTCTCAAATTCAAGGAAACGTTTTACACCTTTTAAGTACAGGCTGCCTTTTGTTCAAAAATGTACCTTGCATGCAGCTAATGACCACTTAATTAGTGGTTCTGTTCATAGCTGTAACCTGCACCAGCCTATGATTTTATCTCCTGAAAGCTAGTTCACTGACAGAAATGTTAAATAGCATTAGACTAAAACTCAGCCCTTAGCAGATAAGCTCTGAAACAGTCCTTTTTACTAATGCCTCCCTATTATGAAATGAATTTCAACTATGTCAGTGGGCAATCTAAAAGTTAACTAAACGGGTACCCTTTCCCTTCTCCATATCTTTTTTTAATATTAAAATAGTATGTGCTACCATGCCAAATGCACTAGAGATCTAAGCATTATATACACTTAGCTTTTCAGACAGACATGTACACTAATCAGAAGTTATTTTTGACAAGATCCATTTTCCATGAACTCTGAAACTGACATTATTTTTGTTTATAATTTTTCACTGCTTTACTTGGATCATTATCAGCTCATCTACTCTACAGTTTTGTGGATTCGTTTACCCTTTAAGTTTTGGAATTGCCCTTAGAAGTTCCTCCATGTTCCTAATTGGTTTTACTATTTATTGTTTTAAAAGCCAATATTAATACTTCAGATGCCTCTTTGGCTAGTTTGTTTAAATTTGTGGATATGCATGTGAAAGTTATTTTTCTTTCTTGAATTAAAAATATTTACTTCAAGCAAAGGTAATCGTACAGCCCTTCTTAAATCAATAAAACATATGCCTTCATTTCATATGGAGAAGACTCATTCTAAAACCAGAAATATTTATTAAACCTTTTTACTGTTTCCTGCATCACCGTTTACAGTTTTGCCATCTGTATATTGTAATTGATTGACAGGAGACTGAAGAATTGGGAGCCAGGAAGTGATGTGATGGAACTTATATAGGTTTATCACCTTGTTTTTAATGCATGTGGGGATTCAGATTTAATTTACTGCTTCTGAGCTTCCCTTATTGTTGCCTTTATTTAACTCTTAAAGGACCATCTAAATGAATGTTTAACACAGATTGTAAAGAACAATTGCATTCCTTTTACATAGCCCCTTGCTGTTCTGGCCAAACTCTTTCCTATCTATACGAACAATGGGAAATAGCCAGAAAGTGACAAATACTAACAAAAATATCTTCCTCCACTGAAGACAGAAACAAGGAAATGCATTTTAGCTGGGCAGTAAACCAAGAGATAACCTACATTTTTAACAGTCACAGGAGTCCCAGAGGAATTCAGGAACTGGGTCATGGATCGAGAGGAAAAAGGACAAGCAGCAGCTGTTATTTTGTAATTTTATCTGGCTAGGGCAAGCAAAGGTAAATGATGATAAATGACTCCTGAATTTCAAGGAATAAATTCAGTCCAGAATCTCTACAGGAACAAAATAGATAGTGAAAGCCTAGCCCTTCTAGAGGAAGTGACAAAAACAGAAAGCAGTGTTATATTTTTCTAAACTCCAGTTCACATCTTCTAAAAGACTACCTCTTTTCTGGTTTAGCAGTGTTACCTGAATAATTTGGATATTAACAATGTATAAAACATGCAAAAACATCCCCCCTAAACAAAACTAGGCATTACCAAGCAAGTTAGTTGCCAAGTGTTGGGCTGCTATGGTGGCAAATGCTTTTCACAGATTCGTTTACCTGCGAGTATTTTTAGATTTGTAACTCCAAGTACATTAAACATTTTGCTTTAAAATTACTTGAATGTCATAATATCTCAGGAGGATCTCTTTCGCAGCTGCAATTAAAATAAATTTGAAGAAGCATTTAGATTTTAAAAAAACAACCAACCTCATTACATTTTTAGGCATAGAATCCCTTACTTGCATGTATTTCTATCTTCTCAGCTGTTTTCCACTAAATTATTACCAAAAGTCCGTTGATATGTAGCTGGGGCAGGGAGAAAAATCCACTGATGTACTACTCAAAGCACACTGAAAACTGCTTTACTGTTATCATTGAAAAAAACAACCTCAAATTTACTATGTTCTAGGACATGGTCTCCAATAAACTAGTTTTCACCTGGCCAAATTTGAAACACTTAATTTATTACTGAAAGAGTCTGAATGTGCAGTTCTCACAGTGAATAAGCTCAATTACGGAAATTAATTAAATCCAACTCCCTTCTGTAGCCTTTTGCTCCCAGTACGGATAGGGTATGTGACGACTGCTGAAGCTAGGGGAAGAGGCAGTTCTGTACACAGTGATGCTCCAGATGTCTGTGATAGTTTTTGTTAAGTCTAAAGAGATTCTTCATTCAGGCATTATACAGAATCTGCACTTCAGAGAATGCCAGGAGATCATAGAAAAACTAGGAGCTTAAAATAAAGATATACTAGAATCTTTTAGGAGTGAGAAGGCTTAAGTGCAATTATTTAAAAGATTTCTTACTCCTCTGTGAGTAGGTATTCAGCAAAAACTGGTACTGAACCATTATTTTTTGATCTCTAACACCATATGTAAGAAATTCTAAAGGAGAAGGGAAAAAAAAAAATCTTATTTCCAACTATTTCTGACTTTAGCTTGATAAACACTAATAGTTCAACCTGTTTGGTGAGTTTGACAAAACTTTGTAAGCAGAACCTAGCAAAATGAGCATTCACATTTCTAAACTACAAGCAAGTCTGAATTGTGCCTGGCAGAATCAAGATTAAATCAGGAATGAAAAAAACAGTCATTTAGAGACAGATACACTGGACTACAGTTTAAGTACAATACTTGTCTTCTAAAAGGAATCACACACTGGTTTTCAGTACTTCCCCTGCCAAATATCCAGTCTAACTATGATGCTGTTGTCTTACCTGAAACTGAGCCATTAATGCCAGTGGATTATTTTGACTGTTGTCAAATGTCAAAACGTCGAAGACTCCAACACAATTAACTCGTAACCTTTAGGGAAAAGGAGAGAGAAGGAAGAAGTGTCATTGAATTTTGTTGGTGACTCATTTTTTTCCTCTAGCATTCATTGAATGCTTTGGTATGACAAAGAAGTCATCAGTATTCAGTATATTACTAGGAAGCAGAAAATGCTATGTGGTAAGATGCAACAGACAGTCTTGAGTATACAAATGTATCAAGGGATTTCTAATTTATTTGTAGTGGATCTGAACAATACTTTGAAGATAATGCACAAATCTCCCCAAAATATGTTTTACAATAACTTCCTTAAAAACACAAGTTTTAGTACACTGTCTCATGACAGTTAAAAATAACAGAACATTCTAGTTAGACTCTATTTCTGTAACAGGTGCACAGTCAGCAGCTACCATGAATAGAGACCACAGTGAGAGTGGATGCTTTCATCACCTTGTTTTGCCTGTTACAAGAATCTTTGTTGGATCCATAACTCGACATGCCAGTCCTGCCGTATGAATGGTTCGTAACGCAGAGCTGAGCTGCACAATATATGCCCATATCAAAGACTCTGGAAGCAATCCAGCATGCTGCCGTGGTAGAGGTCCATCATGCTGACCTAAGGAGGAAAACATTGTAAGCATCAGTTGAAGGCTACTGCACAAAATTTAAATCAAAACACTTTGAATTATACAATTAGCATTCATATTTCTTTTATCAAACTCATAAAAGTCATTGAAAGACATCTGCTGTGTTTTCATGGTTGGTTTGGGATGGATTTGTTGGGATTTCTTTGGATTTTTTGGTTTAGTTTGTGTTTTTTTTGAAGGACATTGTATTTTAAAATGCTGGCAATTCATTATTTTCACTCTCAAATTCAGGAAAACCATGTTGATTTTTAAAGTTTAAGATGAATAAACATTACAAAAAGAGCACTAGCTGGAAAGTGCTGAAAGGAGGAGGTACAGCAAAATATGCAGGAGTAAAAAAGTCAGTATTTTGAAACGATGACCATGTACCACAACAGCTGCAACAGGTCCCATTTTACCTCCTTTACTGTAGAGAGATTTACGAATTAAATACTCTCTGTCATCTGGTAAGAAAAAAATAAAACAAAACCAAACAATCACAAGCTACTTTCAGATTACACGGGCAAATCAGACTGGAAGATCTGGTGACTAAACATCACTGAACACAACTTAATGTAGGTTCTGCTGTGAGCCAACTCCCTAACAAGTCATTACTGCATGACCCTGTTCAATGGGCCATATCAATGTAATGCATCACATCCCCTTCTAAATGGATTTGCAGTCCTCCTTTCAAAAGCAAAACTAACTCTTCACAAACACACACTCAAATTAACCAATATTGACCCAGAGATGAAAAAAATAAAGCTATAGATAACAAATGTTACTTTGAGAAAGAAAACATATCTAGAATAAGACACTGTGTATCATGTAGAAAATACGATAGACATTTCATTTTTGAGACCAGTAATATCATCAATATTCAGTAAAATCATGTAAGCATCCAATTCAGTCATAAACTGACTGAACTCCTCTCCTCCAAACATTTGTTTATTGAGTTTTTTTTGGTGGCTTTTTCCTCTCTCTATATAAATTTACCAAAATCTGTGCATTTACTCCAAATAAATTTGTGTTCACATTCATGCTTGGATGTGTATGCACAAACACACAGAAATATATGCGAGAAAAAAAAATAAAGACGAAGGATATAACTGAAAAATTTTTACTTAAAATTTTACTGATTTGGAGGTTATGGGCTGGGAATGTTCTCAGCTGTAATTTTTTTTTTTTTTTTTTTTAAAGCCTTAGTCAATTTTTCAGGCTTAAGGTGCTTTGGTTTAGATTATAAAGATCAAGACACTAACTCCTTAGAACAGCAATAAGCCTGGCATGTCTACTGAAGGCTGAATATAACGAAATGTTCTTTGTTTTTTCTGGCCTCCTGATGAATCACTATGCAAATCACTTCCCACAAACCAGCATACCACAAGTCTCACGTAGCAAACTTTCTTCCCCTCATGATTCTCTCTTCAGCCTAATAAAAATTATGTTAAGGAGATATAATCTCTTTTATTAGTCAAGGCTCTTTCTCTAGTTACTTCTTGCTGTAGAATATATTTTATAATTAATAAACAGCAACATGCATGATATATTTGACAGGAATGTGTATGGAGAATGTAAGATAAAAGTTACATCTGTATGAAATACATATGGCCTTCTAGAACAGACCTGTTGCTATATATCCCAAAAGAGAGAAAAGCCAAAACTTGGGAGTTACTTTTCTGTACACAGCTTAAAAACCACACTTGCCCTTTGATTTCCAGATAAAAGCAATGTAACCAAGAGAATATTCAACATATGTTGGAAAGCTGAAAGATCAGAGTTCAACACAGCTTCTCCTTCTCTACCACAAAATCTCAATCAAACACAACTTTTTACTACTGGAAAGACTTGCTTGAAGCTACAACCAAACCTAGGCTGTTGCTTCAGACTGGCTGCACCCCATATTATCATACACTGAAGCTACAAGCTCAAACACCAGAAGAATCAGTTTTAAAATGCCCTCTATGTATCTATCTATTCAAAACAATGCAAATTAAAAGCAGTTGAATGTGATGCAATGCCAACTACAATATCCTTCCCATGCGGCACATCTGGCCTGCCACAGATGGCATTTGATCAGTACCTCCAATGATACGAGACCCAAAAGCTTGCCCTTCAGGTAAAACAATACAGGTGAAAGCTTCCCAAGCAGTGCTGAACACAGTAGAAAGCATAAAAATTATCAGTCCCTTTAATTTATATTTGGTTCTGTGGTATGATGTTCTCAATCAAATAAGTGTGCCCTCCACACTGGGGTGGTGTGTACACTTTTTTTGTTGTTGTTGTTTGTTAAAAAAAAAAAATGTTGAATACCTCAGAGTAAGGAAAAAGCCAGGGAGACTCTTGAGGTGGGAAGAGGAGCTGAGACCACTGGCAGTAGGACCTGTTTCATCATCAGGAATGCTGTCAGAAAGCATGCTAAATAAGCTGCAGTGCTTGGACAGTTATGAAAAGAGTTATCAGAAGCCAAATGAAAGATTAAGCTGCTCATTAAATTGAACTTCTCAGTCTTTTACACTGAGAACTGTGAATTGTTCAGTGTTTCCTTGGTGCTCCAGTGTTTAAAGTACTGAAAGTAAGATAAATGCAGTAGCTTTCATTTTTCCTCCTTCTCCAGAGACACCTGGGCTTTGGTTTACATTCCCCACTTTTCAATATGCACAAGGGTTCTGAACTGCCGGTGGCAGCACTACCTTTTGTAAAAAATCTAAAGATGTTGGAAACATGAACTTACTTTGAAAAAGTTGCAGCTTTAGGCAAAGGTATTTCAGGATAATTATTAGTCACATATTTTGTCCTCCACAGCAGGTTGACTATATATACTCCTATATTCTTTTTCCTCATCACAGCCTAAGTACACAATTTCTTTTTCCATGAAAGGGGTACTTTATGAAAAAATATTCAGAAACTGGGGATGCAAAACTTCAAGTCAGCAGTGAAGTTCATTTTTGTGCATTACATACTGCTACTAGGAAAACAAGGTCCAGGAGACTTGCTTATCTTCAATATAAAGTACTTGTTTGCTGAAAAGCAGAATCTGTGGTGCTGAAAACTACTACTAAGTATGTACACATTTAATTGCTCAGAGACTTTTTAATAAACATACTGAAGGATATATCAAAGGCATTCTTATCTCTGTCAACCACAAAAACTCACCAGGACAAAGAAAAAAAAAAAATCTTACTGGTAGCAGTGGATAGTTATTGTCAACTCACCAGAATTTTCTAGATGACAATTGTAAAGTAAATACATTCAGAATGTGGTTTTCCATTAAATTATTGGACTGTTGAGAACAGTATTTCAGTACTTTTGGGTTAACTTGCTCATTTAGAGAACAATTTCTCTGGAGCTAAATGCACTAACATGCTAAAATCTGAAGTTACAAAATACCAGAAAAGTGGAAGAAAACCACAAATTCCTTAACAGACTTTACATTTCTATTAAAGAAGTGTATTGAGAAAACATGAAGGAGACCTGAACAAAAGGAACTTTTATAATAAATGTGCTCTGAGTAAGAATTAAGTCAGCCTCTTGATTCTAAAACTTGAGCAAACTCAGTAAAATAAAACATTGGATTATCACACTGTAGCACTTGAAGAGGCTATTTCATTGCATAAAAGAACACAAGCAATAAATTTTGTAACATTCAGAAGTAACAGAAGTCTGTGAATAACATGGCAAAAAGAAAAACTCAAGATTGACCACACTGACACCAGTGACATGCAAGACAGCTATGTAAAACATAATCCTCATCTTTTAACTGTCAAAGTCGCATCTTGCCAACTGGAGTGTTCAACATAAATAAGGTTGCATACCTGAAATCAAATTCTCTGAGTTCACTGATCAGGTTCACAGTGTTGTGCCTCCTAAAATCTTTAAAAGCAATTGTACTAATCTGGGCCTCATGCTGCAGAGTACCCAACTTCCATCCATTCCCCTGCTTCTCTTGGGAGTCTCCTCTAGGCAGGCAGACGGCCAAGAAACTCTGTGAGGGGATGGAGAAAGGATCCGTGAAGGCAGGTAATTCTCAGAAATCAAGTTATAGGTATGCAATCTTATTTTTCGTTCTTAAATTGCTCCTTCTACTGAGGACTAGACTAAGAAAGCAGCAGTTATAAAAAAAAAAAGAAAGGCCAAAGAAATATGTGTAGAAAGATTTGGCAAATTTTGGGAATTTCAGGTAACTTTTTTCCTAATTTATCCAATAAAAAGACTAGAAGAGCAAATAATGAAAAGTGCTGCCAGCAGGAGAGTTTTTTCCCTTATATATCTGTACATTCTGGCACAATAGTTCATTTTAGTTAAGTAACACTTTGGATTGGCTAAACAGAAATTGATGTCTTATTTTCACTTTCAGAAACCATCCTTGCCCACAGAAGGAAGTTGTAGTAGATCAAATAAATGGTCCAGATAGCCCACTAGCCTCTTTCAAAGACCCATACACTAAAATCAGAACAGTAGTTTGTAACGGATACCTGAGCATATGAATGTAAACTAATAGCAGGTTCTAGTAGCCTCTAACAATTTGCAACTTGGAACTCCCCAGAGATAGTGTTTTTGCAGTTACCAGACCTCATGTATCTCTCCTTCATGAGCAAGCCCACTTTCCTCTTGAAGCCATCCACAATAATATCTGACAATGTTCCATGGCTAAACTATTTTTACACAGGTTTTGAATTTGCTACCTGGCTAGTTTCATTTAACAATTTTAGGCCGGAAGAAATAGCAAACTACTGTTGCATAGTAATTTTTTTTAATCCCTGATGATCTTTCAGACACCTACCACATTCCAGTCATTTCTAACCTCCTCATAATCCTGTCCATCCTCGACCATGAAAATCACTATTCCACTTTGCAGTTCTTTGCACAGAAGCTATACCATGCCCTGGATTGTCCCTGTCATCCTTTCTCAACTTCTTTGCTGCTCTTCTACATCCTTCAAAATGTGTAAGGAGGCTGAGTCTATGATGCACCCACATCTTGAATAAATCTTCTGTTTCATTGTTTTTTTTCTTAATAATCTGGAGTAAGCCATTTCGTATTTACTAGCATTCAGCAAGAGGACAATTTTTTCTTTAACGTACTTAGCACTCAATAATAGGTCTGGTGCTATAGTTAAGAGCCACAACAGAAGCCATCATTTTACTTTTAAAGTTGTAGTTACGCTTTCCTCGATCACTTTGGTTTACTTTACATCACCTGCTAGATTACAGCGGAATAGGCTCCCCAGCAAGACAGTTGAATCTCCATCCCTGGAGATGCTTAAAAGACGCACAGACGTGGTGCTAAGGGACATGGTTTAGCACCAGACTTGGTAGAGTTAGATAATGGTTGGTCTCGATCCTAAAGGTCTTCTCCTACCAAAACCATTCTGTGATTCTATTATTGCCAAGAGTCCCCATTCTTGTAAGGATCCTTCTCCATTCCAGCACAATTGGTCTTTGTTTTTCACGCTCCAAATAATTTGGTATTATCAGCAAACTTTGACAGACCATCATTTATCTTCAGTGCAAACAAGTAAATGGATTAAGAAACAGTTCCCAGCACATATTCTTATGAGACCCCCATGAGTGATATCCCTGTCAAAACCAACTGCTCACTCTGGTTCTTCTAAGCAGTTGTTAACCTGAGGGCTTTCTCTTGTATGTCATGGTCACTTAGTTCCTTTTAGAGACTCTGATGGACTTCATAGAAACCCCAAGATCTTATTTACTGGATCTTCCTTCAAAAGGACTTTAACAGATCAATGAGACATGACTGCCCTTTATTAGGAGCAACTTAATTCTTTCCAATATGGCAAAAGAGTGTGTCCCAAAGGATTTCATTATATCTTCTAGTATTTTATCTAGAGCAAACATCATTCCTTTATGATATTCCAGAAAAGTATAAAAACATAACAAGGGCTAATTTACATGGAAATTGAAAACCATGGGTGGGGAGACACTCAGAAGCTTCACCCTGCTGCCCATAATAGTCATTAACCTGACAGTAGTTGTTTCAGATTTATCTTACCAAATTAGTTTCACATAAGGCTCAGTGAGTTTGTAATTACATTCTTTGACTTGCTACAGAGTACAAGAACCAAACTAGGGTTTCCTTTGTCTGAGATACTACAACCAAAACCAGTGGTGGAACTGAAGTTCCAACCTCACTTATACCAGCCAGCTCAGTGCAAAGACAGTGAGAATTAATATATGAGGGATCTACCAGCCTTTGAATTGCATTCACATACGACCAATCCATTATTCTCTGATCTACCAGTCAGACAAGTTTTCCATGTCAACCTAATAGCTGAGGGCAGCTGATCAGCAAACATCAAATTGATGTAGCATACCTGTTTTACAGTTTTGGAAACATCTCCATTAACTAGTTACAATTTTCTGTCATTTAAAAACAAAACAAAACCAAACCACAAACAAAAAAAACCTCTCGTATTTCTAAAATTTCTGAATATAAGTGGAGTCCTCTGATCTCAATCAGCTTATGATAAGACAGAACTGATGAGCTAAAAAAAATAACTTGTTGAATGATTATTTTTGACCAGCTGTTTAGTGCTTAAATAGTGGAAATAGTTTACAGAAGCACTGCATTATATTGTGTTTTTCTTACCCCATTTTCGTTTTGTGAAATAAGCATCAGCACTAGGGTCATTGAAGTGTCTGCTCATCATAGTCTCACCTCCAGCATGAAAATCATATGCAAACACAAGAGCTTAAAAATAGAAACATGTGACAATTACTAACTCAAGCATATTTAGGAAAAAAAAAAAAAAAGATCTCAGCACATTAGTTGGGAAAAACACAAAAAGCTTACAATGTTCTCCAAATGCTTTTGTGGTAAACACTTCACGCAAAGTGACTATATTTGAGTGCTGAATTTTTTTCCACATGTCAACCAGTACCATGCACTTCGTGTTAACAAGACGAAAACCTGGAAAAGAAGAAATGTGTTTAAAATTCAATGTTAGGGGGATCATTTTTTAACATTCCTTCTAAAACTACTGGAAAGTAACCAGATATTAAAATATGACTCCCGTGCTTAGGAATGAGAGTTCTACTGAGACAGCTCAATTTTTCTCACCATGTATCCTCCGAAGGCAATAGGGCAGATCATCTTTACTATTTACAGCTTTGTAGCATGATGTAATATACCCAAAGTTGCTTGTTTTCTGTATCCTATTGGGTGGTGGCAGTGGTTCCAAAGGAAAGAGACTGTGGTAGCTGTCCACTTCCGCAGGAACTGCTAAAATCAGTTTATACAAAGAAACATATTAGGTGTCAGTTGACTTGGAGAAAGTTGTTACAGTAGCAGAGAAGATTAAAATTACTGTCATTAATACATCAATTTTTTGTACCATCTTGTAGGTGCATGTAAAGTTAAAAATCACTCCTTTTCTTTAATACCATTATATAGATTCCTGGCAGCAAAAATAACTGTCTTTGGAAAAAATGTTTGTACCAGGTAAAAATCAACAGTATAGATGCACAGCCCCATCAGCCATTTTCTCATTTGCCTTAAAAGTTCACTCTTCTGAATGACCTTTTTTGGTGCTTTGTTTCCTGCACAGATTCATAAATAAGCACCAATTTCCATACAGGCTTCCTACCACTGTTTTCATCACAAAAAAAAAAAACTGTAAATCTGAGTCTTGCATGTTTTAACATGCTGGTTTAGAAAACAGAGTGAGGCGCTGAAGGTTTACAAATCAGACTAAGCTTACCCTTGTAAGAAGAAATGTACTTATACTTCATCTAGATTAGCAAACTAGATTGCATTTTTTATCATAATAATCACATATTTGAGAAGGGTACTGCAACCAAAAAAAAGAGGCAAAGTTTAAATCGAGTTGAACAATCAACTGTATAGTCTCCAAAAGCCAAATGACAACGAATGGTACATGCTTCTCTCACCTGACAACTAATACAAAGCCTTCTCTGATATACCACTCAAATCACTTTAAAACCAAATTTGCTAGTTTATATACACCTTTTGTAAGTATACACATCCTTTAAAGTAATATCTAACTCATACAAAGTCATACAATACTGTTCTTAATGAGGCTTTTTTGCCTTAGTAATTTTTCCTTTCTCAGTTTTAAGTATTCCCATCCATTAAGATTGGAAGACAATTACAGAAAAAAAGAGAACAAAAGCAAAAAATAAAATGTTTTATTTCTGGACTAATTTGTATCTAGTTATCCACAGCCAAGGCTAATGATTAAAGACTTCACAGAAAATTAAAAAGAGGTGTTTTTTGCAAGATGTTGTCAATACTGTTGAACATGCTTGGCTGCATGACTGTATGATAACAGTTTAGTTTGTAAGAAACACTCACCAGGAACATCAGCCTGATCAATCTGGGCCATAGTTATTAAGTGTCTGTTGATCAGTTCCTGAAGAATAAAGGAAATCCAGTTTTGAACACAATTCAGGTCATCTTTTTTGGTAGGTTAACAGCACGTTGGATTTTAAGTATCAGTTACTAGTACTAAAATAGGGAGTTGACAAAAGTGACTGGGGTGGAGCAGGGGTGGGGAAAAAACCATGAGCTTGAAAACATTAATGACAATAAATTCTTGGAAGGAAGCAATTGCAGAAAACATTACCTAGACTTAGCACTGACGGAGGCATCTACTACACTAAAGCTAAAACAAGTCACAGACAGCCCTCAGAGATGGGCTTTAACACATGCATGTACTTTCATTTCAGTGAAAGATTTAAAAACTGGATAGGATTACAGCTTAAAGGCATGCTACAAAAATGAACTCATGCACACCAAAGCAATACATAAGAAGTAAGAATACATAGCTGAATAGTAAATCATGACAGGTAAATTAAATTGCAGTCACACATGTTGAAACCCACCCTCACTGTCTCTTGTACTTGATCCATTACAGAACTTTATTTTCTTAATTCTCCACAGGGAAGAGTGGCTGCACAGATTTTGAACAGATATTTCTCTTCTACTGTTTGCAGTTTTCTAGTTTTTGCCAAGATATGCAATTTTCCTTTAAATTCTCTTTAATTTTTACCTGTCTGAGCTCATCTGCCATGAAGAAGGAAGGTGCATTTGCTTTTGGCTGCATATAAGCAACATGAGGTGCAGCTGGATGGTAAATGTGGTAGTTTGGAAATACCTGAAAACAAAAAAAAAACAAAAACAAAAACATCATTTTAAGAAGTTTAAAATCATTAAGGATAGGAGAAACAGTTTTGTCATCCTTTTAGTTTGAACTACTGAACTACGAAGTCTTCACACACAGTACATGCCACAAATAGGCTGTCAGACACAGTGCAGTGGTATTCACTAATCATGATTTCAAGAGTTTGTGTATGTATATACATAGGTTATATTAACATTTTTGTAACTGTCTTTTCCCCTCCACTGTGTTACTTAACCCATCAGAAAAAAAATAAAGACACAAACAATTCCCCCAAAAACTCCAAACACAAAAAAACCCCAAAACCCAAAAAACAATTCACAATCTACATTTTTGATGTTTTCTCATTATTTATGTATTCACTGACATACACATACTTTCTTTCTATAGTTGTAAAAAAAAAAAAAACAAAAACAAAAAAATAAATCCCAACCCAAACCTCTACACAGAAGTAAAAAGAAAAACAAAACACAAAATTCTCTGGTCCTTAAATTTCAGTGATTTTGGAGAACAATTAAAAGGCTAAATCTTCTTACAGAATAAAGGTTTCAGAGAATAATCTCTCTAGCAGCAATTAATTCAGCATTTAGGAACTCCATGCACTTCTGTATTGAAGGCAAACATACCATTCCTGTGACAGGTGCTGGAGTTGTATCAGTGTAGAAGTAGGTTGTTCCACCCACTGTTTCCTTCTGGATCACCTGGCCAGTAGATGGAGGCTGAGAGACAGCATTAGCAACAGAAGCAGAGGCACTAGTAGGCACCATATAGTTTGCTGGGTTAGGAGTATGACTTCTTCTTCGAGGAGCAGGAGATGTATGAGGAGTTATTTTGGGGGAATGAAGAGGAGAAGATCCTGCTGACAGTGACATTCCTTAAAGAAATACAAGAAGATTCTTGATCAAATCTTTGTAATACATAAATTAAAACAGCAATTTGGAAAAAACAGCCTTTGCTATCAATACTGTGCTGAGCAGGTGAGACACTTAAGGATTGCTGCATCCATAGGAAGACTTAAGAGGTAAAACATTAAGAACAAGACTGAACAGACACATTTTCCCAAAAAATTTCTCTTAGTTCAGAAAAGACTTAGACACTTCTGACCTACATAGAGAATTAGAATGAAAGGGGGAGATAAAAATTAATGCCGTGTCTAGAAGAAAGTTTAGTAAACTGCAAAAAGACAAAATATTAATGACTACATAAGCAGATGTTTACATAAGTTACATGAGCAGCAAAAGGAGTTTGCCAAACTATGACATCACCTAATTATGTGTATCTTTTACTAAAAGAAACCGCACAGCTATGAATGAGTATTGGAGTTAGGTCTCTAGTAACTACAGCACTCAAACAAGTGAAACACAAAATGCTACTTTTAACAATTTCAGGAGATAAATTACCTACTTTCCCATAATTACTATATTCAAAAATCACCCTCCAAAAGATCTATTTGCTATGCAAAGATAGGTAACCTCCCTGAATATAAAGTCTGCTAGGTATTCATGCTGAGATTTTCAAATTTAAATTTGTTTTATCAATTGATGTTCACCCCCAACATTAGACAGGCAACCCAACTGAAAGGCCAGAAGCTCAGCTTCTCAAAGTCCATCAGTGGGGAAAAAATAAGGATATACATTTTAGTTACCAAAAAGTAGTTTAGGTTGTTCAAGAGTCATTGTACACAGTTCTCAGATATGCTCAGTTATAAATAAATTTAGAATGCCAAGACAAATTTCCACATTGAGAAAGATTCTCCTTCAGAAAACTCCCAATGTTACTAGTAGAGGAGGCATTCAGATTAATACAAAGGAGGGCACCTAGCAGATGGAAACAGGGAGCAGTATAGTGCCCCTCAAACTACCACACCCTGTAATCCAGGAGGAAGCAGTTAGAGACATGCTGAGCCACTTGGATCCCCACAAGTCTATGGGACCAGATGGGATCCATCCTAGGGTAATAAGCAAGCTGGCAAACAAGCTCACTAAACCACTCTCCATCATTTTTCAACAGTCCTGGCTTGCTGGTGAGGTCCCAGATGACTGGAAGCTGGCCAATGTGATGCCCATCCACAAGAAGGGCCAGAAGGAGGAGCCAGGGAATTAGAATCATAGATTCAGTCAGGGTTGGAAGGGACCACAAGGATCATCTAGTTCCAACCCCCCTGCCATGGCCAGGGACACCTCACACTACATCAGGATGGCCAGAGCCTCATCCAGCCTGGCCTTAAACACCTCCAGGAATGGAGCCTCAATCACCTCCCTGGACAACCCATTCCAGGCTCTCACCACTCTCATGGGGAAGAACTTCCTCACGTCCAGCCTGAATCTCCCCACTATCAGCTTTATTCCATTCCCCCTAGTCCTGTCACTACCTGATAGCCTAAAAAGTCCCTCCCCAGCTTTCTTGCAGGCACCCTTCAGATACTGGAAGGGCACAAGAAGGTCACCTCAGAGCCTTCTTTTCTCCAGACTGAACAGCCCCAACTTTTTCAGTCTCATAGGAGAGGTGCTCCAGCCCTCTGATCATCCTGGTGGCCCTTCTCTGGACATGTTCCAGCATGTCCAGATCCCTCTTTTAATAGGGGCTCCAGAACTGGACACAGTACTCCAGGTGGGGTCTCACCAGAGCTGCGTCCTGTCAGCCTGACCTCAGTGCCAGGCAAGACTATGGAGCAGGTCATCTTGAGTGCAATCACACAGCACCTACAGGATGGCCAAGGGATCAGACCCAGCCAGCACAGATTTAGGAGGGGCAGGTCCTGCCTGACCAACCTCATCTCCTTCTATGACCAGGTGACCCACCTGGTGGATGTGGGGAAGGCTGTGGATGTAGTCTACCTGGACTTCAGCAAGGCCTTTGACACCATTCCCCACAGCAAATTCCTGGCCAAGCTAGCAGCCCATGGCTTCGACAGGAGCACTCTATGCTGGGTTAAGAACTGGCAAGAGCAGGGAAGTCATTCTGCCACTGTACCCAGCACTGGTTAGGCCACACCTTGAGTACTGTGTCCAGTTCTGGGTTCATCAGTTTAAGAAAGATGTTGAGTTGTTGGAACATGTCCAGAGAAGGGCAACAAAGGTGGTCGGGGATCTGTAGCACAAGCCCTGTGAGGAGCAGCTGAGGGAGCTGGGGTTGTTTAGCCTGGAGAAGAGGAGGCTCAGGGGAGACTTCATTGCAGTCTACAACTACCTGAAGGGAGGTTGTAGTCAGGTGGGGGTTGGTCTCTTCTCCCAGGCAACCAGTGACAGAACGAGAGAACATAGCTCAGGTTGTGCCAGGGGAGGTTTAGGCTGGATGTTAGGAAGAAATTCTTCACAGAAAGAGTGATTGGCCATTGGAATGGGCTGCCCAGGGAGGTGGTGGAGTCACCATCCCTCGAAGTGTTTAAAATAAGACTGGATATGGCACTTAGTGCTATGGTTTAGTTGATTAGATGGTGTTGGGTGATAGGTTGGACTTGAAGATTTCAAAGGTCTTTTCCAACCTGATTAATTCTGTGATTCTGTGACCTATGGAGCTTACTGCTGCTCAGTTCAGACAGGGATGTACTTTCTCTTCTTTAACAGAACTGTATAAGTTATATTAATTTTTTGAAAGGATGTAAGAAACACAAACTAGTTTAGTTACTTCAGTCAAGAGCTATTGTGCACAGGATTCTCAACATGCATCATCAGTAACATGTAGGAGTGTTTTTACACTCATGTCTTGTCTCCACAGTAGTCACATACCTCCTACGTTTACTTCTTTTTGTTTTAAACAAACCACAAAAGCAAGTAATTTTAGCAATGACAGTTTAATCAGTGGAGAAAATTATTTTGAAGGTCTATTATGCTAATGATATAAACAGAGTATTTGTAACCTGTCCTTTAACTCCAATGATTTACTTTATGACATCTCAAGAACTATGTGTATTAATTCAGCAGTTATTTCTTTTGCTCCTGGAAAATGAAGAGTTCCAATAAAACAGACAAGATCTTTTAATGTTCATATGAAAACCATATGCTCCTCTCTTTAATTGTCTCTTCAGTCACTTATTTTTATAAAAATAATATAAAATAAAAATAAAATAATATAAAAATTATACAAATATAAAGTCTAGACTTTTCTGGTCAGAACTTTTAGATAAACATTGTGGAATAATTGCTTGCTGATTAGTGTATTAACTTCATAAAATGTAAACAGGCATTTCTGAATATTTAATTGTTAAAGTACTTCTGAATAGTAACGTAAGTAGTGTCCTAAAAAACTTTTACAAACCAACTGTATGACCATAGAACATCATGCGCTCTGATAGAACTGGTTTATGCTACAAAAGAAAGTAAGTTTCCATTATGGTAAAGCTTGCTGCAAGTGAAAACACTTAAATATTTCAACAGCTGCTCTACAGATGGTTACATTTTTAACAAAAGATGCATTCTTAATCTACTGTAGGAAATGAGCAATTTGAAAGGAAGCAGTATATTACTATTAAAATTTGAAGGATGACTAATTAAAAATGGCCATACAACTCAAGCGGCTCTACAATTTGTCTAATGTTGAAGGGAATTTCTTCATCTTAGGAAAGTCATTGATGCATCTTTCTCGCTCTATTCCAATAAAATATTAACTGAGCATGTAATCTTTAGCCAGACAGAAGCAGCAGCTTCTGTTTCAACAGAACATTCAACTGCAGGAAAAATACCAGCAGCCTTCATATATACCAAAGAAAAATTAACTACACACTTCTCTACTTCAAAATAAAAACTGTACGTATAAGACAGAGTATACCATAAAGCGTATCTTAGAAATGAAAGTGATGACTTGCAACCTTGCTAAAACAATACTGCAACCTTCTACTGGAAGCCTCTCGGGGAAAAAAAAAATATGTATCACTAGCAGTTCTTATTGATAATTTCAAACAATTCTACTTTTAAAAATATTATTCCTGCCAAAGAAAAAAGTTTGAAAGAAAAGGAAGACAGTTACACAAATCCTTTCAAATACCCTTCCAGACTCAGTCAGGTGATTTTGGAATGACATTGATAGCTCAAAATCATTTGGTGGGAAGACATGCAGCCAAAATACAATGTTCAAGGTATGAAAGAAGTCTGACTGCAGTTTGGCTTTATACTACTGGAACAATATACTACAAGTATACAAGTAGTAATAGAAATTTGCTGATAGTGCTGTGGTGGGTACCAACATGATGAGACAGGAAACATACCAGGTGACAGATTCTTCCAAGAGAGCTGCTTTAAATTCTGAAGAGTCTGACTAAATAAGTATTCATTACTAGAAGTCCAGTATCACATAAAGAAAAAAAAATCCTTTTAATACAGCAAAACTGCATAGCTGAGTACTTATGAAAGCAAATAATTGGGTGCACAAACTCAAGCAGATTCCACCAACTTCACTGGTATTTCAATTAGTTAAAAACACACTAATATTAGTATGTAACCACAACAAAACAGATTCAGATGACAATAAAGGAAAAAGGCTGTACTAAAAGGTGAACACATATTCCTATCAACTCATGCTGAAGGAAGAGGATGGCACTGAACATATAAACAGTAACAATGTGCTGAATATGGGATCACCTCTCACAGAATTAGATATGCTATTTTCAATTCAGCATTTCATATTATTTACTTCAGGGCTTATGAAAAATTGAGGTTCAAATAATCTAATTACAATTTATTATTAGATATATTTCATACCAGTGATCCTGACAAAAAGTTTAACGTTTTTAAGCTTTCCCTCTGAGACAGTTTAGTGTTCCCCTACAGAAGTAATAAGACAAACACCAAAAAGCCTGTTCCAAATTCTTCTTCATGAGACTTCTCTACTAGTAAATGTGGCTCTCTTGTCTCAGTGAATCTTAATATTTATCCTTCATGAAGAAGTAAAATACTGTCTTGAAATGTAAGCTGCAAGGAGAAAGGGCTTCTTTCACTTCACATTTACATCTAAAAAAGTGTCATCATATACAGCCGTCATGGAATCATACAAACATGGAAATGCATGCAGGATTTGAAGGTCTTTTCATAATATTCACAGTAACTATACACACTACCTACACATTACTGCATCTCCTGCTGCTATTTTCATTGTAGGTGGCAGTCATATTTACATATCTTTCTCTACTATTATATTTTCACATGTACTGTTTTTTTCTTTTAAGTTACACTGTGACTGAAGGGGAAGTGGTAGACTTTGAAATTCAGCTGAAAGCACTGAAAGATGTTCTATGGGATTAACACTTCTCATAAAGCTTTGTAGCATGCAAGGTATTTGAATTAAAATCTAGGCTGTCTTTTGAATCTGAGAATTCACGGGGAAAAAAGGATCAAAGAAAGGGCACTAAGCATGAACTCTCAAGCTCATGTGTACACAAATCAGATGGCCTACAATATAAATACTTTTCAAAAAACATAGGAATCCAATATATGTTGTACGCATACTTTCTTACCTTTGCCTACAAATTTACTCATCTACAGCAATGTATCTGTGCCTCTAAGGGTTGTAGCACATTTCAAGGTCAAAAATTAAGCATTTTCTATTTTATTACTATAATGTTTTGTACTTCAGAGAGACTCTAGACTGCTAGGTACATTTTAAGGAATGAAGCAAATTACAAAACTACACTATTTCAGCAATCTCTTTCAAGCAGCATCCTTAAATTCACTGCATGTTTCTTTTTATTATAAACTATCAGGTCATTAGCATTATAGGTGTGTATTTCCCAGTATTTAAATGCTTAATTTCCTCAACAACTTTAGAATCATAAATTCCCTCCTAAATTTTATTTAGGATAAAACTAATTCTACGGTCTCTGCCTTCTTCCTCTCTTGTACTATTCTGACACAACTGTGGAACTTCCTCAGAACAGCTGTGCCATACTTGATATGAGAGGTCAGAACAAGCACTCTGTGCTTTAGACCACCCAAAACACCTCAGCTGAAAGTGGCTCATTTCCAGCTGATATCATGAGCAACTACATAGTCATGAATGTCAAGTACATCACCTTCATGCTCCTGGCTCCCTAAGCCTGCAGGTTCACACTGTCAGCAGAAACAGCATCACCCACATTCTGCATGTAAGTTCAGAGCTTGTCTTCCACTAAATATAGAATCCACAGCAATTTGCTGTCATCTCCATTAATGACAAAGGCATCACTCTTTCGCTATAGCCTAGTTTAAGCAAACCCAAGGCCAGGCAAAGATTTCCTCTGCTGGGGGCTATACATCTGTTCTTTCAAGTTTAGCACAGTAACGATGTCTTATCACTTCATTGACATTCATGGATTTCTTTCATATGCTTTGTGACATAGTTTAATGGAACTATTACTCTGAAATCTTGACACAGAATTTGCCTGTCAGCAAATGTACTACTTGAAGACTGTCAAGCCATTAGATTTCCCATAGAAATGATATGTTTGCTAGCAAGAGAATGGAAGGAGTGAAAATAAGGTATTGTCCACAGGAGCTTGAAGAAAAAGTTCAGGAAGAGTCAAGGAAATGTGTTCAAAGCTTTTCAATAGGACACAGCTATTTGTGCAAATTCCATTTATCTTACTATATTTTTCTAGTCTATCAGAAGGCTATGGAGATGAACATTGACTGCAGTGAGATTATGCTAGAAAACACTTACCTAAGTAAATACATATGAAAATATAATCTTTATAGCTACACCTTAATGGGTATGTCAGATGTGGATACAAGTTATTTACGGAAATATGCTAGGTTTCAGCTGTCATTTTCCCAGTATTTCTGCAGTACTGCTAAGACAGGCAGAACAAATATTTTCCATGGACAATCAATTTTGTGAACTGTTATCTATGAAATCATAGATGTCAAAAGTGGTCTTGGTTTACACTTACCTTTTGGGAAATCTCAAAAGTTAGAGATGTGGAAGAATGTATTTTTTTCCATGTCCAAGAGGGAAATCATTATTTACCTATTTTGTCATGGAACTTTTAAAAAATTATTCCTGCCAGATTTCCTTATTCCTTATGAAATATTAATTTCCTAAGCTACTAGAAGCAATCTTCATCTCATGCAAATGCTTAATCTCACACACATTTCTTGGAAGTTATTCTACTGGAGAATATTCAACATTTAACTGAAACAAGACTAACTAAAGGAAAATTCCTATAAACTCTTTACATATTTCATTTGTTTTCACTTATTGAAAGCTAACAGATCTCAACAACAATTTTTAATGACTATTTCCAAACACTTAAAGCTTGTGTTGTTATCCAGTATGATCTAAATGGTGACATTTCCCCACACAAATACTGTTTTCTTATTTAAGAGCCTAATCTTTTAGAGCACCTAACTCACCTTGAGATAACAGAATTTTGTGAATGTGTACTACTGCCAGCTGAACCATTTTGATAAAAATAAATGTTTGTGATTATTCTTTACACAGGACATTCGGATTCAATATAAAGAAGGAAACTCCCAGAGAAATTAAGCATACTCAACCCAGATCCCTATTCTGAACTATACTCCTTTTAATGATTCAGGAAGAGAAGGGAAGCAAGCTAACTTTGCTTGAAGTTAGCTCTCATGAAGAGTTCCCCACCCCTCTCATCCATAAAAAAATAGTACTTGAACTCAGAGAGTTTTCAGCATTATATTTCTAGGAACTCAAATTGTTGTATGAACTTCTTTCATCACCAGTGTTACTTATCCTTTCAAGTATTACTTACAGATAGTAAAGAAATTGGACTGTGAAGGATCCCTCTGAGATCCCACTCGACACTTTCCAAAAGCAGATCATTTTACTGTATTCTATTTACTCCTTTATACACTTTTCAATCCAGGTGACAAGGCTGAGAGGCATATAAACACAACAGTTTTCCAATAAGACTGTACAGCACAATATAGTATAGAGCAGACAGTACTGCAACATGTTCATTTGGTCAGCAGAGGTATCAATCACTTTCCTAGCCTGTTCTGATAGTTTTAACATGAGAGCTAAGTTCTTGTTCCTTTCCATTAACACAGATTTATCCCCTAGCTTCAGGAAACACTGAGGTTCAGTTCAACAGGTGGCAATTATCAACACTGGTTTAAAACAAAAAACCAAAAAACCACATTTACACTATTTGCCCATGTGTCTTTTGGCAGCTGCCTCACGTTTCTTGTCCATCACAAGAGATTGCCCAACATTTAAGTACATAATACACAACCTTGCTAAAGGATCTGTGATGTGTACTATCCAGATCTCCTGACGGTTGTATCTTAAAACTATTCTATTTTTAAAATAAATTATTAGAATGAAGCTAAGCTTTTAAAGATCAGAAGTCCAAAAGACACACAGAGAACTTGAACTTTAAGTGTAAAAATGACTTAAATTTTGTCAGTCACAATTCCATGACTGCATGGAACACATTTCAGTAGGAGTTTTATATGACATGACAGATACAATAACAATTAACACTACTTTGCAAATAATATTTTTGACAAGCTTATCTTCTACTTTTTGTTCCTCATTAAGATTTTAAGACCTTATACATACTCCTTGAAAATGATTACTTCTAGATTACACAGTCCAAAAGCAAATCAAGAGTGGATCAATATGTGGCAATCAGGGCATACACTCACTGCAGGCTGTAGTGTATTTCTAGTCTAGGCGTAAGTCAAATCCTCATCATATACTACTCTGGCAAGGACCATAAAGAGCACAGCATGTGGTAACTCAGCACCTCTTTTCCCCTGAGAGGGCAGAGTAAGTTAGGCTGAGTTAATTTCAGTGCGGCTGTGGCTGAATAGATTTTACAGCCTGCAGTGATTCCCATACTGAGAGACAAATCCCAAATTCCTGCATTTTGTATGTATGAAGATGGTCTTAATATTAAAAGCTATAGTAAGAAGTGGCTACATTTAAAGCAAACAAACCTGATCACTACCTATACAGGTAGTGACCCCTACATAATTGCAATTCAGAAGCAGGAACTGTACTGCAAATCATTACTGTCAACTTACCTGGTGCTAGCCCAGCAGCAGCAGGACTTCCCATGGAGGGGTGAGAGAACAAGGCTTGAGAGAAGGCAGACATACTTGACTGGGATACATTACTCAGCCTGGAGGTTGATCCTCCTTTAGGAATAAACTCACTTGCAGAAGGATTTGGTGTCTGTTTAAAAACAAACAAATCAGATGTTTCTTTTCCGTGTGATGAGACAAACAGTGCCTACTTGATAGCAAATACCTTCTAGGAAAGCCTGTCAAGGACAGGGGACATTTTTAAGTTACATACAGCTTCCTGACAAGAGAACAGCAGACAGTGGAAGCTAGTCTTTGTGAACAAAAGTGAACGTATTTCCAGTTTACATCTGGAGAAACATTAGCAAGCTTTACATATGAACAGGTGATGTACAAGTTCATAAAAACACTTCACAAAAGGCTTTTCATAAGCATTATAAAGTGGGAGAACAGAAAAATCCCTAACATTTGTAGGATCTTGCTAAAATCACATTTGGAAGAACTACACAAGATCTGTTTTTATACTGCTAAAACTAGCCATGACACACACAACTCTATCACACCCAAATACAGTGTCAAGGACAGGAGATGGCAAAACAAAAAAAAAGGAAGCATGCAAGTGGAGAGACAGTCACCTTCTGGAAGATAACCTCTTCTGGCTTTCCTAGAGCAACTCAGACTTTCCAAAACGCACCCTTACCATTCTATCCAAACTCTTACCACTTTCACCAAATTATTCAATCAATGCCCACATAATACAGCTGCTTTTTATTTCTAAAAATATTCTGCAAGATTTCAAGATTTCATAGACCATTTTTTTGCCTCTAAAAGTAATTTAAATATCCACTATCATTTTAAAATGATAAGGCTGCTTGAGAGCTCCACTTTCACTGGTAGGTATTTTATAGTTTATCATAGAATGGTCTGGGTTGGAAGGAACCTCCAAAGGTCATCCAGTCCAACCCCCTCTGCAATAAGCATCCTCAACTAGATCAGGCTGCCCAGAGCCCTGTCAAGCCTCACTTTGACTATCTCCAGAGATGGGGCCCCAACCTGTTCCAGTGTTCCACTATTCTCATGGTAAAGAACTTGTTCCTAACATCCAATCTGAATCTGCTCTTCTCGTTTGAAGCCATTACCCCTCCTCCTATCACTACACGCCTCTTGTAGGCCTCCTTTGGGTACTGGAAGGCTGCTATTAGGTCTCCCCAGAGCCTCCTCTTTTCCTGGCTGAACAACTCTAGCAATCTCAGCCTGTCCTTGTTGCAGAGGTGTTCCAACCACCTGATCATTTTTGTGGGCCTCCTCTGGACCAACTCCATCAGCTCCGTGTCCTTCCTATACTGAGAGCTCCAGACCTGGAGAGTACTCCAGATGAGAGTAAAGTGGCAGAATCACCTCACTCAATCTGTTCATCACACATCTTTTGATGCAGCCCAGGATGTGATTTGCCTTCTGGGCTGCATGTGGACACTGCCTGTTCATGTCCAGCTTCTCGTCCATCAGCATCTCCAAGTCCTTTTCCACAGGGCTGCTTTATATCATACCTTATCCCTCAGTCTGTATTGACAGTGAGGATTGCTCTGGCCCAAGTGAGGAACCCTGCATTTGCTCTTGTTGAACCTCATGAGGTTCAGCTGGGCACATCTCTCCAGCTTGTCCAGGTCCCTCTGGATGACATCCTGTCCCTCTGGTGTACGGACAGCACCACTCAGCTTGGTGTCATCTGCAAACTTGCTGATGGTGCACTCGATCCCACTGTCTGTATCATTGATAAGAATATTAAACAGCACAGGTCCCAGTACAGACCCCTGAGGAACACCACTTGTCACTGCTTCTCCATCTGGACTTCAAGCCATTGAACACTACCCTCTGGATGCAACCATCCAGCCAATTCCAAGTGAAAGAGTCAAACACAGGAATCTGCTAGAGCAGTTGCAGTTTATGCTGGAGAACATGAGTGGGTCAAGCCTGATGGAAATTCACTTTTCATTCAATGACAATTCAGGATCAGAAACAAAGCCTGGTAAGAAGACATTTTTTCTATATAACTTCAATGAAGGTTAAGCTAGACTCTTTACTATAAATCCTGGTTTACTTCTCTGTGATTTACAAAGTTGCAACCCAAGATTTTCACCATTGGTAAAAAAGCCATTAAATTTTGTTTCAAATTTTTAAAGCTCTTTCCACATTCAAGCTGTTTTTTGAATACAGAAAAATACCTGAGTTCTACAATGATCAGTGAAAATAAACTAATGATGCACTAGCACAACAAAATTCAGTAACTCGTGGTCAAAACAAGTCAGAAAACATGAAGCTTAAGCCTCAAATGTGACATCTATGTGAAGTTGCAGTTCTTAAATCATTTCCAAAAGTTTTCATCTGAGGTCAAACAAATTTTTCTGTATATACTCTGCTTCCAACAGAATAAAAACAAATATCCTGGGCACTTTTATAACATGTGGGCTAGAATAAATGACAAGATTAGACTAAGTGAGGGAATGGAACATCACTATTAGTTCTCCTATATTTTAATTATTTTTCAAACTTTGTAGACAATCTATTCTGTACCAATGATAACACAAATATGCCAAAAATGAGGAAGCCACATTCTTCACAGCTAATGATTCCAAAAAATCATGTTCCTGGATTGGGAAAATATCCTACTTTCATTCTGGCAACTCATAACACAAAGCATAAATTTCAGTGCTAGTTTTAGAGGCTTGAAAATTTGCTTAAGAGGAGACTATGCAGAGCATTTTTATAGTTTCTGTTAGAAGTTTACCAAACTTCCCCAAATGAAGTAAAGTTAAAAAAAAAATAAAAAGAATGAAAATAGTCTGTATCTGATAATAAAGAAAATGTTTTTTTCAGTCATGTCTAAGTTTCCCACAAGTACATTTTGCTTAGGCTTGAATTCCTCATCTCAGACTAAAGTAACTTATTGCTGTCAGTCCAGGTTTAAAATTTTTGAGTAAACCAAGACTCTTAAGAAAAGGTATAACAAAGAGGTCTTGAAGGCTGTTATCAAACCTTTGGAGTAAATAAAAGGATAGAGATTCGTTAAATACTTAAGAGAACATGTAATGAAGTACACAACACTGATGTTAAAAACAAAACCAGCAAATGCACTTCTGAAGTCCAACCAAGAAACACAAAGCCAGCTAGCACTGTCTGCACTGTGCCACAAACTAAAAACTGTGGTTTGTTTCAAATGCAAAATGCCCTATTAAAAGGCACATAAAAAAATACTTTAAAACATTGATATGTTTTCAACAACAGCATTACAACAGAAACAAGTACAGCTTTGTTAACTGTTAGATTTTCCTAGAAATCCACCTAAAGTAACAGCCAACTCAAACACTTTGTAAAATAACCACCATTACTTTTTCCTCTCAGCCTGGCCAATTCAAATCTCATTCTCATCCTTCCAGTATATTAATCAATATACTGTCAAACTAAAGCAGAGCAGCAACTTCCCTGGGCATTATTTGAATTAATAACTGCATCATACATTCTTACCAGAATGATTCCATACAGAAATTTAAAAAAACCCTATTTTCAGACTTTATAACTGTACTCCTGGAGAGAAGAGGCTCTTTTCAATCAGCTTTGTAAAGAAATTTCCTTAATCAGACCACAATACTGAGTCCATCCAGCCACACAAGAACAATTTCTACACTTCTGTACATCAGAGAATCCAAAATGCTATGAAACACAAATACAGTCCAAATGAAGGCTGAATTTAGTCATGATGAAATTAGGAAGGATGGGACCATAAGAAGTAAAAAAAGAGAACTATAAACCAAATAATTCATGTTACTACTTAGTGCAGCATTTATCTGTCTGGTGGCTTTTATGCTTTTAAATACATGAAAGGCAATACAATTAAAATATTGTGTGAAAGGGAAGAAATATATTTTGCAGGTGCCACCAAAAAAACAACTCAAGGCAGGTAGAAAGTAACGACTAAGCCAAGGATGTCAACTGAAGACCAGTAGGAGGCACACAGCAGCATGCAGCATTCCTGTATGGTGAGGAGTTGCACGTTATCAACCCGTGTACATAGTTAAGAAGTAAAGGGGAAATTCCTGTTTCATCAGTCATCAATTTCAATATGTATGATTTGTCTTTACGCTCCCCTGAGAAACTACTAAGACTCCACTGCTGCACTTATTCATAAATAAATCCTTGAAGTGCCATTAAGTACAGAAGTAGGACAGGGATGCACACGTTACGGAAACTTCAGAGTTTCATGCAGGGATCCCACAGGAGTACTGGAAGACACTTTTCTCTATCTCATTTCCAGTTCAGCATTTCATAACACCAAACTCTGCAGCAGCAGAGCCACCACCTCTGTTTCAGTGGCTGTAATGCTACTTTGTTAGATCAGTTCTGGTCCCATGTTTGACGACAGCCCAAAATCAGCTACATAAAGCAAAAAGCAGGTCAACATAAATTTATTTTGGAAGAATGCAGTAATGTACTTACCATGCTAAAAGCTGGATACAAGCCTTGTTGTTCTCTTTTTATGTTCTCCTTCACCTCCAAATTCCTGATTTGTTCTGACATCCCAGATTGCATTATCATGTAATGGGTGCAGAGAAACACCACTAAACCATATTCACACTACAAATCTGAGCAGTCCTCTAGCAGTCTATTTTTGGCATAGCTTTCAGAATATCTCTTAGGAATCCAAGAGCATGCAAATTGTTGCTTTGTTTTTGTATGTGTGGTTATTTTGTTGGTTTGGAAGGCTTCTTTGTTGTTTTTAAATGGGCAGATATGCCATACAAGGAGCTTCAGCTTACATAGACAGCACTGTTGCAATTCCTCCATTACCAGAAGGATTCCTTGTTAATATAGTGTCAGAGATGGACATGTTCTGTGATGTCAGAGCAGCCTAGCAGACACCACAGGTCATCAAGAGCTTCAAAGCAAGTCTCTTTCCCTCCCACTACTGGATTTGTGCAACATGCTACCTTATTGCAATTACTGTGACAAGTCATCACATCACCCACACAATAAGCTCTAGTAAATTTCAATTCCCCAAATTTTGAAGATTTGGAATATTTCTACATGTCATTAACAAAAGTCTTTCAAAGTACTGCAAAAATTCTAAAGTTTTAGAAGTCCATGTTCTTGATGCAAAATATATGAAAATTTCACTTCTATGACTTCTTTTGTTCAAGAAAAACAAAGATCAGTTATTGATGGTGCTTAAGAATCGATCTGTATAACTAAAAATGTAACTGTTCCTACTTTAAGAAAAATTCCCATCCTGCTGTGGTACAGCAGCTCAGGACATTTGCTAATATAGGGTAGGATGTATCACTACAGAACAGACTTGGTTTGGGATTTTTTGGGGCATTTTTAATGTACAACCCAGCTTCACTTTTAATCATGTAAGTATAACAGTATTGAAAGGTAATAGATCAGGATTATAAATTCATAGACATGCATAGGAAATTTAGATTGCTTTACGGTACACACTGTAAACTACCTTCCTTCTTAAAACAGCTGCTTTGGGGACAAAAACCTCTAAACATTGCACCTTGAAATAGTGTATTCTCACACCTTAAATCACGTATTTTCAAAGTGAGGTTGGATGGGGCCTTGAGCCACCTGGTCTAATACGAAGTACTCCTGCCCATGGCAGGTGGGTTGAACTAGATGATCCTTAAGGTGCCTTTCAACCCCAAACATTCCAGTATTCTATTTGGAATAGTGGATATTAAATAGAAACATGAGCCTCAACACCTGCCCAGTATTGAAACCCCTTATCAACTCTGAGATGTAATTCTGCTTTCTCATCTATTTCCTACGACTGGAACATCCTTCTGTTCTCATTTCTACCACATATGCATACACACACTTTCCTGAAGTCCCACATCTCCACAAGAAGCTATGTAACTACATCATATAATACAAAATCTTATGCTGTACACAGTTTAAATAAATAATGAGATTCTGGTACAATAAAGGAGCTTGGATTGCACCCTTCAAAAGCCACATGTTCTTCAGCTCATCCCAAGATATTGCTGCTAACCTCAGAAAGCCAAAAGACCTTGGGCTTCCCTTTGCCACACTTTCAAGACAACTTTGGAGGGCATAGGTACCAAGGAGACAAGTGCTCCTTGCCAGAAGCAACTTCTCAGACTACTGGCACTCCAGCCTTTGAAACATTTTCTCCTCTGCTCTGATTAGATCAATTGCAAGCCTTGCTGCAACACTGAAGAGCAGAAGAAACAATGGAGGGTATGAGTGCAAACAGTGCTTTTCCTGCCTTTTAATGCCCACTTGAAATGCCAGGCCAAATCTCGATTCCCTCTTCTCTCAGAGCAACTGTCTATTAGCAACTGTTCACACTCCTATTAGATACACAGGATAAGTTCAACCTGTCAGTCTTCTCACCCTTTGAGAAAAGCAGTGTTCCAACCACTCCTCTGCAACCTTACCTGGTCCTTCTAACAATGTTTTCTTTATGCTTTCTTTTCCCTATCAGTGCATGCACTGCTTTCCCAGCAGCAAAAGGGCCAAAATAGACCTAAGGCCAAATTTTACTTCACAATGTAGCATCAATTTGCCTCGATCACTGTGTCCCAGACTCCCAATTCCAGTAACACAAAGATGTCCAAACATCAAGTAATGCAAAACTAGCACTGGGGAAGGGCTCCTGTGGGAGTTTCATTATCAGCCCTTCCATGGCAAACTGAGTGAAAAAGCAGTGCCACAAATTCTACTTGTAAGCCTGTTGTCAATTTACCCATTTCACTCACTTAAAAAATATCGAAAAGAAGATAACCTTCATAGAAAGACTAAAATAATGATCTTTGAGGAATTAAAAGCACTAGACAGTGAATTTCCACTAATAATTTCTATCTAAATTCCATTTTAAGCGACATGAGGCAGATTCCTCCTAGATTAGAATTATCCTTTATTGTCATCCCAATGGTAACTTGCTACTTCTGTACAGAAGTGCTCAAATACAAGAAGCTAAAGAAAATTCAGAAATAAAATAAAGTAACAATAAACAAACAAGTTGAGAAACATAAACTATCCCAACATAAGAATTAGGAATTTACACTCTCTGATCATGGTGATTAGATCTTCCAATTCTGTACTGAGGAAATTTATTTGCATTAAGAGTCAATCATCTTAACAAAGATCACTAATTTTAGCAGTAGAAACCTTCCTCATGGGAAAATTAAAATAAAAGGTTATGTTTGTTTGCTTTTAGAATATATTTAATGATTCTTTTCCTCCTCCAAAGATTACACCATAATTAAGCAAAGTACACAGCAATGAGTGAAGAGAATAAAACATCTCCAAGTTGCTCTCCTGGAGGGCTGCTATGCCTACTTTGTGAAATAAAAGTTTTAATCTGACCTTGACCCATATTCAGAGTTACTGCTTCTAACATTTTTCCAAAATTAAAAATAAAACATCAAAAATACTGAAGAAGTGACTAGTAAAAAATAATTTTACCTGTAAATTGTTTTCTGTGACTCTGTTCCACCAAACCATATTGATGGGTACTCCTGTTTTACATCTGTCAGCCAGACAGCCAATAGGGTTCTTTGATTTTCTTGCTTTTGATCCCACTGGAACTATCCTCTCATCCAGCATCCCCAGTCGATACTTCCTGGGCTACAAAAAAGAAGGAGAGAAACCAGGCCATTCCTAACAACCCTCATCTAAAGCTACGCTAAAACAGACATTACACTGAGATATGATTTCTGGATTGGTGGAATAGGAGACAATTTGCAAGTAAAATTTATCTGAGACTGTTTCCTTTCAATCCTGACTATTTGGTTATCATGCAATACTTTTTTTAAAAGATGAAAACCAACTTCAGGGACTACTGTTTCTAAGCAAAGCTGTTCATCACAGGTCAGACACAAATACAAGCACAAATTGGGGAAATCTGTAAAAATGGGGAATTGTTTAACAGAAAACTGTATTTCTCAAATAGATACCTTCAATCACATCATAAGAACGAACACTTCCCTTGGGATTTCTATCCAGGAAGAAATTAACATTGGCTTTTGTATGTTTCTTTTTAAATTCAAATTTGCCAGGACTCATCTCCTGAAGACTTGCTTTTGAAAAAGCAGGCAGAATTTGGTAGCCAATTGCAGTAGAACTGAACAAGAAAACCACTTCTGCTCAAGTGTATATTTCAACCACTGTCTTAAGCGGAAGCAAGAACTACCGTGACAAATGGTAAAACGTGCTTGAGGAAGTGAACACGCAGGAGGTACTTGCACCTCAATAGGAGAGACATTTCTCTTACGTTGGAAATGATCTCTACAAACAAAACTGTTTTTAAATTCTGACATGAACATTAAATTTAAAATGCACACTGTAAAAAAAGTTGATCTGTTAAATACTTTCAAATACATTAAAGAACAGAAATTCTCCAGATTTCTTTATGCTTTCAAACCTATGTGTACCTACCTAGACAGTAAACACCACTGAAAGAAATGTTTAGACCAGGACCTTTTATATTGATTATATGAACAATTGGACCAAACAGAGAAAGTTAGTCTGCTTTTCTTTTCTTTTCTTTTTTTTTTTTTTAATGGAAATACAAATATCAGCTGGACACAGACCACTTCTAAGTAGCCAAAGCTTAACTTACCTTCAGTCAGCTATCTAACTCATCTGGCACCTTAACAAAATGTACCTTGATAAATGTTTTAAAAATCGTTCCTCAAGAAACAAGGCAAGAATCTAACTGGAAAAGATTCCCCACTCACACAATATGAAAACACAGGACAAAGCTACCATAAAATGCTTGCAAAAACAAACCCCAAACAGATTCCCTCCTCTACTTCCCTAAAAACTTTTAGGCTGAAAGCTTTGGAAAGAACTAAAACTGGGAGGAGTTACTAGTATTTCATTTGCCAAAACAACCCCAAAACAAAAACCAAAAAAAAAAAACAAACCCCAACCAACCAACCAAAAAAACCCACAAGAAAACCCAAACAAAATACCTCACAAACAAACAACAAAAAGCCCCCAAGGATATCAACACTGACCATTTACAAAGGCAATAAACACATGATGGTCAAGTTAACCAACTTGAACAGCAATATGCAAGACTGAATTTTGCCATACCAATTAGAAATTTCATAAACTCTGATGGGTAGCACAAAGTCATCCCACAGTTGAAATGCAAACCTGATTACAGTACATCTAAGCATTGGTTGTTTTCTGGGAGAATCACTCAACTATTGGGTAATTTACAATCTCAGTAATTCAGAAGGACTACTAATATCATAAATGGCAAAGCTGTAAGGTTAAATAACGTTGGACTTCAGGGAAAGGTTTGCACTGTGTTCTCCTTAGCCTGGCTATTGGAAATAACATAATGAAGAGTCAGTTTCCTTGGCAGCCTCTCCATCTCTCTCTATGTTCTATCAAGTGCAGGGGCACACTGCCTCAGACTACAATCCGGTGTCCAAACATGGTCCTACTGTAAAGGATTCTTTAAATCCTCCATAACGAAAAATGATCTATAAGTACTTTTAAAAGAAGGAAAAGACAAATGAAAGAGGAACTAAGCCAACATGGAGAGGGGCTATTTAGGTAACAAAAAGACTCAGATTCCAGATAAAAGAATGAAACTGTATTTTAGACTTTATGATGGACCAATACTGGAGGGTTGTGTGAGCAAGCAGTAGTCAATTTTATGCCATAAAACAATGCAGAGATAATGTGAGTTAATACACCAGCAGTTTTGGGGCTAGCGGTATGAAAAAAATAAAGTGGGTGAGGCTAAAATTTTACTTTTGTTATCTACTAAAAACCAAATTTTTAAAAAATAAATTAAAAAATAAAATCACCAGAAGATTACTAGGCTGGGATTTCATTGTTAAGATAGACATTAGAAAATAGAATATATCATATTAACATTTGGAAACAAATCTCAGGCTATTTGCATCAAAGTAATTTTACATTACACTTATTTCAACGAGCAAAATGGTGTCCTCTTCACAAAGTTAAATCTAAGCTTATAGGAGACCAGAAAATACTGAAAACTGTCTGCTAAGAGATTAAAAAAAAAGTGAAGACCAAATAGATTTAGCAGTTTGAATAAGCATTTAAACCACAATACCAAATTTACTACATTTCTGCCCTCAACACAGTAGCAAATAGAGCAATAGAGAGACTAGAGCATCTTGAAAACAAGCAAGAACTCATCAACCACTGATCATTTCTGAACTAACACATCTTAGGCATGCCAAACTGGACAAAGAATCCAGCTTCTTGGCATGGAGGCAGTTTCTCTTGGATGAGTAAAAAATTGCAATTTTGCATTCCCTAAGGCCTTTCAGTGGGGTGAAAAAACCTGTTCAGCCATACAGATGAATGGATAGATCAACATAATGAACTTCATTTTGAGAAGGAGAGGGAAGGTGGCTAAAGCATTTTAAAACTTTATAATCCCTTAGCAAGTATTTCTCAAACTAGGTTGCAAGTTCCAAAAGAGTTGTGAAAGCTCAAATATCACAATTATTTTTAAATGGGAAAATAAGGTTAAATTACAGTAATTAAAATGAAATCTAAAAGAAAGACCAAAAAAAACCCAAAGCTAAATTACTACAAAGCATTACTAGAACAGTTCAGTTCCTCCAGGGCAAAGAGTAAAGCAGTAGTAATTACTGGCTGCAAAGCCTATATGAGGCAGGGAGGAGCTAACTACCCTTAACTGCTAGCAGTAGCTTGGCACCCTGTGGTGAGAAGGGTAAGCATTTTCAACCATAGCTAATAATCACAACCCTGGACCTGCAGAACCAAGCTGCTGTTAACAATTAATAGGAAGATATTGGTTGGCATGATTAGAGGAAAGATACTATATTAGAAAAGATAAACCCCCAAAATCTGAGAAACATTACATGTGAACAAAAGAAATGCACTCTAAAACCAGAAAGTTCCTTCCTGAGTAGCATCTTCATATCACTTCATTGCAGGTGATTAACTTAACTAGTCCAAGCTAGAAAACAGTCCTCAAATTATCCTAATTACTTGCTTTCCATTCATTCAACAAGTCTGGGGCCCCCAACACAAGAGAAACATGGACCTGTCAGGGTGGGTCCAGAGGACAGCCACACAGATGATCAGAAGGCTGGAGTACCTCTCCTATGATGACAGGCTGAAAGAATTGGGGTTGATCAGCCCTGGGAAGAGAAGGCTCCAAGGAGACCTTATAGCTACATCTCAATATCTGAAGAGGACCTACAGGAAGACAGGGGAAGGACTGTCTAGAAGGGCTTGGAGAGAGAGGACAAATGGCAATGGTTTTAAACTGGAGCAGGGTAGATTTAGGTTGGACATAATAAAGAAGTTCTTTACAGTAAGAGTGATAAAATATGGGAAAAGGTTGCCCAGGGATGTGGTTGAGGCCCCAACCCTGGAGCCATTCAAGATCAGACTTGCTCAGCCTGATCTAGTCGGGGGTGTTCCTGCTCACTGCAGAGCAGTTGGACAAGATGTATTGGGTTCGAAGGGATCCTCAAAGGTCAATCTGTGAATCTGTTCAGTGAGTCTATTTTCTTCCTACTGCTTTCTGTAACTATGTCTCTGCCCCCTGTTCCTCCTCTTTTATAAACAATGGGCAATGTCACACCTCTTACTAATAAAGAGTTGGACATAACACTGATTTAAGTGTTATAAGCCTAACCTAGAGGAATAAAGCTCAACAAGAAAAGGTTTACAAAGATTCAAACTGCAAAGGCTCCTCTTAACTTCCACAAATGTTTAAGTCTGGATAAACCAGCACAACCAAACTACACAATTTCAACGTTTTCTTCTACCGAAGATCCGCAATTGATTTTGTTTCAGATTCAGTGACGTCCCAAATAGCATTTCTGTCTCTTAAAATGCACTTCTGGTGGACTTTGAATTTTAGGTTTACAAGACATTTTCTGTAGTAAAAAAAAAAAAAACAAAACAAACAACCAAAACCAACCAACCAAAAAAAAAAACCCCAAACAAACAAAAAAACCCCACAGAATCACAGAGGTTGGAAGAGACCCTTGGGATCATGAAGTCCAACCATTAACCCTACTCCACAAAGTTCAACCCTAAACCATGGGCAGAGTAGAGAGGTAGAAGAACTTCAGTAGACCTGCTGGACACACCTTTCTTGATGCATCCAGGATCCCACTGGCTCTCTTGGCCACAAGAGCACATTGTTGTTCCATGGAGAACTTGCTGTCCACCAGCACTCCAAGGTCTTTCTCTGTGGAGCTGCTTTCCAGCAGGGCAGCCCCTGACCTGTACTGGTGCCTGTTGCTATTCCTCCCCAGATGCAGGGCCCTGCACTTGTCCTTACTAAACTTGATGAGGTTTGCCTGCACCCAGCTCTCCAGCCTGTTCAGGTCATGTTGGATGGCTGCACAGCCTGACAGGTGTCAGCCAACCCCCCCAGTTCTGTATCATCAGTGAACTTGCTGAGGGTACTCTCAATGCCCTCATCCAGGTTGTTGATAAAGATATTGAACAAAACTGGACCCAGTACCAACCCCTGGGGACACCACTTGGCACAGGCCTCCAAGTTGACTCTGTGCCACTGATGATGACCCTCTGAACTCTGTTGTGGAGCCAGTCTGCAATCCACCTCACTGACCAGCCACGTATGCCACATCTCCTGAGCTTTTCTATGAGGATGTTATGGGAGACAGTATCAAAAGCTTTACTGAAGTCAAGATATATGACATCCACTGCTCTGCCCTCATCTACCCACTTGGTCATAACTTCATAGAAGGCTATCAGATTAGTTAGACAGGATCTCCCCTTGGGAGACAGGAAAGATCACATACACACTATCATATTCTCTTTGTCCTACTTACAACAAAATTAAGCAATATATGCAATTTTAAGTTTCAGTGCTGACTTCTTATGTTAAACTGAAGTCTTACAAAAGTTAGCAGCAAAGAGATCACTAGAGAAAGAGGTTAAGCACTCAAGAGGGTGCTAGCCTACTGAGAAAGAAGTAATTTTTGTTGCATTAGGTCTGGAAAACTAGAAGCTAGCTACAAGCTATTGGTATTGTCATTGCTATTTTCACCCAACAGCCATAACTGCTTGGCTGAAATAAGCTAGCCCTTGAAACATCCAGCTATGGATATGAACTTCAATGTTACTGAGGAAAAGCACAATAGTCTGGGCAGAATCCCTCTACAGGCACAATCTGCTAAGCCACCTCTTAATTGTGAATACAATTACGCGGCTGGATATAGTAGTAAGTACCATGAGGTGTTACACTAGAACATTAGGCACAGTCAACCTGGTAAGATGAAAATGAAAAAAGTTGTTTTGTCATTACTTTTAAAGCTTTGTGGTCAATAAAGCCACAAAACCTTTCACATGACAAAGAGGCAGATGATACTTGTTTTCTGTAACTCAACTTCAGAACACTGGAACCATTTTTTTTTTTTTTACTTTGATACCACCACCAAAAAAAAAAAAAAAAAAAAAAAAAAAAGAAAGGAAGCCTGGTCAACAGTTTAAAAATAATTGTGGTTGGTTGGTGGTTTTGGTTGGATGGGATTTTTTTTTTAATTAAAAAAAAAAAAGGAAGCATGCTAACATTTATATATGTTTATAGTTAATGAATTTAATTGTTCATGAAACCATTGGTTTGGCCAAGAATAAAACTTCCACTAGCTGTGAAGTACCATACAGAGAAAAACAATGTAAGATTCTTCTGCCTAAAAGAAAAGTAAAATGCACAATCTGGCCTGGAAACAGGTCTTATTGTAGAGCAACATATTTAATCACTGAAGGAGGAAAAAACCCACAAACAAACAAAACCCACAAAAAAACCCCCACCAACCAATAAAACAACTATTCACTAAAATTTAATTGAACCAAGAAAGGTGCAGCAGATCAGACATTACATCATGCATTTTAAACTACATAGGAAAACTTTTCAAGTGTACATACTAAAAAGTATATTTAATGGGTATACATGCTGAAGACAAATATCTTGAAAAGAGCTTAGAAGGAGCTAAGGAAAAGTGACCTATATTTACATTAAATCTATTCTCCTCAGTTCTGCAGCCCAGCTAGGTAATTCATGAGGCATGAATTACCACAACTAAGAGAGCAAAAACACATAACCAAGAAACAATTCCAATAGTTAACTATTCCAAAGAAATATTTGAAACAGGTTAGATACCACACCAAGAAAATACATTTTACACCAAGGTAAACATCATACTACCTGCAAAAAATTACTAGTTTTCTCTAGAAGCATAGTTTGTCTTTCTATTTTTCTGCAACGTTATTTTTGCATCACTTAGAACTGTAAGGTTTTATTATTGCAGTAGAGGTTTATTATCCCATAAGGAAAACTTTGGGTTTGAATTATAAATTTAACCCAGGTACATAATAAAGTCTGTGCATACATAATGCTGTAGTTTACAATGCATGATGAAATGATGTGGTGTTCAGTAATGACCCCTCAACTTCTCAGAACATGATTCATGCTTCTCAGATGGTATTTGGGAAACTATGAAAAATGAAACACCTGTCTTGGCACATTTTTCTTAAAAAGTAAACACGGCAAATTCAAACATGGCACACATGGCTTTTTGATGACCACCACTTAAACTACCTAAAGATCAAGTATCAGCTTAAGATAGAGCTGGAGATGGGAAGCTGCAGAGACATATAGCTTTCCAACAGGTAACAAAACTAGATGGAGAACAGGGCACTCAAGAATAAACTATCAATAGCTTAGGTCTTAAGGATTTGAATTCCACAGGACCTCAAAGGCAGCTTTATTGCTGTGTCTGAATAGGAGAGGAAACTTACCTTGTACTCATTAGAAAGTTTACATTTACACTTACAGGCAGTCTTTGATTTAAAAAAATCATTCTCTCTGCACATTTATTACTCCTGAACAAAGTATACTAATTAAAGAATTCTGATGTTCAGTCTCACTTACTATGGATCTCCATAGCGAGCACTAAAGCAGCACCCTGTTCGGTGTGAACTTCAGTCCGAATAATCTCTTTTACACTTTCCATCCTATTCTAGTTTTAGAGTATTCTGATCCTGGCTTTTACCCACCTAAAACCAACGGAAGGAGTTAAAAAATAATAATAATTGTCTTCAAAATAAGTATGAGACAGCATTTGTATTGAAAGTTGTTCACTAGAGCAGTTGGTTTACTCCTTGCAGACTGCAGTGGATCTCACCTTAATGACTCTCCTCTAGGTGTGACTGAACAATTGAAAAAAAAAATTCCAATAAAACAATGTTAGGAACTTTTCAGAAGAGTTCAGTTTTCATGAGGACTGAAGGTATGAAAAAATGAACTAAAACATAAGAGCAATGCTTTTCACCTGTGAGGCTGACAAGTAACAAGTAGGGGAACCCTTTAGCCTGGATTGATGGCAACAGTCTCGGAACAAATTTAATCAGAAGTTTCAGCATATATTTTCTCTCTAGTGCTTTAAGCTGTCATTCCCCTGGAAACAGATTCTGATCAGTTACATTGCACATGTATTTATGAACTGTTTACCAAAACCACCAAAATGAACACAAGGAGGTTTCCAGACAGATCATTTCAGGGTTTAGAGAGGAGCGTTTTTCTAGATAATGGCTACAGCCAATTTAGGAAAAAACACCCAAGAAGTTCAAGTTCAGAATGCCACCTTATTTTTAACAAGCATATTATATATTTGAAATTAAAAAATAATGTGTGACATCATTATTCTCAGGAAAGATGGTTAGTCTGTTGCTAACTCTAGCTTTTGTTCCATGCTTCACAAACCCTATTTGTGCATTGTAGATTAATACTTACCTGAAAATCTCTTATAGGAAATTCACTTTAAGGTTGCTTGTCTTACTGCATGTGGAGTTACAACAACCGGACAGTAAATCCAGAAGGTTTTACAGTCGACAGAACCTCCACCAAGGCTCCATCTACAGAAATACTTAGCTCCTTTGATTTCATTTTAAGTATCCTATAAAAATGTCTTTAAATAGTAATCTTAGCTTTCCTGAAATCTAAAATTGAAATGCAGTTTAATAACTTCTAAACAAAGGAAATAACCTCGAGAATATTCATAAAAATTCAATGACTATGTTTATTACTTAACAAAAAGTAGAATGTCAGTAAGCATCAAAATAATCATAAGCAACTTAAATAGCCCACACTAACTAGTTAAAAAAAACTAATTAAAAAGCAAGGATATTCAGAATTACAATCATCAAGTCATTTATTTTTTATTGATATCATTATTTACATCCATATGACTTGCCCATTGTTAAAGGGCTGCCAGGATAACACAATCAGCAACATCCAAAGACAATAAAGATTAATAAACTTAGCTTCCTTCCTTAATGCATCTATTACATGCTTTTACAGAAACTATTCACACAAACATGCAGTTTCTACACAGTTACAAATAATTCAGTTCTTAATATTTAAAATATCACAATTCTAATTTGTAAAGGAAAGCAATCGCTCTTCATTCACTTACCAAGACTGTATTGTATCTGTCCTCCAAGTCAGTGATAAACGAAGGAAACGCTGGTTTTGCCAGCTAGTTCAGAAGAAAACAAACCTTAACCGTGGGCTCCCAGCAAGCAAATGGAAAGTGTTTTTTCAAACAGTAGATGTTGTAAACACCTACACTTGAGCTAGTCATCAAGGCTCCCTTTAGAGTCAATGAACAGTAGCACACACCTCTAGAAATCGGTCTTGTGTTAAAGCAGGCATCAAACACTGGCATGATAAACCACACGGCTCAAGTGCTAAATAAACCCCAGCTACTGGGGTGGGAGGGAATCACACAAGTTTTTAAATACCTAGCATTCAAGTATTTAGGTCTTTTGAGGAAAACATTAAGAAGCAACATTCACAACCACTTGCAGTGTGTTATCTGGCAGTAAAAAGTCAGTTACAAAAGTGTAATTAATTTCTCATAACTTTAGCCATCAATTTTTATCCACTTAAAGTAGTCACTTAGATCTAGTCTTTCCCAAAATACTGTTTTTGGTGTGACCTAAATGTTCCTTTAAGCTGCTCACCTCTGCCTGCTGACTATAGAGGGAGCCTAGATGCCTGGATTTTAGACATCTCAAGTAATTTTAGATTAAAAGTTCCCCATTACTATCATTTAACAACTTTTTATACAAACAATCACAAAACAGCAGACAGTCATCAATAAATTACTACTATGCAAAGCAAAGAATAAACCTTTTTCAATTAATACCAGTTATGTCTGAAATATTAATTAGAAAAAATCCAAGTCAAACAGTTTCACAGATAAACCTCTCTTGATACTATTTTAACAGCTTATTTTCCAGATTTTCTTGGGGGTGGGGAAGATCAGGTCAGAAAAGATTCCACATTAGCATTTGAGTTTTGAGTTGCTTGAGCTTTATGCTCAAACGTTAATTGGTTTGAGTTTTGTACCATTTAATTAACTTTTTTTTTTTTTTTGAGGCAATGGTCATTGTGTCAATACTCCTACATGACAGTTCTCTAATGCATACAATTTTAATATGTAAACACTCACATGTACATACATCTACGTGAATGTATATATATAGTTGTTGCAGACTATGTTAAAAAGGAATATATGCTTATTTTCATTCCTCAGTAAGCAGATAAATAGATTTATAGCTGTTTATACCCAACTTCTAGGGCACTATACTGGTGTTAAAGAAAATGGCAATTCAAAGATTCTAAGTAGCCTGGGTACATCATATTAGGAAATGAACAGTCTAAACCAGCACTTCATTTCAAGGAGTATCAGTCTGATGGGCCAACTATGATAATTATCTTTAAGCTCAGTCGTCACCTGCAGGAATAATAGAGAGCTCCCAATTGGCCAAACACAAATGAAGCTCTGTGAGAAGTCTCAAGCATGCTGATGTAGCTTGCTTTCAAGACAATGCATTGTCCACTACAGAAAAGTTCAGGATCATGTGACTAATCATAAAAAACATAAAACACTGTCAAAGAAAGTAAAATTTGATAATTGGATGGGACAAGGGACATGACAATGTCCTTATTGACAAACCAGTTCATAAAAATGAGAAGAAACTCTGGTATAACCAAACTTTTGTCTCTTATTCCAGCCACTGCAGTTGTGTCTAATTGGAAAATACCACAACCCAGGCTGATGCAGGTCAAAGGTGTTTGAAGAGACTGTCTAGTCCTGAGCAAAAGAAAGATTTCGCAATAAGGATTAGATTGGAAAAAAAAATCCCAACCTCAAGCTTCCCAATAATATCACAGCAAGAATTACTTTTATATCATACAAATAAATGGAGGAATGATCCTTAGTGTATTCAGAACTTGTTGCCATGGAGGCTTGCAGGTGGCTTGTGCCTCAGTACAATAATTTGTTTCCAAATTCAATGGGCCACGTCCTAATTTTCATATTCAAAACATTCTTTCAAACTGAAGTTTGTAAGAATCCAGCAGCAGTCTGATCTGGTGCAGCAAAAAAGTGGCAAGATGTTGTTTCTATCAGGAGCGACATATTGTAATAAATCTAGTAACATTAGAAGAATCATCCTTATTTGATCTACCATTTCAAGTTATTCCAGATCTTCTTCTCTGTCAAGTCACATAAAAACATACTAAAGATTTAGTTATCGTCTACCTTCCTCCTCTGAGACACACTGAGGGCAGCAAAGTCATTAAACAAGGATGAATTTGGTGAAGATAGTGGATCTGTAAAAAGAACATGAAACAACATGTTATATATCTCTAACATTAAAAAGAAATTTTACATTTTAAAACCTTATTTCTGTATGGAAAAATCCTATTGATAAAACTAAGTTTAGTAACCACACTGCTAAAAACCCCCACAGTATTAGATTCCGTGCAACTGCTCAATTCAAATGGTGCTCATCAGTAAAATTTAGTAATTTTAATTGCTGTTGACATGATAGTGTCAATTAAACACAATGTCCATCTAACTTTTCAAACCTGATCTAGTTGAGTATGCCCCTGATTACTGCAGAGGGGGGTTGGACTATATAACCTTTGGAAGCCCCTTCCAACCCAGACCATTTTCTGATTCTATGATTTTTCATCTCCAGTTATCTGAAATTAGCAATCTCATGTATCTTACTTATGCCATCAGCAGTTCTGCACGAATTTCAATCACAACTAAGGGTAGCAAAAGTCTGCATCCTGTTTAGTAGCTTTACGTTGCTACTTCTTTGTCCCTATGCATCCTTTCCAGACTTGAAGCACAAAAAACTCAGTAACAATCACAGATGCAACTTAAAACTCTCAACTGTGTGGATACAGCTGTGAAATTAGCAGATGACTACTCGCTGTGTACACTGGTGCGTTAATGAAACTTTCTTCAACAACAACTAATACTCCTTCAAATGGTAATTCTCCAAGTAACACACAAAGCAGTGGGGCAAGAGAGAGTGGAAGGCAAAGGACATAAGAGAAGAGAATTTAAACTCGTTTCCAAAAGTCAGTCTAGTTTTTCTCTTTCGCATGCATCACCATGACTATTTGGACTGTAAGAGTCGAACTCTGACTGCATTTAAAACTGGAGACCTTCACTGCTTCGAACAGCTAATTGTTCAGTAGGACAAACAAAACAAAGGCAGAATTAATCACAAAACCTACTGGAAATAAACCAGGAGGAAGAACAAACAACAAACCAAACAAAACCCCCAAACAACAAACCCCACAACCACACCAACAAACCACCTTATAAATTTTGACTCTCAAGCAAGTTAATTTTGTAGTAGTTACTACCATGCTTTTAAAAATTATAATCCTAGTAAGGAGACTAGCTGCAGGGTCAAACATGTAAACGGAGTTCTAAAACATGATTGCTTTACACAGCAATTTTCAGAGCAAGAATGTGTCGTAAATGTATGCCCGTGCCATAAGGGAATAGTACCCTCTTCTTTAAAGACCTTAGTTGGACAGCTACAGCTGAAATGATATGCTGTATTCTGAAGCGTGCATTAGAAAAGTTCAATATACCCTCAGCAATAATTTGGTGACTTTGTAGGCCTGCATTATAGAGACATTTTGTTCAGCTGAAAACTATGTTCCCTATAGCAGGGAAGGAAAAATATTGTAACAAGTAAGGTACTGCTTACAGGACAAAACTTAATAGCTATTAAAAAGTAATCAGACACATGACATTTCACAAAACTTGTACATCCTAAATTTAAGACAAAAACCTGCACCTTCATTCCACACAATTTACTTGAACAGTACAATAAAAAGAGATACTATTGTGGAGCTTCATAAATGCTTTATAGTAGATATCCAAGCTAGGATTTTCTTTAAAGTAACCAATAATGGTTTGGTTTTTTAGATTTTTTTTTTTCCTACCGAAGACAATGCTGAAAATTCATGAGCCAAGCAGCACTTCAGTTTTGTTTTAAAAGCAACATAATACTTTAAAAAATTCTGCTGCATTTCAAATCAAATCAGAAGAGAAAAACCTGCCTTAAGTTTCAGTTGTGGAATGTGAATCTCCTACTCTTTCAAACCTACTTTAATATGTTACTGTAGAAGTACTTACCATGGCCTGCATACTGCTTGGCACTGTCATTGAGAAGGCTAGGGGAGCTGCTGCTATTTGTCATCCTCTGCAAAAATAAGACAAGAGCATATAGCTTTATTATACATCTAAAAGACTAAGTACCAGTGAGGGTACTGGGGGTGGCATTTAGAAAGTTCAAAGACTAGGAAGTTTGTGCTCATTCTCCATTTAGTAAATACTCTAGGCAGACAGTAGGTTTCAGCTGACAATAAAGTTCAGTAAAATAAAGCATTTCACAGGAAAGCAATGAAAACAAAAATAGAACTATAAATTAAAACCAAACACTATCTTAAATTTCTTCTGCCCTGGGAGGGTCTACCAAAACTACAGTTCTCTTTCTGAACATTGTCCAAAATGTTAGATAAGCCAATTACTTATCTCTTTTAAACATTCCTTCACACTGCACTCCTGAAACAACTCCTCCCTTTATTATAGGCTATCATCACAACATGAAACTTCTTCAACAAGAAAATGCTCAAATTAGTACAGCATTTGAGAGATTCTTTTTTAAAAGGAGAAGAATATTTTGAGACCTTTAAGCAAAATCGTGTGATTCTTGTAAGCCAGTGGGAACCTGAAACCCTCTCAATATCTAGGCTCCACCTGCTTCTCTGTCCTCTAGAGATACAGGCTAGCAACAAGATGGACTAAGTAAGGCCATGCTACTCTAAGAGCGACCACTGCTTTGATACAGAAGTTTAAAAGTGTCTCTTTTTACTCTTGCTTATTATTTTCTTTGATCAGTCTCCCAACAGGAAGAAAAAGTGTGAGAAGCAAGGCAAGGTCAGGAAGTGTTCTTCACCACTGAGAGAGACCATCAACAATTTGTTAAAATATTCCCTGGCATGCTTTTAGCCCACATCAACCAGGAAGCTCTCAGCCAATTTCCAGGCATTATTCAGCAGTGAAAAGGTTTGAGATCCTTGAAACAGACAGTTTGCATGCAGCCCCTGCTTCACTGGGTGAGCGTACACCAGCACAAACAGGCCGTTTTGTACCAGCTGGCCCTAAGCATAAAGGAAAGTTTACAGGCATGTTTAATTTCGTAGTCTGTACAGAGATAAAGACTCAAAACTGGTCACTGGAACTGTTCTTTATGCTTACATTTTTCCAAGGCCAATCTCAATGTTAGTGACAGAGGGTAAGAAGCTAACTACATTATACTTTAATGCCTTCTCAACTGATTCTTGCCCAGAAAGGTCAATATACAGAAGTAAATTTGGTAAGAACAAAAGAGAAGCAACAGAAACCAGAGTGATATCCAACACAGTAGAATTGTAAATCTACTCCAAGTTTCTCAACATTTGCAGTTTTCATACTACCACTGACTTCTTTAGAGCTGCAGCTCTTAATACTAGTATCTAAAAAAAAAAAAAAAAAACCCAACTAAACAGATTGTAGAAATTAGTTACTTTGTGGAAAGCAAGTTGTTAAAAAAAAAAAAAAATCAGGGAGAAAAGCTTACAACTAGGAAAGTGCCTTGAAGAACATCTGGGTAAAAATCAAGGTATTTCAGCAGGTATCTTCAAACATTACCCTATCAATAACATGTTCTATCCCTCAATGCTTTATTCCCTCATGTATTTTTTCATTACCCATGCTCCACTGCTACCCCAAGCCTTCTACAATCAGTCAAGCTTCTCTGACACAGCTCTTCATTTACTATCAGTACCTAGTACTATTATGAAGAAGCATAGCACATGCAGGTGTCCCAGGACAATATGTAATATATGTACACATATAAATAATACATAAACCTTCATTTTTTTCTAGACTTAAATGAAGAAAGCTGTCTGCTATATGGTCTTTTCCTTATTTTGATGCCACGTGTATCATGGCAGAGGGAGCTGGGGTTGTTCACCTTGGAGAAGGGAAGACTCTTGGTGACTTTATAGCTGCCTTTCAATACCTGAAGGGAATCTACAGGAAGGCTGGAGAGGGACTTTTCATAACAATGTCTAACAATAGGACAAGTGGGAATGGTTTTAAACTGAGGGAGAGTAGGTTTAGGCTGAATCTTAGGAAGAAGTTCTTCAGTACAAGGGTAGTGAGACTCTGAAACAGGTTGCCCCAGAGAGGTGGTAGATGCCCCCTCCCTGGAGGTGTTCAAGGCCAGGTTGGATGAGGCCTTGAGCAACCAAGTCTAGTTGAGAGGCATCCCTGCCCACGGCAGGGGGGTTGGACCAGATGACCTCTAAAGTCCTTTCTAACCTAGGCCATTCTATGTTCCTAAATACACTGCATTGACACAATGTAACTGTCACAAAAGTCAGTGATCAACAATTCATTCTTTACACAAGCCAGATGCATCTCCTGAAACAAAGTTTACTTATTTCTACAACAAAGTAACACTTTGGGAGAACCACACTAAATTGACAATCTTGAGCAAGTTCAGGAATGCAAGCACCTTTCTGTCCACCATCATCTAAACAAAAACTTGTCAAAACAAATAATTTCTTGATTATAGCAGCGCAACTATTCATACTTCCTAAGCAATGAAATAAAGTTAAATTGTTTTCCACAAGTATTTGAAAAGCATCCCTACTATCCATCTTTATTGGCATTTGCTATATCCACATTGATCCTCATACCAAGAGAAAGTGGTTTAGAAGCAAATTTCCTAAACGGAACCCTTTCTGATTGTCACCAAATTTGTCCAGGTGTAAATAAAAATAATGTCAATGTCTATTTATAACACTCAAATTTGCATAATAATTGTAATGCAAAAGGTAACAATCTGCCAGAACAGGGATAAATATGATACTGAGATCTGGGATGGAATCAAAGATGGTTAAGCATATGTCTTAAACACGGAACAAAGCACTTTTATGCCATTAATATTCTCCTTCTTCAAGTAAAGAAGTTAATCAATAGACTTGCAATGTGAATGTGTGACTGCAATGATGAAAATCAGCACTGATATGATCTCTAAAAACATATAGTACACACAAGACAGATTCCAACAGCACATGTTCTTCAGAATTCTGAAAGCACAGTACCAAGCCCATGAATATCAACTGTGCTTTTAGTAAGTCAAGTCTTGTTCAAGGTGCAAACGTATTGTACATGACCCAGGATTCTTAAAAACAAAAGCTTCTCTCACCAATCTTGGGGAGCTCTCACTTTAACTGCTTGTAAACAGTAGCTTGACTGAGGTTAACACCCTCCACTTCACAGGTTTTAAGGAATTTTTCATTTTGCTCACTTTTACTCCACATACACAAGCTTCTTACCTTCACATTATTCATAGAAGACCTGCATGTAAAAGGTACAGGATTTTAAAACTAGTTTTAATATTAAAATTTCTACCACACCTGAATGCATTAAGTCTTAATGAAGGTTATTCCTGCATCTAATTTTCACTGAGTAAAGCTGAAAATATCTTGGAAAAAAATCAAACCAAAACAAACCAACCAAGTACTATTTGTTATTTGCGTTTTCTGGATTGCAGTCTTGATTTTAAATAACACTTCTCAATCTTTTCTAATGGTGTTAAACTATTTTTCATACAAACTCAATTTCAAGAGCACAGTCGTAAGGAGCTCAAGACCAAAGGATGAAAGCTTCAGAAACGTAAGAATTACCATTAAGGGAAGAAGAAAACATTATTCATTCATATTCAGCCTTCTAGGCAAGGCAAGCATGCATACATATATGAGAGCTTCAGACTTTTCTAGTGCATCATTACTTTCACCATAGGGGAGTTAATACAGAAAGGCAGCTCTGTCATAACTGAGCACCACACCAATGTCACTCAGTTTCATGTAAACTCCCTTTCCTTGCCTGCCAATTGCTATGATTTATGAAGGTTCTTTAAACACCAGTTAAAATTCAATTAGGCTGACTGGCATACATCCTACCACTCCCTCTTTAAAAGAATTAAAAAGTTGTTCTGTTCACATCTCGAAAGAAAGCTACTGCAAAACTAAACTGTCACATTCATCACTCTCCAAGGATTTAATCTGAGGCTTCAGCTTAAAGTTCTTTCACTGCTGAACCTTCCACCAGCAACAAAAGACTGATTCTTTCATTTCACAGAAAAAAATAAAGTTTTTTTCAGAATACTCTGTTAATTCCTGAATATTAAATTACAAAATGGGAATATACTCATTCATAAGATTTTACTCCTGTTAGAAAAAGACTATGTAAAAAAACTTTTGTCAAAGTGACTGATCTCACCTAGACATAAAAGCCTACTGTCTACTAATGTTTCCTACTCAGAACCACTGCAAGGCAAGGCCTTTTAAAAAAAAAAAGTAGTACTTTCACATAGACTTTCGGACAACACTGGCAGCAGATCCACATGACTATAAAAATAATTTCTGTGTTATGATGCTATTTTAATAATAGTTTTGAGGATTAGATACTTTTCAGAGGACTCAAGATTGAGGTGGGAAGGGACCACTAGGGGCTGGCTGGTTCAAACCTCCTGCTCCAGCAAGGCCACCTAGAGCCAATTGACCAGGACCATGTCCAGACAGCTTCTGAGTATCTCCAAGGAGGGAGACTACACCATTTCCCTCAGCAACTTATGACAGTGCTCAGTCACCCTCATATTCGAAGGGTGCTTCCTGAAGTTTAGAGGGAACATCCTGTGTTTCAAGCTTAGGCCCATTGCCTCCAGTCCTACCACTGGGCACCACTGAAGAGAGCCTGACTCTGCCCTCTTTGTATGCTTCCTTCAGGTATTTATGTACAAGGATGAGAATCCCTGAGCCTTCTCTTCTCCAGGCTGAGTCTTATCTCTCTCAGCCTTTCCTTACAGGAGATGCTCCAGTCATCTTCATAGCTCTTCACTGGACTCTCCAGTATGTCCATGTTTCTCACATACTGAAAAGCCCAGCACATCAGATGGAACTTCACCAGTGCCAAGCAGAGGGGAAGCATCACCTCCCTTGACCTGTTGGCAATGCTTTACCTAATGTAGCTGAGGACAACCATTCACCTTCTTTTCAATAACTCCTTGGTGCAGCATGCTAGGAAGAAAGTGTTACACGAAATATTCCCACCTTCTGAAGGGGGATCTCCTTGCCTCAACCCTTCAACGTCCAATAGTGAAATCCAAGATTACTATGTGCTTTTAAGGCAAGTCTACTTTGCTTTCACCTCCCTCCACTAAAGCATAGAGTTACGAAATTTTCATCAAGATAGAGGATAAATAAAGCTTTATTGCACACAAATACATCTAATCTAACACAGCTTGTGTTACAAGATCTAGCTTAAGATTTATCCATCATTTATCTTACCTTGTATCTTAAGACTTATCCACCATTTTTTTTCCACAAAATACATAAAAGATGATTATTTCTTTCCCCTGTCTCTCTATTCCCTGCACTAAATCATAGAAAATCACAAAATCATAGAATGGTCTGGGTTGGAAGGGACTTACAAAGGTCATCTAGTACAATCCCCTCTGCAGTAAGCAGGGGCATCCTCAACTAGATCAGGTTGCCCAGAGCCCTGTCAAGCTTCACCTTTTGAGTGTCTCCAGGGATGGGGCCCCCAACCAACTCCTTGGGCAACCTGTTCCAGTGCTCCACCACCCTCATAGAAAAGAATCTGTTCCTAACATCCAATCTAAATCTGTTCCTCACAATATCTCAGTACATTAGGGGTTGGAAGGGATCTTCAGAGCTCATCAAGTCCAACCCCCCCTGCCAAAGCAGGAGCACTTAGGGTAGTCCACACAGGAATGCATCCAGGTGGGTTTTGAAAGTCTCCAGAGAAAGATGCTCCACAACCTCTCTGGGCAGCCTGTTCCAGTGCTCTGTCACCCTCACTGTAAAGAAGTTTCTCCTCATCTTGAGGTGAAATCTTCTATGCTCAAGCTTGAACCCCTTGTTTCTTGTCTTATTACTGTGCACCACCAAAAAGAGCCTGACCCCCTCCACTTGACACTCACCCCTCATATTTATACACATTGATGAGACCTGCTTTTCTCTAGTTTGAAGATATTGCCCCTCATTCTATCACTACAGGCCTTTGTAAACAGTCTCTCTCCATCCTTCTTGTAGGCCCCCTTCAGGTACTGGAAGGCCACTATTAGGTCTCCCCAGAGCCTTCTCTTCTCCAGGCTGAACAACCCCAGCTCCCTCAGCCTGTCCTTGTAGCAGAGGTGTTCCAACCCCTTGACCATTTTTGTGGCCCTCCTCTGGACCCACTTCATCAGGTCCATGTCCTTCCTATAATGAGGGCTCCAGACCTGGATGTAGTACTCCAGGTGAGGTCTCGCCAGAGGAGAGTAAAGTGGTAGAATTACCTCTCTGGATCTGCTGGCAACACATTTTGGATGCACCCCAGGATGTGATTAGCCTTCTGGGCTGCAAGCACTTTCCTCAGGGTCATTCCTGTACTAAATGTGTTACCCCAAAATATGTTGTAGTAGGTCAGTTATTCTCTTCATCTTAATATCATTATACTGGAAATACATTTCAAAATATTTCTTTGTCGGTTTTAGAATAATGTTAATTGGACTGTAAAAGAAGTCATCCCACAACAAGATTGTCACTGCCAGACAAATCATTGTTTAGTTGTCAGATTGTCAGATTCTGAGACCTATAAAGGATGATATCTTTTGCTTTCCTTTCTAAATAATCCAAAAGTTGCCTTTGGCAGTTCGCATATTTGGCATCATCTACAGTATGTCCCACTCAACTGTTTGAACTAAAGCAACTGGATTTCTTCAGAAAACATTATGTAAACAACTGCATAATTTTATATTTAAAATAGCACATCTGTAGTTCCACTCAGTTCTCGACAGTTAAAAAAATGAAGACGTTTACAAACTTGTTTGCTGTAAGGAGAGTTTTATTACACTACTGTTGGCAGATGCAGCCCTGGGAACAAAGGTCTTTATGTTTATTCAGCTGCAAGGCTTTGAAGTGAGCATGGTTTCTACTTCTTAGGCTTTTCAAGAATGCTTAGTATATCAATATTAGCATGGCAAAAGCAAGCAAGACCAATTCTTCTCCATTGCTTGGCCTTGCCAACTTTAACACTGAAGAGTGTCACCCCACTTTTTGTTTTGATTAGAGTGATTAATTGAGAAGTCGTGGGTTTTGCTTTCTGCATAACCTGCAGTCCAGATGGAATCTCATACCATCAAAGTAAGAAAAAACAGGTTTCTGTGAAGCAACATGCACAAAACCATCTTCTGTTTTATGCTCTCACAGCAAATTTCTCAATTCTAATACAACACTAGAAGTTTTAACATCAAGATACTCTCCTGCCTCATCCTGATATAATATCCTTTTAACATACCAACAAAATACTACTAAAGCTCCTTCCTGCACAACCTGTATCTTTGATCAAGCCATGAGTTAGCCAAGGGGCAGCACTGATGCCAGAGGAATACAGACACCAGCCAGCCAAGTGGCACATGGAGCAACTGAGCAAATAGCCAAGCATCAGAGGCATCCCATCCAGCCAGCTCCTGCTTCCTCACTGCTGGGAAAGCCAAAAGCAATGAACTGCTTCTTGAACCACACCTCTGACTGTCTCTTGGCAGCTGATGCTATGCCAAAAAGAAAAAGAACAGCTTCAAGAACAGCATGCAGCCTCATGGGCCATGTGTTGTGCAGGTCTGCTCTGTTATTAGTTAAGAGAAGGGGAAAACAGAAAATATAAGCTGGAATACAGTACTGCTAATGTAGCATATATGAATGCACATGCAGATTTAGGGAAGAAAGATACATGAAACAAAACTGCATTACAGGAAAATGCAAACCAGTGAGGACAGGAGACTATTAATTAATAGGAAACTTGTCAGTAGCAACAGAAGAGGCCAACAGAGAGCAATGAAAGGTTGAGTAACAGCAAAAACCTTTGAGGTGGGAGTGGAAGGATGAGGCAAAGACATTTTTCAGAAAGCAAAAGAATGAGAGCCACAGCTATTTCAAAAGTCCTGCATCTTCCAAACCATACCAAGGATATTTACTCATTTTCCCACTGAAAATAAAACATTTTCATCACTAATCTTCTCATCCCAGTGAGATGTTCTAGATCTTGTAAAACACTCTTCAGTGCATATAAATGAAATCTCAAAGTGAGAAATACCCATTTTGCAGAGATGCTAACCACTAGTCACCTCATTATTTATGATCAAAGAAGCACACCCCCTCATGTCATGATACAATCCAATTTTACTGTCCTGCCTCTTGCTGCTTACTTAATATCATAAAACAGATTATGCACTACACACAAAAACATGATGATTGCAAAATTTGGATATAGCTTTGCTTGAGGCAGTTTGGCTCCATTACATGTGTTATGATAACCTCAATATGCACAGTCAAAAAACCTCAGTTTTATTTACTGCAGATGACAAATACATTCTGAAGATTAATTAGGAAGAGTCCAGAAGACTCATCTATTAAATCCCTGAACACTATGTTGAAAGATATCTAGTGAATAAAGCACAGACTACAGAAAGATTATCTCATGGTAAAAGAAGAGACTTGACTCTTGTATTTGCTAGCTTTCTACAGGTGATCATTAACTTCATTCTTCACCTTCCAGCTCTATGGGTTAGTTTAAAAAACTGGGGTCTCTTGTTTGCCAGCGCTGTTGGGTGGATTTTTTTTGTTCAATTGCCATCCTTTTTCTTCCCATGTCTCTATGGAAATGCAGATTACTTCTTTCTTTCATAAGGAAAGCATTCCACAAAGCTGAATGGAATAATCATAACCTGCACAACAAAAGCGTGCTGCCAACTAGCAGTCTTCATGAGAAGGATGTGAACAGTAAGGAGAAGCAAGGAATAGAACAATAAGGTGAACACTTGATCAGCTATCTAATGGACGCTCATTAAGCATGCACCACACACCTTGTGCCTTAAGTAAGCCTCACTTAACAGTTTTCCTAACTGAAACAATTAATACAATGTTATGAGGAATATTTCTCAATATATGGCCTCAAGGCTGCATTGGCAACCTAAATTTAAGGTTCTGAACATCTAACTGTATCTTACTAGCAGGTTTCTAGCAGTGTGTTTATTTGTACATGCGTGTAACTTCCCAGTTTCAAAAACCAGAGAAAGTTTCCTCATATTGCATCACTGATGATCTGTGAAAGGCACAGATCCACCCAAGGAGACTAAGTAACTCATAGATGAAACTAACATTTTTCATCTGCAAAACTGAGAATTAACGATCTATTTAAAAAAGACAACTTCTAACATTTCTTCAGTGGCAGAACATGACATTTTCAGTATCTTTAGTTTGACTGAAGGACTTGGAGAGAAACAGGAACACGGATTTGTTCGTTCTACTCTGCCCAAACTTTTCACAATGCCAGTTTGTTTCTTTGTCCTAATTTGTACGTATTTCAATTGTACAATTCCAATCTCCACTCTTCAGTGTTCCATAAATGTTTCCTCCCTGCTTCAGACCTTTATCTCAGTCTTTCTTAGCTCCTTATTCGCTTATCTTCAGCTCAGTTTCTCTAAGCCCTTAAAACAAACTTTTCCCTTCTACACCCTTTCTGCTCCAATTAACACAGATGTCTCACCAAATACAGATCCACTTCCATGCTGCTTCAATCTGAAGTGGAAAGAAAAAGGAAAGAGGGAAATGAAGCAGATCAGCATTCCTACTTACTGTTCAGGTAAGGCCTAGATTAGGCCAGAGCTGTAGCTGCAAGTACATACTCAAGCTAGAACATGCCAATGTAGACTACATCTTTTGGAAGTAGTCTAACATCTAGAAAGTCTCCAGTGGGTCTATATAAACCAGTTTTACAAAGGTTTAATCAAGTTTAATCTGGGCAAATTTACAGAGAGAGCGTGAAAGGTCTATCATTGACACAACCACCAGTCTGAGATTTAAAGTCTGAGTTCCAAACCATAAAGCATTAGTAGTATTTGAAGTAGAAGTCACTAAGATTTTTCCCTCATGTTGTTCTCTAAGGGGGTGAATGACATGGAAAGCTACACTCCAAGCTGAAATTTGTCAGCATGGACTTAATTTAGCAGCTGGCACACATTCAGAACAGACAGCATTACCAGATTTACCTACGCAAACAAAAACCTGAATTACATGATTCGAAGGGGGAAGAAAATTCAATATAAGAACGCTTTTTAAAATGTAGTTTAATACCTGTAAGTACTTTCTCAACACTAATTAAATCCCTCTTCAGAAATAATTTTCCTTAGCCTCCAACAGGTAAGCAGCACATCAATTTCTTCACTTTTCTCAGAGAAACACAATGCCTTGACACTAATCTTGCAGGCATTAGTAATGTATTTAAAAGTCCTGTGAGCATTCTTATTAGATCCATGCTTTGTCTTTCTAGAAGAAACAGTTATAATTAAAACTGTGTTTAGAAAAAACACCAGTGTTGCTGTAGAATACACTTCAAAGATACACTGAAAGGATAAAATTTTATGACCTCAGTGATAAAAAAAATCTGTAACTTCCAACCTCAGTAGTACATTTCAGGATCAGAGATTTAATTTTTCCTTTTTAAAATCACACATCACTGTCAGTAATAAACAATTCCATAGTCTGCAATTCTGTTGAATGAGAAAAATCTAGCCTTCTTGAAAATACGCAGTAAAAAAAATTAAAAAAAAGAAGAAAAGGGAACACACCTCCTTTCCCACTTTTTGCTGAATTATTTTTCAATCTGTCATAAAGCCACAAATCAAAATGAACTCAGAAGGAAAGTTTCCAAGAGTTGTTGTCAGGACTCAGTGTAAACTGTTTGATTTGCACTGTCTTTCATTTACCAGAAAATAATTTGTCAAACCTTTGAGTACAGGGAGAGACCATCTTCTTTTCAGCTTTGAAGGAAAGAAGTTTGAAGGAGTTAGAGTACTTCATGTGTTAATTCAATAGATTCCCATTAAGATTTTAAATATGACAGCCTTTTGCTACACATTTTGCATAATACTACCTACACAATAAATTCCACCTCATGGGAATTCCTACCACAACATCTATAGAACACTACAAATACAAGAATACATTTCAGATGACTTAAATGTGAATTCACAACTGACCACCAGAGACTGAGTTTACAAATTCTAAGGCTTGACAGCTCACATTTTGCTTCAGTGACTTTTGATCTTTGAAATGTTTCAAAATATAGTTTTTATATATTTAGTAAAAGGCTATCAAAATCAGCCATGATCCTGAAAAGAAATCTTTAGAACACAGAGTTAATATACGTGGCAAAGCCCAATGCAACAGTTCAGACGAGCTCCAATAAAAACAGACTAATTTAGCAATAAAGCAATGACATTGTTTCGTTTCCATTTGCAAGATTAAAGTGAGTTTATATCCTGTATATCCTACAGGATTATGCATTCTGGTATGCTTAATTTTTCCTGCCTCTGAAACATTTTTCCCTTCTGAGCCAGCCAGAACTAATGAAACACTATACAATTCACTGCTATTACCTGCATCATGGGATACTTTGTTTCAGCGGGATTTCCAAATCCATTAACGCCAATGAAGCTGGTACTAAAGTAGGAATCTGTGAGACTAGCATCAGCTAACCCACCGCCATCTATTCCAGGAACTAAAAGGAAAAAAAAAAAAAAAAGAAAAAAGGTTTCAGGAAAAAAAAAATAGTTTACCATGGGTTTATTTGCTAATATCTCTTACAGAATTCTTTTGGCAGAGAGTAGGATAGGAAAAAGTTGGTAATACTGTATTTTGAAACTGTCTTTCAGGAAATCAGCTAAAAACATATTAGTGCACAGAATGAAAAAAGAAATGAAAGCAGGTGCTAAATGACAGCATGAAGTTACAGCACAAATGCAGAAAGCGGCAGAAAAGTGAAAAGCTTTGACAGGGATGAGGAGTTTGAACTTTAGAAACAAGAACAAGAAAATAAATCAACTAAAATAACCTAGAAGGCAAGCTTAAGAGAAAAAAAAAAATATTCTTGCATACCCATCTTGGAAATATAAGCAGAGCTTTTAACTGGATGTCCTTTAAATTATAACACACCAAAATAAATAATGTATGTTTAAAAATATCTTGAGTCCTTTCATACAAAACACAAACATTTTAAAAGCACCATTTACAGTAGAAGATTATTTTCATTATCTCATACTTCATAAAGTGATAACAATTTTATGAAATGTGGGTAAAAAAACTGAAAGAAAGTGAGAAGGATGTAAGAAAAGTATTTAAGAAACTGTTTTTATGTCCAGAAACAAGGGCTTTGACATACAAACACTGTACTCTAACCATAAATAAATTCCACCATATGAAACTGAACAACAAAAAACATTCAAGCAGGTATTACTCTACTTAAAAAAACAAAAACAAACAAAACCCCACAGACACCCCAAAACAAAAGACCCCAACAAACAAAACCAGAGTCCACAACAGTATACAAAGCTGCAGTTCAAATTTAGCTTCTGCAAATACACCCACAGCAAATTACAAAGACACTAATCAGTATGGCCAGGCCACTGCGAGCCAACAGGCATGAGTAATTGGTAGCTCCAAGGTAAGAAGGCACACATCCAACTTAGAAGAACATCCTGTACCAAACTATCTGACTCGAACTTCTGGGAGAATTCACAGCCAGCTGGTGACACCCGGAAACAACTTCCTGATCCCAATCCTCAAAGGAAACAAAACGAAACTTTGTGACAGAGCTAAAGGAATGCATATTATAAACCCTGAAATTTCATCAGAATGAGAATTTTCCCTAAAAAAAAAAAAAAAAAAAAAAAGAGACTGCAGAACCTGATGAGCCATTTCCATGCTGCAGGCACAGGAAGCAGCAAAAGAAGTACAGCCAGATGAAATCATAAGAAGGGCCAAAAGAGGAGAATGACTAGCAACATCCATACTGCAGCCAAATGGAAACACTGCCCAGCTACACTCAGATGGAGAGCTATACATGAGAGAGATCAAAGAAACTGAATACCTCAGTGGAAATAAATATCAGCTTTGCAAGCAAAAAAAGATTCCTAAAGCATTGCTGTTCTAGATGAACATTATTTGTGTAGCACGCAGGATTAAGGGAAACATCTATGGAAAAAGATGCCAATTACTAAAAATAATTTTAAGAAATTCCAATGTCTTAAAATTAACTAATTACAATTTCTTAAAGTTAACTAAGAGACTAGGAAAATAAAACTCCCTCTGCTATCAATGGTCCAGATCTTCATTATTTCAAAGGAGCAGCCACACAAACTTCAGAAGTCCTCTTGCTACAACTGTATAAAGCACAAAGCTTTTTGGATCTGTCTTTTGCTTTCATTTGGGAAATTTACACTCAAAAGCGTAGAAAAAGTATTTTATGGTTGAACCACTGTATCAGGGAAAATATTAATGTTTGCACTAATGCCAACTGTCTCATTCAACCTGCTACAGTCAATCCCTAACTCACACTGCTAAGGTTAGAATTTTAATGCAATTACTTACTGGCATCACGAATAATACTTGGACTCTTTCATACAAGAAAATTGAAAGGCAGCAAATCCATGTTTACTTATGACTAGTTTCAGGCTAGTTTGCCAATAAATTATTCAGGGTTCATATCACAGCTTTTATTTATTTTTTAAATACATTTCCAGTATAGCTTTCTCTGCCTGCATTTCACCCATTACCAAAACCTGCTGCAGGTTTTATGCTACTTCTTGACTGTGTAAGAGCAAGGAAAGCAGTTTAATTTCCAGGAACAACTGTCATTTCAGAGAACACTATATAATTTTAGCAGTATATCTGCTATTTCATCTTATACTTCTACCAGAAACTCCAGATTCTATCAATTTTTAAAGCACGCTAGTAAACAACTCCCTCGGATTACACTATCTTTACAAATCCTTCAGCCTTTTCTGAAGAATTAAGAAACATGATTGTTTCTGCTTCTCTCACTGCTCCTCACTATGCTACAGTCAGTGTGAGAACCCACATACCTTCACTTCACTGTTGGACAGATACACAATCCTTGAAACTGGAAAAGGCAAGTGAAAGCTTTCAAGTTTTGCCACATTCAGCAGTAAGGTATGCAAAGAGCCCCTTCTGCAAGTAGAAACACTAGAGCTGATCTCCAATAACACACGATGCTGATGCTGGTGCTGGTGCAGGTAGCCTTGCCATGGCACAAAATACAGCACCAGGTGCTCTGCTCCTACTCTGGCTGAAGCATTCCCAGTGCCAGGGAGCTCAAGCTGCAAGCAGGAGCAGGCTTTCAGGCAGCCATCCAAGATAAGCAAGGCTGAGGACACTGCCAGGAGTCACAAAGTTGATCTTTGACACTGCTCAAATGCTGCTGCCTTCCAGCTGCTAGTATCTGCTAAGCTAGCCAATTCAGACCACTTAAGACTGCTCCAAGCCACAATGCATTGTAGCTTTGCCTTGGCACACTGATATCTAACTGGGCAGTCCAGAGAGCAAAAGGTACTCCAGAACATTGTCTTTTTTGTAGCTGTAGGAAGACCTCTACTGAAGTACATTGGTTTGGCCATACCAATCAACCTCCTTGTGCCATTATAAATTGCTGTGCTTCAGTGCTGATCCACCTTTGTACCACCTAATTGTACTGGTACCATGGCAATTTCAAGATTGTTTTCTATTGTCTTCTTCCAAACATTCTAGAAATGCTCACCTAATTAATAGACCAAGACCACAAAAAAAGAATATTCTACAGAAGCATTCAAAAGAAAATCATCAGAAGGTTAAGTTCACTGGATGAGTTTTCATGGCAGTAGCTCATCTTTAGAACAGAACGCTCTGAAGTGGTAAGTATAACTATTGCTTTCAAGAACAAACTCAACACTAGCTTCCTTAAAACTAACTTCCCTATAGTAACAAGCAAGAAAATGAAGACTATCAGAGAAAAGATGTAGCTTACATAGCTATAAATTCCTGCATTTCCTACAGAACCAAAAATGCGTCCACTATGTACACCATTTCTGTTCAAAGGAGGGCTGTTCACCTTTTACAGTGATGAAAGCTCAACAAGTATCTGAAGAGCCAAGGCAGTTTCACTGTTTGGCATCTGACCTTCTCCATAAGAAGTAGAAGGCTTTTATCCTCCTTCTGCCAAACATTTGGCAAATCATAAATTCTCACTTGCTTCTGGAAGACCACACTTGTTTAGAACATGAAAAATAGAAAAGCAATTGTGGCAGTTTAGGCTGGGTGCCTAACACTACTGCCATGTAAGTTACACCTCTGGTGTCCCAAGTGTCCAGCCCAATAAGGTGGACACGGGAAACGGCATATTTCTACCCATAAATCCTGCACCATATAAATCCATCTGCAAAATCACTCTCTTCCTCTTTCTTCCCTTTCTGCTCCCATGGGAGATGCTTCCTATCGGATAACTGTGGGGGAATATCTCAAGGCCTCTTAGGCCTGCCTAGGCCCAATGCCAGGAGGAAAAGGGTGGGGGGGCAGTGCCAGCCTGAGACTAGCCTAGCAGTAGCAGGGAAGAAAGAGCCCTGGGGGTTTTGGGTATACCCTCAGGTGGGGAGAAGGGAAGTGTTGGGAGGCCTTTGGGAATTGTAAAAGGGATTCTGTATACTTTGGGATTCTTTGCCACTATGCTTGTAGTTTTTTGTAGTTTCACCAATTGCTTTTCCATTTAAACTTTCCATCACTCTTCAATCTGTTTGTGTGAGTGTCATTCTTTTGTCCCTCTCAGGGCAATAGAGGGTCCATCTGGCCCCAAACCAGCATAGCAATCCATAGGTCTTCAGAAGTGGATACACTTCACCACATGAGCAGTGTGGCATTAAAAAGAAAAAAATCTTATGTGTTCCTTAATTTACATCAGGCATTCAACTTGTCTGTCCAGATCTTTCTTGCATAGTGAGCACACACACTGCACCCAGTGTTATTATAATGACAGATTGAAAACTTCTGAGGTTAATGTCTTTTCTCCTTTAAAGCACCAATTATAGCTTTAGGTTAAGGCATAGTTTAGACTATAGGTTTAGGTGTAAGTTTAGACAATTTCAGTTAAGTCTTGAATTGATTATTTTTGTCAAAGGAAGATGGCTTTCCGTTTTGTAAGTTTACATTTACATTTTTTCAAGTTTACATTTTCAATAGACTCTTCCTTGGAGAGAAGCAACAACTTTCTTATAAAAGCAGAAAGGTTGACTAGGCAAGTCTGAGGAAAAAAAAAATAGATGCGCAAGGAAACAACTAGGAATCCAGCAGAGAAGAAAATGCTAACACATTATGTAAGCACATATGTGAAAAAATAAATTTTTAAATTCCATCAGTATTGTATGCAGACTGTACATATTGGTAACTCTGGAAAGAAGTGAAATAAAACATCTTGAGAAATTCAGAAGATGTTTTCTACTTTTCATACATATATTATCGAATATTTTTTTTTTTGCTTGGTGAGTAACACTGCAGCTTAATGTGACAACTGCAATAAAAAATAAATATCTTATGTAATTCTTCTCCCACAGAATTTTAGCAGAAAGTAGCTTCCCATCAGATGCAGGCACCAAAGAGAAAAAAACCCAGATAGTTATTTTGTTTTACTTATTATAAAGATACTTTTTGGGAACAAAGGATCTCAGTGCTTGAGTACTACTGTGACAAACTCAACACATGCTTCAACAGAATCAGTGGGTTTCAGTCAGTTTTAGCTTAATGCTTGTCTTGTCTAATACTGTCACTATCTGGATAATAATACTAATGCTATCTGAAAAGACAGTGTTTCTGATATTTTCATTTTAACATTTTACTAACTAGTAAACAAATAGTACAATACCCTATACAGCTTCTGTTCTGAACTTAGTATCAGCACTGATAATCTTAGAAACTGTTCTTAACATAAAAAAGGATTCTTTACAGTAATGTGATATATTGCCCGAAAAATCAACGGACTAAAGTAAAGATCACAACTTACTATTAACGTATTTTTCCAAACAGTTCAAAGATTTGACAAAGTAATAAAACATGGATTGAAATAATTTGGTTTGCTATTATCACTGCTTTAAAAAATGTACTACAGTTTATGCTGTGAAAAAGATTTTATATAGTGGTAATCTTGATTTAGACTCATAGCACTGCTACAGTGCAAGCACTTTTCACCTCAGCACAGCTTGGTAAACTGAATCATAGGTTCACAGCACACATATGCATACAAAGGACAAAGAGTTACCTCAGGCAGATATAAAGCAGTAAAAACTAGTGCCTTATCTCCAGTGGAGTTTTACACAGACATAGCTATCCTAACATTGAGACAAAAACAACACAACTTTTATACAAAGCCTATCTATGGCAAGTAATTTAAGACTTGTGTCCTTTCAGTTTCCTAGAAGCACAGAGGTGTCAGTAGTTCATGCTTGTCCTACTTTGTTTTGTCACATGCTGCAGGTGCTAGCCTACTTGCACACCTCTGCAACAGTTCATAAACACTTTATATACTAGTATGTGCATCTCAGTACTGATTTCTCTACAGTGCCACCACTGTGGCAGCTTGCTACAGAAAGTGGATTCTCCGGTGTTTTTCTGCCTCTCTCCTTTAACACAATGTTTCTGAAACACAGACGAGGAATAACTGAAATAGACACAACAAACAAAAACTGAAGGACACCCCCAGGCACTAGAGGCAAAAGTAAAAGCACATGCCCGGGTTAGGATGCCGAGGCTGACAGTGCCTTTGGAGGGCAGACAGCACAAACGAACCAAACCCGCTGAAGGCAGGCAGGCAGGAAGCAAAACAGTTTGGGAAATGCTGCCTTATTTACAAACACTCCCACGAAGTGATGAGATACTCATGGGCAAGCAAAGGAAAATAGCAATCTTTATCATAATATTAAATGATTGGGCTGTCTTCCTTCTGTGTTTGAATTTATGTCACACATCACAGAAGCTTCTGATAAAGATTGAAGAAAAGAATAGGTGCCATTCTTCTCCTCGTCATGGACCGAGTCCAAAAGCACAGTGATAATATAAATTAAAACTGGTACTTTTTCAAAAGAGTCATCAGAACTACTCTGTTATCAGAAACAGCAATTCAAAGTAATGCAATTGCTTAACATCATCACTGTCAGAGCTAACCTTTTCTAAAAGCTCTCACAATTCCTAAAATAATGCACCAAAATATTCAATAAACTGCACCAATTTTTTTCAAAGCATATGTTTAAGCTTCTGTTTTTAATAGCTTCCCTGTACCTAAAACTCAAAGGTTTTTATACATACATATATATATAGACATAAAATATGTGCAGATAACCTGAACAGAATGTTAGGATACTTTTCACAGCACTGAAGACAAACATAAAAGAAAGAACGGGTCTTTCATCAGCATTAGGCTACCTGAAGTTGAGGGCATCTACCCACACCACAGATTATATGAACTGCATATCACATAACCAGCCCCACAACTCATACAATGCATGTCTCTACTATCACTTCTGTGTATCTGTACTTTGTTTCTAAATCTCCATTCTCAAATGAAAGAAAGAAGCCACCCAAAACATCAGGACTAAAAGGCCGTTAGGAAGAGAACTAAAAAATACAGCTAAGTTCTAAGTACAAAGTACCTTTGAAGACCAAAGGAAGCAACCATATCACTGAAACTAACTCCTGAAAGGCTTGAGGAACAAACACGTGTGTACACACAGAGCATGATCTATTCCAACTCCAATAGAGTGATTCACCACACCATTTTTCTGGCAGTGTAATTCATTACATCTTTACTAGAAAGCAACAGATCAGAAAAACATCAGCTTACTATCTAAATCCCTTCACTGACCCCCTTTTCATCAGCTGCCACACAACCAAGATTATTTTTTTCTGCCTACTTCTACAGAAGTACTGCTGCCTGTGTTTATCACCCCACCCTCACTAACCATTTGTCCACTTTTCCCGCAGCAGTCTCAATTTGCTTCTAGGTAGTTCCTTACACATGGAACTCTGAGTGGGTCCCCAAGGTCACTATTTTCTGGACATTCAAATCCTTCCTGAAGACCCACTCCTACAAAAAAAATATCAGCTAATACCAGCTAGATAGAAACTAAATGGAAATGCTCTGTTTCTTAAACATTATGAAAACTTGGTATTATTAAGACAGAGCATATAGAATTTGTTAACATAACTATTCTGCACGCACTCTTCCTCATCTTTGCCTTTGAAGCAGAACAGCAATTACAAAAGTCATAGTGCTTTCTTCAATACTCAACACAGCTAGTTGAGAGCTAGTACACACTGGCTACTACCAGAAACAAATAATTACCAGTACTCCTCATATGCTTGTAATTCCTGTGGAATATTTGGACTTTGACTGACTTCCCATACAATAAGGAAAACCCACAAAGTATACAGATACAATCACTTTCAAAGCCAATTAATACTGTATCTTTAAAAAGTTTCACAAACTGCCCCTCATTTAATTTCCACATAAACATGCAAAAGCAAAATTCATGTTAAAAACTTTCCAATTTCTGGAGCTGACATACAAGACAACCATGATTAAGTACAACCAGTAATTTTTATTTTCTCCCATACCTCTCTAAATGGTTACTGATTTTATTCTTTAGTTCTCAATTGTCTCTATCTCTGCACAAATCCCAAAAGCCTCTTCAAACCTCAGAATGGTCTCCCCATTTCTTAAAAAAATTCAGAGCAAAAGAAGATGAAAATTGAATCAACTCTCAACGCCTGCAAAAGGCATCACAAAAATTAAAAGGGAAATATCTCTCTAAAAAGAAATCAGAAGTATACAACAAGTACTACAATAACACTTGCAAAAAGTACAAACAAGTTTGGAAAAAGAATTCTTGACCGCACCCCTATAGTTTCTCTATAAGCAAAGAAGAAACATGCAGGGGAAAGTGACCAGTATATGACAATCTACAGCTTTACCTGTAAGTTTGAGATAACTCGTCTGTTTCTAAATACTTCAAGTCCTAACTACTGAAATGCTGTCAACAATAAGAAATATCCATATTTAGAATAATCCTGGCCATTGTTTCAGTGCATTAAAAAGCATAATCCAACAGATTACCTTTGGTATCTGTTTTGCTGAATAGTTTATCTTTCCATTTTTTCTGTATCTACTGCTTAATTTTTTTCAAAAAGGAATTAACTGGTAAAGACTTAAACATCTTTTAAAAGCCAACAACACACAAATGCATAGGTCTTTCCACTCCAAGGCACATATGCATTTGAAAAAACCCTAAGCTGTAATGCCCAACAAGCTAAGCACCAAGTGATTGTATACAGAGTTGCTGCAGCAGTGGCCACCATCCTCTGCTGCCCTGACCAGCCGCATGCAGGTGTCAAGCGTGAAAACAGACATACTTTTATTAGGCTAAGGACACAACCCAAACCTTGATGCTCCTTTCCACTTTCTCTTGGGCTGGCAACAGTCCATTTGCAGACAGGCTTTTTCAGCAGTTATGAAGAAACAGAGCGAGGTCGGTTAGGGAAGTATTGTGGGCACCTCGCAGAAACACAGCCCTATACTCCAACCATGAATTTCCAAGGAGACTTTTGAGAAAGGCTTTCTGGTGAAGAACCACATGATGATATCTCACAAGGAGAGGGTGAGAGAACCTCTGGCATGGGGATCTCAAGCATCAGCAGCACTGCTGCTGTGGCCAGCTCCTTCACCTGTAGCTCTGCAGACAGCACCTACCTGCTGATGCTGCCACCAGGTCCAGATAACACCAGGAACTCCTACCTCGATGCCTCTGTTTTGGTCTTATTTATGGGAATCCAAAACAGAGTGAGTGTTATGGATCACATACTTTATACTAAGAAGTGGGGCAGGATTTAGTCAATGTTTAGAGACCTAACTCAGATCGTATCTATTAATAAACAAATTCTGCACACAAGAGAGTAATACATCCACTAAACAACCAGAAAAGTAACAGAATTGCAGTTGCCCATGCAACTTTAACTTGTCTATCTTATGTACAGACATGATACATTCTAACACCATACTGACATTTTTCTCCAGGCCCTCCCTCATGTAGCATCAAAAAAGGACTATGCCCTAGGAACTAGCCAGCAGCCTGCAGGAAAGATGGCTGCCAGCTCGCTTCTTACAGAAGTCAGAAAATGACAAACAGGTACAAAAGGACACATTTTTCATGTTATTATGCCCCTGACCCATCTTCCCCTGGGCTGTTGCTTAAAACCCTACTAATCAATCCTATCTTTTCCCCTAACTGCCAAGCAAGTCATTTCCCCCCCTGCTCCTTCTAAAGCCTTCTCAGATTCAGTACTGCTGCCACTGCTGCTCACTGGACTGACAAGAGAGATGCATACCTATTAGCAAAGTACCATGTACAGATTTTGACAGCTAACAAACCCAGAGGAAACTTTTTCTGGTTTTCCTTCTATTTTTTGTCATAATGGTGCCACAAGAAAATTATCAGTTTGTTTCAGATGTTATTGTTGGCTTTTTTAAAATGAAATTTTAGACAGGTAATACCAACTATTCCTATTTTGTAGGCAGTCAGCTGGCCACCTGGAAGGTGAACCACACAGAAGGTGAAGCACTAACAGCTTCAGGGAAAGAGGCAAGAATTGTGCTTCAAACACATGTGCTCCAAATGTCAAGTAGTTCGGGGGCAGGAGGCAGCAGTGCTAGCTTCCAAGAGTAGTCAGAGCTCATCAGCATGGTCACCAAGAACATAAAGCCACACAGTGAGGCCAAAGCCACACTTAGCCCACTACCTCATCTCTGACACTGGATGGCAGAGGCTATGTGGACAAAAGCATAAGCATGAAGCACAGATAAAGCAGGATTTCCCAGCAGGTTCTCAGTCATATGTAGGGGAAAATGAGTCTTGTTTCAGATTTTTTTTTTTCCCAAATTTAATAATCTCAAGCAGAGTTTTCTTCCAAGAATTTCAGATTACTTCTGGAATCCTTGTCAGACATTAGTATCTCAAACATCTATGGCATAGAGTACCTTAACCACACATCACGCGAGACACCTCCTGGTTAACTCCAAGGATGTCACCTGCCCATTCCACTCCATTACATAAGTATATCAATAAGGGGATGGAGTATTTCCTGCATTTTCATGGTCCATCTTCCCCTTATCACTCAATATTCCTATCACCTACACCGCAAAGAATAAGTATTTGGGGAGCCCTTGTGATTACCACAGAAAAACCTATAAGTAAATTAATAATCCTGTACTCAAAGCAGGATTAGAGTAGCACGCATGTTAGAATGAGGCACTGACCCACTTTTAATAATAAATAGGACTACACAGTTAATTAGTCAATGAGCGTTATCTGCTCTGTGTACTGAATGACGCTGGGGTCCAGAGAAGAAGGAAGAGAAGGTGGCATCCACAGATCCCAACACTGTCAAACGCTTTCGAATTAGGAAAGACAGTCAGTGAAATTGTACAGGCAGGTGATTTTTTTTGGTAATTCCCAATTTGACGTTCTTAAACTAAGAACTTCTCTATTCAACACAACTTTGTGTATTACTCCCTACATGCACAGAAATAAAACTTTCATTTGGAAATGTCACTGTTTAACACCATGGATCATAAGCAACACAAGGATTTTAGACATTAGCTTGTCAGTACCTTTACAGATCAGCTATACATTTTGAACAACTATTTTCCTTATTTGTTTCACAATACTGAAGTAAAGCCCACCTGCCTGCCCACCCACTCTTTGGCTTTTCAGCTCTTCTGTTCCTGGCTTCTTTTTCCCTAGTTATACTCTTTTGTTTAGGATCTTCCATCAGTCCAAAATTTTTGCCTCCTGAAACTTCAAGAGCAGTGACTTTCCCAGCAGGCAATCACTGACAACATCAGAGTGGGTTTGTCCATTCTTGGTGTCCTCACTCCTTACAATGGGTGCAACTGCAGAGAATTCTACATAGTTTTAAACCTCTGACATATTCAACAGAAGCAAGTTTTTCAAGTAATTTACCTATCACTATCAGCCTCTGAATACAAAAATTCTGAGTTTTTTTGTTTGTTTTCTTAAATTTAGGCCTTGGGCAAATCTTAGAAGATTAATCACAAGAATGGCTTCCATACAGGAGCTTTTACCCCAAAAGTCTTCTCTCAAGCCTGAACCCCCTAGTTTAATAGATTGTAGTGATTTCCTTCTGCATAGGGAAAAAGTACATTTTGTGCTTAACTCTGCCCAAAAGAAAAGTTAACAAAGATCAACTCATCACTGCCAAATCTTTCAAGACAATTCTACCTGTTAAAAAAAAAAAAAAGACAGACAAGAAAGACTTCAGCTTAAAGAGCTGAATTTTCACAAAATGAACAAAATCTGAAAACACTGTCTTTTAATAGGAAGCATTAAGCAATTTTACATTACAGGCTCTTCCTGAAAGGGTATAGGACAGGCCTGTGTTAATGCGAGACACTGACAAGCTACCAACTGCAGAGACAATACTGTTCATGTGGCACAAGCCCATCACACCTGGAAATTTTGCAGCAGCTGCAGGTTCCTGAAATGCACTAAAATCCTAAATAGGGGATGTTCAGCATGGCTGCATCTTACTTTCAGAAAAAAATATGGTTGTGACCATTTAGTAGAGTTACTCAATGTAACGAAATGCTAGGTTTATGACACAAATCAATAATGTAGGCAATTTTAACACACTCATTTAAAGAGGCACAACTTTTCTAGTATCTTTTCCTAGCTGCCAAGGGCTGCTTTACCTACAAAATGAATGGTTTTTAAAAACAGTTTACTGCAAACACCATTTAACTATTGGACCATATATTAGGAAGATGCATAACTAGCAGGAGTTATGCTACTCTGCATGGCATAGAGGCAACGTGAACCCTCACCACGAGAAGAAACTGCATATGGAGGGCTAAAGAAGCCTTGGGAAAAAAATTTGGAAGCAATTTCTACTCACAACAGCAGATAATACAGATCTATATGATTACTACTTTGAATATTTTCCAAATGTTAATGCAATATTTCAGCTTGACTATGTAACACTTTCGAGAGCTGAAATTCAGCATAGGTTCTTCGGAAGAGCCCATCCGAGGGTACTACTCCTGAAACCGTTGCTACCACTCTCTGCCCAGCCTGACTTCGGGTAGAGAAGTCCAGCACTGAGCCTAGGGCTGAACTGACCGATGGGCAGCTGCCCGGGTGCCCCTTAAGAGCCAGCCAAAGGAAAACCTCTTCCCACACACCTGCCCGCTCTTTCCCATCACTACCGGCCCAGCCCTTTCTACGTGCCCCAGCGGGGCTGGCACAGCCGCGTCCCGCCCGTCTGGGATCATCACGGCACCCAGCACCGGCTGAACCCGGGGGCACGGCGGTAGCGGGGGAAAGGTCCGGGGACCCCCGCCTCCACCGTATCTGTTGTTTCCGGTAGCACCATAGCGTGTCGGGGCGCAGAAACAACGCGTCGCCCGCCCCCCGCCGCCCCGCTCCCAGCGGCGCCCCCGCCCCACGCCACCCCACCCCCCACACCACCCTGCCGCACTCACTCGCCAGCCGCGGGCCATCCAGCCCCCCGCCGCCGCCTCCGCCGCCGCCGCCTCCCGCCCCCATCTCGGCTTTCTTAGGCCCCACCACCGCCGCCGCCGCCGGGCCCGGGCTGGCCCCGTGCGGCGGGTAGCCAGGCCCGGCGGCGGCGGCGGCCGGGGGGATGCCGAGCGGGAGCCCGCCGAGGGGGGCGGCGGGCCCCGGGCCGGCAGAGGCGGCGCCGGGCTCCTCATGCAGGAACTGGCACTCCTCGCCGTAGAAGCAGGTCTTGTCCTTGGCGTAGTAACGGCAGAACTTCAGCTTCACGGCGCCGCCGCCACAGCCAGCCCCCGCCCCCACGACGCCGACCCCCGCCGCCGGCGGCGGCGGCCCCACCACCGGCGACGGCGACGAGCAGGGCAGGCCGCTGCTGTTCATGGCAACCGCCCGGCCGCCGCCGCCGGGGTCGGCACCATGGGGAAGGAGGACGGGAGGGAGGGGGCGGGGAGGGGGAAGGGGCGCGGGAACCGCCGTCACCCCGGGCTCCGGCTGCGGAAGGGGGAGGAAGGGGCGACTCCGCGCCTCTTAAAGGGGCCGCGCGGCCCGCGGCGGGGGCGGCGGCGCCTCCTCAGTGGTCCCGGCGTTCGGGGTTGTTTATGCCATTTTCCTCTTCCTGAGCGGCCGCACGGGCGCGCCTGCGCCGGCGCGGGGCATGCTGGGTAGCGCCGCCGGGCCCGGGGCCGCGACCGAGGAGGGGCTGCTTGCTACCGCGGGCGGGAGTGGTCGGAAGAGCGGCGGACGGGGGCTGTGGAGCAGCAGGCGGCCAAACGCAGTTTCCGGCGGGGCGAGGGAGGCCGGAGGCCGACGCGGAGCGACCCGACCGTCCCGCTGGGTCGGCTGTGTTCGCGCGGGCGGGCGTTAACCGTCCCGCGCGGCGGCAGCCGGCCGCTGGGCAAGCCGCGGTGTGAAGGCGTTGGCGCCCATTTCAAAGGGGCAAAAACGGCAGGTGCAGGTGACAGCCCAGCCCATCCTCCGCCTCCCACGGGGCCGGGCAAGGCAGACCCCAAGTCCGGGACCGCCCGGCTGTCGTACTGTGTGCCAGGCTGTTACTTTAGCCTTCCCCCGCCTCTTCGTAGGGTGGAGGTTAAAGCACCGCGGTCTCAGCAGGGTCTCAACAGATTTTCTCCCCCAAAAAAATCGTGTCCTGCTTTTCTTCTGAAAAACAGGCAGCAGCCGGTTGACTTTTTCCTGCCTGCTGGCATAACGGGAATGCAGCCCGATGGATTCCCTCTAGGAGTTGAATCGACTGGCTGTTTTTAAGGGGACATTTGAAATGTTTTCCCCTGAGCGTGGAGAATTTTTTTTTTTTTAATTTTCAGTGGTTCACTTGTTAAGCTACTCAAGATTTTTTTTTTTTCTCCAGTCAAATTGTTGGCATAGCTTATGGTGCAATCGCTGAAATTTTATCTATAATGGGAAAACCATCATATATTAAAGCACACTTGACGTTATTTTAGTAAGAAAAACATTTACTGTAAGAATAAGATTTTGTTTTTGTCTGTGATAGTTCTCTTGTATTACAAACAGAAAGAAAATCAGAGCTTTCCTGTTTTGACAGTTTGTGCAAAAAGGCATTAAAAAAAATAGCTTTTAAATGTCACATTGGAACAAAGTTTTTCTTCCTCAGGTAAAGTCTTTAAAGTCTTCAAGAAGTAAGTATGCCTTAAGCTGAAATCTCCAGATCACCATTTTTGAAGTCAGAGCCATGGCTTCTCCAAGCTTATGGAGAAGCCATGGAAAAAAGTTGCTCTGCAAAAAATGGTTGAATCATAAAATAGAGAAGGCCAAGGCTACAGGACTCGGCTCCAGTTTTAGCCTGATATCAAGAAAAATAGGCTGAGGGTATCATCTCAGTTCTTCAACAATTTTTAGCCTTTTACTTTCTTTCAGCTCTATGACAAAGAGCTCGTTGCTTCTGCAAGTTTATAAAAGTAAGCAAAAGTGGGAAAATGTGCTATGGGTTTCTCCGTTGGGATCTCTGGGTAGCAGCTCAGACAAACAACAGCAGATTCCCCATGCAAGAATCCTTATAAAAATCTCAGCCATGGGAGTCAGTCCCAACTTGTTCCTTCTCAGACAACCAAAATAGATCAGTTTTATTAAATGGACCAGAGGCAGTCTCAGCTCCTTTAGCTACATGTGGTGCCCCCTGTGCTACTTCACTGTGTATCATGCAGCCCTCTGTCATCAGTGTTATGCCTCTGAGGAGCAAAACCAAGAGCTTCCTTGCCCTGGGAGCTGTTGCAGCCACACACTGGCACCCATAGATGACAATTCCTGCAGCTGTTGCAGTAGGAAAAGCAGGAGTCTAGCAGCATGTTTTTTTTCTCCCTTTATCTTGCTCATCCATGCCCTGGGAAAATGCCAGCACAGGGTAGAGATCTCAGGCAGATAGAGCTTTTGGGGTGCACAAGTTCATAGAGGGGAATGGGATGTAGAAGATGTGTTGAGGTAAAGTCATGTGTGGGGGAAGAGAGGAACATGATATCGCCTTCCACTGAAGTCTGGTTATCAGCAGGCTGTTTATCAATCCATATTTCAGGTGTGATGTACCCTGGAGAAAATGTCCCGTCCCTCCAGAAAGGTCAGGCTGAAGACAAGTTATATGTGCATGTGAGGAGGCTGGAAGGAAAAATCTCATCTTTCACTTAGAGCTTTCCCAAGCTCTGTGGATCTTTTATGCAGTGCTTTAGTGCTGTGGATTTAATGATATCAAGTTATCTTACAGAGATTTCACGTCTTTTCTGGGTAAACTGGTTGAACATGAAATTAATTCTTCCAAGCAAAGGCTTAAATTGCATAGCCACTCCCATTGCTGAAGTGTGTTCTAACCCATGTTTTCAACCTTGTGAATCTGCTTTTCCCACAGCTCTTTTGCTGATCTATGCATATGTCTAATAGTACATACACACAGTGAGGTTACAAATAAGGACACAAATGGACATGTGTATTCCCACATTTTTTTCTCTCTGCATGCTGTAGCTTGGGTTGAAAACATTCCCATTGGGTGCAGGAAGAGCTGAGATAGTAGACTGGGAAATATAGTGTGTGATTCTGCCAACCAGAGTGCTCAGATAATCGATGAGGCATGCAGTATAGTGCCAAGGATGTTTGCGTACAAGCATTGTACCTGAGCCACTGAAGATCAAGCCAACTCATCTTTTCTATCTATTCTTGGCCTGCAGAACCAAGCCAATGGTGGGAAGAAGCTCAAGATGGCATGAACATCTTTCTGTGGCTGGCAAAAATCTCACCTCTCCTGCCTTTTCAGTTCCATTAACTGATAGGAGGACTTGGCCTGAAGTCTGACTTGTAGCTACAAAGAGTCAATACAAGAGCCTGACACATTCTCATTAATCATAACCATATGTTCCTCTCCAGCGTTTTATTGCTTGTACCTGCTGGTCAGCCAGAGCGCTGAGGAGTCCTGCCAGCCATTCACTATCTTCTTGAACCAACTCTACTGTCCTGTGCAGTGCATAGACTATTCCTGGGCATTCCTGCAGAGTAGTGATTGATGATATTATCTTTTTCTTTTTTTTTTTTTTTTGTTTTTGTTTTTGTTTTTGTTTTTGTTTTTGTTTTGTCTTTCCCACAGAACTAGGTGCTCTGTTAATTGAAGCTGGCACCTCTATGGTGAGTGCTGATGTTCCTCTCTTGTGCACATACATGGATTTACTTTGCATGAGATCCAGGAAGGAAGATGAAGCAGAAACAGATAGATGCCCCTGGGTCTTGTCCCACTTTGTAGTCAAGTCCTAACTGTGCTATGCTTTTCAACCGAGAAATGGGAAAATATTCCTGTATGCACACAGTTAAGCCAGAGCTAAGCGTCAAGAGTTTTTATGAGCTCTGACAGAAAGACAGAGCTGAACATCACGAGATTAAAAATATGGAGGTGGGGGGAGAAATCCTTGGGAAGGAAAGCCGTGCCAATAACTCTTTTCTCCAGCCAAATCAAGTCACAAGTACAAAGTAGCTCTCACCTAATGTTCAGACCAGCGCAAGAAAGCCATATCTGCTATTGAGAGTGACAGTTTCTCTTTGTCTTAACCCCAAATTAACAATTTTAGTAAATCACATGGAAGCAGATCCTGAAGTACAGGCTGACATCAGATAATGCAATTGAAAGGGATAGAGTTATTGTAGCCATGGGGTTTTTTTTAAGGCATAGGCATGACAAGTTTTGTAGGCAGCAGTGTTGTTAAACCAACCAAGTAGTTAGTAAATGTAATGCCTGAACACTGTTCTTTACAACAGTACCAGTCTGTCTGTTAGAAGATATTATCTCTACTTACAAAACTGGCCTTGCTTGATATTACTGAAGCAGATCAAAGGACGTACTTCTAAAAAGAGTATCACATAATCTGAATTTAACCTTTCAAGTCTATCATTATATCATTAAGAAAAATGTTAGCAGGATTTAGCAAAAAATATAACCAAGATCAAAGTCCATAGTAATATTAGACAACAATTTAGCATTTGGCCATTTATTTTTTGAAGGAAGTGTAATAAGGTCTGATAGTTCAGAATATACACCAATTACAGCCTGAAGCCTAAGGGAAATTGCAGCTCTCAAGGAGATTATTCCACAAAATTAGGGATTTTTAAAATCTTCTTTTAAAGTGTTTTTGAACAACCAATATGACAATCAGCATATTGGAATGAATGGACCAACCACTGTGGCAATACCCATGGGTCCCTAACTAGATAGTTGTCTTTACTAAAAAATATCTGTGTGAAAGTAAATTCACATTCTCATTCAAAAAAGAAATTCATTCTGGCTTGGTGAAGTTTTGAATTCAAATCAGTTAGCAAGTCAGGAGCTGACCCTAAAGTGCCTCTGCTAACACATGTGTTAATGATGTATGCTAACACTGATGTTAATACTGTGTGAGGGAGGAGGTCTAGCCCTATGACAGAGTTCATATTAGTTAAAGCACTAAAATGTAAGTCTAGTTTCATTGTGCCAGCTAGGGAGTGTCTTACCATCTAAGCTTCTTCCACTGGAGATGGCTTTATCTAACTGCTTTATCTAACTGTGAAGACGAGTCATGATGAGACATAAAATACTCAGTAATAGTACTCAGAAGATTGCTTTACTGTCATATACATATATGACAGAGTTGTTGAACCCTTTCCACCCCTAGTCCAGCAGCTTTAGGAATAAGTTAATATGTCAAAAAAATATTTATTTTAGCTTTTTCCAGTAGATATAAACTAGATGATTGCATCTTTCCCAGAAGTCTTTAAGCTGGAAACATCACATATCCATTAAGACTTCTAAGACTACATCAACTGAATCACCAGCAACAGATTCTTGTGGTTACAATTAAGAAAGTTAATATTAGTTTTCCCTTGTCTGAAACACAGAAAGGCAAAATATCTTCAATGAAATCTCAGCAGCTTCCAGTGCTGAATGCATTAGGTGGAAGAGAAAACAAAGTACTTTGCTCGCTTGGCAATTTGAAATCAAAGAACAAGTATTCACTCTTTTTGTGTATATGTTAAGTGTTTGGTCATCCCCATACCACCTGACTGCCCGTGAGCTGTAAGTGGTAGGGATAAATGTCTGGTAATTTCAAAACAGAAGCACAATCTGTCTACCTTCTGGTTTCTGAGGGCAAAACCTGTACATAGGTGTGGTCTTGGAAGAGATACAAGAAAGTACAAGAAAAACTTGGACTCACTGGTGTAAGTTGAGGCAAGAGCCATGAAGACGATAAGGGATTAGGTTATTTGACATGTGAAGGGGTTTGGACTTTTCAGCCTGGAGGAAACTTGGGGCAATCTTATCAATGTCTAAAAACATCTGATAGGGGTGCCAGACTCTTTCTCTGGTACTAAATTACAGAGCCAGAGGCAATGGGCACAAACTGAAACTCAAGAGGTTCCCTCTGAACATCAGGAAATACTTCTTTAACGTGAGGGTGGTTGAGCGGTGAATACATTGTCTGGAGAAGTTGTGGACTCTGCATCCCTGAAGATATTTAAAGTCCTACTGGATGTGCTTTGGGGCAACCTATGCTAGCTGATTGTGCTTTGAGCAGGGGGCTGGACAATCTCCAGAAGTTTCTCCCAACTTCATCCATACTCAGACTGTGTACCAGTGAGGGTAAAAGCCCAGAAAGCCTGTTACCAGCACAGCGTTTCTCTGCTTGAGCTTGCTTCTCTAAGGCATATAGAATCCTGCACTTCCTTTTCTGATGTTTACATCCATTGTGCCTCCCTATTTTTCATAAAATTTCAGCTCCTTCCTTTGAATTGCATCACATACTTGACTTCAGCACCAGAGTACAGTGCTATTGCCTCCATCTTTATTATCTTGGAGACATTTCCTATGGTTTCTTTTACCTGTGATACACCTGTCCAGCTCTGGTCTATCTACTCTTTTATTTGATCTTCCCTAATGCAAAAGAAGCTATTTACCAGGTATCAATAAAAAACAAAAGGTGAATCTTGGCATCGTCTCTGGCAGGTTTTAGTCAACACCTACTGACATCAAGTATATTTGCTTAGGGGTTCTATTTATCCAGGTTCTGTGCACTTGCAGAATGGATGTCTAGTACCCAGCAAGTAAAAATCTAACAGCTGAATAAATAATAAAAATCCCTCAGCATATCCTGGGGGATATGATTCATCTTATCCCTTAGAACTGGATCCACTTTCTGCCCAGGGGCTGCAATGCACAGCTAGGGAAGCTACCCCTCTGCAGTGCCTTGTCCCCATACAAACCAGAGGACATTGCTGGGGCAAGCAACTTCAGCCACAGGCCATCTATTTTGACCCTTTACACAGTAGTGGCTGCAAGACAACAAGGAGGCAGGTCCTGGAGTGCAACACTCCAAGAGAGGCAGTGAGCAGGGACAGGCTGAAGGCAGAGTGTCCCTGGAAGCTCACATCTTGGAGCAAGCCTTGAGGCCTTTACTTTTATCTCCTAGGCAAGTCATCTGAAAAATTACTTCAGAGCAGCTGTAGCTTAGTTTGAACTTTCCTGTGGACAGTGCTAGTTCCCTTTTCCCTGTTTAGTAAACACAGCCCCACGCTGCAAATTCACTCCCCATCTGGGCAGCAGGCCCTTGCTCTTGGAAGTGACTCTGTAACCATCAGACCAAGTGTTCACCCAGCATGGGAAACCTCCCTCAGCCCACAACTACAGGTACAACAAAGTATTCCCATGGCATTGCTCAAACTTCATTTGGATGGGTGTTGTAGCTCTGCTTGGCAGTGCCACTTGTTCTTCCCCTCACCAACACTCAGAGAAATTACACAGACTGCCAGTGCATGAAAGCAGAAACTACAACTGCTTCAAAATTAAGAACTGAGGTGAAACGGCAAAAAAGCCAGCTGCACCAAATTTACCCAAGAAAATGTGTTTTTGTAGAAGCATGAGCAAAGGGCTGAAGGAGCAGGCAAGGACCGCGCAGCCAGAGCAGAGACATCTGCTTGGCTCAATGGATGCAGCATCCTCCAACAGAAGGAAGACACTCCCTGACCCCCAGAGAGGCCCTCTTCTCCCCGTCCCACAGACGTTTCCTTCAGGCTCAGGTCTTGGGCCCTCATTTTTGAAGAAGTGGTTTCTCTGTGAGCGGTGATGTGCACTCTTAAGACAACCACCTGCAGGGCTCAGTTTCACTCCCCGGGGATGGGGGATGGCAGGGCATTATCAGCCATGGCAGAAGGCTGGCCCCATGGCCACCTTGCTGGAAGCCTGTTTCAGCTAGCAGGTAAGATCTCCTTGCACCACTCCTTGGAATGTTTCCTCTCTGTTTCCCAACCTCTTACTGCATTTTTTTTCACTTGTTCCCTTTCTTCTTTGATTTTTTCAACTATTCATTTTCTCCCACATCTTTTATTTTATGACCCACTTTTCTTCTCTCTCCTGGGCAATCTTTTCTCCATCCTTGTCTTGCCCAGCCTAGCCTGGCTTTTGCTCTTACTGCATCTGATTCATTTCATGCTCAAGGCAACAAGTATTTAAATATATTGATTTTTTTGTTGGTTTTCTTTTTTCTGATGTGAATGTATTCCCTGGTGTTAATGCTAGCTTGACCTGATCACTTCAAAATATCTGCAATTTCTCAGGTAAATAAACTGTGAACTAGATACAATGACTCATCTAGTAGCTACTGCCAGGTTTTATTGTAGTTCAATGATCCAAATAGAAGTGTCTTTGTTTTGTTAGAGGGAAGAGTTTGAGATTTTAAAGCTTGATTTCCTCTACTGAAAATCACCCCAACATTTAACTGTTAAGAGAAAAGGAAATAACATTTACTCCCATCTCAAATGCCTGAAGCTATTTTTCTCTATCTCTAAAATAGATGGCTTGCTTCTATCAGACATTATCTTGCTGATTCAAAATCTGGTGTGTTCTTATGCATGCCTGGGAAAGTTATTTAACAATCTGTGGTCCATTTTAAACTTCATATACACAGGGATAATAATATTTGCTTCAAAGACGAATTGTTAGATATTATTCATTCATGGCTGAAAGTCTACATGAGCTATTCGAAGAGAAGGTGGAGAAAAAATGAAAATTAGTATTTTATGATCTCCTGCTTTGCATGACTGCTGATACTACTACTGCACCAACCAAAGAGGGATTTCTGTTTTCTCCCTGACTCTGTTTTGCTACTCTTGGAGGCTGTATAACAAAGTAAATAAAAATTACTAGCATCTGGGATGTGATGGTGCCCAAAGGCCACTATGAGGGACAGACTAAGAGACAGTTCTGCAAAGAAAGAGAAAAAGGTGTGAGAGGCTCAAGGTGTGATTTACCTCCAGGAGGACTGGTGTTCTTTCCTTTGAGATTTTATTTAGTCAAGGTGAGGTATATAGAGAGGTAATGTTACTTCTTGTAAGGCTAGCTGTTAAAGGGGGGAAAGGCAAATTCTTTTGGACATACAAACTGCCTAGGATTTGAAGTATCGGAGGCATAGCTGACAGCAGAAATCCTGAGAACTGCCAGCTCTCAGTATCTCTCTAGTAGATCACTATTTTAAAGCAATTTTGATGTAAAAAAATGCTAAGAATTTGATCAATTATATGTAATTTCTTAAAAATGCATGTGTTCCCTTTAAGAATCTATCTATTCTAGAGATAAGATATAGTAATAAAATCTGCAGACAACAGACAGTATCCAGATGATGAACTGGAATCATCAGAAACTTCAACAATAACCGGCAAAGAAAAACTAAATTATAGTAACAGCTAGAGCAGAACATCCACAATACCTGCAGACCTAAGGTACCAGTTCTGTCTTTAAATTATAAGCTCAGAACTGTAGGAAAGATAAAGCATCTTGACTGTATTCTTTTCTTGAAATAACTGCTTTGCAGCAGCAAGGAATGTAATCCCAAGAACTTTTAAAAGCAATATGTACAATACAATATGTATGTAAATACAGTGATATATTTTAAAAGCACTATTCTAGTTCCTCATCTTCTTAACTTTTTCTGGTCATCTCAAGGAAGAGGTTGTTAAAGAGAATCTTATACAGCATACAACTAGCTTTGCATTAGTGGATGAGGCAGAAGGGTGGATGGGATCTGGGAACTGAGGCAGTATCGTAGAACCATAGCATGGTTTGGGTTTGAAGGGACCTTAAAGATCATCTAGTCCCACCCTTCTGCCATGCTCAGGGACAACTTCCACTAGATCAGGTTGCTCAAAGCCCCATCCAACCTGGTCTTGAGCACTTCCAGGGAGAGGCCGTCCACAATTTCTCTGGACAACCTATTCCAGTGTCTCTCCATTCTCATAGTGAATAATTTCTTCCTTACATCTTATTTAAATCAACCCCCTTTCAGTTTAGATCCATTACTCTATGTCCTATCACTATATGCCCTTGTGTGTAGCAGTTTCATGTTTTGCAAACTGGAGAATTTCATGATGAACAGAGACTTTCAGTGACCTTTCTCAACAGGGGAAGTTTTCCAGTAACAACCACTCTTGCTCCTTTTGGTTTTGTTGCACCCTTTCTTACTAAGAGCTATTCATGGGGTTACTTGCAGCTTAAGGGCACCTCAGAGAAATGAAGCTATGAGATGCTGACTGAGATCTGCATGTGGCTGGCAAATGAGAGGAAATTTTATATGAGCAGGCGCTGCAAGCTCAGGCTCTAATGAGCTCTAAATGAGATTATGGTGGCCTGATTGCACAGAAACTATAGGACAATACTGTTGAAAAGAAACCTCACAGAACATGCAGGTGTCCACTACATTCCTGTGTCAGAGACACAAGAAAGTATGATCTGGGACAGTGCACTTCTACAATTTAAGAAGAACCACAGAAATGCTTGGGACCTGGCAACCTGAAGCATCTGCCCATCTCCCAGGAATACACGGATTTCTCTTTGACAAACCAGCTGACAAACATTCCAGAGCAAGTTCAGGCACCAAGCCCTGCCACAGGCAGTAAGGTGAAATCAATGAGCAACGCAGGGGGAATCAAGTTTGATCCTGACTACAGTCTCTTTCCCAAAACATGCAAAAACCTGGGTGGAAGCCCGCTGAGAATGCTGGATAAGGCCAGCACATGGTCTGCCTGCTCAGGGGAACAGTTGTACCCAACAGAACATATTTTGGGGTCATCCATTCACCATGTATTTCATATATCAGAAGACAATGTATCACTTTTGAAGCGAAGATTCCTGAAGGCAAAAGGATTGTGCAGAAAAAGGGTTATTTTCCAGTGAAAGTAAATTAAGTAAATTCAACTTAAAACTATGGGTGTTTTTTCTCTTGAGGTTTGACCCCATTTGCTTTCCCCACTTTTCTCCAGAATGTTCCTCAGGTTAATAATATTTCAAGCTACTGAGAAGCTGGAAGATGGCCAGAGCACAGCCCAGGAGCCAGGGCCACCCCCTACATCTCTGCTCAGCTGCGAGTGAGTGTGCACTACTGTGACTGCTCAGCAGAGGCAGGTTTGTCAGCAGAGCAGGGCTGTTGGCATTCTGTCCTTCTACAACATCCCTTCCTGTGATGATCACTAAATAGCATAGGACAGAGCACCTCTTATTCACGGGTTTTTGAACATGTAGCTTTCAAAATACCTGGAACTTCATGGCATAAACTGTCTTACATTTCAGGTTCCACTTTGTTAGCTGAAAAGCTGTTTTGGGTCATTGAGTTGAGCTAGATTTTCTGGAAATCTTCATGGACATTTTTGCTGCAAAAAGCAGGGATGAAAAAGTCCAGCAAACAGCAGCAGAAATTGAGCTGAAGAGTAAAATATTTACAGAGCAAAACTGTGGAAGAGCAGGAGTGGATGACCAATGAAGGCAGAAAGCAATTTCATTTTTTTTACAGTACCACTAGAAAAGCACAAGGACTGTTTAATCCCCATGATCAAATGCTTCTAAAAGGAAAAGAGGGACTAGAAAATCACTCCAGAGCCAACAAGCAGCAGCATTTCTCAAATGGACAGGAAAACTTTATTTATCATGTGACTTAATTCTATTGCTGTTACTAGAAATGCATTTAAGAAGATGCTATAGGACTCTAAACTGAAACATGATGCAAAATGCTTCCTGTGGAATCTGTAGTCCTTCAAAGAGAAATAACACCCTAAAACTTGTTGGTGTGTTTGAAGTATAGACTATTCTTTTCTTGTATTTCATGAGAAATAAGATGGTCACAAAGTCAGACAGATAGCTGGATAAACATCATGTGCCTATTTCTCATCCAAAGGAAGGAAGAGCTCCCCCATTTTTTCTAAGATTTTTCCTTAAAAACTGCTGAAAACACTGAACAAGATGAACAGATAGAAAAACTAGCTTGTCAGATATTTAGCTCTGTTACTGTTGTAAAAGACATTATTTACTCCTTTGTAGTCTAGGCTTAATTACGTAGATAAGATTTCTAATAGGTGAGATACAAGGGCTGGTTTGAAAAGTGCTTTATTGTTACAACATGTGGCCTAAGGTGTATGGTGGATTTTACATTTATACAACTACTCAGGAGTTGCAATTGTCTTTTACCCTAGCATCGTAATGATACAATATGAGCAAGTAGTATTTACTTTTTGTTGATTTTTACCAAATTTGGTGCCAAATACCAGCTACCATTTTTATCAAACACCTTGGATTCATGTTTGTATTTTCATATTTTGTAGCACAACCATTCTCTCCCATTCTCCCCTTTCTGTCCATCCTTCCCACACACACAATTCAGTGTTCCCTCCTTACTCCCTACTCCAGGAAAGGAAGAACAATATACTATAGTCAGTTGGGGAAACCATTGTTATCTTTTAAAAGGGAAGTTTTACAAGTAGTATCATTTCATTATGTCATCTTCTGTTTTCATTTCTGTTTTGAGTAGATACTTTTCTCCTTGTTGATGAGGTGCCAGGACTCTTAAGTACCTTTACTTAAAGTAGCCCTTGCTTTCAAGAGGTTAATAATTCCATTAATGTCAGTAAAAGTACTAGAGTGTGTCAGGTAGCAAGACTTAACCACAGAGTAGTAACTACTTAACCACAAAAAAAAGTACTTGAAGCAAACTCACTGATGTCATAAGACATACCTGTTTGCTTTGCTTCAGGGTTGTCTATCCGGCTTTTCAAGGACACAAACATGCCTTTCCCACAAGCAAACACCCTCTAGGGAACAGTCAAGAATGAGGACAACCCAATGCCACTTTTTCATTCATATGGGACCTTTGCAGTGGCATCACACTTTGTCCACAGAATTGTCCCTTTGTTCACAGAAGGGACCTTTGGAAATCATCTGGTCCAACCAATCTCCCTGCTGAATCGGGGCCACCTAGAGCCAGATGCCCAGGACCCTGTCCAGGTATTTTTTTAATATCCCTGAGAGTGGAGGTCAGCACCTCTCTGAGCAACCTGTGTCTGTGCTCAGTCACCCACGTGGTGAAAAAGTTTGTGCCCCTTGCTGTTACTCCTGTCATTGGGCACCCTCCCCTCAGATATTTACATACATTGAAGCAATCCACCCAGAAGCTTCTGTTCTCCAGGCTAAACAGTTCCATTTCTCTCAACCTTTCCCCATAGGAGAGATGCTCCAGTCCCCTCGTCGTTTTTATGGCCCTTCCCTGGACTTTCTCCAGTATGTCCATGTCCTTCTTATGCTGAAGAGCCTACAACTGGACACAGGATTCCAAGTGTGTCTTTGCCAGTGCTGAGTACAGGGGAAGAACCTCTAATTGCTGGCAAAAAATACCTCCTAATGTGGCCCAGGATAGAACTGTTCACCATACTTAATGGGGTGGAAAGGTCTGGGTGATGTGGTAACCAAGAAGAAGCTCCCTTGAGAGGATGGAAGATGTGGGCAAGCAGAAGAAGAACCAGCCGCATGTAGGTCTTTCATCAGAAAGGAAGGTTGCCATGATACTGAGCTTCATTGCCTTTTCAGCCACTTTTCAGGGACTTCCCCAAAAGGCGGCTCTTCAGCTGTCCCAGTTATTCTTTGTAACTGGATCACAGTGTCTGGAGTAGCCCAAACTGTGGAAAGAGCAGGGATTTCAGTGTGAGCATCAGCCCGTGCCCATGTGGAACAGGCTGCCCAGGAGGGTTGTGGAGTCTCCTTCTCTGGAGATATTCGAGGCCTGCCTGGATACATTCCTGTGTGATCTGGTGATCCTGCTCTGGCAGAGGGGTTGGACTAGATGATCTTTCGAGGTCCCTTCCAGCCCCTAACATTCTGTGATTCTGTGATTCTGTGATCACAGCTGGGGGTACCTGTGGAAAGGCTGTAATTTGTTCAGCTAGTCCCATGCAAAGCAGACAAAACAAATAACAAGCAAGATAACAGTTCAGCTCTTTTAGCAGTGCCTTTATCTCAGACTCACAGGGAAGGTAGATGTAAATCTGTTTTAGTGAAATGAAAGGCAAATAAGCATTTGAATACAACCCTGCAGTCTTTCCTCACGCAAGCCCAGGTAAGCAAAATATGGAAGAGACAAGACAGATAAAAAGGGAGCTGTTTAGCTTGCTTGCTTCAGCATTTAGCATTTGCTTTGTAATAAGGAGATTCTTTTTTTCGTCAGTTAAAAACCATGGGACACTGACATAGACTGAGAGCTCAAAAAGCTGATTTCAAAGCAAATCTGTGAATTAAGGAGCAACACAGTGCTAGGGCCAGTTTATATTTAGCAAAGCAGCCTGTAACGCCTAAAAGGTTTGGGCTGCTCATAAACATACACAATCCCTCACCAACAGCAACTCATAGCCAGAGGAACAGGAAGCCTCCTGTATTTAGGTGTATGATCAGGAAGTCTGAAAAATGATAGAAATATATAAGTAAAACTGGATTGTTATTATTCTTGGCTTAAATGAATGCTGAAATCACAGTATGAATCACAGAGGATGATCTAGCTGCCAGTTTGCCATAAAGTCAATGGCAAAAGTAGTCAATAAAGTTGGATATGTAATAGTATCACATGAAGAATATTCCTGCACTTTGTGTCATTAGCTTATTTTTACTGCGTAATGCACTGAAGCAAACGTATCTGTAAGTAATCAGAAAAAAGCAAGAGTAGCTCAGCTGACTCCCAGGTACCTGTTCTGTTGGAGAAGGTTTTGTTTGGCTGTCTGACAGAAAATTGTAAAATACATACCTGATGTGATTCCTGATTTGAAATCTTCAGCCATCTCACTTATCCTGTCCTTAAATCCCTACGTAATTTATAATCTGGATGTGGACAGTCCTCCTCTAAAAAGAAAGGTGCTAGGGTTTAAAGGCATGATTTTATCCAAAATATGAAGTTTGTTGAAATCTGTACCAAAAAAAAAAAAAAGTTAAGACATAACAAGACAGAGGACAAACTCTTGGAAACATTGACCAAAGATTAGATTAGCTGTACAATAAAATGTTGAACAGTAAATTTCTTGCAGCTGTTTTCATCCGAGACCAAAAGTGGAATGTTGAGGAAAAGATGAAGAAAACAAAACAAAACAAAACAAACAACCCCCCCCCAAAAAAACCCCAGAAAATTACTTTGTGGACAGAGTTTTTCCTGCTGAACATGGCAAACTGTTGGAGCAGATGGGTTTTGGCAGTGTTGTTCCTGAGACAGACTGAGCAAATTTCTTCTCTCTTTCCCATACATTGAAACGAGATCTTTTACTTTCAGGCATAGATTAGATTTGGGAGGAGTAGGGATGCAAATGCCTGAGGCAGAGGCAGTGTAGCTTTACTACAGAAGCTGACAGAAAGTAAGTTATCAACCATCAGAACCTTTTGCTGGTGCTTGCACTGAGTGAATAAGAAGCAGTTATTCACTGTGACAAGTTCTGGTTTAATATCTCTTCAGGAAAAAAATACCTTCCAAGACCACTATAATAAACAGGGCATGACCTGTTTGAAGATTGTCTATTGAGTAGGAAGCTTTTACTGTACATGCATGAGTTATTCTTGTACCAAAAAAAAAAAAAAAAAAAAAAAAAGCCTTTTAATTGTTTTATTTATTTTTTTCCCTGAATTGAGTTAGAATCCTATCTGAGCCATGAAAGGAGAGCCATGGGATCCCCCCAGGAAGGGTTTTAAGCATTCTGTCTATTTTAAATATTAAATCAGAAAAGTTTGCTGCAGATCCCATGGAAGAAAAGAAGAAAAAGTAAAATTCGGTTATCTGCCATCAAGAATTTAATCAGCGTATGGACGAATTTACAAGGAATCTTCCTATCAGGTTTTATTTCCTAATGAACAAACGCCGGGCAGCTCCTTCGCAAGCAAACAGGAGCCAAATAGGTCGAGTGCAGTCATCAGCCGGGAAACTACCCCTACGCTTCCCCTGTTCTTCAAAGGGCCGTGTGTGTGCGCGGTCAGGACTGCCTCTGCGGTCTAGCGCAGGCTACCGAGCAGTTCGGCGCCGCGGGCAGTTGGTGGGACTGCGCCGAGGGGCTGCGCGGGCCTGAGCGGAGCGGCAGCGCCCCCTGGCGGTCGCCTCCTGTCCCCCACCTCGGGGCGGCCTCCCCGCCGGTGCGTGAGTGTCCACAGTTCTAGGTCCTCCTGCAACGGAGCCTACTCTCTCGGGTAGAAAAGCCCCGGCAAGAAACGGTGCGTAATACCCAATCCTGAGCGGCGTCAGGCAGTTGAAATAGGGTGTGGGAGAGTGGGGGTGTGGATCCAGCTGGAAAAATAATCCAGGTGGAGTGTTGCAGGCAAGGGCAAACAAGGCTGACAGGTGACAGCAGCATTCAAGGTGCTGTGGATTGTCAGTGTTGTTTCTCATTCTTACGTTAAGCCTAATTAAGCCTTTCCCAAAACTGCACAGCCTTCCCGCTCCCCTCTCTCACTGCTTTCCTGCTCATTGATTCAAATCTAGAGATTCTTGGTTCCCTTCCATTGAACCCTCCTAACAAGCTACCACACTCTATGTGCATTTTTTGCCATCTCAGAATCTCAATCATGCTTGAACACGACTATCATTAATTATATCAACTCACGTGGTGTTTCTTCTAATTAACTGGTAAAACCAGATTAATGACTGGTCCTAACCCTATCCAGTGTTACAGCAACTAGTCACAACTACCATGAGCTGGAACTGAGACATCTTGTCACCCACCTATCTTGTTAAACCATATCCTATCAACTTTATTATTCTGCAGCATGGTGCAACGCCTCTGGCCCCTTCATCATGTAACAATGAACTCAGAGGTTGCATTCCTTTGGAAGCTGGGAGTTATTTAGGTAGAAAGAGTGAAGATACCAAGGATGGAAAGCGTGCTGAATGGAAAGGGAAAAGTTTGATGGGGAAAAAAATGAGTTATGGATAAAAGATAGAAATTAATTTAAGATCAATTCTTTCTACCTATCCTGCCTTTATCTGATTAGTATCACATTTATACTGAGTAAAATTCTCACTTCAGGATCCACTGTTTTGGGAGTGATATAGAGCCACATGCAAAGGTGGAGGGTTTCTAAGAGTAAGTGCATACGTATTAGACTTGTCCCTGTCACCACTACAGATTTTTTTTCTGGCAGCAAATGAGTGTGGGAGAACTATAACTTTCCTTGAAAATAAGGGTCTTTCTACCTTCCCTGGTCAGAATGAAAATTTTGGAAAGTTGATCCAGAGAGTCTCACCCAGAGAAAAGATTCAGAAGCCAAATAAGAAACAAGACATACTTTGTTTTACACATCTTCTGGGCTATAAGGAGAGTGAAAGACTGTTCTATGCCTAGGAAAGGCCTGACATATGTGTAAAATACTAAACCCCATGAGCTGAACACAAATACAAGATGCTTTCCTTGATAGCAAGATAAAGGTTTTCTCTTCACTCTTCACAGGGCTCCAGTCCCTCAGTTATCCTCTTTCTGACAAACTAGGACCTGCAACGCATTTTGGAGTGGCTTTCTCAGTTTTACAGAGACCATTTTAGTTATTCCCCATTTGAAAATAAAATTTTGGAGGCACTTCCATTAGGTAAACCATCTGATAGCTGAACTAGCTTAAACACAGCTGCTTGGTTTGATACGTCTCCAGGAGATCAGAGCTTCCTTCTCAGCTCTGAAACATGTAACCCCACTTTTTGATTTGTACAGGCATTTCCTCATGCATGTGCCTGCATGCTTTGATGAAATCCGGGCTCAGTTTATTGCAACTAGAGGTTTGTCTGACCTTAGTGAGAACAAGATTTCTCCTATTGCGTTTATTCAATCACCTATAAAAATGTAATGAAGATGGAAAGCAGACATAAACAAACATTGTCCTGAGGCAGAAAGTTATTTCCATTCCATCTTCAGGACAGTGTGGCAATACACAATACGATTGTGCACACTAAATATTTGGTATTCATTACCCAGTACTTTCAGTCTCTGCACTTCTTACTTTAGGCTTCCAGGAGAATGACTGATGTGCAGATCATAACAGCAGCCCCTGAGCAGGCCAGCCAGAAGCTGAAAGGTCAAGACAATAAAGTGGAGAATTACTATTTGCCCAATATTTCATTTCCCAATTCTGCTTCTTCTGAAAGGCTCCTTCATGTTCTCATTTTCTCTTTTGTCCCTGTAATATATTTCTCTAAGACCTACCCATGTTGTGTAAATACTTCTGGCTATCACATTGCTCAGGTTTTTTTCCACTGTAAAGCAGGTGGAATCATCTCAGATTAAAAATATCCTTCCTTACCCTAAAAGCCTTCCTGCATTTTACAGGAATAAAAGCAGAGGACAGCAGTGACAATCTCTAGCAGTTAATGGAATAAGGAATGCCATTTATACATGAGGGTGTCAGGGTGCTCACTATTCCCTCTTCCAGCATGTACTCCCACACACTGTTCTTTACAGGTGCAGTTCCACTTCAAACAGCTTGTTTGCATGTTTCATTCACAGTCTAGTTACTACATCTATCTAATTCTGACTAACTCCTAGCCACAGATCTTTCCCCTGTTGGTGTTTAAATGCGTCTTTCCCTTTCCTACTGCATCCTGCTATCAAGATGATGTTAGTGGAGTAATGCCAGGGATAAGTAGGCTCAGTTCACACAATCAGAAGCTAAAACTATTTGCAGATTAGAAAACCAAAGCAAGGGAATGCTCAACAGAGCTTTTGAGGTCATATTTTCAAGTAGTTTCAGCTGATACATCTTGGAAATCAGTGGACATACGTGGGTTTTTGTCAGCTAAGCCTCTGGCAGTGAGCCTGACATGATCTCTGTTTTGAAAAGGGTGAAAAGTAAACTGGCCAACAGACAGCAGTGGGGAGAGCTGAACAGAGAAGGATTTGGTGAAAGGCTGGGAGTGCTGGAAGCCTGGGCTGAATCAGTGGGGAGGAATTCAGCAAAATTGGTGTAGATACCTAATGCATACCTGCCTTTCAGCTATCCTCTGGCATTTCCTGTCTCAAGAAGTGCCAACATTATCTTTATAGACAGTGAAGAGAGAGAAAGCTGAGGCTCTGGCCAGCCTGATCTAGTGTGAGGTGTCCCTGCCCATGGCAGGGGGGCTGGAACTAGATGATCCTTTGTGGTCCCTTCCAACCCTGACTGATTCTGTGAAATCTCCACAAAGAATTCCTGCACAGCTTTCTCAGGGATCAGAGACAGATGGACACTGTCTTCCTCAGAGGTCTGCAAAAGCAGACTATTGCCTGTGTATGCTGTGGAAAGGTGGCACCCAATACAAAGTGTGTTACATGCCTGAATAAGAAGAACTCAGTCTTAATCTACATTTGCCAAGAGGGCTGAGGTGTTGCTGAAGTGCTGCCAGCTTAGAGCTCAGACAGCTCCAGAAGGCACAAACATCGAAGAGGAGACAGCAGCAACTCTTACTTCTTCCGTTTTGCTCTTTCCATCACCTGTGGAAGCAGTCTCCTTACTTTCATGCTTCAAGCATTTCTTGACGTATTTACTTTTTTCCTCTTTTCAACTCTGCACTTATGTCCAATCATGCCAGGAGCTGAGCTAAAAAAAAGCGAGAGAGAGAAAAAGAAAGAGATGAAAAACAAGACCTGAGGCTAGAAATTTATCAGGTCACCAGGAGAGATGTGTTTTATGATTCAGTGCTTATTCATACTCTTGGAGTATGATTTTAAGGACTTAAAATTTGACACATTTCACCAAGCCAACTGTGCAGTCTTACTTCTGTTTTTCTAGTTTATGTGCAATGATGGGAACACAGTTACTCTATAGCTCCTTTAAGGCTAAAAGCTGACTTTTCAAGGTGCAGAAAGGCTCCTATGAAGCATTCTGAAGAGATGATGCCTTTGAGGCATCAGAAACTTTCCCATACTGCTCCTTATATGTAAGGAGAAATGACATTTACTACTCCTGTGAAGGCTGGGAGCTGGCAAGTGAGCTGCCCTGGCTGTGTAGGGTCCCAGAACATGACAGAACCAGGGAGGTATGGAGGAGGAAGGCAGGAGAAAACCATGGGCGTACCCTTCTTTCCGACCACTTTCTCTGTCTGTTTTCCTCAAAACAGTGGGAATTGCTGCCTTGTTTGCTTCCCAAAAGGGAAAGAGCACAAGTCCGTCAAGGGAAAAAGCATCTAACCTGGACCTCACTTGGTAGCTTCTGAGGTGCACAAATCCATGCCAGGAGGGCTCAGGAAAGAGCCCATTATAGTAAATCAAATGCACCCTACCCTGGAGAGAAAGAAAAGGGAAGACTGGATCTTGAGTCCTTGGGTGATCTGAGCATGGGCTCTAAAGGCAAATTGGAGGACTTTATTTTACCATTGCTCTGAGGAGGCATGAAAGATGTTTGTATACCTCATTAATGCTCACGGAAGGGACGGTGCATGATCATCCACTGGCTCACAACAGTCAAATGCTGGCCTGTGAGCTGCAGGTTTGGGGGCTGGAGGGTCCTTTCAGACACAGTGAAGTAGTCTGCAAGAGGGAGCCTGTGTTTTATAATGTGGTTGTTAAATGCGCCTCCATAATACATAGATCCTTTTGTCTTCAGATATTTTCTGCAATGTAACAGGACATACTTCTAAAGTGTGATGTAGCTATGCTTTAGAAAGGTTCTTCAAATAGTCCTTCCACTCAGCTTCAATATACAAATACAAAGCTTGCAAATGAATATAGTATACCTGTATACCTGTATATTCCTTTTTGTCTTTTTCACTTTTGGGGGGAAAAACAAACAAGCAAACCAACAAACCTGTAATCTTTCTGTAGTTTTGTTGTATCTTATTTTTATTGCTATCCCTGAGTAGACATCTAGACATGATTACATTTGTTTTCTATTTCTGTTTTACAGTTCTTGTTATGACAGCAGTTACTTTCACTTCTGCAGTGAATCAAAATACATCTGAGATTACATGTGTGTTTATCAGCCAGAAGGATGAAGGTTCAGGAAGACGAGGGACATCGGTATCAACAAGTTGCTTATAAAATATTCTTGTCCATTTCAGAAATACCTGCCCAGAAGCTTACAATGCTCTAAACCCCAAGGCTGTGGGGGTGTCGCAGTCAAAATAACCAGGGTTAGGGAAAATATGACAACAGAAGTTTAGAGGGAAAAACATAATACAATTTACTGTGAATAATAGATAATTTACTTTGAATAATAGATAATTACTAGCTTTCTCTAAAATAAAAATTTTTAGTTGCTTGCATTGATACTGCCTCACATCATCATGCCTGGATATTGCTGAATGTTACTGGAAATATATCTATGTAAAAAAAATATACGTCCTTGCCAGGGCCATGGTGTGAACTGGTGGCTTACCACCATGTATGTGTGCCACAGCTGCTGGGACTGATGAGGAAGCTGCACTACCCTCTATTCCCACCACCAAAGCTCATAAATCACTGCCTGGGCTAAACCTTGACTGAGATGTTCAGGTTGGATAGGGAATCAAATATGATTTTTTTTTTTTTTACTTCTGACTTGAAATAGCAGAAAGCTAAGAAAAGGTGATATGCAACTAAATCATAAAGTGACTGAGACCTGTGATTAAAACATTTCCTGAGGATTCTTGTTTCAAGTTAGTTTCATGAAAACTTTCTCATTTCTGGACAAATAAATCAGAACAAATGACAGCATACAAGTTAAAGCTGTGCTATTCTTGTATTAGACAAAGTATAATACAGCTGTTATCTCTAGATAATTCTCAGATCGATAGAAGGAAGAAAGAAGAAGCAAAGAATAAGAAGAACCAGCTGACCAAGCACAGTGCAGGGAAGAGGATTCAATGAACTTTCACAAACTTACACCATATAAATATTAGTCACCAAAGTAAGGGAGACATTCAGGACCACTCTTCTGGTGGAGCTACTTACTTGCCACCTTTTGCTGTAGCTAAGCTTAAAGACTCATTTATCCATCTGTGGTTTTCAGAATGACAGTGAAATATTCTCTTTCTGTTTGCAATTCTCTTTCAGCTGTATGCAGTGATGGGGAAATGAAAGCTGTGAGTGTGCTCAGCCCAAATATTTCTTGCTTAGCAAAGCCCCCAAGGTCCTGAGGCACAGCCTAGCCAGATGGTGCAGTCACAAGCAGTGGGATGCTTGAAAAAAAATATTCTGGCCCTGCCTTTGTGTTGAGGTTGCAAACAGAAAGGTGGTATTATAGTTCTGTGTCTTCCTATGGTTCCACACAAAAGGAAATGAAAAGGAGAATAAAGAATAGCCTGTATCACTAAGGAAAGTTTTCATGCTTCTGACTAAAATTATTTTGTGTTGTCTGTCTAGAAAATAGAACTAACTAACTCAAAAAGAATTCTGTAGCAGAATTCAACATGTTTATGGATAGGCACATTAGTAGGGGAAAACACACAACACCACAGAAGGTTATGGATATGTTATGTCAATATAATTTGTGTTCATATAATGCCTGTTTATAAGACATTATTAATTTATGAAAGCTTTTCTGGAAAAGCATCCTTTAAAAACATTTTAATGCAAAGAAAGCAAATAAAGATAATAAATGCATAACAATCTGTTCTCTTGCACTGCAGATTTCTAATATTTTCAAAGATCTTGGGTGTTATTTGAATTCTCAAGGAACAGAGAACATCTATGAACCAATTAAAAATGTGGAAGTCAATGTGTTTGAAGATATTGAATTGAGAGTGATAATGAATATTTCAGAGATCATTTCATGCTTTTGGTTCTTTAAAGAGAGCAAAGCTTGCAAACCTTCTTTGGACTCGGAGAATCGGTAAGTTAAAGGATGTACTGAATCAAAGATCCATTTCTTATAGGATGCAAATGGAATATTTTCTGTGGCTGTGTTTGCACTTAATTTTATGTAATGCTTTATCTTTATGTCTTCTCATCCTTACTGTTGCCACCCAACACATCGCAGATTGTCGTTTCAGACATATACACCTATGAACCTTAAAGGCTAGAATACTTGGAAATAAGCTTATTCTTTTCATTTGTACAGCATTGTGTATGGGGAGCTCCAGGGACTTTCTGAGAGTGATCAGTATGAGCTTTGCAGTGCTTATGATTTTATTGTCAATGACACTGTGGCATGAAGAATTATGTGACTTGTTAGGGTCACATTGCGGATCAGGAACAACAGCAGGAATAGCATGCTAATTCTCACAGCCAAACCTGGGACTGTAGGTAAAGCATTTTCTCCCCTCCCAGCTGTCCTAAGCTCTGGAAATCCATCTCTCCAAATACTCAGTGTCAAGCATACAGCACCTGTTGGTTTTAAGTTCTTGCATGCTACTTGTGTAGGAAGATACGGGATGAAAACACTTCAAGTTGAAGGGCACTATGTAAATAATGAATATTCACATCTCTGAAGAGTTTTTGCAAGAGCTAAAGAGCTAACATCTTATTGTGTGTGCTGCATATTACCTTCTAGATAACAACTTGTGCTTTAATTTCTGTTTTATAGATATGTTACATCTTTGGCTTTTTCCCAAATAAAAGAAGCACAAGCTGGAAAATACACCCTCTCAGTCATAAGTAAAACTGGCAATTACACAGTAGCTCTGACTGTTCTCATCCGAAGTAAGTATATCTCAGGAGAAGGATTTAAGGGATCTCATCAATAGGTTCAAGGGGAGAGATTCAAGTCCAGTCAAAGCAATAAAGCTCTCACGTCCTGCATTTTGAGCATTTCCCTGCATTTACATAGGACATGGAGCTGTTTTCAGAAGTTGAAGTCAATACCACAGACTGTGTGAGAGTCAGTTTGCACTAGTACCTATACTAGAGGAACGAACAAATAAGATGTCAACGTGCAGCAGCTCTCTTCTCCCCTATGAGAGATTCCCCTCCATGCTGAAAGGGACAAATCAAGAGTGTATTTTGTGTGCTCTCAAAGTTTGCAGTCTAGATTTGTTTGCATTCATCTATCCTAACCTGCTTATTCTTGGTGTCGCTGGCTGGGCCATTGCCTGGACCGGATGAGGACACTCCTTTTATTTGCTGTCTCTGGCACTCTGAAGTGATGATTTGTCCCACTCTGCCACTTCTTCACCTGTGCCTGCCTCTGGGTCTCTTCACACTTCTCTCATAGCTTTTCCTTTCACAGTTCTTTAGGCAGCAAGAGTCACCACTGAGGGAAAGGGAAAGACAAAGTCCCTTTATTCAACGCCAGCCTTTACTTGTTTATGGGGTTTTAGGGTAAAACAACACTACCGCAGATGCTTAGCATATGCTGAGGTTTTAACTGCTATTAAAAGCTCATGACAGAGCATACACAAAGTGTGATGTTTTGAAAGGCTCACAGTGGAGATTTGCTTGCATTTTCTCAAGGATCACACTAGAGGCATCTCTGATGAAAGATAACTGCTGCAACAAAGTTCAAGCTTCTGTTTCTAAGTAAAGGTGTCCAACAACATCTTAAAAACAAATACCCATGATGAAATTATTTTGGGACATACAATATTGTTTGTCTGAAAAGGGACAAATTTAATGATGAGGTTTTAAAAATGCAAAAGGCATTTCAAAGAAAAGAAGACAAAATATCAGTCAAAATAGCTAAAAGAGTGTCAAACCCTTCTGGAGGCAGATTTAACAACAAGCATCATTATTTGCCTTGTTTTAAGCAAACTATGACTAATCAATGAGGTTTTATTCCCTATTTGTTTTTAAATCATTTATTCTCTTTGACTTTTTTTCTCTTGTGCGTCTGAAGTATCACCTCCAATCTCTTCTTGTTTTATTTGAAGGCCTATTGCATGTCTCAGTTATAATTTTAACAGCTCCAATGAAGGGAAATGTTACTAAACCTTTAATTTAAAATTACCTTATTTACTATATCTATTTGGCTTTAGAGGTAAAAACATTAAATGTGCAAGCGAGTGTAGTTCAAAACTATCTCAATAAAACCAATTGCTTGGATTGAATCCTCTCCAGTTCTGTGAATCTAATGTAATCATTACATCTCTCATAAAATCCTCCAGGCTAGATATGAATCCTTCAACTGAGATGTGAATCTTTTTAGGTGAAAAAAACCCCATAACCCTTCTAGGCCCAGCTTATAAGAGATAAATGAAGAAAGATATTAAGGAGCCGAAAGTATTGGTTTCACCTCAGCATATCACCTTGCAGGCAATGGAAGTAGGACTCTAAAGAAAATGTCACTTTTCTGTGTGGAAGCTGTAACTTCATTGTGAAGTGACCTAAAACCAGATTCAGTGCTTTTTGTTTTGAGTCAGACCTTTAGCAGTTTTAGTACTTTAAATTTTTCTGCTAAGTCCAGGTCTGTGTCTGACAGAGTTCACGGAACTGGAAGTTCTCTAAAAACCTTATTCCTCTGGGTTGCAGATACAGGATAGAGCAGCCTGCTGGTTATCAGAAGTCATTATCACTCATTGTGTTTTCATCATATATATGATTGGACTGAGTAGTATACAACCATCCCATTTTGTGTAGAGACTTCAGAATCTCCAAAGATACTCCACCAAAGGCCCTGGACTTGGGATGTGATTTCAAAACGTACCTGTGCTCCTGCCCAGCGAAATGAGCAGCATCCACAGCAAATTAACACCTTTAAGTATCAGTCTCAGGATTATTCTGTAGTATATAGAAGACCTTTGATAGAGGGAAGCTGCACGTTTAGCAATCAAGGCTGAAAAGCTCATGAGTCAACCCACAATGTTCCTAGAGCAGAATCGTTTTTCTATTCCCTGTGTTGAAACCTCCTGAAACAAATTACAGCTCTGTAACTTCATGAACCATGAAATGAGCGAATGACTTAAACATGAGACACTTGCACGATTTTTAACAGGGAAACCAGGCAAACCCTATTTCCGGAAAAGGGAAAAATCAGATGCAATCGAGTGCCTATCTGAGGGCTACCCCCAGCCCTCTGTGGAGTGGATATTTTGCAAAACACCTGAAAAGAGGTATGGTGTATATTTACATGCATTTTGAATCTTTAGACTGACAGTTATGAAGGAGAATGGGGAAGTTTTGTACTGCTTAGTGTGCCTAGTGAGATAGGGAGTTAACTGAAGGCGAACTTTTGGGTTAGAATTTTTGGAGGCTGGCTCTGCTGGGTTGCACACTCATGTGCTGGTTGAAAATTTGTGTCTGCATGATCTAGTTTTGGAGTGCTGCAACGTATTTTTCTTATAAATGCATGGCTGTTATGCTCTTCTGGAAACATTTATTTCTTGGCTTGAAAAAAGTTAGTCTGGTATTTGAATGTCACAAAAGCATTTGCTCCTAGGTTATCTCATTTCCATCTAAATTGGTTTTTTTTTGTTTGTTTGTTGTTTAATGTGAATCATGCAATTATAAAATGATTTGGCTTGGAAAGGGCCTGCCACCAGCAGAGACATCTTTAACTAGATCAGTGTGTTCAGAGCTCTATACAACCTGACCTTGACTTTTTCCAGGGCTGGATATTCTACCGCCTCTCTGGGAAACCTGTTCCAGTGTTTTGCCACCCTCACTGTAAAAAAAAGTCTTCCTTATATCTGGTCTATATCTCTACTCTTTTAGTTTAGAACCATTACCTCATGTGCTACTGCAACAGGCCCTGACAGAAAGTTCATCCCCATCTTTCTCATAAGCCACTTTTAAGTGCTAAATGTCCACAATAAGGTTTCCAAAGAGACTTCTCTTCTGCATGCTGAACAATCCCAACACTCTCAGCTTTTCTGCTTAAGAGAGATATTCTAACACTATGATCATTCTTGTGGCACTCATCTGGAGCCTGTCCTACAGGCCCATGTCCTTCCAGTGCTGAGGACTACAGAACTAGACACAGTACTCCAGGTGGGCTTTCACAAGGAGCAGAATCACCTCCCTCAACAAGCTGTCATGCTTCTCTTGATGCATGGATGAAGTTGGCTTTCTGGGCTGTAAGTGCACATTGCCAGGTCATGTCCAGGTTTTTGTCCACCAACAGCCATCTCCACAAATCTGCTCTCAATCACATTATCCCCCAGCCTGTATTGATGATCAGGGGTTGCCCCAACCCATGTGCAGGACCTTGCATTTGGCATTGTTCAATCACAGGAGATTCAAGTGGTCCCACTTCTCAGGCACGTTTTGGTCCATCTGGATGGCATCCCATCCCCAGGCGTGTCAATCACACCACTTACTTGGTGTCCACCAAACCAATTCCTCATCCACTGAACAGTCTACCCATCAATTCTATATCTCTTCGATTTAGAGAGAAGGATATCGTGGGGGCTGTGTCTAAGGCCTTACAGAAGTCCAGACAGATAACATATGAAGTTCTTCTCTTGCCCACTGATATAGACACTCCATCATAGAGGACTGCTAGGTTGGTCAGGTAGGACTTGTCCCTAGTGAAGCCATGCTGGCTGTCTTGAATCACCTCCCTGGTCCTCAGTGTACCTTATCACAGCTTCTAGGAGGATCTGTTCCATGATCTTCCCAGATACAGAGATGAGGCTGCCTGGTCAGTAGTTCCCAGGGTCCTCCTCTTTAACAATGGGTGTTACGTTTCCCTTTCTCCAATTACCAAGGACTTGACCTGAAGTATTAGAGCTGGGAAGATGTTGCAGAGGATCAAACTTTTCAGAGCCAGTTAATTTTTTCCATCGTCTTAACATATGAATTTGATTCTATTAACAGCAGGCATCATGACTTTCTATACAGAGTTTCAGAGAAATGGCCACTAGATTTGCATCAGCTTCCTCCATCAAAAATTCAGGGATGTAGTGTGAAAGCTCAGCCTCTGTTTTCACTCTTGTCCATGTTTTAGTCACAACATTACCTGCCTATAATCCAATCTGAGCATATTCATGTCATTTCAGCTTGTATTTCTGCCCAGGCTGTGACATTTTTGTTTTCTTATCTTCACCTTTCCTAGTTCCTTTTTATTCAGCTGTGTAAAATCCAGTTTTCCCACTATTGTTTACATATTCTTAGAGCTTGGAGATTTATCAGATTTATTTGTTTGAGGTTAACCAAATGGGTCAATGAATAATTGTGCTTGTAATTGCAGTTGCCCTGATAAAATGAATGAAGAAACTGGGGAAACAGATGGCATAGAGAAGTCACAACATGAATTATTTCAAACTTACATATGGTGCTGTACAGTTAATGACCTGGGCAGAGAATGCACCAGCCTCTTCTCGATAGGTAACTTCTTTAGAAGTTTTATTTACTTGTGATCTGGGTCCAGCCACTGAGTTTAGTTGTGCTACTCATCTGAGACTGCTTGCTGGCCTAACTACCTGTTTGCAATCACTGGAACAAATCTAACAGTGAATATGAGTGCTCTGATGCATGTTTAAAATCTAATTCCAATATTTACTCGTGTCCTCCATGAAAAATGCCTTGCCCTTCTATGCTCATTAAACATTTACGAACTTTTTCTCCACGCAGTTAAGACTGTGTTGCATGGAAATGCTCTTCAAAGTGTTCTCAAATATGTAACATTTATATAGAGTTACAAATTTGTCTCTACATTTAGTTTTGTTTGCTGTTTATTTTCAATAAGCCTGACCTGAACTAAGCTCTGTGCTGAACTGTGCCCTATGGATATCTTGTCAGTTATGAGAAAGTTTTATTTGAGACAGTTAAATACATCAAATTTACTATTTTCATGATCTGAGAGTAATTTTTCCAAACTTTAATTTTTGTTGCAATGTAATAATCATGGAATCATAGAATGGCTTAGCTTGGAATGACCTCAGATCATTTACTGCAACACCCCTGCCATGGACAGAGGCACTTCTCAATTGATGTGTCTATGCAGCAGGAGAACAAAAGCATTGAGCTAACTGAGCGTTTTTTTCAAGCAAAGCCACAGTTGTTTCAGGGACTATGTTTTTATTTTATAGATTTAAATGGAAGACAAGCAGTGCCATTACCTGAATTACTTCTTAAAGTTGGGGAACCATTGCTGATCAGATGCAGAGCTGTTCACCATAACTATAAATTTGGAATAAAATTCTCTTTTGAAAGCAAAGAAGTTGAGCAGGTAAGAAGACAGGGCATATTTTAAAATAATCACAGAATCATAAAATCAACCATGTTGGAAGAGACCTCCAAGATCATCAAGTCCAACCAATCACCCAACCCTAACTAATCAAATAGACCATGACACTAAATGCCTCATCCAGCCTTTTCTTAAGCACCTCCAGGGACACAGACCCCACCACCTCCCTGGGCAGCCCATTCTGATGGACACTCTGTCTATGAAGAATTTCTTTCTAAGATCAAGCCTAAAGTTCCCTCTGCACAGCTTGAGACTGTGTCCTCTTGTTCTGGTGCTGGTTGCCTGGGAGAAGAGACTAACCCCCATCTGGCTACAACCTCCCTTCAGGTAGTTGTAGACAGCAACAAGGTCTCCCCTGAGCTTCCTTCTCTCCAGGCTAAACAACCCCAGGTCCCTCAGCTGCTCCTCATAGGGCTTGTGCTCCAGACCGCTCACCAGCTTTGTTGCCCTTCTCTGGACATATTCAAGTAACTCAACATCTTTCTTGAATTGAGGGGCCCAGAAATGGACACAGTAATAGAGGTGTGGTCTAACCAGTACTGAGTACAGGGGCAGAATGACTTCCCTGCTCCTGCTGGCCACACTATTCCTGATACAGGCCAGGATGCCATTGGCCCTCTTGGCCACCTGGGCACAGTGCTGGCTCATGTTCAGCCAGCTGTCAACCAGTACCCCCAGGTCCGTTTCTGCCTGGCCACTCTCCAGCCACTCTGTCCCCAGCCTGTAGCACTGCATGGGGTTGTTGTGGCCATTGTGTAGAAGCCGGCACTTAGATGTGTTAAATCTCATGCTGTTGGACTCTGCCCATTTGAACAGCCTGCCAATGTCCTTCTGCAGAGCCCTCCTACCCTCTAACAGATCAACACCTGCTAGTGTAAGTAATAAGCAATATTTGGCACTGTCAGCACATTAAATGGGAATCTCTGTTGGAAACTAGGATCGTCAGTTTGAAGGATTAGACTATCAAGCGGATTACTCAGCAATTCGGATCCGATACGTGTTCGCTTCAGCGGCAGGAAGAGGTGATAGTGGACGTTACACCTGCTCTTCGACTGCCCATCCGAATCAAACTGCTTTGGTCACAGTTTTAGGTAATTCCAACCCCCAGTGTTAATTTTGTCCCTCTATTGGTTGTTTTGCTTTGTTTCCCAAGGGGCAGCTCCTTGCTTGCAGGTATGCAGGGTATGCTTATAGTTCCTTATCAAAGAAAGAAGACTGCACTTACTGGCAGTCCAGGATAGCCAAGACAGTCATACTGGTACCTGAAGATAGTAAATCTTTTCTTTGTATTGCTTTTCATATAACTCCCATTAAAAGAGAGTGCTTTTAGAAGTGAAATTGTCAAAACCAAGACAGAGCTATTTAGAGATCTAGTCTGGATGAGTGTTTCAATGGTATACCTGGAAACGCTGTCTGGGATTCATCTCATATTATCATAGGTGACTCTCAGCCACAATGACACAAAGTCATAGTGATTTTTTATGGGGACACAAAGCTACAGAGTTCCCAAGAGGCTATGCCTTGGAATTTCTGAGCAGGCAAGAGTAATGTGGCTGTGTAGCCCTTCTCTGTGCCACCAACTCAGATGTAGGCAGCTGCAGAGCAGGTACAAACAGCTAGAGGTAAAGCACTACATAAAACACCATTTCTGGAGCTGGCCAAAAGTATATATACATGACGTCCCTCTGTGTTCAGCTGTTAATGCTCTGTGTAATAGTTTGGCCAGAGTCTGGGATGAGCAGTGACTGGTTTCAACTAATATGAGAAAGGTACAACTTGCTGTGACTTTAATATAGGTTTTGAAAAGCTGTGCCATAACTTCAGTCTCCTCCTCACTTGCTCCCATTCCATCTCCCTTTCAGTCACACATGGCACCTCCACTCCGCCTTTGCTGCACCTTCAGAGGTAGGGAGATAAGGCAGAAGTTCTCATGACCTCTGCTCTGTTGTTTTGGACGGTCCCTTCAAGTGCTCATTGATCTTATAGAGAAAAAAATCCAGATACAAAATCTGTACCAGGCCTGACATGGGCTCAAAAGCAGGGTATCAAGCACCTGGAAGGCTCCTGCTGGTGGGCTTTCCCACTCAAAACCCAGAACAAATGAGAAATTAACGTTTTCCCCTTGTAGCGAGGGAGCGACTGACAAGTGACCATTGGAGTTTGCCAGATTTTTATGAGAAAGTAAATTTGGGGAAGAACTTTCGCTTCAAAATCTGTGCAACTGGTATCAGATAAGGAATTAAAACTTTTGTGATGGCAAACTGCCATGCAGAAGTGCTGCTGCTGCATCTGTGATAAACATGAAGGAAAACCTGAAACTAGAGACACACCTACTCCAGCATTACTGGTTGATCTTCACGTCTCCTGCTTTTCAGACACCGAAGGAAAACCATCCTCCTAAACACCAAGCTACATGAGGCCTGAAAATTTTAAAAATCAAAAGCATACCAAAGGAATCCTCATTCTACTTAAGCAATGCACAGATTTAAAAGCCAGTGGTGCTGAAGTTAGTCCAGAACAGCCTCAGCTACAAACTTTGTTTCTCAGATGTAAATAATACACAAATAGGCAAAGTTTGTAAACAAGGCATAAAAAGGAAATCTGTAATTAGGATTGTGCTGCTGGAGTAAGCATTGGGAGTAGTTTTCTGACTGATGTGCCTGGAGTTGGAGTCTGTAACCCTGAGAACAAGGCTCTCTGAAGCACTCGTGTGTTGGACCTTAGATGTAGTTGCTCTCAGATTTTACACCACCTAAGACAGGAATGGTGGGAAGTGGGAATACTTACCCTAGTCTCTTCAGAAATTACTTTCCCAGTACAGTATCCTCTTTTCAGTTTCTGCCTAGCTCTGGGTGGGAAGTTCTCTCACCATTTACAATAACTGAATATGATACTTGGGCATTTTTTCTACATGCACCTTCTTAGTAAACAGGAAGGTAGGGCTGAGGGGTACTGTAGAAGTAGGGAAAGATCCTCCCCTTATCAGTGTTGATGCCTAATTCTGAAATAGTAGCTTCTTCAATCCATAAACTAGTAGGTATGAATATGTGTCAATAAATGGGGATATTTGGGTCACTGTCCCTGGAGGCTGAGTGGAGTGGTTTTTGACAGGATATGCCAAGCTACAGTGATTGTACCCTTCTTGATACCCTTTATGCAAAAAAAAAAAAAAAAAAAATAGAGGGCCCACTGGCTTTGCTGATAAAAAAAATCTGTTTTTTCTTTACATGATGGATTAAAGCAGGGGAATGTTGTTATATCTAGCTAACAGCCATGCTTCTCTCTCCAAGGTTGTACAAGGACATCCTGTACCTCTGATCTGCCCCAGCCTTTAGCTTAATCTATTAATGACAGCTCTTGTTGGTGTGAACTCATACTAGCATCCCAGGTTGAGTTCTGACAGTGATACAGATACAGATTTCACTAAGGTGTCTATGTCATAGGGTAGCAGTTTCTGAAGTGATCGGTGTCCTACCTTTAAACCATCACTGTGCATGAGTCAGCATCCATAGCTACATTGGGAAACACCAAATTAACTGTGCATGAGTCAGCATCTATAGCCACATTGGGAAACACCAACTTAACTGTGCGTGAGTCAGCATCTATAGCTACATTGGAAAACACCAACTTAACTGTGCATGAGTCAGCATCTATAGCTACATTGGGAAACAACGCCGTGATGTAACTTAGCGAAGAGAAAACTGGTTTGGTTGGCACGTACTGAGTTGCCTGGGTAGCCTGGCTAGTGTAGCTATCTTGAAGGGTGGTCTTCTACTCTCTAATAACACCTTGGAGCCAGAGACCTCTGGTTTGCTCTTTGCTAGCTGATACTTCACCAAATTATCCCATATTGTGTAGCTGGTGAGGTCAGGCAGGGTGGTTAGGCCACTTTAAAGCACAACAGACATCACACCAACAACTACAGCATCAAAGCCTGCAGTTCTTAGTCTTCTGCGGTTCTTAATCTCAGTTTCCACCACTGTTGAATACAGAATTTCCAGGACTACACAATCTCGATTCAGGAATACGCAAGCTATTTTGCAACACATCTTTGCTTTAAAGCAACAAACACAATAAACACAAAGACTTGAAAGCTTTGATTCTAGTCTCAAGAATTTCATTTCACTTCCCTGTCATTACTGAATAATCATGTTCACTGCTTCTCTAGCAGAAATACAGTTAAACCTGCCCAAAGAATGATAAGCCAAGCATTGATGTGCTATTTTATTTCTCCTTCAAGAAAGAAAACTACTTTTTCTTAGTTGTTTTCCAGAGAAATGGCACACCTTGCTCCAAAGTTCTTGTGTGCACTCTGGAGAAAGCTTTTACTCTTGGCTGCTTATGTTGTTAACATTATACACAGAGATGACATTCTGCCTGGAAGAATGAGGTCCAAAATATCTTTCAAAAGACAAAGATCTAATTTGTAAAACCAATAAGCCTTTAATATTAAAAACTAGGAGAACAGTCATAAACAGAATTGCTTCTTGATTTAAAATACTGAAATTTTTGTGGTTTATATGGGAGTTTCCAGATGTGGGGTTTTTTTTTGTTAAACCAGTCAGCTATACAGAGATAAAACATGCCAAGCAGAATATAGGGTTACAACCAGAAGAAAAACTCAAAAGGAAAAACACAGTCCAACAATATTTCTACAGTGCAGTTTTTTACTACATGGCTGATTAAACACTGCTACAAGTTTCCCAAAGGTTGTAGAGTCTGCATCTTTGGAGGTACCCAAACTCAACTGGACGTGGCTCTGAGCAACCTCATCTAGGTGAACCCTCTCTGAGCAGGAGCCGGACTAGACATCTCCAGAGAGCTTTCCAAATGTGTATGAGTGTGATTTTCACAGAGCTGATCCCAGTCCCATTGATCCCCTTAGGACGACCTCCCACATTTGTCTGCTCTTCAATTTCTTTGGATGGGGTTTCATTTCATGTCATGAGACATCTAGCCCAAGCAATTGCTTTGATTTCTTCAGCAGTCTATGTCAAGGTGCAGGTACTTCCAGAAGCAGTTCAGTACATCTTTTTTGTCTTCTATTTTAGGATGGGATACAGGCCTCTCTCATTCTACTCAGTTTATCAAAGGTTCAAAGAAGTAGCTTGATTTGGTCACTAAACTTCTGACAGCTCCATTAGGTGAAACTAATATCACACTTGCAGAGCAAGTACCAGCAGCTTGTGGTTCACACGTGTCTTCAGAACACTTTTTTATGTTTCTGTTGTCCTGCATCAAAGATGCCTAATTTAGATGGAGAAATAAAGGAGCAGCTACAGGACATTTACAAAATCTTCAGTTCCTTCCAGGGAAGGAGAAACAGCTACTGCCAACGTCTTATTATGCTGGTGGTGATAATGGGTTTTGTTGCCCAGTAGAGAAAAGCCAGGAGATGCAGCTGTTGACACCTGGAACATGCACCTGAACCAAAACAAGTAAATAATGACGTTGTTGGCCTTCTGGCTCTGTGGTGCAGACTGGGGAGAAATGTTAGACCATCTTGGAAGGGCTCTGATATGCAACTTCAGCAGGCTCAGACTGTTTGTCTGCAGCTGAATATGGTGATGTCGTTTCAATGCTATTTTGAAGCATTACATTCTTGTGATTAACTGGATGCCTTTTATGATGTAACATGGTGTGTGGTTTTTTCTTGTGACAATCAAAACAGAAAACATACAGATGTCAAAATTCCTTCATTAAGCAGTCCAACTTTTGTAATATAATATCAGGTTTATTCTCTCATTATTTTTTTCAGAAAAGGGATTTATAGATATCATGGACTCTAAAGAAGAATTTGAAATTGGTGAGGAAGAGTTTTGCTTTGAAGTTAACTTTACAGCATATCCACCAGTAAGATGCATGTGGCTGTTTTCCAAAAAAACATTTCCCTGTAAACAAAGTTACAGTGTGGATGGACACAGGTACTTGAATATTTTGAAATAATTGGATATAATAATGTTTCCTCTTTATATCTCATTTGGACTACGTACTATTCACCACTACCACCCCAGCTATGGGGACAGGCTTGAGAGAGCTGGGGCTGTTCAGTCTGGAGAAGGCTCCAGGGAGACCTTATAGTGGACTTCCAGTACCTGAGTAAGGGGCCTACAAGAAATCCAGGAAGGGACTTTTTACAAAGGCTTGTAGTGATAAGACTAGAGGGATTGGACTGAAGCTCAATGAGGGTAGATTTAGACTAGATATCAGGGAGAAATTATCTACAGTAAGGGTGGTGAGACACTAAAACAGGTTGTCCACAGAGGTCATGGATGCCACCTGCCTGGAGGTGTTCAAGGCCAGATTGGATGAGCCCAAGATAAGCAGCCTGGTCTGGTGGAAGATGTCCCTACCAATGCCAGGAGGGTAAGAACTAGATTATCTTCTGGGTCCCTTCTAAGCCAAACCATTCTATGAATCTATGAATCTGTGTATCTATGAATATTTTGTACTCTCTTTGTGCATTTAAAATGTGGATGGGCCATATCATGAAGATATGTTAACAAAAGGCACTCAAACATTAATTTGGCTTTCAGCAGCAGTTTATGCACCTATACTTCTAGAATCACTTTATTCTGCACGTTAAAATAAACCTTTTGGTAAATTATCACAGGGTGTTAGGGGTTGGAAGGGACCTCTGGAGATCATCGGGTCCAACCCCCCTGCCAGAGCAGGACCATAGAAGTTATGCATCCAGTAGCCCTTTAGTTTTTATGTTCATTTTGCCATTCCCTTTCTTTTTCCACATAATTTCTCAGTTACAGGTCTGTTTTAGTTTTCATAGTAGATCACAAGTTCTACACGTTCCCCTTTCGTCATCTTGCTGTTGATGATGTTCCCAGTGTCTTTTGGACTGCTTAAATCACGTCCAGGGCTCTGTAGATTCCCAAGGCACTGTCAGATCTGTTTGAGTGTGCCTGTGCCACAGAAACATGCCGTTCTGCTCATTACCCAGGTCATGTATTCTTCTGCTGCTGCAAAACATGTTTTGAATAAACCTGTTAGTTATCTACCTTTTCTGTCATTTCCTACAACGAAGTTCTGGCATGAATCCTGTTTAAGGCTAATGTTTTCTCCATTCCCTAGGCTTTCTAATTTCTTGATAACATTATCTAATTTCCTTCAGAGTTGCTTTCAGAGTAGTCCCATGGCTTTCAAGGTAACAGCTATTATTTACCTCAATGAATCATAGAATAGAATCATAGAATCATAGAATCAACAAGGTTGGAAAAGACATCAGAGATCATCAAGTCCAACCTATAATGAAAATAAAACCAGGATGCATTTTTAAAGTTTTAGCTTTAAAACCAAGCAGTACCTAGACAGAAGTTAATGTGGCTGCACCAATCTCTTCTCTTACCCTTAAAACCTCTCTTGGCACCTGCATAAAACTGTGTCACAGATTTGATTACACCTTTTATGGTTTCTTTCCACAGTATTTTGGTACACTTAAGTTTATTCACTTGCTTTTCAAGTCATCTTTGCAACCGACCTTTTCATCTGCATCTGGTGATGTATTGGAGTCAGCCCCTCATGAGGTTCAGAGACATCTCAGTTCAGATTAGTAAATTGTCATCTCCTGGCAATGGCCACAGGAACTCTGTCCCTGCTGATAAAGTGAGGGCTATCAGCAAACTTTGACAGCATTGGGTGGGTGCTGGTGACTAATCTGCGATGCCTGACATGGGCTAGGCAGAACCATTCCTTTTGGTCAAGGCTGATATTGGAAATGGGGTCTCAGGGGGTGGCCATGAGCATTTGCTCATTCTTGTCCAATAGGTACCGCCCTCCGGCTGATAATGCCGGGTCGATCTGCTTTGCAGCTGGTATGGACCTCTGCTCACTGCTTCTAAGAGCAGGAGTTAGTTCTGCTTGGATGACTGACAGCTAGTGTGAATTCTGTCCAGATAGGAAGGTACTATGGACTGATCCCACAATAACAATTTTGAGAACTCTTGAAATAGCTTGGGTAACCCTCGTTAATCAGGATGGTGCCGCTCTGGGTAGCTTGGGATTTATGAGTCACTTCAGATAGCCTTTGCAGCCCAGAAGCAGCAGTTGCAGAGTGCTGATCACCACCTGCTGGGTGAGGGAAAGTCCACCCTGTGTCTGTGGAGCAGCATATCCTGGGCTGGCTCAGTGGCTGCCAGTCCTGTGTCAGCCATGGCCACGGCCACAGCCACTTCAGCTGCTTCAAACAGCCATCAGGCTGCTCAGCCATCAGGCTGACTATGCTGTTGACTAAATAACTTTCTTTTTAATGCATATTTCAGGTAGTTATTAATTGTATTTATTTATCATTCTATATATTTTATGAAAAAAAATATTAAAACACATTGATATGGGGATTATTTCACCTGGCAAGTACATTTGCCTGTACAAACACACCCCACAGCTAACCAGTTTTGGTCATGTACTGGCATTGGATAGTTATGTTTCACCTGAGGAAAAAGAGTGGGGGTAGAAATTTCATTACATTTTAAATCCTCTCCCTGCTTTTATGGTTTTAAAGCAGAAGGATTTTTGAAACAAAACTTCTACTTTAATCCTTTCATATCCCTTTTCATTTCCTTTTTTTCCCCTTTATTTCTGCCATTTCCTTATCAAATTGTTTGTCCTGATCATCGATCATGCTAGATTTTATTAACTCTACCCCTTCTTTAGCTTTTAACTTTGAGTGCCAAGGATTCATCTCTCCTACTACTTCCTCGACTTGTTTTCAGACATTCCTTCAGAATTTCCATTTTCTAATTGCTTTTGTTATGTCTCTGTTTTAAGAACCTGTTAATTTTCACTTCCCTCATACAAACAATGATCTCTGTTAAATTAATAATATTTATCTCACATGCCCTTATATTTTCAGATGTCAAAACTACTGTTTTTAATGACTTTCTCATTATTTCATTAGGATTTAATCCTTTAGATTTAGGATTCCAAAAGCAATACATGATTTGTGGTTTCCCTGCCTTCAGTAGCCATTCTGAGGCAGCTTAGCAGAATCTGATTTGAAAAAGTCCCTGAGTTCAAGAATGTCTTGAAGGCCATTTCTGATTAAGACATCAAAAAGTTGATAACGGTATGGAAGTACTGCTTTAGTCAGAAGGTAGAATTGCCAATGGCTTTGATGTGAGTTTTCTTGGTATCGAATTGCAAGGTGATACTTAGTCTTTTAGTTAATTTGTATGTACCTTGTTTAATGAGAAACACCTAGATTTCTTGTCAAAAACTCATTACTGCTTTCTCTTACTCTGCAAATTACTAGTGTATGCTGTCCTTTTTCTGCTATATGCTGAAATTCTTCTGTCTGCTTCAACCTCCTGATGCGCCCACTTGACTTGACCAGTAGATTTAGAGGCTTCCTACCTAGTTTTCCTTGAGCAGTCAGCTAAAACTTCTGCCCACAAAATGCCAGCACCTAAATCTAAGAAGGTATTTTCTAAGGTACGCTCCAAATGTTGGAGAGTTGCAATAGCTGCCATTTAAGTATGATTGTCCTGGCAGCAATAACCTAGTCAAAAGGACAGAAATAGGATCTGTAAGATGATCTGTTCACTTCTGCCTGCCTCATCCTACGTCAGTCATACAGAAATCTTTAAGCTTCTACAGTCCTCCATTGTTAGCTTCTGCCCAGGCACTTGTTAGAACCCTCCCTCACCGTTTTCCTTGTCACAAGCCATTTCCTGCATGTTTTGAGTCCTGGTTTGCTGTGATCGCCATAGAGGTTGGTAGAAGGATAACTTCCCTCCTGCAGAAATATCTTAATGGTTGGTGCTTTGTCTCATTGATGATGAACTTCTGATGATGATCCAATGTCTGAGTTTCCCTCAGGTGTTTCCATTTGGAGAGGTTTATCTTGTATGGTCCTACTTGGCATTGTTATTTCTTAATGCTGGTTATCGTATCAGCTAGAAACTTCCACCAAAATTCTGTGGAGAGCAGAGAGATTGAACCTTTGCTGGTCTTAGTATCTGTGCCATGATGAATTTTATATCTTGTCTTCCAATGAATTGACAGCACAATCACAGCCTGGCAGCCCATGTGCATTCCAGGCACTATGGGGAGAATTGCATCATGAAAACAGTACTACAGAAAAAAAAAATCTCTTATCTAAACAGTTACATTCAGGTGTTTCTATTCTCTAATCAAAAATAATTTAGTCTGGGTTCCTCATTAGAAGATGTTGAAATGTTTCAAGCATATGTAGAGGAGTGTTAACTGCATTTAAAATCTTATTTAAGCTGGTCTTTTGTCCTTTTCTTTGCTCCACAGCATTTCATCAAAGTTCTGCAACCATCAGCACCAGTCTGGGATATATGTATTTTATGCAGAAAATGATGATAAGGTCGTGACAAAAAAATTCACTCTCTATGTGAGAAGTAAGTGAAAAAACAATCCTTGTGAAGGTTTAGCAAAGTCTGAGATATTGCCACTGATATAAATGTTGCTTTCCCCTTGATACTCCTCATTTCATCTGCATTGGTTTATTGTTAAAAATAGAGGAGCACAAGGCAAAAATGTGATTTGCTTCACACAGGCACTGGATCAGTGAAAGATGCCAGTTGTTTGTAGGTGTTATGTCTTGTGTTGGTCAGGGATGGAGAACAGAGGAAGGAGAAGGAAGTTACTAGTTTTTTTCTCTTCCCTTTAATCTATTATAAAGAGAGCGGACAGAATACGAGGAATTAGTCATATACTGACAAGATTAATACTTCTTAAGAAAACCACAAAACCTAGGAGCTCTGTAAAACACAGTGACTGTATTCTAACCATGCAGAGCTGAAATTTATGTGACTGTTAAAGATGAGATGAGATACACAGTGAGAGGAAACATTTATCCTGGTAGGGGTTGGCTTTCTGTGGTGTGCTTATACAATTTTTTAAACTAATGGCAGCTTGTCTGAAGACCCTTTGGTATGTGCCCATGATTCATGCACATACACAGTCTTGCCTGGTACTCCCAGGTATCTCAGTTCTGCCACACAACTGCAGCATCTCACCTTTGCCCTAGGTTAGAAATAATTATTTATTGCATATTATTTATAAATAGAACCTCTGTGTACATTTTGCATGAACCAAGAAGCTGGAACTGGGGTGTCAGGGGAGTCCAAGTTACAAATGTTTGCTCCAGGTCAGAAAAGCAGAAGTCAAGACTTGTAATTTTGGCTCTGCCACTGTTTTGGTCTGGCTGTGTGTGCACAGAGAAGTGGCTGCTCTCCTTGCCTTGCCCACACTACCATACCACAGAACTGAGGTGTGGGGTTGGAGGAAGGAGGTGGTCTGAGGGCTGCATCCAACTCTCACAGTGACATGCAGGTGGGTTATTTTGAAAGCACAGAAGCAGATCTTGATTTTGGCAAACATAAATGTAAACATTTTGGTCACTGATATGCTGACAGAAGTTGTCTTGTGCTACCCTCTTGCAGGAAAACCTGAAGTAACAATGCAGTTGTTTTTCAACCAGATCTCCTGCATCGCTGACAGTTACCCTGCCTCATCCTGGGTTTGGAGGAACTGTCCCAAACTGAACTCATCCAAGTAAATAATTTCCCCTCTTCTTGTTTCATTGTGAAAATCGTATCTTCATTAAATGAAGACTGATCTCTAAGAGACCAAGTGTAAAATGCACCCTTGACTCTTTGTACAATGGAACATAGTCTCACCAAAACTGGAGAAAGTGTTCAGGTTTTCTACTGGCATCAAATGAAGTTTGTAAAGATTTGTTTGTTAGGCTCTTTATGCTGAAATAAACATCCCTAGGTTTATAACAACTGTTGGGTAGTTAAAATGTCCAGTCTTTCTTACAGCCTATCAAACTTAAGAGCCATGCAAGGAATGCATTAGTTAGAGTGAGCTTAATTAACTGGTTAAGCTTTCATTAATACAACTGTTATGGTGACCTGTTACCAAAGCCACTAAAGTCAGTGAGAGTGTTTCCATTGCCTCTACTTATTTAGGGCAATGAATTAGGCCCTAACATTTCAAGAGTTGCTGAAACAGCTTTGAGCTGGTTTATGAACTCTGCAGATTTTATTTTAGGTATGCTAAAGAACTAATAAATCCACAGTGCAGAGGAGTACTGGGTCAAAATATGTTTTGGAAGATTGTGGTTAAAGCTCTACATATTTTAACTAAATGCAAAAAAAATTTATCTAGACTGTTTTATCATCCATATCTCTAAAAAGGCTTCCTAATACCAATCTGTTTGTGTGGAAATTGAAGAGGAAAGAAAATATCCTGCAAATGAACTTAAAACACTCCTTAAAACAGCTTTCTGGAAAGAAAATGCTGTTACATTTCTTCTCTTGGCAACTTTCACCTGTGGAAGTTAGTATTACTTCCTTATTTATTAATGTGGACAGTAAATTAGGCAGTAATCTGATGAATGACAGAAAAGTTAAAAGTCAAAATTACCTCTCTGTGGGCTACCTTTCCCTTGAGTGTAACAGTATCTCTATATATCAACCCAACCAACCAAGGCCATCTATCCCTCCCTCCTTCTTTGTCTTCCAAAACACATATAAGACATGTTTTGAAGCATCTCACCCTCTTCCCTGGAAAAAGCCACCTTGAACCAAAAATTAGAACTGGTCTGTTTTCTTTTTCAGCTGCACAGAAGAAATCACTGAAAGGATTCACAGCTTCTTGCCAGAGAGGAGATCCCTGGGGTCATGGATTTCAAACAGCACTTTAGATTTAAAAGACACAACAACAACATTCTCCATTGAGTGCTGTGCAAAAAATTCTGCTGGTTCGACCTGTGAAAAAAGTTTCATTAACCTGTCAGGTACCATAAGCCAGTTCTTTACCACAAGTTTTCTTAATCAAAGATGCCATGGTAGGACTTACAGTGATTTTTATTTGCCTAAATGGCTGACTATGCAATGACACTGCAGGCAAAACACAAGCACTGTGTGTATACTGTGTGGTGGATGGTGGGTGGGTGAGTGGGAGACACATCTCTTTTCTTTGGTCCCAAAGCAGAGGCCTCCCTCATTAAAATGAGCAGAAATATCACATGAATAGGAGGTGCAAGATAGAGCCATGGCTATGTTAGGGTCTGCTTTTTCATATCCTCTTGGTAATCCCTACCTGAAACCTGGTGGCATCAGCTTGGAAAAGAGCTGAAGCCACTTTAGTAGCTGGTGGCAGGCGTTGGTTTTTGTTCTGCTCCTAAAGGCCATTGTGGAGCCCATGGTTGCTCTGCTCACCTCAATGGAGGTCATTTCATGCCCAAGTTTGAGCATGACTGAGCAAATAGACCCACTCAAGGTACACTCCTTGTCTGGGAAGCAGAAGCAAGGACCAGAGAAGTGACCTTCTTAAATGGCTGCAGGCAAGTGGCAGAAGGCTAAGCCCTGGTTGTGAACCACCATACAATCTCTCTTCTTGTAGAGGACAAGAGAGATTCTTTCCTTGTTGAGCAAGAAAGTCAGTATGATTATTTTACCACACCTTTTATACTTGTAGCATTGTATCAATGCCGTAGGACAAAATATTTCAGTTACAGGGAACATGCTGTGGCACCTGGGCAGAGTTTTGAAGCACCTAGATATCTGCAGCACAGACTTTTCCTTGGTCATGGACAAACAAGCTCTTTGGTGCTCTTGACTACAGCTGACAAAAGCTGTGACTGCTGATAGAGTTTGAGCATTTATGTTGAAATCACAGTAGAATATGTGCTTAATATTTATGCTTTTAAGAATATGAGGACAGGTCTCATGTAACACTTACCTAATCCCCGACACCTTTGTCTTCACTTGTTAAGCAAGTTCCTGGATGAGCAGCAGAGCAACACTCCAAGCAGGCTGTGTACAGTCCACCCACTGATAATGGGTGCTCTGGTGCCTATCATACACGGTCTGGGGGAAAGCATCGGGAGAGAGCTGTGTGAGAAGTGATGGGAGGAGGAATTGCTTACTCCTGTTTGTGCTCACAAAGTCCAGTCAGTGGATCACACCCACATCTCTGTGGACTTAAATTTATGAGTTCTTTTTGTAATGAAAACCAATGACAGCGCTTACCATCTCCTGCCCAGCATCTTGCTTTACACGTGGCTCCATCTGATTTCCTGTGCAGAGGAGGCTAAGGCATGAGAGAACTGCAGACTGGCAGAACTGACCAAGCCACCATAGGTTCTCCTTGCACCTTGTACAAAGAAGCTCTAATTCAGTGGGTAGTAATATGTATTTCTTAAAGTTGCAGGAGCTGTTTCCTCCCCTCCAGACAATGCTGCCTTCTATGTCGCTGTTGGATTTTTGCTCCTGTTGATGGGGGGTTTGTGTCTGTTCGTTTTTCAGAAGTACAAAAAGGTAAAAGCAAACATAAACATCTGTCCTTTTTTCCTCTTCTTTTATTTTTTTTAAATTTTTAGGTTTTGTTTCTACCAAGCTAATTTTTCTTCTCTAAGACTTATTCCACTTTTTTTTTTTCTTTTTTTTCCTCCAAAGCAATTTAGATATGAAAGCCAGTTGCAAATGATACAGATGGTAGGCCCATTGGATAATGACTACATCTACATTGACTTTCGAGAATTTGAATATGACCTAAAATGGGAATTTCCCAGGGAAAACCTGGAATTTGGTGAGCAGTCTGCAAGGCAATTCACAGTGTTAGTAGTAGCCTGTGCTGTACCAGCTGCAAATAATATTGGCATATTGTCTCTTGTAGGACAGGTCCTCGGTTCTGGGGCTTTTGGGAAGGTGGTGAATGCGACAGCTTATGGAATTAGAAGTGAAGGAGATTCAGTCCAGGTTGCAGTCAAAATGCTAAAAGGTACAATAAATTCTAGATGCCTTTCACAAGTAGTGATGTGTTCTGGCAGCTCCAGAGCAGAAACAGTGTTGGAAGTAATCCCTTTATATACAGACTTTTAGCAGCTAAACTTCACAAGTGTTTGGTTTCAAAATCCTTTCAAAATGCTTTCAAAGTCCTGTTTCGATTTGGAAGGGTGCTGCTGAAGTGCCTTTTTCCTCCAGTGTATTGCATTTTGTCCTACAACACACAGATCTTCTGTGTGTGGGGAAGTGTGGGGTTGCTCTGCTCTAAAGAGGATGAATGCAAATTCATAGTGCAGATTAGCCTGCTGGTCACATCAGTGACTCTGTGGACTTACTGGAGTAAGATCCCTCTTTCTTGCAGCACTACTTACCTATTGTCTCCTTTCTCCTTCTGCATCTGAGCTAACGTGCTTGCAAAATTTCCAGCACATCTTGCTGTAGCCTTTTCTTCTTGGTGATACAAAACAATTTCTTTCCACGCCTCCTTATGAATCAGGCTTCTTAAATTTCTGGTTCCCCTGCTGCTTTGCTCTGGCCACTCTATCGACTGTCTTCACCTCTCATAAAATAAGTGTTGTGAAGCAAAACTCCCTAGCAGCAAGCAGAGGAGAAGGGCTGTCTCACTTAGTCTGAAATACCACAACTCTGTTGATACATAACAGGATGAGGTTCACATTGGCACCAGCAACAGCATCCTGCTCACCTGTGTGCCTATGCAGTCCCTTCTTGCCAGCACTACCATCCAGTTCTTTATCCCTGTTTGGACATGCATCATCTGTACACTTCCTTGATCCGCTGCTTTGCACTTGTCTTTATGGAAATTCACCTCAATCATTTTAGTTCACATTTCCTATCCACTGAGATCATGAGGACTAAATTTATGTTTAAAAACAAACCTAAAGCCATTACTGAAACACAGGATGGCCTTCCTAGTAATTTGAGTGCAGCTTATTGCATGCCATTTTTTTTCTTCTAAGATTTCTCTCCTACAGGGCTGACTGCCATTTTTTCTTTGCTTGTGAACACCTTAATACACTGCTGTCATTCCTTGTCAGCCCAAGAGTGACAACAATGAACATTTTCTGGCTGTTTTTCCAAGCATTCAAATGATACACACACACACACACACACATTTTCTTTCCACTTCTGGCTAAATCTTTCTACCTTATGCAGTGATTCTTTAGATGTTCCCAAATGTACTGTCAGTTCAATTTATCTGAAATTAAGAGTTGCACGAGACAAAACATCACAACCATCTACATTTTTTTTATTTCTTTGCTGGAGATTTCCGAATCTGTGTTATTACTTTTACAGAAAAACCTGATGGTTCAGAAAAAGATGCTCTAATGTCTGAGCTCAAAATGATGACTCATATTGGAAGCCATGAAAATATTGTGAACCTACTGGGAGCTTGTACTGTCTCAGGTAACTTGTAGAAAGGTGCCAATTAAAACTTCCAGACTAATGAGGGCTACTAAACATAAAAGAAGTTAAAAAAAAAAAAAAAGTTTGATGAAAGTGGTATTGAAAACATCCAAGCTATAATTAATCATTTATTACTAATGCTGATGTTCTTTCCTTCACCTCTAAATCCTGTCTTTGCCTAGTTAATGTTACTGCTCTGCACTGGCCAAAATAAAATTAAGATTAACTGAAAGTAAAGTTAAGGCCATGCATGTGTGCAAAAAATGGGTCCTTTCTAATTGTACTTGCATGAAGTGGTACAGCAGCCCTTCCACAGAAGAGGTTTTCCTATTACAGTGGTAATGTCACTGATATGGTCCACTTTATCAAGTGAAAAGGAAAAAATTCCTGAGTGTAAAGTACTTTTGTGCCCACATGATTCTGTACACATTAAAAAAAGCTGTCTCTCTCTTTTTTTTTTTTTTTTTCTATTTTCCTAATCATGTTGCTTACCAAACAGTGAAGTTCTAGAAAGAAATGGAACAGCTACCAAAGGCCAGACAGGAAAGAAAATAAATGGTAAAAGAGCAGGAGAGGGATCAAGAAAGATGAGGATAGAAGCAAACAATGAAAGAGAGACATCAAGACAGAAAGAACTAAACAAAGGTGGCCTAAGATGAAAGTGACAAGAGATTATAGCTAATTAATTGTTGTGTTACCACTGAATCGCTGTACTTGGATATTCCTGTCCCAAGAGCTCCCCCTCTGGCCACTCCAACAGAGACTAGGAGTGATGAGGAGGCTGAAGAACAGATGGCTTCAGGGAAAGGGAAGAGGTTTACCCAGTGTTTTGTCCAAATCATGAGTGATAACATCTGCCACTGAAAAACTTGACAGATTTTCTGCCAGATATTTATTACATCAGCAAGGCTAAAAAGAGAACAGTTAACTCTGGATTCCCCACCAACAGGAATACTGTCATGCAAACCTATTTGAGGCATAAAAAGAAAACAACAGTTAGGTGGTGGTGGCCGTAGCAGATTTGAAACTATACAGGCTGCCATTGCCTTCTGGAAAATTTGACAGGATGTGATGGTGTAGGCAAGAGAGCTGCAAGGAAGACCAGCTTAGTCTGACTGGGTACGTCAGGGACACTTTCAGCCTTACATAAGTCCCATGTTCAGAAACATTCATATAGCTCTCAGAACTTTCACATCCATCCTCTGAAGGACTTTACAGACTTTTCTTAGTGTACTCTACCTTGTTTGACAGAGGCTTTCTGGCACAAATGTCCACAAATTCATAGTCAGTCTTTCTGAGGCAGAAGTGGTAAAGCCAGTGTAAGGCTTTGCAGGGGTAATATGTGAACACTCTGAGCTCTCCCTGGTCCGTTTGCTCTGTTCCTGCTGGCTTGTCAAGGCTGTTCTCCATGCCTGCCTGGCTGGGAGTTCAAGATATTTTTCGTTCTTGAGAAAGTGGCCTGACCAATGCTCCACTCAAACATATTCCCTTGCGAAGTCTTTCCTTCCTTTAGGTCCTCTCAGCAAACACACTTGGGTTTCAGGTGATCTTTGTGAAAACAAAAGGATTTTTCTAGAACATAAAGGGAGTGCAGATAAATTAAAGGAGATAGGTCAAATGATACCATTCCACCATCAAGATAATTAGCAGAGGGCATCTTTGCATCTTTTGCTTGAATAGTGTATGGTTTAGATAATATGTTGCATCTTCATAGCCTGTGCTGCCCTCCCCAGTGCCATTTGGTATGGGAAAAATATTTCTGCCTTCATAGGGATTTGCAGTCCCCCCGGGAAATGCACAGTAGAGAAAAATCAACTAGACAGACTTTCCAAAGGAGCATTGCAGTCAGTAATTGCCATCAGTAAACATGCCCAACAGTACCAGTTATCTATCTGGGAGGGAAGGTGCTTGGGGTGTTTAATACAGATTAGTCCTGGGAGAGGATGAGACATCACTAAGGCTTTAATGGGGAGTGTGCTATAAATAGCAAGATGCATTTACATTTCCAACTATTTCAGGACCAATCTACTTGATATTTGAATACTGTTGCTATGGTGACCTTCTGAACTACTTAAGGAGCAAGAGAGAAAAGTTTCACTGGACACTGACAGATATTTTTAAACAGCACAATTTCAGTTTTTACCACAATATCCATTTGGACCAAAATTCCAGGTAAAATGTTCAGAAACAGCATAATATTTTGAACAGCTGCTGTATCTTTTAAGTTGTGTTCTCAGTGCTGTAAATTGATGAAATTATTGAATTCTTGATGATGTGCCCTCCCATATTTTAATAAGCACTACTTTGGGAGGAAATGAGATTTGAGTCTCCTTATGATGGACTCCTCACTGGACTGCAAAGACAAGCAATCACTTGTTTGTCTTTCTAGTTTTGAGAAGAGTCATGTCTGTGCCCAGATTTTTAATAGCAATAGTTATCATGCCTTTTAAGCTGCAAAACCACATACATGTAGAAGGTTATGATCCACTCCATGTAACCTCTGAAAACGTGTCACCTACTCCAGGAAGGGAACTCCCCTGAAGTATGGTGTGAATACAACTCTGTGCAGAAAGGATGAATTTGAAATTACACAAAGAAGTCACAATATGAATGTAACATCTGAACCAAATGGGATCGTGGTGTATTCTGAGGAAGGTAACACTTGCAATTGTTTTTATCTCTAGTAATTCTGTTGTTATTGTATTTACTATATTGTTGATCTAATCAAACAAGATTCAGTCATACAGGAGGTCCATCTCCATGATATGTGTCCCTTCTCTCCTTGTAGAAATTTTGATGTCTTTCCTTTATTTTTTGTCTGAGAACAGGATGTAAAAGAACGCTTTTTGAGATGTTGTTATTGGTTGGAGCACATGTAAATCCTTGTAACAGGCAGTAGAACTGACCAGAGAGTAAGGAAGCCCATAGAAAACTCACACTCCATTATTTTTTACAGATAAAATTAAGCATGCAAGCAGACAGACGGATGAAGAAGAGGATTTTAATGTGCTCACTTTTGAAGACCTTCTTTGCTTCTCTTATCAAGTTGCCAAAGGAATGGAGTTTCTGGAGTCCAAGTCGGTATGGTGAAGGGTAGCAAACTGTTTCAATAGAAAAGATGGAAAAATACATCAGTCTGTAAAAGGCAGACTGAAGAATAGAGCCACACAGTGGCAGGCTCATACTGCACCTCCTTATCCATCTTCATGGCAAGGACCGGACTGCAATATTACACATGGCCCACGGGAAGAAGTGGCTGCACACTTCTGTCTGCTTTAGCCCTGTCCCTTGCCATAAGCAACCAGGGACAGACAATCCAGCTTGCTCATTCTCCAAACTAAGTGAAAAGAGGAAGCAATTCAGAGAGCTATAGGTCAGTCAGGGGAATTACCTCCTTCTGATGCTGAATGCTGCAGATCATTAACCCCTCTTTTGCTTCTAAGTGCATTCACAGAGACCTCGCTGCCCGGAATATACTGGTGACCCATGGAAAAGTGGTGAAAATATGTGACTTTGGCCTTGCCAGAGATGTAGTGAACGACTCCAACTATGTTGTGAGGGGCAATGTAAGTTCCTGAGTGCACTCTCTTTTTCACACCGTTGTAAGAGTAAGAAACCAAGAAATCGAAGCTTTTCATTTTCAAATTCCTTGTTAGCTTTATAGAGATCCATATAAATAGTGCAGAAATCCCACTTTTTCCTGAGCCTTTAGCAAATTCAGATTCTTAGCTTATAATTAACCTAATTAAGCTAATACTGTAAATGAGATGGTACCTATGTCTTTTCTAAGGCACACTCAAATCCATCAGTGCTGGGAATTGTTTACTCTTATGGACAACAATAGCATAGGGACAACAGCATACACCAGGTCCTCCTGCTATGTGAGGAATGGGAGAGCAGATATGTCCATCTGAGTAACTCATTTGGGAAGTCAGAGAAGGGAAGAAACCTCTTACAGGGTTGAGCTCCTCTCCTTCTTAAATAATCATCTAAAATTGATTAGATTATCTGTTTTCTTAGAAACTCCTATTTCTCTCTTTAAGGAAAATTTAAAGGGGTTACTAAGAGAGCCCCAGCTTTTTATTCAGCAAACATGAATTGATCCTATTCAAGCAGTGAGAGCTACAGTGAGTCATGTAGAAAGTGAGTGTCACAGCGTGACCTGGCCTCCTTTCCACCTGTACAGGCTCGTTTACCAGTTAAATGGATGGCTCCTGAAAGCTTATTCGAGAGGACATACACAATGAAGAGTGATGTCTGGTCTTATGGAATATTACTGTGGGAAATATTCTCTTTGGGTATGTTCTGTAACACGACAAAAGAGTGCTGGTTTTTTTTTTTTTTTAGCAACTTCTGCATTAACATGTATTCTCCAATATTTTCCACAGGTGTAAATCCTTACCCTGGTATTCAGGTTGATACAAACTTTTACAAATTAATACAAAGTGGATTTAAAATGGACCGGCCTTATTATGCTACAAAAGAGGTGTAAGTGTATTTTTGGAGTGATGCACAGCGTGAGAATTTATAATTTCTAGGTCACTGTTTGTATTACCTTTTATGTTTTTTACACTGCACTTTGCTCAAAAAAAATACATAACATGAGATGTTCTTCTAATTCTGAAAAAGGTTGCTTATCATGTATCACAGTATCTCAGTACATTAGAGGTTGGAAGGGACCTCAAGAGATCATCAGGTCCAACCCCCTTGCCAAAGCAGGATCACTTAGGGTAGTCCGCACAGGAGCACATCCAGGTGGGTTTTGAAAGTCTCCAGAGAAGGAGACTCCACAACCTCCCTGGGCAGCCTGTTCCAGTGCTCTGTCACCCTTACTGTAAAGAAGTTTCTCCTTATCTTGAGGTGAAATCTTCTATGTTCAAGTTGGAACCCATTGTTCCTTGTCTTATTAGTACACACCACCAAAAAGAGCCTGGCCCCCTCCACTTGACATCCACCCCTCAGATATTTACACTCACTGACGAGATCCCCTCTCAGTCTTCTCAAGACTAAACAGCCCCAGGGATATCAGTCTCTCTTAATAGGGGAGATGCTCAAGTCCCCTAATCATCCTTGTGGCTCTCTATTGGATTCTCTTCAGCAGGTTCCTGTCTGTCTTGAATTGAGGAGCTCAAAACTGGATGCAGTATTCCAGATGTGGTCTCACCAGGGAAAAGTAGAGGGGTAGAAGAGCCTCCCTAGACCTGCTAGACACAGTTTTCTTGATGTACCCCAGGATGCCATTTGCTCTCTTGGCCACAAAGGCACAGTGCTGTCCCATGGCAAACTTGCTACCCACTAGGACTCCAAGGTCTTTCTCCATAGAGCTGCTTTCCAGCAGGGTGGCCCCTAAGCTGTATCGGTGCCTGTTGTTATTCTTCCCCAGGTACAGGACCCTGCACTTGTCCTATGTAAGCTTTGTCCTAAAGCAGAAATGATCAATGCTAAAGGTTAAATGTGTTTGAAAGGACTAATTTATTGTCTATACTTGAATGTGTTTGCCTTTCATAGGTGACTTCTTCTCAGATTACAGACTGATTTTCCTCCATATTATGCACTTCTATGTAGTCACTTACAGAGACCCCAACTGCTAGTATGTTTTCACATCTCCTTAAACATCTCTTTTCTCCTGCAGCTATTGCATGATGCAGTCCTGTTGGGCCCTTGACTCAAGAAAAAGACCCTCTTTTGCTCGGCTGGTTTCCTCTCTTGACCGTCAGTTGGCTGAAGCAGAAGGAGCAGTAAGTAAACACAGAAAGAAGAAAAATGGTTTGGGTTTGTTGGTTGGGTTTTGGTTTTATTTTGTTTTCATTTTTGGGTTTTTTTTTAATGTGTGTAGCCCCATAGATCACAATGAGCTGAGAAATAATATTCTGTTTTTCCAAGTACACCACCGTGCTATGAATACATTGCCCACGGGTCTATGTAAGAATTTAGGGAAATTTCTTCCAACATCAGAAGGAATCCTAATGTCCCTGGTGAGGATTTCATTCCTCCCACTGCCTGCACCATGGCTCTGAAAGTCTGAAATCTCTCTCTGTGCTTTGAGAACATGTTTCCCTTATGCAGGAGCCACTGCAGTTGGCTTTGGTCATGCTGCTGCCATGGTAAGAGAGCTGAGCCTGGATCATCTGCCAGGGAACACATAAAGGGCCACCCTAAGCATATGCTGCCATGTCCTCACAGATAGAAGGTTGTATGTCATTCTTAAAGGTCAAAATAATAAGCAGGATGTGAGGAAGTCATATTCCTTACCAGACTGTGATCTCTTCCTCAAAGAGGACAAGCAACTTCTTTCAAAACTACCAGTTCCTACCTGGGTGTCTACTCTGGGCTAGACAGTATTTCCCAATACAGTGTCCTTGCAAACCTTTCAGAATGTGAGGAGAAATGAATGATTCTTCTCTTTGCAGCCATAAGACTCTCTGCAAACTGTTATCCTGGCAGAAGCTGCCCAGCATAGAGACAAATTAATGAGCAACTTCAAAGTACTGTATCTGGGAGAAAAATCCTCCCTTGCAGTTCAGTGCCTTTCCTTGACCAGGCTCTTTTTGGCTGGATAAGATCCATCTCACTTAAGCAGTTGTCTGGACTTCCTCTGGAGTCAGTGGGAAATAATGGGCAGATGTGAGCATGATTCTCCCTCAGGAGAAGGTGGACTGTGCCTTGCAACTGTTTGCTTCACAGCAAGAAAAGCAATTTCCCAAATACGATAAATAATAACAAAATATATATTTTCTTTCTTCTTCCCAATCCTAGATTTACCAAAATATTAAGAAAAATACTTCTACACACAGTTCCAGCATCAAAACTAAACCACGTGTAAGCAGGGATGAGGAATCTCTGCTATCCTCAATGGTGGCCCATCATGAAGACTCTCAGGTTGAGAAGTAATCTGGGTTCTAATTTTAATTTCAGTATTCTCATAAACTCTGTGTAGCATGAATCTTTTGTATCACCACTAAGAAAAGAAACCAGCTGCTGCTCTTTTCACACCTCTTATGGACCAGTCCATCTTTATGTTACTTTGAGGAGAAGACGCAATTCATTTCATGGAACTCAGCAAACATGTCTATCTCAAGACAGAAGCAATGGCCTTTTTGCAGAAGCAAAGGTCTTTTTGCTGTTTCTCTACGAATGGATATCTCATTTCCAAGTTTTGTGCAAATAGTGTCTAATCAGTGCATTCAGACTGTTCTTGCCATATTGCAAACACAAGAAAATCCATGGCTTTTTTAGGCAACTTTTACAAGCACCGTGTTATTTTGGGAAGTACTGTTCACATCTTCATCTCCAGATGACAACTAGTGTTAGAAAAGATGGCCATTGGAGTAGCCAACTTTAAATACCCAAATTTTAAAATATCATACTTGTTTTACAAATAATTATAAGTTTGATTGTTTACAACTTTCTTATCCTGCTCATCTCAATTGCTGTGAAGTTCCTAATAGGTGGCCAGTTCAGGTGAGTTCTTTCCATCAAGATTTAGGTCCTCAGGGGGTTTCTAGTCATCTAAGCTACATTCTGCATGGGCTGATGAAAGCCAGTGAGTGAATCCTTTCTATCTATAATAAGCACCTAAAACAGGCAGGAGGGCTGATATCTGGAGTTGACTTCTGCCTCCTCAGTCTAGAAAATCCAGGTGGCAGTGTCCAACTGGAAATCTCACTTGGAATGAGATATAGCTAATCCAAGTCTTTGGATATCATATGCTTTAGTATCAAGGTATCTAATTTTTAAAAAGTTATCTCCTGTAGCAGTTCGGGAGTGTAGTATCATCATTCCCAATTCCCAAGAGTCAGCCTGGTTGTATAAGCCCTTCTGCAATAAAATGAGAGTATGCCTCTTTAACTTTATCCCAAACCCCAAGGACAATAACCAGAGGCTTAATGGGGTTTAATGTAGATAAAAATGCATCATTTCTTTTCATGATAAGATTTGAGAATCTGTAAATGCATTTTTCATAATGACTTAGAGGATGCATTGGCCTACACCATACAGGAGAATATTCTGGTTAATAGTTTCCTTCTCTTTTACGTTTTACAAGATGTTAACTGTAGTTAGGATTTCCAGTGGCAAGTGTTATAGATTAATAACTTTTTTGACAAAATATGCTATCACCTTAAGTAAAGCTGCTTTTTGCTAACACTGTCTGAAAATAATTAATGTTGTAATACAGCAATATTTTTGTTAATGTTGTTGAATTAGCAAGAAATCATTGATCTTTTAAATCATATATAAACTGCTGAAGAATAATTAGGAAATGTTAAGATAGAAATAAAATCTTTACATTGCATTTTATGGAAAACATGTATGACTTTTAAAATACTCAGAACACAGTTGCAAAGTGTTCATCGATGAGATGTCACTGTTCAGCACCATTAACACATAGCCTGCACCAGCTGGAAAGTGGGAGTTTAGTGTCTTGTGAAGATAGGAGTTTTCAGCCTTTAGGGTTGGAGGAGCATAACACTGAAGTGGGTGCATCCAATCCTAGCTGACCCTGGACTTGGCTCATAGAGGAGCAGATGGAAATCTCATGTGCTTTAAAACATGTCAGGGAGTTGTGTCAAAAGTTTTTCCACAAGATTAAAAAAGGAGTGGACAGAGGTCATCTGACTCCATCATTGTTACTGAGCTGAGATTCAGGAATATAAAGGCAAATAGAGAACCTTGGAGCTAACACAAGCTCCTCATGAGGCACATGTGAAAAGCAGCTCAGGCAACATGGCACTCTGTGAGGAAATACAATTGGAAGAAAGACCCTCCTGTAAAGGCTGGATGCAGGAAGCGCTGTGCATCTGCTTCTCCACAGAGCAGAGAGGGATGGAATAAAGCTACAGGAGGTATTTAGTGAAAAAATACTATCTTTTAGGAGCACTTTTCCTTCCCAAGGGACTTCCAACACAATTTATCATAGTCCAGCAATTTAGTTGGTCCATTCTTCAGGTTTGTGCAGGACCACAGCCACATTTCTTTTCTTAGGATCTAGGCCCCTGATCTGTGCCACCAGGTGCAGGTTCTCTGGAGAAAGTTCCAAATTCCCCCTGTAGTGAACAGAAAGAGTTACGTTTGTTTGGAGACCTCCAGCAGAGATGCCATTAGTCTAGGCTAGATGCATTTGGCAGAAACCGGCAAAGATTCAGTAATCATTAAACTGGGAAGAAGGGGAACAGAAGGGCTTGAGCTCCTTTCAAAGTTCTGAATGGCAAAGGACGCTGCACTTTCCTTATTAGCAATAACAGAAGGAAAGAACAAGAAGGAAAGACTTGATAACCCAAACTTGAAGACAAGATGCGTTGAGGAATTGGCTCTGATTTCTTTCCCTTTTCCCGGATAAAGCACACCGAGGAGGCTGCAGCCCGATCCGGAGGAGACCTCCCCGTGATGCTCACAGAACGGGATTGTGCCCGGAGACCGCCATCCCCGTCCCACTGCCGGAGCTGGCACTAGGTGGAGCTCCGCGACCGCAGCTTTCCCCAGCTGCCAGGCAGTCTAGTGCGAGAGCAGGTGCTGGAGAGGGGACAAGGAGCTGGGCTGGTGCTTAGCAGAAGGGCCTGGGCCAGCCCCTGTGTCTGGACCAGTGCTACCGGAACGCCAGGGGAGCTGGGGTGGGGATGGTAGCGTTGGACAAAAGGAAACCACAGCCAAAACCTCGTGGCACTGACAGGATAAGCCAGGTACCAGTGGAAACTAGCCAGCCTCTCACTCATTGTATCTCCTAAGCGCTGTGCCCGTGCACCAAAAGCAGGAGACACCAAAAATAATGAGGCCCTTCCCTGTCCAGTTCAAGAGAAAATAGAGGTGCTTCTCCAATACATCTCACCCTCTGGTTTGGGATACCTGGGGTGGGTTCCCTGAGGTCCCTCTGGGAAATGCTACAGCTAATTTTGTGTTGAACATGGATAGCAGAAATGGCCATGTCATGCAGGCTAGCAGTGGATTTCAGTCCACATGTTTATGGTGGAATCTGTGAAAGAGTACAAGAGGGGGGTGGTCAGGCATTGGAATAAGTTGCAGAAGGAGGTGGTGGGGTCAGTGTTTCTGGAGGTATTCAAGAAACATGTGGACATGGCACTTTGGAATATGGTTTAATAGCCATGGTGGTCGTAGGTTGACAGCTGGACTCAATGATCTTAAAGGTCTTTTCCAAATGAAATAATTCTATGAGGAAATTCAAGATCATATTTGATACAGAGGTATTTGCAGATAGTTTTGCGTTTCATTATTTTGAGGGTGTTTGTTGTTGTTGTGGGGTTGTGGTTGGGGTTTGTTTGGGGGGAGTGGGGGTTTGGTTTTTTGTTTGGTGGATTTTGTTGTTTGGTTGGTTGGTTGTTTTTTTTGTTTGTTTAAGAGGCCACATGTCTGCTAGGAGATATTTTGAGGGTGCAGAAGTCAAGGCAGACTGAAGATAACTGCATTAGAGCATTCCCCACACAGCTGGGCACACCAGACCTCAGTTCCCTTCTCCCAGATATTGAACTAGATCAATTACCCAGTGGCACAAGACTCCTTCCCAGCTAAATGAGCTGCTGTTCTAGCAAGTGTCTGCCTCCTTCTCTCCCTCATCAATGGTTAATTAATTAGGCCATGCAAAATAAACCATCTTTTTTAAAAAGGCAAAATAAAAGAGACCCACACAGATCTGTGGTTGAGGAGTCCACAGATCAGTTCAGAAAGAGGTGGAATATGAGTCAGGCTCCTTCTCACTTTGGTGAGCATCCCAACACTGTGGTGTGGTTGGGAAGGAGTCTCTTTCAATCAAGCTATCTGAGACTTGCGCCAAATTCATGCTTCTTGACATACTTCACAGAGAGGAGATAAGCAATGGAGATACTTGGGTTGGGGATCCTGTGCTTTAGGTCACTGCCACAATTTACATGTTTTAGGCTTTTCTGGAATACTGATAGAGCAACACTCCTAGCAGAAACCTAGGTGCCTCGTGGTACAGTCTGGATCAGATCTCAGCTGAGAAGGAATTTTGAAGATCTGTGTGGAAAAGTGGTGGCCAGTTCCACAGAAGCCACCTCCACAGAGGAACATGAAGACTGTGCTGAGATTCAGTTTGTTTAGACTGCTTAGTTGGATGAAAACCCATGGGAGATCTTGACAGTGACACACTACTCCCACCATATGATGCCTACACACAGTCATGATCCTTGACACCACAGCTAATCTTTGGCACTTAGTTGCAGCTGCCTATGTGAGTCCAAAGAAGCCTTTTCTCAGCTGCACCAGGTTTACCCTTCCTTCATGCACTATGTTGTAGAGACATCACTATCTTTCAGCTGAAGAAACGCTGGAAGTTACTTCTAATGACAGCCTTCTGGTCCTACCAATGTCATGACATCCTCATCCTCAGAAGAGGGTTGGAGGCTTCAGATCCTAAAAAGAAGGAGGCACCTAGATCTAGTTTCCACCCTATTTATCCTGGAAAAGGGACTACCTATCTTTTCTGGAGGAGAGGAGGCTGAGGGGAAATGCTACTACCCTCTACAACAAGCAGAAAGGGTGTAGTGATGTGGGTGTTCGTCTGTTCTCCCTAGTATCAAGTGGCTTCAAATTGTGTCCGGGAAGGTTTAGATTGGGTGTTAGGAAAAATGTCTTCACAGAAAGGCTTGTCAGGCATTGGAACAGGCTTCCCAGGGAGGTGGTGGAGTCACAGTCGCGGAGGTGTTCAAGAAACACAAGCACATGGCACTGTGGGACATCGTTTAATGACCATGTTGGTGTTAGGTCAATGGTTGGAATCAATTACCTTAGAGGTCTTCTCCAATGGAAACAATTACATGCTTCTATCTGATGTTGACTAGGATCTCCTTTGGAAAAGCCTCCTGTACCTGAGAGTGTCCTGGGTGCAGAAGGGCTGTGGAGACAAATTGAGGCAGAGCAAGGGCTGATCCCCAGTAGCCGAGCCACAATGCTGCTGGCCAGAGGATGGCAGTGTGAGCCACAGCTGAAGAGTCTGACCCTGAGATCTGGGCCTGGCCATACCTTTGGCTTCTTTTAGGGCCTTTCTTCAGACAAAAAAAGCAAATGGGAGGTGATGGAGAGCAGTCAGGCACCATTTTCTCCTTGGAGCCAAAAGAACTGAGTTATTGTTTGTTCAGGAGGGAACAAGTTTGCCCATGGAGGAAGACAAATCTTCTGCTTTCTTACAGCCCAAGAATAAAGAAATGTCCCATGTGGGAGCCTCAGCCTGCTCCCTTTAAGGCCAAAGAAATGCTTGGCACCGGCCTGCATTGCCCTCCCACATTGCCAAGCTCTAAATATTATCCACAAAGCACCACAGCACTGCAGGGATGTGAACATTCACAACCTTTGAAACCTTTGACCTCACAAATAACAAACCATCTTTGCAGGCCAGAGTCACCCCATGCCTCTGCTGACTGAACAGGTTTCCTGGATTGGGCCCACTATGAAACACAGGTGAAGGGGCTGGTATTAGGCAGCAGTCCCAGACTGTCTTACAGTGGAAGACCCTGGAGCAGGGAGAATAAATCAGCAGGAATACTGTTGTTGCTGAGACGTGTAGGAGGACACGGCCATGGGGCGTGGGTTACTGCTCTGACAAGGTTACATTTCAAAGCTGGGAGATGTAGGAAATGAATCAACAAGGAAGGCAGTAAGGACATCGGCCTTTACATTGCCCCTAGGCTGGGGAGGGTATAGCCTGGGGACTCTCTGTTGGCAAACATGTGCAAGCCGTTTTGCAGCTGAAATTCAAAGTTTTGCTTGGCGTGCGAATTGACATGCATGTTAGTGGCACTATTATGCCAGCTGAGCCCCGACTTGCAGTTTCCCTGGGAGCGGCATGGCTCTGGACAAGGGCTGGGGAGCCCAGGACACCCCTGCCTCGGGCTCCCCAGCCCGGCCCGGCTGTCTTTCCCGAGGCAAAGCCTGAAGAGTGAGGCTAGGGAGCGCAGCCGAGATCTCCCTAGCTGTACGCCGACGGGGACGAGAAAGATAACAGCAGCTCTGCGTGCTCTGGCAAGCGTCCGTACGGGAGAAGGGGGATATCCTCGGGGAGCAGAGAGACCGATATCCACCGGGCCCTGGGCTCCGCCCTCCCTCCACCCCGCCACCTCTTTCGCCTGTCGGGACCGTGCCGTCGGGGTCTCCTCTCGGGTGCGTGTCACTGGTGACTCACAGCCGCCCTGACTGGATCAAGCCCTTCACAGGAGGGAGACGCCAGCAGGGCCTGGGCACAAGTGTTTTTCAGACTGTTGGGGCAGGCACCACGGCCCGGAGCGCGCCGCTGCGTCTTTTCTTGCCCTGGCCATTAAAAAGTATATACATATTCTTAAAAAAAAAAAAATAGAAGTCCAGACAAGGATGTATTTTACCAGCCAGCAGAGATGCCCCGCGGGGGCTTCGGTCGCCGTGCACCAGCGACTTCCAAGGGAGCAGGCCAGTGGCCAGCCCACGGAAATAGGGTCATGGAGCAAGAGGGAGTCAGCCTTTGGTCCCCCCTGCACACACCGACGGTCTTTCCGGAAGGGTCTGGCCACTGGACCCAAGCGGTTGGGGACATCTCCACCGGCCTGTGGCTTCACAAAGATTCTGGTGTATAAACTGTCTTTTTGTTTTCTTTGGGGTTTTTGTTGGTGGTGGTGGTGGTTGGTTGTTTTGGGTTTTTTTCCCCTTTTCTCCTCACGTCCCTGTTTCCCGCGGGGAGCCGGAGTGATTCGAAACGAGGTCCGACAACAGCAATGTGCGGTGGCAGGGGCTGGCCGTGGAAGCGGAGACGACCCGCGACGGATGCCGGGGCTCGCAGAGCGGCAGTGCCCAGCCCAGCACAAGATGCCACCCCCGCCTTCCTCGTCTCTGCTTCCCTCCCAGAAACGCGAATCCGTTCGGGAGCGAACGTTTAGCATCCTACCCGGTCCGAGAGGCATGTGCTTAAACAAGCAGAGTATCAACCCCACGATAAAAGTATTGGGTTATTCTGCAAAGTAATCTACATCAAAGCCTCAGGGGCTGCCGGCTTGAAAAGATCCAAGATGTTTTCTGAGTCCTTATCATGTCTGTGCTTAGGGGGAGTCATAAATTCCACAGGTCGGACTAACACACGATTCCTCCTTCTCTCTCCTCGGCCACCAAAGGGCTTTCAACAGGCTTGCCTTTTTTTTTTTTTTCCTCTCCCTCCAACCTTGCAAACAAACCTCCCAGTTCTGTGTCGTTAAGGTGGGGAAGAGGGGAGGTTCCCCCTCACCCCGAGTTTTTTCTAAGTGTCAGAAAAAATATTTAAACTCGAAAACGATTAGAAATAAATGCGAAAGATATGGGGTGAATCCTCATGCCATCAAAGATCCCGGCAAACGGGAACAGTAGGTGGAGGAGAGATCGCGAGGGCTTACAGGGCATTCGGCCTTTCCTGGGGCTTACGGGGACGCCTCTGACCCGGAACGGGGGTCCCGGGGGGGTGCTGCCCGTCCCGTTACTCCCCAGTCCGCCATAGCCCCGGGCCCGAGGCGACGATGAGCGCTGACTCGGAAGCGAGATGTCCGCTCCAGACCTGGGCACCAGCCTCGGCCTCCTCGGGTTCCATGGGTCCGGCGACGGGCGACGGGCAACAGGCACAGGCAGAGCGGCCAGCAGGCAGCACGGCCAGTGGGCAGTGGATACCCAGCAGGACGGGCAGCAGCGCCGTGCCCCCAACGTTTCTCATGCAATCATACCGCTGATCTGAATTCCCCCGGGCAGGCATATCCCCTCCGAAATTATCTTTCAGCTCAAGAAGTAAGGCTAGGGCTGAAGGAGGAAGGCGGGGAGCCGTCTGCCCAGGCCGGCCCCCAGAGTGAAACGGCCCTTCGGTGAGAATACAGGGGTGAGCACGGAGGGAGGAAAATGTTTTCTATAAATATTTCCCTGTAAACGGTGTTCTCGATCAGGCGCCGGTCGATTTAAGAGACGTTGGGTCGCACTTCCTCGCTCAAGATCTAACGAAATAGGTAAACCCGAAACAATCCGAAAAGACCAGGGCTTCTCTCGCTCTCTGGTCTCGGGGTCCGGTCTCGCGGTCCCCGTCCTCTCCGGGGGCTGCGTGGCAGCCGGCGGAAAGCCCCGGGACGGAAGCAGAGGGGTGGGCAGCTACCGAGACTGTCTCGGGAAACTTCCCGCCTTGGTCGCCCCTTCCAGGACCTCAAGGAGAAAAGGAGAAAAAAACACCCAACAGAGATATACCTACTCCTCAATCCCCTCGGGAAGCCCCGATCGCTGAGGAGAGAGCGTGGGGACAAATTCTGCTGTAGTCGCAATGAAAGTAATCCCGGCCAGCCCCCAAACACGCAGGCTTGGCATGTGCGCAGCTCGCGATCCACCTTATTTTAAGAAAAGGGAGTCCAGGGAATGAGCGTCCCCCATCCCAGCCGCCTGGCTGGTAGTTGCTATGGATCGGGAAGAGAGCGCGGCTGTGAAGCAGGGGGGAACACGGGCATAGCCGCCACCTCACAGCCCACCTGGGGGGGGGCACACGACTGGCAAGGCCTGGTGTCCCCAGTCCTTCCCATGCTCGAGGTACAGATGGGATCGCTGTTGGACGAAGAAATGCGAAGCTCGGGACAGGGAAGAGTGGAATGGCGCGCTCGCTGCGAATTATGTGCTGCCAGAGCTCTGTCCTGCTCCTCCGCTGGAGCCCGAGGGCTCTCAACCACTTCCGCAGCCGACAGCCCCCAGCCCTGTCAGCTCGGACTGCCGTCGAGTCTCATCCCAAAGTGCTGCCGTCTGCCTGCTGGGGATTCGTGGATTTGAGACTTTGACAGCGGTGTTTGTCAGCGGTGTGTGCCTTTTAATAGAGTGTATTCAGAATTTTGTCACTTTAATAGCCCCCTTCTCCGTTTATGGCACCATCAAATTCACATCCGCATAGATCGACTGTGTCGGTGCTTATCGGGAGAAGTGATTACATTGAAGGGACGAAGCGTTTCTTTTCCAGAGTTATATTTCAGTCTCCTGTAGCACAGAGTGCTGGGGGCTGCCAGCCTCACTCCCTCTCCCCGTTACCCCACCGGCAAGGCGTGCTGATCGGAATGGGTACGGGGACAGAAATTCTCCCCAGAGAAGACGGCTGGCAGACATACCTGCGTCCCTGCTGTTATGGTGCTGTTACCTTAGGGTCGCAACTGCGGCCGTCAGATACAGCCTGCAAAAGAAAAGTGACGGTGTGGGCGCAGGCACAGCATTGCCTGCTGTGTGCAGAGTGGGAATACCCCGTTCCTCGCAGCCGAGCGGCTCCGAGGAGGCTGCCCGTGATCTCTTCCGCGGGACCGATGCTCCTTCCTTGAGAGCTTCGTTCCCTCAAGGCCACTTACAGGGTATCCTCCCGGATATTTTGAGAGACATCACCGAATTTAGTTCCACTCGGGCAAAGCATACCTACGCGGCAGACCCACGCTCAGCAGCACCAAAGGACACAATGTAAGGAGGGGAAGGAGAGGGACACTTTCAGGGAGTGAAGTTGGGGACATCTGCAGAGATGAAATCCGCGCTTAGCTGCAAAAACGCCCTATTTCGATGACCTGGGGAAGGACAGTTCTCGGTCTGCAGAACAGCCGCTCACGGAGGACGCAAAAACACCTCTAGGACACGGCCACCCGGATCTCCTCACGGGAGCCCCGGACACGAGTGGTTGGTCACAGCACGGGGCCTGTGGGGGAACCCAGGCAAGACCCCGCCCCAAGTGCCCGGGAGCACCGATGGTGGCAGCCGTTGCCGCTCTACTCCAGCGGGAAAACGAGTGGACGCTCCCGTCCCCATCCAGTTTTGGTTTTGTTTTTGTTTTGTTTTGTTGGTTTTGTGTTTTTTTTTTTTTTTTTTTTTTTTTTTGGTGTTTTTTTTTTTTTTGGCTGCTGAAAGGTTTCCTCACTGTGTCATGGGAAGAGATGCGAATATGCAAACGTTGTGTGGTATTGTGCCCGCTCAGGGTGAAAAGTTAAAGCTTAAAAGAGACGGGGGGAAGCCGAGAGGGGGTCGCCTCTTCAAAGAGGTCTGGCCGGGCCGGGGGAGCCGGCTGAGGTTTGCCCCGAAGTCGCCCTTACAGGGACAACATTTCCAGAGGGTTTCCAAAGCGTCGAGGTGGGGAAAAGCGACTGTGAGTGGAGAGACAAGTCGCCGGGTTCCCCGCGGGGTCGGTAGCTAAGAGTACGGTCGCCGGTAAGAGTCGGATGGTTTGCCCCTTGGCGGGGGTACATGCCCTGACTCAGTACCCAGACCTCTGCGGGCGAAGAGATCCTCCGACCTCGTTCCAGCGCGGGGTACGAGGGAAGCGGGTGTTTCAGGAGAAGGCCTAAAACCCCTACCCTTCGTCCCGCCCCGTCCCCGAGGCCCAGGGTTGGACAGGAAGGGTGCACAGCTCCTGACCTCGAAGCAGTGCAAGCACACACGCGTGGGGAAGGAATTAGTGCCTTCCGAAGGGGAATTTCTCCTCTTACCTCTCTGTCATCGCCCGTGACCGAGTGGGAGCGGGTGGGAAGCACGTTGGAAAAAAGCAACAGGCCGTCGCGGTGGGGTTTGTTGCTTAAAACCACCACGACAAAATGGCTTTGTGGATTTTTAATCAAAATTCCCTCCTCTTCCGCCCCTTCTCTCCCCCAGCCTCAAGCGCGGAGAAGAGCTGGTTAAAGTGCTGCCTACAGATCGGCCGCGATACACGGCTTCCATATTCCCACCCCGCCTTTAGATCTCCCTCTCTGTCTTTTGCAAGTCTCTTGATTTCATCCTTTGAACCTCTGATTGGAGGTTAAAGTGCACCAGGTTGCAATGGAAGGAGGAAGCTCTTAAACAATAAAGGCTTGAATATTTAGCTGTGATCAGGTCGCTGCCCTCTCCTTATCTTTTTAAATGCAAATCGTCTTTTAGGGGTAGTAGCTATATACCCAGCGCCTCTCCACGTCACCTGCCTTTGGTGTGTCTGGGCCATTACTAATAGAGCCTTGTAAACAATCGTTAATCATGTAAGTGCTGCCGGCCATTGGATTCGGACCCGCAGCCGGGAGCGCAGCGCGGAGCGCAGCGCGGGGCCGCGGCCCCTCCGCCTGCCCCCTCCCCGCCCCGGGCAGCCCTTCCTCAAGCGGCAGGCGCGCCGTTGCCAGAGCCCCGAGCAGCAACAGCATGCGGAGAGCCGTCACCGGGGCCCCGCCAGCATGTACGTGAGCTACCTCCTGGAGAAGGACGGGCCCATGTACCCCGGACCGGTGCGACACTCGGGGGGACTCAACCTGGCGGCGCAGAACTTCGTGGGCGCCCCGCAGTACGCGGACTACGGCGGCTACCATGTCAACCTCGACAGCGCCCAGTCACCCGGCCCGGCCTGGCCTGCACCCTACGCTGCCCCGCTCCGCGATGACTGGGGTGCCTACGGGCAAGGGCCGCCGGCGGCCGCCGGCGCTGTCCATGGCCTCAACGGCGGGTCCCCCGCCGCCGCCATGGCCTACAGCCCCGCCGACTACCACCACCACCACCACCCGCACGCCCACCACCACGCCGGCCCCGCGCCCCACTGCTCTGCAGGGGTCATGCAGCCCCTTAACGCCGCCAACGCCGCCGCCCCTGAGCCGCTCTCCCCCAGCGGGCAGCGCCGGGGCCTCTGCGAGTGGATGAGGAAGCCGGCGCAGACCCCGCTTAGCAGCCAGGGTAAGCGCGGACCGGGGGGAGGCGAAAGGGCGGGGGGCTGCCCCACCGACCGTTCCCCTAGGGCGCCGCCGGCTCTCTGTGCTCCGGGCAGCCCGGCGGCGGGGGGGAAAAGCAACCAAAAACAGACCCGCCTGAGGGACAGTCCTTGGAATTGAGCAAACTGCGGGATTCTTCCGACAGCCTGCCTGTACTACCGAGTCGGGCCCCGGAACGGAGCCGGGCAGGCAGCGGCAGGAGGGGCTCTCCGCCGAAGAGCAACCGCTGCCGACCCCGAAGGGCTGGTGCCTATAGGTACGCTCTGGCAGGAGCAGGGCGGAATGGCCTGGAAACCGGAGGAAACGCTCTCTCTTCCTCCCGTTGCTCTGCTCGTCCACTTATAGCCACTTAGAAGATTTTTATAACCAATTATAGTCATATAAATCATCTGCTGGTGTCGCTCCGCATTTGTTTCTGAGTCACTGGGCGCCTGCCCTTCATTAAGGTCTCCGTACGGCCAGGCGTTCCGAGAGGCAGAGGCTGCCCGCCGACCCCTGCGGGTCGTGCCCTAGGCCAAGCCGGCCCGCGACGCAGGGGACGGGAGGTGAGAGGGCGTACCCCGCGTCCCCGGTGCAGGAAGCCGGCCGCGGCGTGCAGGGTGGGACGGGCCGTGGCCGGCGCCGGGCTCCCTTGTGATGTTAGTACTCCACAGACCCTCTCTTTTATTTCCCCCCCTGCATCTGCTAGGGTAGATTCATGTCCCAAACTTTGATATAGGTCTTCCATGGCCGTTGTCTCCTCTTTCTTCCTTTATTTTTTTCTTTATTCTTTTTTGTTTTGATTTGGGGTTTTTGCCTTTTTTTTTTTTTTTTTTTTTTTTTTTTTTTTTTTTTTAATCTATTGGCTGGTAAGAAAAAAATGGTGGCTACTTTGGCGGTAAATAAGGACTTTTTCTGGAATTCTTCTCTCTTCTCCTGCCTTGCCCGATGGACGACATGTTGGGCTGAGGCTCTTCTGGAGGTGCGGAGTGGGGGTCCGGCCACGCCCGCGACCGCCGCGCCTCAGGGGAAGCCCCGGCGTCCCGATGCCGGCCACTGGCACCGGCTACTCCTCGAGCTCTCCCAGGCCCGTCGCACTTCCCACAGCAGCCGTGGTGTTCCCACAGTTTGGGCTTGTGCGGTGGTGGCCGATCCCTTGTCTCCATTGAAATTCTGTCTTTGGAGCCAGTGTTTATGTTAATGTGCAGGGCTGGGGGGATGAAAGCGCCTGCCGCCATTTGTTCAGTAGTGGTAATTCAAACAGAATGTGGCTGTCATTAAGGCTTTGAGAAGGGTTTTTCTTTGATAAGATCTCCTTGTCCTGCATTGTTTGGGATTGTGTTCCCTATTCACTGGCTCTGGGGAGTTTTCTCTGATCAGGCTTGTATCTTTACAGGGTGCTTTTGTTGTGGTTTGCAGAGAGTTTACCTGAACAAAGTCAGCCTGCTAGCCATTAAGCACCTTGAGGGCAGAGACTCCCCGCCTCGGCTCCCCGGGGAACGGCAGGGCCGGGAACACAACCAGTTAAACAAGAAACCCTCAGGAGAAAGGAGGTCAGCGGCTGCGACGATGCACATTCGCCGGCCGCTTGCTGGCATTTGCCTTCGAATTTCGTTGAGTTTGGGGTTTCGGATTTTTGGGTCGTTCTTTCTTTTTAGCGCTAAAGTTGCGTGTCACGCTTCCAGGGTCAAGGAGAATTTGGTTTAGCCGCTGCCCCGACGCTGGCAGCAGGGAGAGAAGCTGGGGGGAGCCGGACCAGAGCCCCGCTGGGTCCCCAGGGTCCTGTCGGTGTTTCTTGCTTAGAAACGAAGCCGCCATGCCCTGAAGGGGCTTTCCTTTCTTTTCCCTTTCCCTTCTCTTCGTAAAAAAATTGTTTTCGATAGGGAAGGCAAAACAAAACTGAAAGCCAACAGCAAGTGCACAATGAAAGTGTCCCAAGGGCAACGCACAGGCGTCCTACAGGGCTGCGGCTGGCAACCGGGGCCAAAAGCCCACTCCTGGCTTGCCCTTGTAGCAAGGGTTTCTGCACCACGTCCCCGGGAAACTGTGGAACTCCTCCTCCCCGCTCTGTCTGCTGAGCTCAATAAAGCCCTAGGCAGGGGGAAGCAAGCAGCAAATGGGGGAGGCCTAATCTTGCTCACCCTGAACCCACAGACATCCACACTCCACCCAGGCCCGTTGACTTTGACTTTCCCAACCCCGGCCTTGTTCTCCACAGTTAAAACCAGGACAAAAGACAAGTACCGTGTCGTGTACACTGACCACCAGCGTTTGGAGCTGGAGAAGGAGTTTCACTACAGCCGCTACATCACCATCAGGAGGAAAGCTGAGCTGGCCTCCAACCTGGGGCTGTCGGAGAGGCAGGTCTGTACCTCGGGTGATGCTGTCCATGCCTGCCAAGTGTAGCTGGGTTGTTTGAGGCTGGGATGTGCAGGGACTGAGATGTATGGGGGCTGGATGCACAGGGGCTAGGATACACGGGGACTAGAATGTGTGAAAGCTGGGATACAGGACAGGAATGGTCTCCCTTGGAGGAAGAAGTTCCTGGGGACTCAGTCCACTCAATCCCCTCTTTCCCCCATTCCTGGCAGGTGAAAATCTGGTTCCAGAACAGACGGGCAAAGGAGAGGAAGATCAACAAGAAGAAGCTGCAACAGGCACAGCCTGGCGGCACGGAGCCTCTCAGCCCCAGCGCCCAGCTGCAGGGTCCCACAGCAGGGGCAGCTACTGCTGGGCTGGGCCCCGCCGCCCCGCAGTGACAGCAGCTTGGGGACATCGGCACGGGGACTGCTGGAGGTCACGGCCGCGGTGGGGCCGGGCCAGGCCAGGCCCGGAGGAGAATGGTGGGAGCAGCCCCCCACCTGCCTATGCACTACAGCACCCACAGGGCCGGCCATGTGTACAGATGTACAGTGTATGTGTCTTGTCGTCCGGGGGAAGCGTGGTCATCGCTTCGTTAATATTATTATTATGTTTGGGTGTTTTTTTTACCCTGGAGTTTATTAGATAAAAGGGGGGCACTGCCTGCCAGTCAGCCCCTGGTGAATCTCAGGGATAGGTCCAAAAGACCTTACAAATGTTGGGCTACCAATGAATTTTAACAGGAAAGAAAATTAAAGCTCTTTTTTTTATTATTTTATATTTTCTTTTTTTTTTCTAACTATCAGTATGCAAAATGTTCATCCTGCCCTAAGGGCCAGAGCAAACTAGATAAGGCACTGTTTGAATGTTCAGAAGTGAATTGCTTAATGCTAGACACTTGTAAAAGAGCCCATAAATCCTAGGGTGATAGCCATCCAGCCAGATTTATCAGCTGCAGTGCAAAGAAATTGAAAGAACGAAATCTCCTCTAAGAAAGGTGTCCTGTCACACTGGAATGAGGAGCCTTGCTTGTGTGTACAATGTCCCATTGGTTAAATTGTGTTTTCTCACCTTACAATTTTTGGCTTGTTTGGATTTTTTTTCCCCAGTTAGTCTTTTTGGTTTTATCAGCTTTACTTGGGCTTCATTGCAGCCTCACCAGGAGCAGAAACCCTCAGGAGAGCCCTCTGCTATTCCAGAACCCACCTTGCACAGGCTATGGCCCATTTCCACATGCTGGCTAGATGGTGGGGACCAAGATAGAGATGCTAAATTACTCAATTGGCTAAAATGAAAACAAGGATGTCCAGCTTATTTGGTCAAATCACTCTACCTGTTTGCTGTGTGTACTGCTTATTTATGACCAGGAGAAATCCTACTGAAGTGAGGACAGCCATGCTGCAGCCAGTGCTCAGGGCTGCATGTGGGATCAGTTCATGCGGGTCTGGGCCTCAGCAAGAATAGGAGCACTGTCCAACCCTGAACACATCACATTGTTTTCTGACCTCCCCAGTGTTTGGTCCTATGTTGTTCTGTTTTACCTATCACATTTATTTAAAATATTCTGTTTGTCTTCTTTGGGGGCACTTTGTTTTTCTCCTCGCTGATCTTTTTCTCATCTTTTTGCTGCAAGCCAAAGCTGAATGACAGCAGGATTTATGGAACTTCACAAGAAAGATTGGTTTGGCAAGGCCTGGCCCCATAGACAATGCGGCTTTCTCCACCTTGAAGAGCTTGAGAAAATGGAGAGCCCAGCCCCAAAACCTTCGTACTGGGTTTTGGCCATGTAGTTCCATGGCTTGCTGGGCCAGGGCCTAGGTGCTGACTGGCAGACTGACAGCAAATGCATGTCTACACTTGATCCAGGGCTCCTGTGCCTGGAGGAAGACCATGGTGGGAGGCAGTACATCCAATGCAGGAAATCTACTTGATTTTCTGTGTTATGCATAGTCTCTGAAGCAGGTCTTGTCAGGAGACATGGGTGCAGCACTGAGGCTCATTAATGTGGGCTTGACACACAACATGTCCTACTAGGTCCAATGTCCATGGTTCACTCTGGGTCAGAGGGAGGCAGGAGCCAGATCCATCCTTCTTTGCTTCGAAAGGGTCCTTGGGTCATTCTACAGGAGATGCTTCCCTTGGGACACCTAAAGCTGAGCAGCATCCAAACTGAGGGGCTTGGCTATGCAGCATCAGCCTTAAACCAGAAAAGACAGACATGACTGGATTAAAGAGATTTTGCAGGCACCGTAATACACTCCTTCCACTGCTCTCCTCATGAGGGCACAAGGGCTCTCACAGGGCAGCAGCCATGCTGCAACTGAGGTGAGGGCAGCCCTGGGTGGTGTCATCCCTTCGAGGATGCCTTCTGATGCCTGGGGCCACCCCTGCAGCATTGATCCCCAGCCCGGCTGCTGCCCAAGTTGCTACGCGTTGCTGTGATACGCCTGTCAATAAACCCTGTTTGGATTGTGGAGCAGAGCGCAAGGTTTGTTTGTTTAGTGGTTAGAGGTTCAAAAGTCGGCATTGTCCCACTGCAAACGAGCAAAAGTTTTTTCTCCCTAAGGAAAAGCTGACTGTGGTAAGAGGGAGGGGGAGATATAGGTGGGCCCCTTTATTTGCTTCCAGGAATAATTAATGGCAGCGTGAAAAAAGATGACCACAGAATTATGAAAGACCATCAATAGGTAAATTAATCACAAAGGATCAGGGGGCATAAGAGGTGCTGCTTGGCAGAGTTTTGTTGGCATTCACTGGCCCCTCATGAGGTTTGAGTGGCATGGAACTGGCAGAGACCAGGACTCCTCACTTCACTGGTGGCATGCAGGTGCCCCCAGCACCAGCTTTGGCATGACAACATTTGGGGTAGTTCCTGTAACCCTTCAGCAGTGTGTTCCTGTTTGGTTTTAATGCTGAAAGTGACAAAATTTCTTTCCTCTAGGACTTTTGAGAAGGGGTTCTTCACATTGAGGTGAACTGCTTGATGTCCACAAAAGTTTCCTGTCTCCAAAAAGTTTGAGACATATAATCAAACTTGACATACTGCAAACATTTTCATTTCAGATCTCTTCCCTGCTTTGTTAGTGAATGTTAATTTTCTGAGCTCTCCTCATATTCTTGACTATGATGATGCAGAACTCAGATTTCTTGGTGTAAAAAGGAACTAACTGAGCAAATTAGATCCACACCCAGTTTCAAACATTTTCTCTCTCCCATCCTCAAACAAATAAACCACCAACCTTCTGTCTTTCTTTACATTCCTCGTGAGCCGTAAAGGAGTGTAAAAAAGGCACAAACTGGATAACTTGTTTATTTGGGGTGATATTTACAGGCATCTCAGTCAGTCCAATGGACCGCAACACTAAATCAGAAGCACCATCTGGGAGAGGTGAGCTGGTTGTGGTGAACCTCTGCCCAGCCCACAGGTGTTTTCTCCTCTCACAGAACTCCCAACTGTAATCATCAGACAGCTGAACCAGACCAGAGGGACACAATGGGTCAGAGCTGCTGTGCCTTTCCTTCTTGGCAGAGGCTGGAGCAGGTATCCTCAGAAAGCCTCTGCCCTGAATGGGTAAAATCCATAAAACTAGAAGATTTGTCCCCAAAACCATCCCCTGTTCTCCCTCTCTTGACAAATTTTCCTTTCCCTGTCACCATAAAGTAACAAAGCACTTAGGATCTCTTCTCTTGGCTTAGCTCTTAAGCAAATATGAGTTTCTCAGGAAATCTGTTTGAGTTTGGGGCAAGGAAATGGCCACATGTGTCACAGCCCACCATGGAGAAAGTAGTAAGGTTCTGAGAGGACTTGGATGCCAGCCATTTAACAGAGAGCAAAGCTCTTCCTTCTGAAACTGAGGAGGTTTTGCTATGAGTGTCTTGAATCCTGCCTCCAGAGAGCTATGTGGCTGTGCAAGGCCATAGCTTTCTCTTTGCCCCTCCATCAATGGCTGTAGTAGAAGAGGAAATCCTGGAGTTTACAATTGTGTTGATAGAGCTCTGTGGGATGCAATGCTTTGTGGTCAAAACGCATGACCAATACTTGCCTTGGAACCCACTTAGGTAATGGAGCTCACAGATGATTCTCATTTTATGTTCACATGGGTGTCTAGATACAGATATGTGGCATTCAGCAGGCCCCAGTGCAATTAACCATGGGCAAAATGGTAAGATGAGTAATTTTCCTGTTGTTCCTAATTTCCTCTAATTATACTAATGTCTGTCCTAACGTAATATCTAACATAATCTAGCTAGCTGTAATAGATAATCTATCTAATATAATACCCTATCTAACCTAATGGTCAAGGTAGAGGCCTTGATTCAATTCCCCAAACTAATAGAAGTGCATCATTCCCCTTAAATTTCTTCACAGAATCACAGAATGATAGGGGTTGGAAGGGACCTTGAAAGATCCCCCCCAAAGCCCCCTTCCAGAGCAGGATCGCCTATTCCAGATCACACAGGAACACATCCAAGCAGGTTTTGAATCTCTCCAGAGAAGGAGACACCACAACCCCCCTGGGTAGCCTGTCCCAGTGATCTATCACCCTCACAGTGAAGAAATTTTTTCTCATGTTTACATGGAACTTCCTATGCCTCAACTTCAATCCGTTGCCCCTTGTCCTGTCATCATCAAGAAGAGCCTGACTCTACCCTCTTGGCACTCACCCTTTACATATTTATAAACGTTAATGAGGTCACCCCTCAGGCTCCTCTTCTCCAAGCCCCAGCTCCCTCAGTCTCTCCTTGTAGGGAAGATGTTCCACTCCCTTAATAATTTTCATGGCTCTGCACTGGACTCTTTCAAGCAGTTTCCTGTCTTTGAACTGAGGGGCCCAGATACAGCCTCACTAGGGCAGAGTAGAGGGGGAGGAGAGCCTTTCTTGACCTACTAACCACACCCCTTCTAACACTCCCCAGAATGGCATTGGCCTTCTTGGCTACAAGAGCACATTGCTGGCTCACGGTCATCCTTCCATCCACTAGGACCCCCAGATGCCTTTCCCCTTCACTGCTCTCCAACAGGTCAGTCCCTAACCCATACTGATCCATGGGGTTGTTCCTTCCCGGGTGCAGGACTCTACACTTGCCCTTGTTGAATTTCATTAAATTTCTCCCTGCCCAGCTCTCCAGCCTATCTAAGTCTGAGTGAATGGCAGCACAACCCTCTGGTGTGTCAGCCACTCCACCCAGTTTTGTGTCATCAGAAAACTTGCTGACAGTGTACTCTGTGCCCTCATCCAGGATGTTGATGAATATATCGAATAGTACTTGTCTCAGTACCAACCACTGAAGGACTCCACTAGATACAGGCCTCCAACTAGACTCCATCCTGTTGACCACAACTCTCTGATTTCTTCCCTTCAACCAGTTCTCAATTCACCTCACTACCTGATCATCCAAACACTGCCTCAGTTTAGCTGCAAGGATGCTGTGAGAGACAGTGTCAAATGCTTTACTGAAATCAAAATAAACCACATCCACTGCTCTGCCGATCATCTGTCCACCTGGCTATGTCCTCATAAAAGGCTATCAGGTTGATCAGACATGGCTTCCCCCAGGTAAAGCCATGTTAACTGCTCCTAATGACCCTCTTGTCTTTGATAGGCCTAAGGACAGCACTGAGGATAAACTGTTCCATTACCTTTCCAGGGATGGAGGTGAGGCTGACCTGTCTATAGTTACCTAGGTCCTTTTTCTTACCCTTTTTGAAGATTGGAGTGATGTTTGCCTTCCTCCAGTCCACCATGACATACAAAAGATGGTGGAGAGTGATTTGGCAATGACCTCTGCCAGCTCCCTCAGCACAGAATCACAAAGTGGTTGCGTGCTTCACAGAATCACAAGATGGTTTGTGTTGGAAGGGATATTTAAAGGTCATACAGCCCAACCCCCCTGCAGTAAGCATGGACATTTTTAGCTGGATCAGGTTGCTCAGAGCCCCATTTAGCCTGAACTTGAACGTTTCCAGGGATCTGTCACCTTTCTGGGCAACCTGTTCCAGTGCTAACACACCTTCATTGTAAAAAATGTCTTCCTTACATCTAGTCTAGATTTACTTTCTTTCAATTTAAAATTCTAAATGCTTATTTACAATGTACTGATCCCTAGCACTTGAGCTGGAGTAAAGACAACTAGACAGATGCTAAATATAATGTCTGGACGCATTATCTGCCCTTAGGGGCTCCTGCACCCAGCTGTCACAGGCAGGTTTGTAAAGAAAGAACTTCTTACAGTGCTTTGACAAAAGAAGAGAGCAAGCCAAACAGAGCACGTGGACATGTCCTGCTCTCAGCATTCTTCTTTCCTTATTCAGCCAGGTATTTTTGGTAGTTTTTGCTAGCTCATGTAGTTTTGCTTTTGAGTCAGATCCTGTTCCCCTGACAAGCCTTGTTCCCTTCACAGTCATAGACCTTCCTTCAAATAACTTGCATGTGAGAGAAAAACTTCCTTATCTCCAACATTCTTTGAAAATGGATGCTCCTTGCTGCAGAAAATCCCTTCCTCTCAAGGTGAATAAGACAAGCTTTTAGCCCTGGAAACCTAGATTGCTTGTGGTGTAATTTTTCCATGCTGTGCAAAGAGAAAAATCTATCAGGGCTACTAAATTTCCTTGGTCCTTTGCTTCCTTGAGTGAAAGCAGAAAGGCCAGTTTAGGCTTCCAACAAAGGCTTGCTTGTAAGCAAAACTTTGGAGAATGTCCTGCTGCAAGGCTCAAACACTGGAAACTAGGGGCATGATTCAGAGGTTTTCACAATCAGGTGGGTCTCAGGACTTCTTCTAAGATCACAAATCTTCATTAAGGCATTTTGAGTGGAAGGAAAAGGGGCAAGACATGGACACCAGAGGCCTTTCGAGCCTCCAGACACTAAGTTGCTAAATCGAGCAGGAGTTGAGCGAGCATCCAACATTTTTCTTTCTTTTTCCACAGTTTGAAAATGAGCTGATCCCTTTCATAACAACTGTCAGAAGTGATAAAAAGAGCTGTGTAACAGTTAATCACTGAGAGTTCCTTAAAGATAATTCAAGCTTTCAACTACATTTTAGGGAAATTCCAGTCCTCACCTAAACTGCAGAATTTATTTTATTTGTTATTTGCAAAACTTAAGAACATAAGAAGGAGTTTATCTCCCAGTGAGAATCATCTCCTATCACAAATACCAAAGAATTTTTATTCTCGCTTAAAATAAAAATATGATGCTTTGTAAATCATGAATTGCAATAACAGGAAAAAAAATCTAGCCACTAGTTTTTCATATGTAATAAGTGTAATATATTTTTTCTCTAGCAATAATGTTCATCTTTTAGATTTTCACAGAATCACAGAAACATTCAGGTTGGAAAAGACCCTTGGGATCACCAAATCCAACTGATAACCCTACTCTACAAGGTTCACCCCTAAACCATATTCCCAAGCACCACATCCAAGCGACCTTTAAACACATCCAGGGTTGGTGACTCAGCCACCTCCCTGGGCAGCAGATTCCAATGCCTGACCATTCTTTCTGTGAAAAAATGTTTCCTAATGTCCAGTCTAAACCTATCCAGTCATAGCTCGAGGCAGTTCCCTCTTGTTCTATCACTAAGTACCTGTGAGAAGAGACCAGCACCAGCCTCTCCACAACATCCTTTCAGGTAGTTGTAGACAGCAATGAGGTCTCCCCTCAGCCTCCTCTTTTTTCAAACTAAACAGCCCCAGTTCCTTCAGTCGCTCTTCATAAGATTTATTCTCCAGGCCCTTCCCCAGCTTCAGTCGCTCCAGCACCTCCACATCTCTCTTGTATTGAGGTGCCCAAAACTGGACACAGTACTCAAGGTGTGGCCTCACCAGTGCTGAGTACAAGAGGACAATCACTTCCCTACTCCTGCTGGACACAGTGTTTTTAATATAAGCCAGGATGCCATTGGCTTTCTTGGCCACCTGGGCACACCGCTTGCTCATAGTCTGTTGCTTGTCAATAAGAACCCCCAGGTCCCTTTCTGCCAGACAGCTTTCCAGCCACACTTCCCCAAGCCTGTAGTGTTACTTGGGGTTGTTGTGACCCAAGGGCAGGACCTGGCATTTGGCCTTGTTGAAGCTCATCCCATTAACCTTGGCCCATTGATCCAATCTATCCAAGTCCCTCTGCAGAGCCTCCCTACCATCACGCAGATCAACACTCCCACCTAATTTGGTGTCATCTGCAAACTTACTGATGACACACTCTATGTTTTCATCAAGATCATCAATAAAGATGTTAAACAGAAGTGGTCCCAACACTGAGCTCTGAGGAACAGCACCTGTGACTGGCCACCAGCTGGATTTAACTCCATTGACCTGGTGGTCTTTGGGCCCATTCTCCCAGCCAGTGCTTTATCCAGAAGAGTGTATGCTCATCCAAGCCATGAGCAGCCAGTTTGTCCATGAGAATTCTGTGGGAAACAGTGTCAAAGGCTTTTCAAAAGTCTAGGTAGACAATAGCCACAACCTTTCCCTCATCCTATAGTTGGGTCTTGTCATAGGCTTCCTTAATCCTCATCAAGATGTTTATATGCATCTTTAGACGTAGAGGTAATCACAGGGACTGAAAAGAGGTCTTTAAAAACATCTTGCACAATGACTCCCAGGAATGTAGTGACTCAGAAGAAAAAGAGACTTTCTCTTATCAGGAGTGTACTTCTTCCTCCGGGATTTCAGACTAGAAACACCAGCTTCTTTCTGTTCCCAGTAACAACACCCTGCTCTTTTAAAGTCTAAACAATACTTTGGACCTCTCTTACATACTTAGTCATGCCTCATCAAGCTTCCATCATGGCTCCAAAGGTGTTTTCCATTCTAGGAGGCTTGGCCTCTGCTGATGGCTCTTGCTGGTAAAACATGCCCTGTGTTATCTTTTTGCCTGTGGGCACATGCTCCTGATACCAGGGTAGAAAAATACAGCCTTGACACCAGTCCATCAAAAGCAGTTGTCCAAGCAGGAGCAACCAGGACTGACATGGTGAGGGCTCAGCAGCCCCAGCAAAGTCCATGGCGGTCTGGGGGATAGGGGGATTCAGCCTCCTTTCATGTACATCCCTCCCCAGGCATCCTACCATGGGAACCTAAAACCCACCTCCTGCCTCTGTTGGCCTTGAAAAGTGATCCTATATCCCCAGTGGGCTGGGAGCTACCATCACATCTTGGTGCTAGCTTCCTATGCATAAGACATGAAAATTTAAATGTAGAATGAGAAAAAAGGCACTAAGTAGTTTTCCTGTCTCAAAGAGGAGTGAGGCCTCTTCTGCCACAAGAAAGGGAAAAGATGGGGCTGCAGTGCTAAGTGCCCCTGCAGGCAGGGGGATGCCTATCTCCCGTTCCTCAGCAGTACCTCTTGCCTCCCTGCAGAGAGTGAACCCGGGCCCAGGTAACGCAGCCAGCAGTGCCACTCACTACAGCCTGGCAGCTGCCTGTGCCTGTGAGGTTCCTCTGAAGCCCAGAGCAAACAGAGGACTTGCTGAGAAGGACATAAGTAAATGCACTGAGGCAGTGTGCAGAACCCACAAAAAAAAAAAAAAAAAGACAGGAGAAAGTGACAGGCCAGTAGCCTCTGCTCCTTTCCAGCCGTGTCTCTCACAGTGTGCCACCACATTTTTCCATTCCCCAGTCATTCAGTCTTCTCAGCCCATGGGTCCTTCCAACAGCCCAGGGAAAAGCAAGGGCTGGTGTGAACTGTTAGGAGCACATCAGCACAAACTGATGATTCATGCTGGAGGAATCAGCAGTGGAGTTTTTCCTGACTTAAAGTGTTTCAAGAAAGAGTCCTGATAATCAGTCTTGCTCAGTATATTTTTCCTTTGCAAACATCACAGTCTATGTAGGTCATTTTACTAAAGATGTCATTTTACTAAAAACGTCATTTTACAAAAGACGTGAGACTGCTTTCTCCCAAGTCAGCATGTGCTCAGATCCTACAGCTGTGCTCCTCAAATTCAAGTCAGTCAGACTCCTGGCTGCTCACTGCAGAAAAAGAAAAGAAGAAAAGGAAGGAAAAGAAGAAAAGGAAGGAAAAGAAGAAAGGGAAAGAAAAGACGAGAAAAGAAAAGAAAAGAAAAGAAAAGAAAAGAAAAGAAAAGAAAAGAAAAGAAAAGAAAAGAAAAGAAAAGAAAAGAAAAGAAAAGAAAAGAAAAGAAAAGAAAAGAAAAGAAAAGAAAAGAAAAGAAAAGAAAAGAAAAGAAAAGAAAAGAAAGAAGAAAAGAAAAGAAAAAAAATCAAGTTAACCGAGGATGTCTGTTTGCCGGGCAGTACAGCCCGGCCCCACCTCGCCCGGGGCTGCGCGGTGGCAATGTAGCCGCCAGGTGGCAGCGTCGCCGCGGGAGGCGGGCGTCCAGGCGAGCGGTGGAGCCAACAGCCCCGCACCGGCCCCGGCTCCGCGGCCTTCCCTCCGCTCCGAACCTGACATCTCCAGGTGAAAACGAAGCTGGAGTTGCTCTCCATCAGGAGATTTCACCCGTCTCCGGCTCCATTTTGCCGGGCCCAACGTTCTCCGTTGAACCACTGCCATCAAACCATCTCCTACAGCAAAAAAATTGAGCTGCCTATAAAACACGTTAGCTCCTCAAGACTGCATCACTGCCGTGCTCTGACCTCCTGAGTGGGCCTGTCTCAGATAGCACGTCCTCCTTGCCTTGTGCCATCAGGGATTAATATGGGGAGTTTTGAAACCATTTAGTATTCATTTGTCACCAAGCAGTACAACAGCACTGAGTACAATTCCACTTGCCCTCCTTCCTCTGCAATTTTCTTTTCTTTCTTCAAATATTTGTGGCTTCTGAAATGCAAGACATCAGTAATTCCTACTATGTAAAACACAACTCCATGGAGCAGAACCTGCAAATGTCTATGGCACCATCTGGAGAGCCCTGGTGGCACTCAAGAAAGCCATTATATGTCCTATATAAACCATGCTTGAATGGCTGAACAAATCCTTCCTCCTCACATTTCTGTCCTTAGATCTCTATACACATTATACTCCTGGTATCCTCCTTTGCTCCTGCTCTCCAGCAGTCTGGTCCAAAGACCATTCAAACCAGTTCCGTTGGCTGCAGTTAGCTTTGGACTATGGCCTAGACCTACTTGCCGGCTCTTGGCTTTATGCCTCTTCCATGCCCTCACTTGGAACAGTCTCTGCCTGCCTAAAGGCTCTCTTTCCACAAATTTCCCTTAGTCCCATTTCTTTCAGGGAAAAAAACCTCTCTACACTGGATAAACTATGGCTTCAGAGAGCTTACTGGCATGGAGCAGGAACTGTCTAAGAGATGGCATAAGGCTGTGAGATTAATGGCAAAGTAGGTTGTCTCCTGGAGTGTCAGCAAGGAAATAAAAGTGGCCAACAGGTTTGGCCTCAAAAGGAAACTTAAGCAATGTGACAAAGTTCTTCAGCAGGATAAGGCAGGAGAAGGCTGATGGTGAGGAGAGCATCAGTGGTACATACCCTAAGCAAATGAGCATATTACTCATGTTTCAAATAGGGCAGCACTGCTGGGGAAGAGCAATGGCAAGGGGATTTCTCAAAAACAGAGCTGGAGCATTTTCAAAGGCTCACCTCATCCAATCTCCTTTTCCTTGATCACACTGATTGTAGTCATGGCATTGCTGGTAGGGATATGCCTAACCTGCTTCTCAAGCTACCTAGTGGGGAGACTCTTACAGCCTCTCCAGGCAATTTATTCCAGCTTTTCTCACTATTCTTTACTTTTCTGACCGTAAGGATGGATCCCAAGGCATTTGCTTCATTCACATTTCTTCTTGTTATTGCAGTCCTCCCACAATGGGCAAAGGACAGCTCTCTGCTTTCGTCTTTGCAGCCATGTCCTTGTCTCTTTCAATGATCTCAAATTCTCTCTTACGAGTTCATCCTTAAGCAGAAGTCTCTCTGGGCCAGAAGTGTGGCTGACATCCAGCAGAGAAGTTAAGAGGAATTAGAGAAACAGAGAGCTGTTGGATAAAATCACCTTCATAGGTTTTCCTCCCTCTTCCCACCTTTCAGTGTCTGTGCTGCATCCATGGCCCTGTGGATGGTTCTTCTCTACCTCTCTGCCTGCCTCTTCCTGGCCCCCCATCCTGCAGGAGCACTCAGTTCCTGCTTTGTGTCAAAGCTAGTGTAGATACAAGTGTGGGGTGAATTGTTTCCAAAAGTGAAAGAGATGGCACTTTTTGCAGGGCAGTGGGTATTTTGTTGGATCAATGAGTTGAGTTGTCTCATCCAGCAGCTTCATGTTTGCTGCAAGTAGCAGACAAAGAGGGAGCACTAGTACTTTGGATTAATGTGACTTGTGGCTGCACCTTCAGACTAGGATGTGAAGACTTTCTGACTCCTTCCCATCCCTTCGTGCTCCTCAACACTACCCTTGCCTGACAGTTACTCCATCTGCATCATTGCTTTCTGCCCCATGCTTCATTCCATGTAGACCTTCAGGAGAAAGAACACTTGAAAACAAATTGTGCCTCTGCTATTCCTCTCTACTACTGTCCCCACTCCCAGCCCTTGCTCCTTCCCTGTGCCATGGAGGAAAGTGCTCTCTCCCTGGCTGGCTTTTAGCTGTTGCTTCATGCTTCTCTGTCTCCCACTCCAGGCTCCATACCCAGGCACAGAGACAGGCTGGCACTGCATAAGCCTGCAGAAGACCAAGTTGAGAGGACAACACAAAAGCAGGCATAGAAGCAAATGAAGCTTTTCTGGAACAGGACGTAAATCTGTCATTCCAAATGGATTTGTATCTCCTACATCTCTGCAGTTTCCCTGACAATTTCCAGTGCCTGCATCTAAACCAATTGGGATGATTTTTACGAGGAATTCCAAGGCAGCTCTATGAGATGTTTTGCCAAAAATAACTTTATATAGAGCCTGGAGTAAGTTGAACTCTGTGGACCTGATCTGTAATGACCAGGGACAGTTGAAACAAACCTTATGTCTAACAATTAATAAACATTAGTGCAGAGAAATTGCAAGAAATTAAAACCTCTGCTGAAATCTCAACTCTTTCTTGGTGTATGGACCAAAAGAAAAGCAGAGATGGGTGAGCAAACTCCATCACATCACAAGTGGGGAATTAAGCTTCTGAAAGAAAGGTGCAAGAGGCAATTAACAGTTAAGGAATACACGCAAAGCACCTGGTTTCTGTATCATGACTTGTTCCCTGTGAAGCAGAACCACATTCCCAGTTAATGAGCTCATTGGCATCATAATCCTGTAGCTGCTGAGGTCTTGGCACCACATCAGTTACCTTTTTCTTCACCTTTCTCCATTAGTGCCTCTCTCTGGCTTCTCCCCATAACAAACCAAACCATTTCAGACTCCACTTGCCTCTCTTCTGACCCTTCCTGCTTTCAATGCCAGCTCATCTTTCTACTTGTACACTCATTCACAGTGTCACCTTCAACCACTGCTTGGAGTACCATTCCTCTGCTTCTGCTGTAGGCCCAGTTGTAGGAATAACACTACATTGGAGCAGAGGAAGAAAATCTGCAGCTTTTTAGGTCTTAATGAAGAAGGAAGTGCAACACGTCTGAGTGGATCCTGCTTTGGGCACCTCAATGGCTCCAGCTTCACTTTTTTGTTGTTTTGTTTTGTTTTATTTTTCCCCTTTGTCCTTTGGGGATGTTCCTAAGGAATCTCCTTCATTGCCACGTGAGGGTCTTCTGGCATTGTGTATTATGATCCTTTTCTCTCCCTTTATCTCCATCTAATCTCAAAATGCAGTCTGGCACACCTGGCATCAGACATCTTCCTATTTGAAGTGAAAGCCACTAAGCACTGTGGGATGAGTATAACCAAATTTTGATGATGTGGCAGCAGAGGGTGAAGCTTTGAGCAAGTTTCCAGTCACAACTCCAAGAACCAGCCGTGACTTTAACAACTAGTTTTACCACACTAATTCCAAGGTAAAGGATTTGATGGCTTCAAAGTAGAGGCGTTTCCCTCTCATTCCCCTTTTTGGCCATTTTTGTTCTTGGCATAAAAATCCAGCTTACAGAGTGGACTGAAAAAACAAGGCTTGCTATTCTGCTAGCTTATCTTGAGAAATGTCACCTCATGCAGTCTCACCCTTAACCAAATACTGACTCACCAACAAGGGGTTAGCAGCAGAGAAGGAGAGAGAGTGAACCAGATGACAGATCAGCTCCTACTGCTAGGAGATTGGCAGGGTGTGAGAGACACATATTTTGAATCAGAAGGAACTGAGCTATTGTGCTGAACTGTAGCTAAAAGCCAGGATGCAAGGGGGCCACTTCTCTACCACTTGCTCCAGAGACGCACAGTCTGCTCTCTAATAGGGGTTGCACTCAAAACATGACTCTGGAGCCCTATGCCCTCTCTGCCACACCCAGCTAAGGCTCCCGGCAGCTAACTGTTTGCTTTTCTCTGGAGAAAGGTTTGGGCTCAGGGAAGTGGTGTTCAAACACAGGTCTCCACACAGCCCAAGACCTGGTATCCCTCTCTTTGTTTCATCTTGATCTTGAGACAGCTTGGTCACCTGGCATAGGCCACGATCACCTTCTGTTCACTCCAAAGGAAGCAAACTTTCCTGGTTCTGGCTTCTCATGCCACTGAAGTCACTAATCTCTCCTTGCCTCTGCTCAGTGCTTTGAGATCCACAGGTAATATCCAAAACAGGCCTAACTAAATATATAATGGTACACACAATATCTGCTCAAATGAAATACTAGCATGTTACCAGTCACTCATGGAGACAAGAGTTTTTTCACTACCTGCTATCAAGTCTAACCCTGCAAGTGTTGACATAAGCCATCATAGCTTCTGCTTTCCACGTCTGCTAAATAAGTTTTAGTCTTGAATCTTAAGCACACTGTGCCTAGGCTTCTTTGAGCAGATGCTTTTCTCACCCTGAGTCTGGGTCAAGGGGCAGGGAGGATGTGAATCTGCCACTAGCAGGTAGTGCTCATTGTACTTATACCAGCTCTGTCATTAAACAAAAAGCCCAACAGCCTCCTTTTTGCCAATGCCCTCAAAGTGGGATGCTCCACACCCGTTTAGGATGCTTCTGTTCTTGGCATGTTGGTCCAGCTCTCCCTCATCACTCAAGTTTCTTCCCTCCTAATGTATTTTTGAATCATCCACGAAAATCATGCCTGTTTGCCAAGGTACCTGCCTCTTGTGCTCATCAAATCCCCTCCTAAATGCACCTCAGTAAAAGGCAATGCAACTGCAGCCTCTCCTTCCAGTGGTGCTGCTGATGGAAGAAAATGTTTTTTGGAACAATCCCTAACTTAAGGCAGCAAGTGCATGATGCCTAATAGCAGAGGAACCTCTTGTTTCAGTTTTTTTTCTCCACAAAGGAGACTGGCCAGTCTGGCTCATCATTGAGGCATGCAGGGGAGAGACTCAGCTCATTTTCTCTGTGTTTTATTTGCCCCTGTATATGTTTTTATCCCAGAAGTACTAGGGAACAGAGGAACTGTATGCCAGAACAACAAGTGATAAGAGGAGAGAAGGCAGAGACTGGGAGAAGCCTTCACTCCACACACTTTTCCCTTTGCTCCACCATTCTTCATGCTTACAGCTAGAACACTGCTGGAGGCATCAGTGCTGACAAGGTATAAAAAAACATGTTGTAAAGAGTGCTGGAAGCCAGTGGAACAGAAGCAATGAGGATAAATGATAAATGAAAGTACATAGTGAATAAACAAAAGTCGACAGTGTTCCCTACTAACATGGCCACAGTACCATTTCCAAATTTCTTTGTCCTTCCTAAATGCTAAATCAGACATGTTCCTGACTGCTATAAAAGTATCCTTCAAGACCTGGTCATTCCTCTCCCTATCCGGGGCAGAAGCAAGTAGGCAAGAAGTAGCCATTCTCTGTCACGTTTTATTGTAAGCCATCTCTGTGCATGGATGTGTATATGGGCTGCCTAACCTGTGAAACCCTCTCATATGAGCAACCCTATAAGCTATCAGGAGTGAAGGGAGCCCGATGTAATTTCTTTCTATTTCCAAAGTAAGCTCTGAACCACAACCCTTATATCCCAGCCAGCTCTGCCCCACGTGTAACCCAGGCTGTAAGGTGCATTGCCTAATCCCAGACCATGCCTTGGTGGTGGTGGAAGGCTGGCATTCCATCCCTAGTTGCACTCCAAAGCACCAAAGCCTTCCTGAGCAATGTTTCTTCTCTCAGCATGCAAACACCTGTCCTCAGCCGTGGGTATGGCAGCAGTAGCAGCAACAACAGCATGGGAAGTGGCAGGCTTCATTATCAGTCTGGAAAGACTTTTGCACCTTAGGTTAAATCACTGCTTTTATAATTGATTTGTGGGCATAATTATTCATACACAAAAGGATTTTCAGACATATGTATGAGTCTGTAATGGAGGAGACAAGCACAGTCTCCCAATCCTACCTTTCATATGACCATCAATGCAGGATCCTGGAATACGGTCCTGTATGTGGGAAGAAAAAGGAATTAGCACAAGGGTTCCTGTTTCCCTTCCATGGTGGTAGAATGGCCCCACCAGGGACTACTTGGATGCAGCTTCTCAGACGGCAGCAAACAACCATTTTGTGGCAGCTGTGTGACAACAACCCCCAACTCCTGGTCAGAGTTTGCTAACTGTGTACCATTCTCACTAGATACACAACCCTGCTTGCAGAAAGAAGAGGACGTTAAATATTTCCTCCTTGTGGTCCTTCATGTAACAGCAGTCAATATCTCAGTGGCACAGAAGCAGAGAAGAAAGCTTTTGTTGTGTTGTTTGGGCATGTATCTGAGCAAAGCAGAAGCAGTAAAGACCTGCAGCCTCACTGTCTTCCTCTGGACTCATAGGTAGAACTGATATCTCCGTAGTGCCTGGTGCTGTGGATGTCCATGTCAGGTGCACCCAGGTAGAGCAAAATTGCCCTGAATCTTGCTCAACTTTTCTTTAAATAGTTAACACTGAAAGCATGTGATTCTTGGGGACATATCTCTTCCACACAGACCTAAAGGATTTGAGTATTGCCTGAGAAGGAAATAAAAAGACATGTCACACTTTTAATCTCTTGCCTAATTTTTAAAGCCAGGGTTTTTAGAACATCTTGTAGAAATGCACAGATTCACAGAATGGTTTGGGTTGGAAAGGACCTTAAAGATCATCTAGTTCCACCCCTCCTGCCATGAGCATAAATTATGGACTATTTAATTATGTAAATTATTAGCTATTTCATAAGGGAAGTTGTCTCCTAAGAGAAATGGGTATGTCTGGACAACTATTTTTGGTGAGATAACATGGCATGAGAATTCTATCTGCCTTATAACCCTCCGTGTCAGCCTTGTTTTTTCCCCAGCATGGTTCCGGTCTGACTGCTCTGACAGGTGAAGGTTACCGTATGCAATTACCTCCACAATGTCCCCAGAACTGCTTTGACTCAGTTAACACTATTTTTCCATGGATGCAGTTGCAAAAAGGATGATTTGGGGGGGTTTTAGTTGGGGTTTTATTTTGTTGTTGTTGTTTGGTGGAGTTTTGTTGTTTCTGGCTTTGGGGTTTTTTTGGTTGTTTTTTTTTTGTTCGTTTGTTTGAGTGCTAAACCCATAAACCATGTCAATTATTTGAAGAAAAATATTTTATTCATTAAAATTAAGCCATGCAGGTCTGATTCTCCTTCCATTCATAAAAAATACTTTGGCACCTTGGTCAAACAATTCATATATAAATTCTGCATTTTCTCTGTTTTTACACCAATGAACAGAGAAAATAAAAATGGAATGTATTAGACTTGGCAAAGGACAGGCAAAATTCCATCCACCACGTATGATGTTTATCTGGGTTGATGTACAAAACTCAGCAGAAAATTGTGATATTTTGTGTGATACACACCATTTCCACAGCTACATCCATTTTTATAGTGGCTCTCGAGTTGACATTTCAATGCCAGATGATCTAAAAGGCACCTGGAAGCTGTTCTGCTGTATGTTACCAGTAACATGTTGATGCTAGCAAATAGTGATGAGAAATGCTGAGATTTAAAAATGGGGATGTTAGCCCACGAAGTTTGAGAAATGTTACTTTAATTAATATGGTGCTTTGCTTCTCAAGCATAACAGCTATATCTGAATTTTGCTTATATAATCACTAGTAAAGTTCTCAGTCATTGGCTGCGTTTTAATGAATAAGGATATACAGGCTCGGGTGATAAGTTTCTCAGGCAACTTGCACGAAAAATGAGCAGAAATGTCTCTTAATGCCCTCAAAGGAAAGAAAAGCAATAGGCTAATCACACCTTCAGCTCAAGTCTTCATCTTATTGTTAAAGTTTCCTGTAAGATGGGGAAAAAACAAAGAGCTGAGGCAAACTACTACTTCTTCTCCTTGCTTTCAGCCCAGAGACCGGGAATATCCTCTGGTCAGAGTGAGACAGGCCCTCGTCCTCTTCTCCCTCCCACGACACTCCCGGACCCACAGTGCGGGAAGGGGTGCTCGAGGGGTTGTTGCTTCCAGGATCAGGTCTGGAATCGACAAGAGGAGGCAGATTTGTGTGACCCACGGCAAACCCGAGCAGCTCCTGCTTCTCCCCAGCCGCTCTTCTCCGTTTCTAGTTTGGGGTTTATTCTTTAAATTTCCCCACTTAGCTGAACTTCTGACGGTCGCTGGAACAGAACGCATGTTCCCGCCGTTGTCGAGACAAGGAAGATGTTTCTGGCAACAGACTAGCAGTGGATGAAGATAAGTCAGACTGGGTCAGGGACAGCGGAGCCCTGGATGGCCGACTCTGCACCTGATCGGCCTCTCGCTCCAGGTCTGAAGGAGGCTGTCACCAGGTCGTGAAAGACCAAAAAATAACGCCAGGAAAAAGGCACCGGAGCCCTGCAGCGCCTTGGGAAGCAGCCGGTCCCCAAGCTCCGCTGAGGTGTAAAGCCAGGTCTGCAGAGAAAAAACACACAGAGAGGCACGACAGGCCGGGAGCTGGTGCTGCAGGGACGCTTATTCTCTCCCAGGCAAAGTCTGAACTTTCGGGAGAGGTGGAAGGGTGGCAGGATCTTTTACCCAAAGGAAAATGTCTCTGGGACCAGCCCTACCCCACAGACGTCCCGCTCTTGGCTCGCAACCCAGTCTGTCTCTGCTTGCTGCCCGGAGATCGGCCCCGAATTTTCTACGGCATCTCTGGGCTTGCGCTCACCCCCTGGGGAGGGGAGCTCAGCCCTGTGCGCCACCGAGAAGCTCAGACGAGCACGGAGCCGCGGGCCGCACCACAACGTCTTCCGCAGTTGCTGTCGGCTGGTCATCGGGGGAGACAAATCCTGCCCCCAGAACATTCGGGCTTTTTTTTTTTTTTTTTTTTTTTTTCCTTTGCTACCCTTCCCCCTCCCCCTCTTTTTTTTTTCACCCCAGGGGCAAAACAAAACGAAACAAAACAGGTTACAGTTTCCAAAGAAGTGAGTAATAGTCCTGGGGGAGCCCTCGGTAAAGCTGACACCCCGGAGCCTCTAGAAGGGACGGGGACGGCGGGGTACCAGCCCCGGGAAGGGCTGGAATGCCTGGCTCCGCATCCGCGCTTGTGCAGCGCCAGGCACGGCGAGACCCGCGCCCCGACCGGGCAGCCGTTCGCGGCGAGAATGCGTGCCCTTGCTTTTCCTCCAGTTTCCAGACCGCTCCGTGCATCCAGGGTTGTACACACGGTCGGTGACCACCCAAGACCCGCCTTCCCCGGGGGAAACTGCCCCGTAAGGCTTGCTGCGGCACAGAATGCCCAGGGAGATCAGGGCCCAGCTCACTGCCCTCCCGGCGGCTCGCTGAGGCCTCATCCAGGTCTTTGGCCCTAGCGAGCCTCACTTTGCTACAGTTGATCATTTTTCATTTAATTTTTGCATCATGGGAGTTTCCGAGTGGAGGCACTGAATTCCTCGGGGGAAGGCGGACAAGGGTCAGCCACGATACGGTAAGGCGGTGGGAAGCCGGTGCCTGTCTCTCAGCTCTCTTCCTGGTCCCATCTTCTTCCTTGGCCCGGAGTTCGGGGTTCCCCGCGACTCACCGAGAGTCCTGTTGCCTTCTCGGGGCAAGACTGGGAGGGAGCAGGTCCCTGGAGGCCCCAGAGGGCAAGTTCTCGGGGGAGCACGACTGAAGATCCTCCTTACCCGGGAGCTCTCCGGAGGACACCACACAGTCTTGCTCGGAATCATTGCTGTTCCCTGCCCCTCGTTTTTTGTCTTCTTCCTTCTTCCATTTCATTCGCCGGTTCTGGAACCAGATCTTGATGTGTCTTTCGGTCAAGTTCAACATGACAGCCAACTCCACCCGCCGCGGCCTGGAGATGTATTTGTTGAAGAGAAACTCCTTCTCTAGCTCCAACAGCTGCGCCCTGGTGTACGCCGTCCTCGTCCGCTTGTTCTCCTCTGGCTCCACCACGTAGGAACCCCCTGGAGAGAAAGAATAGTCAGCTCCAGCCCTTCGTCCTCCCGCTCGGGTAGGGGGACCATGGCCCCGCACTCCTGCGTGGCGCGGAGGACACACCAGGGAAGGAAAGGAGGATGAAGGGGAGACCTCGGGGAGCACACCGGGACGGGTACAACTAGACAGTGTGGATGGCAGCTGTCAGGACTGCTGCTATTTCATATTATAATAATTTTTAAAATATATATATATATATATATATAATAACTTAGTTGATGTTCTCAGGGAAGTGCTGTCCCCTCAGGTGCCACCAACGCCTGTAAATTTCTCAGTTTGGGGGGAAAAAAAAAATCACCTACCCACCCCACCAAAAAATAGAAGACAAAACAAAACTTTCTTTTTTTTTTTTTTTTTAAGCAGCAAAATACCCCAAACAAAACACTGATACAACAACAACAAAAATGGCTTTCGGGTATGCCACACGCATAAGCAACTAAAGTAAATATCATTTAAAAATATTATTAGAATAAGTTACCTCTCCGGTAAGCCACCGGGAGGGAAAAGACAACCACTCTCTAGCGGAGGGCCCACGCACGGCCAGCTATGGCAGCTAGTTCTCGGGGTGGTGGGAGTGGGGCTGCGGCTAGGCAAGGCTGGGGGGCAGGTGGCTCGCCCTGAAGGCGCGGGCAGCAAAAATGTGGAATGAGATCTCACGAAACAGGAATCTGGGGGTTTCTCCCGGGATATCGTCACCCAGGAGCTCTGGGCCGTGAAGATTTCGGCCCCTTCCGGGCCACCGGGACCTCCACGGGTGACAGCGGGGAGGGTGTTGGGGCGGCTGCCAGGCCGGGAATGGGACTGCAGCCCCTCCGTTTCGCCAGGTAGGTGAAACTTTGGTTTTCTTGTTCCTGGAAACAACGCCAGCAGCTGACTCTCCATTACCAGCTCAGCCGCAACCGTCCTGCGCGGGGATCGGGCGCGGGTGGTACCGGCGGCAGCAGCGAGTGCGGCCGGGACTAGGCACCGACTCAGCCGCCATTGCCAGCTCCCGGAGGCCAGCTAGGTGCGCTTCTGGTGTCAACATCATTTGTAAGGAACAGTGGTTTAAACAGCCGGGTTGAAGCACCCATTTCAGAAGAGTTGCGAGGGTTCCATGCCTCTCATCTTCCTATTGACATGATTTTTATATTTAATGTTGATAAATATAAACCTATCTAGCTAAATTTATCTGTATATCTATGTTGAAAATACATTGCACATACACGAAAGTTTTTATAAACACAAACCTATGTGTGCATATCCATATCAAAATATACGTTAAAATAAAGGTATATTCATTAAAATATTTGGAAATGTAACCCCATGTGTATCTATATATTCACTTATGAGTGTGTACAGATCTGGAAAAATATGGATCTGTTATAGTGAAGTAAGTTCGTGCTACCGGGAAGGTGGTACACCCAGGTCTACCGACCGGGTCCTGAGGCTCTCCGGGACGCGCTCACCGCCGGGCACGGTGGCTGGCACCGGGCTCTGCCGCGGCCTTTCTGGGCGCCTTCCCTTGGGGGTTAAAAAAAAAAAAAAAAAAAGACCTCAGAATCCATGTACGCCGAAATCTTAAGGGGTTGCATTAAAATAAATAAAATAGAAGTACGTCTTTAGGCTGTATGGTTTGCAATATATACCTTACAAAATGTCCCAGGGTTTGGCTACGAGCGCTGTGCCCCCTTAGCTGCCAGGGAGTGCAGGGCGCACCCGCGGCAGGAGCCGCGGGTATGCGCTCGCACACACTGTATGCACCGTGCACAGTCTTAGCCTGGACCTCCCGGGAGAGATGGAAGCAACAGGGGAGAGTTTTCGGCTCTTAAGGGAAAAGTTTCATTTTGCATTCCTTGGGTACAGGAAACGAGGGAAAACAAGCTTAGTTTGAGAATTCGGCTTTATCTTCTCCCCCCCCCCCCCCTTCCTTTTATCTTTTTTCCCCTCCTTTTTCTTTTTTTCTTCTTCTTCTTCTTTTTTTTTTTTTTTTTTTAATATTCCCGAAGTTCATTCAACGCAAGAAAAACAATCCGATTTTTCCCACCACCTCACTCCCCCGGCACTATCGTCGCCCCCGATTTTGAGGCGTGGGGCTGCGATCCTCTCCTCGGTCTGGCGGATGTACCTCCGTGGGTATTGGGGACCGCCACCTCTCTTTCCTTCCCCTTCTGTCTGCCCCATTCCCAGACTATTCCACAGTGATTTTAATACTCCAGTCCTTTTTTCAACTGTCTATTTGAACAAAGCCATTAATATAATATTTGCTGTATAGGCGTGACAAAGGCGCAGAACACGATAACATTGTACAAGCAGAGACAGAAATATTGTTGAGCAGCGGAACTTTCTGCCTAGATAGTTTCTTCCCCTCGCTGGCAGCTCTATTTCGTTTGTGCATTGTTTCCCCTGCCCTGGTTTTTACTTGGAAAGGTGCAATTAAGGCTAAAACACACAGGGAAGCAGGAAAGGGTGGGATAGAGGGGCCGGGAGAAGAGATGAGCTTTGCCACTGGGACGCTGGGGAGAGTCGAGAGGCAGTGTAGAGGGTCAAGGCGGCTTCCTCAGGGTTTTGGTTGGTAGAGCTCATCTCCCCTCTCGGTCTGCAGGGACGCGGGGCAGCCGAGCCGTGCCCTGCCTTCACACCCCTTCCTGCCGCTTCCCGACCCGTTCCAGCTCGCGGGTATCTGCGCCCTCCAGCCTCGCTCTGAGAAGCCTCGGCCCCGGAGCGGAGCCCACGGCGCCCTTGGAGCTGCCGCACCGCTGAGCCCCCCGCTTAGCGAGACAGCAGCGCCCAGTAGCCGTTCGCACCTCGTCCCTACTTGGCGACAATTAGTTAATTGGTGAAAAATAATTCGTTAATAATTGCTTAGGGCTTGGGCAGCGCGGGGAGCGGCCAGCCCGCCAGCCGGTACCGGAGGGACGGCTTCCTTCCCGAAGTTCATCACAAAGGCAGCAGCCCCACACCAGTGGATCTTGACGGGCTGGCGTAAAGGAAGGGTCAGGACCTCTCCATGCTACATCCGAGAGGCGGATGCAGAACAGGTGGAAGGGAAGGTTCCTACAAGCCCAGAGGGTCTCTAGAGAAGCAGCGTGGCAGGGGGAGGCGGCAGAGCTTACCGGTCCACTGTCCCTTCCAGGCTTGTGATTTGGTGGACTTCATCCAGGCGAAAGGCACCTGCACTCGGGGCTCCTCTATCGCCCCCGTGTCCGCCCCGTCTGCGAAAGGCAGCGCGTCCTGGTGGGGTGGAGGAAGATGAGGGTGGTGGTGGTGATGGTGATGAAGGTGGGAGACCCCGGCATCCTCTGTGATGGGGGGTACCTCGTAAGGAGAAATGTCTGGCGGACTGCCTTGCTCGAGAGCCCCTAAGGCGCTAGGGTAAGGTGTCTGCTGCTGCCTGCCCATGTACAGGCAGGCGGGGGGGCTGGGGTTGTAATCCTGCGCCTGGGTTCTCTGAAACGCACACGACTCCTTGTAGAGCTGCGCCGAGGCGTAATACTGATCCTCGGTGTTCATGGCGATCTGGCCGGGGCGGGGGTCTCTCAGCTTAGGGGCACATAGGGCTGCTCCAGCGCCCGGGATGCCTCTTTGACAGCTCGCCGCCCCGCTGGGTCCCGCCGCCCTGCCCGGCTCCCGCTGCCTCCCCATAGGCGCCGCTCCCCCCACGTGAGCCCTCCCGCAGCCCTCCGGGGCGGGGCACGACCCATGAGAGGCCACCCGGCGTGGCGCTGGCCCCGCAACCCCCTTCCCCTCAGTCCGGCAAGCCCTGGGACTCTCTCGACCCTGCTGCTCCCTGCTTTGGGGTGAGGAGCCCCGCGACGCATCGTTTGCGGGGCCGTGGAGGTGGTCTAGGGGTTGCCCTGACGTGCTCTAGGAGGGAAGGACCCTAAATCCACCTTTTTCCTCCTTGCGCTGACTGTACAGGGACTGCTCATTCTCCCAGTCCCCCCCTCCCCTTCTCCCGGTACGGCCTGGAGAGGAAAATCCTCTCGAGGAGGCACGACTCCTTGAAGGGGTTTAGCACCCGGGGACTTTTAGGTGAGAGAGCATCTCGACAAGAGATGCGAGTGTCCGGGGACGGGTACGGTGCCCCGAGGGATCGCTCCCTCGGGGAGACCTGTGTGCCGGGGTGCTGGCAGGAGACAAGAACCGGGTTTCTGCCCACTCTCCTCCGCCTGGAGGGATGCGGCCGGTGGGGATCACAATGCTATCACCGGGGCGAGCGACCGATAGGCAGCGGATTGTTTGCCGAAGGGGTAAATTTGGGAGCCTTCTCTGCGGCTTGAGCTGCAATGTGTTGACACTCGGAGATAATCTGTTCCGAGCTGGTGCCGGTTGACTTGGTGACGAGGCTATGAGGAGGCGGAGAGCTACCGAAAGGAACAAAGATCGTTTCCCTGCCTCCCTGCGCTCGTCCCGGCCGCCGCTCTCGCCAGCTCGGAGGCAGGCACACTTCGTACTTGCCCGGCCCGCCCGCTGTCACCGTCTCTTTCCCCGGTGCCTTCCGCCGGCACCGGGGCTCCGTGCGCCGCCGTCGGGGCGCGCACTGGCAGCTCCGTCCTGGGCGGCAGGGAAGCAGCGTGGCGGGCTTGGGTACAGGCGGCCTGGCTCGCCTCGGCTTGCAGTGGCTAAGCCCAGCCCGGCTCGGCTAGCCCGTGATAATGCATCCCCGGAGCAGGCGGGGCAAGAGGCTCCCGGTACCTCGCCCCTGCACCCGGTTCCGTGAGATCATAAATCCGCCCAGTCCATTACACTTACAATGCGTTTCCGCTCTGAACCCACGCGGGTCTCCCGTCTCTTAGAAAGCACACTGAGCCTTTGATTCAATATTGAGCCATTAAGCGATTGCTTTCCCAAGCCATTTAACAGCAGCTCTTATGGATAAATAAACAAAAAAGGTTGTAAACCAATTATAGTGCGGATAGTGAAAAAGTATTTTATTAGCGGGAATTACCGATAGACATCACTGCAGCTCGGGTGCCCCCCCCCTCCCCTCTTCCCCGCTGCCCAGCGTCCTCCCTCTCCACCCCCTGGCACGCCAGGTGGGGTACGTGCCCTGCCTGGGGCTCGCCTTCTGCGTGCACCCAGAATGGGATGCGCTGAGCTGGGTCAGCTCCCTCAGCGGTGGTGCCCCCACGGCTCAGTATCGCCAGTGATGACTCCTCTGAAGTCCCTTGCAGGCATGGGTGTCCCCTGATCTTCTTGTGCCCCAAACTCAGCCCAGCACCTCCAGCTCTTTCCCAGAGATCTGCTCCCCGGAGCATTTACACCCCCCGGTTTTCCACGGGGAACAGGCACGGTCAAACAAACGCGAGGCCATAAAACCCAGAGCAAATTGATTCATCTCCAGAGAGTACCGTTACCCGGTGTCTTAATGCGATCTGCTCTCTATAACGAACATTTCTAAATAAAGCAAACATTTCCCCATTTAAAGCAAATGAATTTCGTATAATTTAGGCCTAGTTCTCTTTCATTCTTCCTGCGTGAGCAGGCGATAAGGGCGCGCGTTGCCCTGCTGAAAACAAGGTGACGAGCTGCAATGTGGGAAAAAGACCCCGTTGGACATCCCGGCCCTGGGGATACTGGCCGGGCACAGGGGTGGGAGATGTCCAGCAGCCCCGGGGCCACGGGGTGGGGAGCTGAGCCAGACTGTAGCCCGAACGCAAGGACTTGCCTCTCCCTCCTGTTGTGCAACCACTGAGATCTAGCTGAAGAGCTCCCCCACAGATGTGGGTTCTCAGGTGAAGCCTCTGAGGTATGAGTGGGTCCCACCACAGTGCCCACTTGTTGTGGAAAATGGGTGACAGAGAGGGCAGATGGGAGTGATGGGAGTGGCTCCACTAGCCCCAGAAGTGGGTTCTGCAGATACCACTGTGCTGACTCAAGGACAAAGGTCCAGTGGTGACCCTCTTCCTAGAAGATGTTCATATGAATCACCTTGGGCAGTCATGGCAGGGTATGCACAGGACATACAACACCCAAATCTTCTTACAGAATTTTCTACTCCAGGGGCTTCCAGAGCCATGTAGATGTTATAGCCCTCAGCTGATTCTTCTGTACTTCACATCTCTGAAACCTTATGCAAACCTTTTGCCTCCCACCATCTTGTGGTAAAGTGTTCCCCAAATTAACAGAGGCACTGCCACCCTTTGATGACTTTGCAACTTGCTGCATTTAATTAGTCCTAATTTTCCATCTAGGAGAGCCTTGAGAGGCATGACATAAGGAATAAAAAGGTGTACCATTGCCTCTTTAGTTTGTATTTGAACCCTATGAGGCCAGTGGTACTTGAATACTTTAAACAGTGAACCTAGGGACTCCTGCACACACATTGTTATCTCCCAGCTGAGAATTTCCCTTGTCCTGATTCCACAAGTCTGATTTTGACAGTCTTGAAGTGACAAGAAATTTGGCCATTCTCACTCTGTGAGTAATCATGAAAAGAAAAGATGGCTGATACAAATGTGTTTATTCTCACTGATAAATGTAAACTAGAGTTTTAATAATTGAAAACAGAGAAAAGTAAGGAATGTGTTACACCAGAACAAATTAACAATGGGTTAGGTAGATTTTCACTCATCTTAAAGCCTGGCTATATGTATGCTACAGTTCATCCAGAACTGTACTTTACCTTCAGTAGGAAGTTTTCATGGACCGTAGATTTCTCCAAAGATCTTGGGAATATTTATGACTGCCATATTTAGATCACCCATCTTCATCCATAGAGCAAGAAAACTCACACTTTCAACTCTGTGTTGTGTTAGATTCCTGAGCATGGTCTCACAACCATTAACACAGTCACAGTTCACGCTGAGAACAACCCCAAGTAGATCAGGTTTCTTTGTCTAGTAGAACTTTACTCCTTTTAGGTGACATTTCTGGATCTTGATGCTCTCAAATATAGTTGTTTTGAGGATCTACCTAGAAGGTAAATCCTTAGACCAAGTTTATTGTTGCAAGAAATTAAACAAAAATGAATCCATGCATTTGTATCAGTAACTAAAGGATGATGGTGATAGCAGCAATGTTAAGTAGAACAGAAAGGTTGCAATTACAACCCTCAAAACAAGCACAGGAATTCAGATGGTAGACCACCAGTAACAAGGACTTCAGGTGCTCAACTGTTGCTGTCCTACAGTAAGATGACACAATAGCTACACTGCAATAATTGAATTACCATATTAAAGTATGTCTTAAGGGTTTGTCAAGAGAATCCTGATCATATTCATTTAGCTGGGTGTTTGCCTGGGAGAGGAGAGATCATCTGCACAGTTGACTCTTACCCTGTATGATATGAAGCCTAAAACTTTACAAAATGGTATGGATGCACCTGAGTGCCCAGGGGTTTGGAGATCCAAGACACAGACCTAATGTGTTATCTGTGTTATTTTAAAATGTGTGCCAACATGTGCAATGTGCCTCTTGAAATTCAATGTAATGTTTGGTGATCTTACCTTTAAATGGTTAATTTAGGGGCTTAATGTGAGTTACTGCATTTTGAAAGTGTTGTTCACTTCTTCCTCAGTAGTGTCTGACAGACATCATTGTGAGCTGCTGAGATCAGTGAAATGTAAAACCATCTGGACAGAGTATTGTGGCTGTTTTTTTTCCCTAGGAAAGGCAGCAGCATTTTGTTTGCCTTTCAATGCAAATAATTGGTGAACCTCTGCTCAATTAGTCCCCTTCCCTTTTATGGCCGATGATGGTTTTATCATTCCTCCCATCTCCCTGTCTTGCTAGAGCATACAAGAGTAGCGGGTCTAGTTCCGTCATACTTCCCTATAGTAATCTGGTTTGATTTTCTACATCTGCACAACATTTAGTAACTTCTCAGTGCTTGACTGCTTTTCTGCAATCCACATTTAGGCAGAAGTATTGAAAATTAGTAGAACACACTCAAAATAATCTCTTTTTCTTTCCCAGCTGCGCTCAAATGAACACAGGGAAATAGTATCTATGACACGGGAAGGCAGTGGGAGCAGGAGAAGTTGACAGGGCAACAGAGCTTTCCCAGGGATTGATTTTTAACACCCTCTCCCCACCCCCACCATGGCTGTATCTAGCAGAAAGGTAACCTTTCACAAAGCTGGTTAATAATCAATAACCATGTGAAAACAAAGCTGTCTTTCCCTCTTAGCACTAACGATAAAAACAAGAGCATGAACTATTCCACCTGCCTTAAAGCAACACTAGTTCATCAACTTGCTTTTTTGGGAGGGGGGGGCAAGAAGCTTTTTTTGGTCTCTGAGTGATTCTGCATTCACACACAGCAACTTCAGTTTGCTCTTCCCACCACACATCAGCTTCTTCACACCATAGGTGTGAGCCACATCTTAAACTGCAGAAGCACATGTTTACATAAGCCGTTTTGAATAAGACCTTGTTCAGGAAATATGTAGGAACGTTGCCTTGGGAAATGCCGAGAGCTGGAGAGGATCTTATATGCATAGTCTTTTACCACACTTTCTCTTTTATACCTTTTAGTTTTCCTCCCATTATCCCCAGTCTTCATAAAATTCTGGTAGGAATATTGCCTATCACTAGGAAGGCACAAATTCATTGCCTTGTAAGAGTTCAGGAATTACTTTAAAATATTGTGGGTCTTTCCACTAAAAACACAAGAACTTAATGTTATCTGCCCTGTATGAGTTTCTATTTTCCCCTGCATGTTTGTTATACCAGATAGCAGAAAAAAAAGATTTATATATATATTCACGTAGTTAGAGATAGAAGAATTCAGGGCAGGAACATAACTCAGAGAGAACTCCTCCTCACATCCTTTCCCTGCTTGAACCCATCCTTTCCCTGCTTGAATTTTCCTCCAGACTCTGGGCTCATTGGGGCAGGGCAGGTTTTGGGCTCATCTGGAGCCTGGCTGTGCAGGTGGCACCTGGCAGTTCCCACCATAGTCCTGGTCTCTTGTTTGTCCATTGTAGCTTTGCTGGACTTCAATCATTTGGGCTGAAATTTTCCATTCTGTATCTCCACTTCTCACCAATCGTGGGAAAATTTCTTAAAATGGTTTGAACCAGTATAAAAGTAAAGCTGAGAAATGGTGGCCCACTGGAGCTGGTTGTATGGGGAGGGTCTGGAGTAGCTGCCCCTGCAAGCCTCTGAAAAGGACAACGGATATGTGGCTAATCCCAAACCAGTAGATGACTGGAACAGATGACATCTGGAGACAGCAACCCTACATGCAATTTTCCTGCCAAGTTTTCTTCACTGCCAGGTTTCTTCACTGGATTTAAATATGTTAGAAGTCTTGCTGGGATGTTGCCAGACAGCAATCTCTTTAGACAAACTCTGAACTACTGCACATCACACAGGATCCACAGATATGTCTTACAACTTAGCAGCTAAGCACTTCACAAGTTCTTTCTACAGTGAGCAGGTCCCTGCCCTGGACCTTGGGACTGAATGAAATCTCGCTGTGTTGCACTTTTGATATCAAGCCCAGGAGCTGAAAAGCTGGGAGATGTGGGAAGCAGGACCTGGGCTGCACTGCTGAGTGCTCCAGCAGGTCTGATTAAAGAATCAAGAATCAAGAATCAAGAAGGCTGGAAGAGACCTCAAAGATCATCGAGTCCAACCTGTCACCCTAAACCTCATGACTATCTAAACCATGGCACCAAGTGCCACGTCCAATCACCTCTTGAACACCTCCAGGGATGGTAACTCCACCACCTCCCTGGGCAGCACATTCCAATGGCCAATCACTCTCTCTGAGAAGAACTTTCTCCTCACCTCCAGCCTAAACCTCCCCTGGTGCAGCTTGAGACTGTGTCCTCTTGTTCTGGTGCTGGTTGCCTGGGAGAAGAGACCAAACCCCTCCTGGCTACAACCTCCCTTCAGGTAGTTGGAGACAGCAATGAGGTCACCCCTGAGCCTCCTCTTCTCCAGGCTAAACAGTCCCAGCTCCCTCAGCCTCTCCTCATAGGGCTTGTACTCAAGGCCTCTCACCAGCCTCGTTGCCCTTCTCTGGACATGCTCCAGCAATTCAACATCTTTCCTAAACTGAGGGGCCCAGAACTGGACACAGTACTCAAGGTGTGGCCTAACCAGTGCTGTGTACAGGGGTACAATGACCTCCCTGCTCCTGCTGGCCACACTATTCCTGATGCAGGCCAGGATGCCATTGGCTCTCTTGGCCACCTGGGCACACTGCTGGCTCATATTCAGGCGGCTGTCGACCAGTACCCCCAGGTCCCTCTCCACCAGGCTGCTCTCCAGCCACTCTGACCCCAGATGTCTTGGGAACTTTCTAGAAAGGATTTTCAGCTGCAGACACATTGCTTTTCTGTTTGTCTGGTCTGCAACAGCTTGAGGTACTTCCAGGAGAAGCAGAAGTTTTTGGGAAGTCTGGTTGTGAACTCCCAATGCAACCAGAACTGGACTTTGGAAGCATCTCAACCCTCTCCAGTGCTGTCCACATAGGCTTCTTCTGAGCTTGTGGGTGGGTCCAGTAGCACTTTTGAGCACTGCAACTGGGCACTAAGAAACAGTGAAGAATGTTTAACTTAATCCCACTTGATCTAATGTGAATTTCAGAAAGTATTGACATGATTGTGCAATGATTGAAATCCATCCAAAAATCAGGGCACCATCTTGCTTCCTCCACTCCATAAACTGATGCCACATCAGCCCTGGATGTGCTATGAACCTCTCAGAGCCCACAGAGAAAAGTGCTGACAAGGAGCCTATAAGGAAACCCACTTCCCTCTCCTCTGAGCATTGGTCTAATAAAATCTGCTATGAGTATGTCTTTGGCTCAAAGACATCAGCAGAGAAAGTAAAACAAATGCAGAATTGGTTTAACTGGGCTTTGTCTGCAACACGTTGCAAATAAGAGAAGAGTCCTGTGGAGGAACAGAAGGAGAGCAGGAGAGCTGTGTGTAGTCAGTGGCATCAACTGAAGCTGTTCAGTCAACTTCCTTGCTTGTATTTCCTTGTCTGTGTAACACAGTGCAGTGGGCATAATTCTTGGGTTCATCCAACCAGCGAAGAGAGATTTATCTATGACTTACATGCCAAAACAGTTACTAACACAGACTGAAGTTGAAATATTTAAATGCATACATATTTTTTAAACTAAGAGATGTCTGCTCTCTGAAAACTTTTTAGGGCTTCTTGTGAGGGAGGAAAAGAGGATGGAATTTTCTCAGAGAGAATTGCAAATACAAAAGTAAGCATAAACAGTTCATTTGCTCAGCTGCAATGACCACTGTTTTCCTGTGTATAAAATAATCTAAATATTTATTGTGCAGTGTAGCATCTATTAGCTTGCATATTTTATTTATAATAAAATGTTTCAAGTGCAATTTAGTCATGCTAGGGATCCATGTAGCCTTGAATATTTCTACCAATCTGCTTGTATTTCTTTCCCTTTGCCTTGCCTACCCTTGCCACACTTTTTCTTTCACTTGATTTCTCTTTCACTTTCTCTTTCTCCATCATAATCTTAACTGTATTTCCATCTTGTATTTCCCAGTCCCTTTTTTATATATTTATTTCCTTCTCTCTGTGTAGCATTTCTATTCCCTGTTTAAATATTTATATCTATATAACATTTGGAAGGTAAGCCCAGCTCAAGGTTGAAAAGCTGTGATTGAAACCCACAATTATATAGCAGACCAGAAAAAAAAACCCATATCCTTATGAAGTGATGATGAACTGTACATACATAATGGGTATAAATTTGCACATTTAACTGAAAGCTCAGATACATTTTCATTCTCTTAACGATGCATGTAGGTTTTATTGCTCCTTACCTGCACTCTAGAAAGAACATTGTCAGAGCCTGAAATGATTTTTGTGTACCTAAACATCACCTGATTTAATGCATCAGCTGACAAGGACAAAGACATTGATTAAATGTCCTGCCTCAGGTGTCCAGAAGGCTGAAAAAGGCTGTCTTCTCAAAACAACCAGTGAAACTACACCCAGCAATCATTAACTCAGTGTTTGGTCCAAGTCCTAGGAATAAGTGGAGGCTTTAAAAAGAAGACAGTCAGAAAACACTTAATGTGATTTGGGAGAGTAATTGGTCTTGTCCGCTGAAGGAGAGTCAAATGGGAAAAGTCTCTCCCAGCCAGTAAGGGACTCATTGAGCATTTGGTCCTTGGAAGAGCACTTGCAGACTGGTTGTGTAGTGAGTGGGTAGAGAGCCCTGAAGCGCATGGTGAATGCAGAAGTGCTAGGGAAAGATAGAGGGAAGAAAAAATTCCAATCTGGTTATTCAGTTCGCTTGAATTTGTAAGAGCCCTCCACTGTGCTGACTCTTGACACTGCTGCTGTCTGCACTGCCAAGGAGAGGATTAATGCTTGAGCCAGTGGTGAGAGGCTCTGCTGGGTTTTACACTTTAAAATGCCACTTGATGGGCTTCAACAGAGCAACACTTAGCAACCAGGTTTCTAGCCAGACATAACTACTAGATCTTTTGAGCTAAGGCTGCTCTCTTATATTGCATCTACAACAGTTTTTCACAGTCAATAAAACACACATGGCATTGCAGAAACTTTGATGAGAGCAATTACATCACAGCAACTGGAGGGAGCGAGGCTTAGGGGAGACTTTATCTCTTCTCCACAACAGAAGTCTCTCTCCCCAAGTAACAAACAGCAGAATAAAATAAAACATCCAGGGGATGTTTAAATTGGGTATTAGGAAAAATTTCTTCACTGAAAGGGTTGTGAGGCACTGGAACAGGCTGCCCAGAGAAGTGGTGGTGTCATCATCCCTGCAGGTATTTAGATGTGAGATGTGGTACCTAGGGACATTGATTTAGTGGTGAACTGGCAGTGCTAGGTTAATGTTTGAACTTGCTGATCTTAAAGGTCTCTTCCAACCAAAGTGATTCTATTATTGTACAATTCTGAGTGGGATATCATGTTTTAGTAAAGAAGCTTTCAGAAGCCCTACAACCTTCATCCCTGGAAAGATGATGGAGCAGCTCATCCTGGAGGTCATCTCTAAACACATGGAAGACAAGATTATCAGGAGTAGCCAACATGGATTTCCCAAGGTGAGATCCTGTCTAACTAATCTGATAGTCTTCTATGAAGTTATGACCAAGTGGGTAGATGAGGGAAGAGCAGTGGATGTCATGTATCTTGACTTCAGTAAAACTTTTGATACTGTCTCCCATAACATCCTCATAGAAAAGCTCAGGAGATGTGGCATAGATGGCTGCTCAGTGAGGTGGATTGCAAACTGGCTCCACAACAGAGTTCAGAGGGTCATCATCAGTGGCACAGAGTCAACTTGGAGGCTTGTGGCAAATGGTGACCCTCAGGGACTGGTACTGGGTCCAGTTTTGTTCAATATCTTTCTCAATGACCTGGATGAGAGGATTGAGAGTACCCTCAACAAGTTCACTGATGATACAAAACTGGGGGGGTTGGCTGACACCCCATCAGGCTGTGCTGCCATTCAGTGTCACCTGGACAGGCTGGAGAGCTGGGTGCAGGCAAACCTCATGAAGTTTAATAAGGACAAGTGCAGGGTCCTACATCTGGGGAGAAATAACAACAGGCACCAGTACAGGATAGGGGCTGCCCTGCTGGAAAGCAGCTCCACAGAGAAAGACCTTGGAGTGCTGGTGGACAGCAAGTTCTCCATGGAACAACAATGTGCTCTTGTGGCCAAGAGAGCCAATGGGATCCTGGGATGAATCAAGAAAGTTGTATCCAGCAGGTCTAGAGAAGTTCTTCTACCTCTCTACTCTGCCCTGGTGAGACCACACCTGGAGTATTGTGTCCAGTTTTGGGCTTCCCAGTTCAAGAGAGACAGAGACCTGCTGGAAAGAATCCAACAGAGAGCTATGAGGATGATTAGGGGACTTGAGCATCTCCCCTATGAAGAGAGACTGAGATCCCTGGGGCTGTTTAGTCTTGAGAAGACTGAGAGGGGATCTGATCAAAGTCTATAAATATCTGAGGGGTGGGTGTCAAGTGGAGGGGGCCAGGCTCTTTTTGGTGGTTCACAGCAGTAAGACAAGGAACAATGGGTTGCAACTTGAACATAGAAGATTTCACCTCAACATGAGGAGAAACTTCTTTACAATGAAGGTGACAGAGCCCTGGAACAGGCTGCCCAGGGGGGTTGTGGAGTCTCCTTCTCTGGAGACTTTCAAAACCCACCTGGATGTGTTCCTGTGCAGACTACCCTAAGTGATCCTGCTCTGGCAGGGGGGTTGGACCTGATGATCTCTTGAGGTCCCTTCCAACCTCTGATAAACTGTGATACTGTGAACCATCAGGGCCATGTGTCCCAACATCAGTTCAGTCTATGAGAAGACCTCCTCTCAGAGTAATGCACAGCCCAAAGACCCAGAGCAGACCAAGGCAGACAGAAGCTCAGTGCAGGGAAGGCACCCACCCCAAAAAATAACCCCAGTGAAATAGTTCAGGACTCTCAGCCTTGGCTGGTGTTCTAAGAAGAGATCACTGTCTGCCCCCCCAGGGAAGGCTGTGGTTAGGAAACTTCTAATCAAATAAATGAGTGCTAGGCTGCCAAAATTGGCCTCTTAAACTAGATGATCTCTTGAGAACTTCAGTTGAAATGAGTGCTCATTTGTGAAGCGGCACCATTAATGCAGTTGTCTAATTATGGAGTAGCCAGGTTCTGGTTAAGCACACAAGAAAGGGTAAGAAGGCAATTAATGGGCTATTTTCTATGCACATTGGAGCAGAAACCTGCCTATAAAGGAAGTTCTTTTGTTAGGTGCAGCATGCTAAAAAGCTTTCACCTAAAATTATACAGCCTGACAAACAATATAAAAAAGTAGATTGCCCAATAAACAAATAACAGATCAACAATTCATGCAAAATCATACTACTTAGACTCTTCAAGCTTGAAACGACTGTGTATTTTATCCCCATTAAAATGTTATGATGGTCTATGCATAAACTCTTTTAAATTCAGATTTGATTTCACTGTGTTTTCAAAGCCTAGATGCATTTAGCACTTTTCCCAAGATGAAGCATTAGCTCTAGGTGGATGTGGAAACAGCTTCAAGGATTTTCTGTCCCTTTAGAATCACGATATGCAGAACCAGCATACTCTAGAGCTCTGGTGCCCTTGTGGGAGCCAAGTGGGAGCAATGGAAGGAAGCAAGCTCTTCTGGTGGTGAGGCCACACTGCAAACACCCTCTGTGCCCTTGCCTGTGGTTTTACCTGAGCTTCTCATGCCTTTTTTATTGAAGCAGACTTAGATGCTCTGCGAGCCCAAGGGAAAGAAGGATCCAAACAAGTATTCAGCAAAGCAAAAGTGCCCACTTTCCTTCCTGACATCCAATGGCTTTTACCTGCACCATGTGTTGCTTCCCACATCAGCCATCCCTCTCAAACCAGACTCTGACACAGGTCCCTCTGCCTGCATGCCCCTCCTTGGCAGTGGCTCGTCTTTTGCCCAGTATACAACTAAGAAGGTTTTAACCTGACCTCGGTGGGGGCAACAGGGTTGTGATCTGAAGGGTGCTGGCTGCATATTTTTCCCATGAGGTTTTTCCCTGTTGGGCAGGACCAAGCAGCCAGCCAATGTCCAAGCTGTGCTCAGGAGAGCCAAAGTTTCTCTGATAATCACTGCCTCAACATGGGCACTGGGCAGATGCCTGCAAAGTGTTTGGACACAAGAGCCTTCACTCACCACAAAACGACCACTTAAGTCAGACTTGGACATCTGCAGTTATGTGAGCAAAATCCCACCTCTGTGTCTTGTTCTAACTTGGTATTTTCTGCTAATGAAGAGATGTGGACAGCTTGCTTGTGCTTTGGTGCTCAGAGAGAATGAAGAGGTAGAAGGTTGTCTCAAAGCCCTTAATCCGTTTCCAAACACTGAAATTATAGCAGCAATAGCCTGATATGAGTGCAAGGTGCAGTTGTCCCATTTCCTGCTCTGCACACCTGGGTGAGGTTCATATGTTGGTGTATTAGGCCACTCTCACATCCCTCACTCGCCTGCTTGCCAACCCACAGACATTTGGGGCCATGTCGGGAGCCTGAGCCACACCAGCTGCCTGGAATCATAGAATCATAGAATTGTTAGGGTTGGAAGGGACCTCAAGGATCATCTTGTTCCAATGCCCCTGCCAGGGGCAGGGAAACCTCACACTAGATCAGGTTGCTCAGAGCCACATCCAGCCTGGCCTTAAAAAAAATGATCTTGGGGGCACTGAGTAAAGCTCCTGCCTGTTCCTGGCAGAAATCATGCTATGCCTAACCAGGCAGCATTAGCTTCTCTTCCAGCAGAAGATAGCATCCTCTTGGCACTCACTGGCCAAAAGTCCTACTACCTTGCTGCTGGCATATTCAAACCCCACAAAAGGTCCCTTTGTCATTTGCTCTGTGGTCAGGGTATCACTGTCATGCATTCAACCTCTGGAGGCAAAGAGGGCTCTCACAATGAGCTCAGCTCTCCTAGAGAACATGTGTGTCCTTGGTGTAAGGCCAGATGAACTCACTGGAACACATCGTTGTCCCACAAATTTGCCACTAGCTTTCCATTGTGACCCACTGAGGCTCCCCTTGACAGGGGATGTGTTTGCATGCTACCGGAGATAACTGCAGCCTCACTGCAGCCTGTTCTATGAATCCAGCTGCTCTTTCAGTCCCTTGTTTGTGTCACTGCCCCTGAGTAAACTACTCCATCCATTGCACAGCAAACATCCCTATCCCCAGAGCTCACTGCTAACACTGCACTCGGTAGCTATTGATCTGGGATAGCCTAGAACAGCCATCTCTCAGCTGATAGCAACTACTCAGCTACTTTGTTTTCTGTCACCAGTGTGTGGGAAGTTATTCCTATGCTCCAGGATGCTCCTGAATTGAGTTCCCGTTTTGCACTAGCTATCTGGCACCCAAACATGTCCACAGCTGAGCAATCCATGGAAATCACCATGTGCAAAGGGTGTTTCCACTGTGTCAGGATGAACTTCCCCTGGGAGTGCTGGTGCCTTACAAGATGACAGAAGTCAGGAATGATATGCCTTGTGCCTCCTGCTAGACATTGCCCATGTCCTTCTGTGACTGCAGGCAGCCACCAGCCACTGCACACCTCAAAGCACAGGTTCAGTTACGTGTCCCTGGCAGGAGAGGGTGGATGTGAGCAACATGTAGCCTTAAGGATGTATTAGCTGAAGAGGAAGACAAAGAGCATTTTTGCCTGCTGGGCTGGGGAAGACAGAGCTTTATCTTCCCTTGGGAAACAACACAAAAGTTCACAGGTTGTCTAAAGTTAGTGAGGTCAGCAAGGAACCTGAGCTCCTCCCAAAGACCCTTCCCTTGACTCTTGTACCTGCAACGTCTGTGTGGCCAGACAGACAAAAAGGTCTCAGATTCAGATTGGATGTTAGGAAGAAGTTCTTCGCCATGAGGGTGGTGAGACATTGGAACAGGCTGTCCAGGAAGGTGGTAGAAGCCCCATCCCTGGAAGTTTTTAAGGCCAGGCAGAGCTCAGAGCATGGGGCTCTGAGTAACCTGAGCTAGTGTTAGGCGTACCTGCCCATGGCAGGGGGGTTGGAACTGGATGATCTTTGAAGTCTCTTCTAACCCTGACAGTTCTGTGATCCTATCTCCTTCTATAAACTTCTCTGCAGCTCCCTGCATGGACATGAGAAAGACTGACTGACATGCAAAAACACCAGGCACAAGTCTATTCTGTAGTGGAAAGATGTTCTTGGAGTAAGCTGATGAATAAACCTTTGCTCCTGGACTTCTTTGAAAAGAGGTTTGTTTGTTGTCAGCTGGTTGGGTTTTCACCCTAGCAGCAAAAGAGCCTGGGCCAGGTGCCTACTGTGATCAGCCAGGGCAGGTCCTGTACCTGTTGCTTTTGGAAGATACTATCAAGTCCAAGGCCTTGGGCTGAAGAGTGGTCTGAGCCTTTGCTTCTCTCCTATAGCTGTATAGCAGAAGGCTCTCATGCTCTTACTCAGGCACAGCATGGTTTGATTTCTTGGTGCCTGGCAGGTACTGCTGGTAGCCTCTGCCTCTCGTACTGCTGTGCATACTCCAGCTCCAGTGCAGCCAAGGGGGCTGCCTCAGCCTGGGACATCAGAGCTGGATGAAATCTTTGGGTTGCTCCCAGCAGAGAGTGGTGTGCTCAAGATGTTCCTAGAGCCAGCTGAAACTTCCCTTTTCCACTTGCTTTCCTAGAGGAGGCTTGGCATAGCATGCTAGGAAGACCTGTTATGGCAGACCCCTCAGAGGGGTAGGTATCATGTGAAAGTAGGTGTCCATCTCAAGTGCTGATTTTTAGCAGAGTCCCTCTGCTGACCTAGTTGCATCAGTGAGCAACTCTCCACCATCACAGATAGGAAAGTAGCTTTCAAAATCATCAGTGAGCAGCTCCTGCTTAGTAGAGACGACAGGTCCTAAAGCTTCTACCATGGCTGGGATTAGCGAGCACTGGGAAGATAGTCCCTTCTTGCTTGAATCAGCAGCAATGCTGGGAACTACTTGGTGGTACATCTCTATGCTCAAAGCTGTCCTAGAGCTTTTGGTGTTTGGGACAGCAAGATGAACCTCACACTTATGGGCAAAGAAAAGATGCTGGCTATAAAGCTTGGCAAATTAGATTTTGCAGAATATTGGTTTCTATCCCCACACATAAACACAAACTCTTCAGGTTGAGTACAGCTGTAACTGCTTGTTACAGATGTGCTCTGAAAAGTGTTCATTGAGTACAGAAGAGCAAAGGCTGTAGCTAGATCTGTGAATTAAATGACACTTTAAAAATAAGTTTCTGGTGTTGGACAAGGGGGGGTCAGGGCTGCATCTGATGAGAGGGTCAGAAATCCCAGTTCAGGCCATTAGGACAGCACTCCAGGGTGGCCTGAGCTGAAGATGTCACTGGTGGGGACAGAAGATGTCACTAAGTGGAAACCTGTTTGAAGGTGACAGAAAGGTCACCTTAGGGTTGGTGTAGGTAGAAAGTCTGTAAAGCAGTCAGTGTCAGTAGGGAGAAATATTATTTTTGTTTTAACTCTAAATGAAGAACAAGGCTAAAAAACTGGGAGGAAGGTATTGTTTGTAAAAGATAATGGCCACCCCAGAGCCTGTTCTAGGGTACACAAAACACCTGCCCTGGAGCAGGATAGCAACTAAAACACTTTTTGAGAAGGGTCTGGTTCAGGTCTGAAGCCAGTGCACTGCCTGCTGCACAGATATATTCAGCAGCAGAAGTAATTTAAGGTGTCATTTAGCTCCCCTAACTATAAGCACCCTCAGGACAGTCTAGTGAAGAAGTATCTCTGTGCAGCCAAGGAATTTTTCACACCAGGGAAAACGTCCTAGGGAATCTCTAGGTAGTTATCCTGCTCATCTCCTCTTCTCTAGTCATCCCCTGCTCACTGCTTTGGAATGGATAGCCAACAGGAGGGATCTTCAGCCTGATCTGTGCAGTCGTTTCTAGGTCTTCGTGTTCCTCAACATTTGCAGCATGCACTTTACACCTAAAGCAGTTGTCCTTACAGCAGCAGACATCAAGTTTCAGTAATTCCCTGGTGCAGCCAGTGTCCCAAACAGGACAGACAAAGATGTGCTAGAAGGTGCTGTTACCCATTGACAGTGACAAGAACTGAGGATGAGCAGCCAGAGGTATCTGTCTTAATACCAGTGAGAAGAAAATAAGCTGGGTTTCACCCACCATCAGTTTAATCAGTGCCCAGGGCTGGTTCACACTGGGAGGTGCAGACAGTTACACATCCTTGTGCAAGATACAGCTGCTCTGTGGGAAGATGTGCAGGCAGTAGGTCATCTAGGCACCTTCAGAGACCTGAGAACGGCACTTGCCAACCCTTCTTCAGATATGGGCAGCACTTCTCCATGTACAGAAGCAGAGGTTTACAGTCAGGTGATGTGAGGTGAGAAGGATAATAAAGGGATAGACCTGGGGGAGATGTGAATTAGGGCAGCTCTTTGGAAAAAGGTGATGACAATTATAAAGGTTCCAACTAGAAAACAAGTATTACTCTGTTCTTTCTTCTCCTGTATCTCTCTGCTTTCATCTGCCAATCTTGCAAATTCTGTGATCACCTTTTCATTTTAAAGCCTAGAGGGCTTCTCTATAGAATCCTGATCCAGAGCAGTGAAGAATAAAAATGTTTGTTGCCTTATTAACAGTGCTTATATTGTCAGATGCTGGCAATGATGCAGTCTCAGCAATTTTTCAGTTAAAGATAGAATTTTAGAGTCATAGAATCATCGAATGGTTTGGGTTGGAAAGGACCTTAAAGATCATCTTGTCCCAGCCTAAATGCCACAGGCAGAGACACCTTCTACTGGACCAAATTGCTCAAGGTCTCATCCAACTTGACCTTGCAAATTTCTAGGGAGAATGTATCCACAGTTTCTCTGGGCAACCTGTTCCACTGTCTCACCACCCTCACAGTAAAGAGTTTATTCTTTATATATAACTTAAATCTACCCTTTTTCAGTTTGTAGCAGTTACATCTCACTACACTTCATGGTGCTCCTCCAAACATGGCCCAACAAATTTATATCCTTCTTATGTTGGGAGGCCCAGAGCTGAATGAGTACTGTAAGTGGGGCCTTACAAGAGCAGAGTAGAGGAGCTGAATCACCTCCCTTGACCAGCTGGTCACACTCCTTTTGATGCAGACCAGTATACAGTTGGCATTTTGGGCTGTGAGTGCACATTGCAGGATCATGTTGAAACTTCTTATCAACCAACACCCCCAAATCATTCTTTGCAAGGCTGCTTTCAATCCTGCATCAGTCCTGCCTCAATTTGTGCTTGGGATTGCCATGACCTCCTTGCACTTGGCCATGTTGAACTTCATGATGCTAGCATGGGCCCACCTCTGAAACCTGTCAAGGTCCCTCTGACTGACATCACTTCTCTCCGGTGTGTTGACTGCACCATGCAGCCTGGTGTCATCTTCAGACTTGCTAAGGGTACACTCAATCTCTACTGTCCATGTCACCAACAAAGATTTGCCCTCAGTGAAGCCATGCTGGCTGTCAGCAGTAACCTCTTTATTCATCATGTGCCCTAACAGCTTCCAGGAGGATCCTCTCCATGGTCTTACTGCACACAAAGGTGAGACTGACTGGCCTGTAGTTTCCTGGATCTTCCTTTTTCCCTTTTAAAATCAGAGGTTATGCTTCTCTTTTTCCAGTCAGCAGGAGCTTCATCGAACTATGACTTCTTAAATACGATGAAGAGTTGCTTAGCAACTTCTTCAGACAGTTCCCTCAGGACCAGCTGATACATCCCAGCATGCCCCCTCTTCCATCTTGCCCAAGGCAGGGACAGTGATGCATGACCTAAGTTATCCCCAGATGCAGGGTTTGCCTCCTGTCCTGCAATCCACTGCACTGTTTAAGACTGCAGCACACATTCTGGCAGAGTCTCATCCCATGCCAGCTGGCCTGGACATGGTTAAGGGGTAGCACAGCACTGTGTCCAGTAGGTGCTTATGGCTGATCCACCCACTCTGGGATGGCCTTTTAGTCCCCAAGGTCAGACAATAGATACTGACCCATTTACTGGTAGAGATGCCATCTAGGATGGTTAAAAGATTCAGAGGACATTATGTTGAGACTGGGGCAAAGCATGACTGCAAATTATTGGAACAATTCTTTAAGGCACCTAAGGATGGAGTCTTGCCCCACCTCAGTGTTTTTTAACTCCCAGCTCTATGATCCATCCCCCACAGTGAGGAGATGACTTAATAATCACAGAATCACAGAATCAATAAGGTTGGAACAATGTTATAAAATGCACTCTGACAGAAGCCAGTGGAAATATTCACATCCTACTGAGAAGAAATGAAAGCTGGTGCAACCAGCCTAGACAAAACCAAAATGGGGCCAGCCAGCATACATCCCACCAAAGCTTTCACAAGTGGATTGTGCACCAAAAAAACCCGCATCTGAGGCTAGATTCAATAAAGATCAAATAAGAAAATCTGAGATGCATTTTGTTGGTTGAATCCACCTAGCCTGGTAAATATGCTCTCTTATGTATGCCCTATCACCTGGGCACCAAATGATTTATTGTCCCTCTGTTTTCGTTTATAAAACTGACAAAGTCTGGGCTGACAAATGCTGATATATGTTAAATTCAACCAGCTTATGATAAAAGTTGCTTGCCAAGTGGCGACAGCTGGCCGCCTCCGTAAACACACCACGCAGCTACCTTCACCCCTGAGGAATGTTAATTGCTATTTGATATAATAAAGCACGTTTAAGGTCCAAAGGAAAGAGGCAAGGAGGTTAAACTCAACAGATACATAATGCTTCCAGATATAATGCCTATCACTTAACATTTGCCACCAAGGTAGGAAAACAGCTAAGACCAGCTTCAGCCATGCCTGCCAGGGCACTGATAACAATTATGAATAGATGTGAGATAATTATGATCACAATGCTTCCAGATTTACAGTACAACATTGCTGAAGTGTCATCCAGATGGCTATGGAAAGAAAAATATCTGATGTGCTGGTGAGGTCAGTATTGCATTGTGCCATTAAGTTCCTCTGGTTATGTCTACCCTTGGCAGGCACAGCGCTGGCTGAAGCAAAGCCTGGAGCCTAGTTTGAACCGTGGCTCACAGACAGGGCATCCCCACCCCTGGTGCCAAGGATGCTCACCAAATTAAGGCACTGGATGACTTCATCAGCCCTTGGTGCTCTTGAGATCAGTTCATGTTGTAGGCACAAGCACTCGTAGAATTATGCTGAAAGATGGCACGAGTTTGAGTTCTCTCCTTGTCTTACTCTACATCTCACCCCAGATTTGTGTTTTGCACAGGCTTTACTCCAAACATGTTGGTCTTGGGACAAGCTGGAGCTTGTGAGTGAATTTAGGTACATACTTAAGTACCAAAGAAGCAAGAAATGTGACTAGGAAAATGCTTTTGGGAAGACCAAAAGCTATTTAAAACTTGGTACAGAAGCGTAAAGAAAGGTTTGTGCTCTGGAAAGCCTGAACATTTCTTCCAAAAATGTCCACTGGGCTAATTAAAGTACTCCCAGCAAATTTGCCACATTTACAGTACTGAACCTTTGGGCTTGTACAGCTCTAACTGTGACAAGACACTGAAAGTCTTCATTGTAATAGCAATCATAAAATACTAAAATATAAAACCCTAGTATTGGCATTTCAGGCTCTGGAGAAGATTCACATCATGAGTTATGGCCTTTCCTTGCAGAAACATAGTCTACAACTACCTGAAGGGAGGTTGTAGCCAGGTAGTGGTTGGTCTTTTCTTCCAGGCAACCAGCAGCAGAATGAGAGGACACAGTCTCAAGTTGCTCCAGGGGAGGTATAGGCTGGATATTAGGAAGAAGTTCTTCACAGAGAGAGTGATTTGCCATTGGAATGGGCTGCCCAGGGAGTCACTGCCCCTGGAGATGTTCAAGAGAAGACTGGATGAGGCGCTTAGTGCCATGGTCTAATCGATTGGATAGGGCTGGGTGACAGCTTGGACTGGATGATCTTGGAGGTCTCTTCCAACCTTGTTGATTCTATGATTCTATGAAAATAGCAGCTATTTGATGAATCAGTAGTCCTGTCAGACCTGTAATATGAGGGCTGTCATAGATTTAAAACAAGTCTTTGCATTACCACCCCACAGCATTCTGTTTGCTGTGAATAACCTGGATGGTTTTGAGGGACTTCTGTTTCATTTGTATGCTTTTTACTGGGCTGCAGGAAGGACAATGAACTGTGGGCTGGAATAATACATAAGCATCTTCTTTATAAGAACAGGACATGGTAATAATCAAAGTATTTAAAATGTAGTAGGGAAGGCATTTAGTTGCCTAAATCTTAATTTTCAGGGCCAACTTCGATGTTTAAGACATACAAGACATCCACACATGGCTAGCAAAGATAATGTAGGTCTCTGTGAGACTGACCCTTTGGAAAACAGCAACTGGAAACCAGACCAGAGTAGCCACAAGCTCACATAGCACCTATCCTTGAGCAACTGAATCTCAGATAATTTTTCTTACATCCTCAAGTGTTGTTGCTTTTGCCTGGAAGTCCTCTACTGTTTCAGTAGGAGCCACTGCCTTGTCAACAATACTGAAGAACATAATGTGCTGTGATGTCATGCAGAGAAGAAATCTGAGCTGGCAGGAGCACTGATGCATCCACAGACATCATGACTGGTGCCAAAAGCCACCCAACATCCTAGTGCCTTTTTGCTGCAGGTTGAGAAAAGCAAGTGATCATGCCTTGGATACAGGCAGGTAAGAAGCTGATGAAAAACCACCATGCCATAGAGTTTTGTCTGGAAATGTAGATTTAGGACCTCCATCTTGGGAAAGCATTCTGAGCTCCTGGTCTGCTTCTCTTCATACAGAAGAAATAGTCAGAAATAGTTCTCGGCTATATTAGAAAAACAACAAAGATAAATAAAACAAATTGCACTGCAATTTGAAGAGTTTCATATGAGTAGGAGTTCCATATGCTGTACCTCCAGGTGTTTACAGCCTCTTGGGACAATGGAATTAATCTCAGAACATTGAGAACTGCAACCCTTGTGATTGTTTCTTTCTGGTCGCTTTGAAGAGAGCACAGCAAGGGTTGTGAACAGCTTATGGCCAGATGAATGTCAAAAGATTTATCTAGATAGCATGTGATGTTCCTCATGGGGTCTGTATTGGGACAGGTACTGCCTAATATCTTTGTTGGTGGACAGCAGGACTGAGCATGCCCTCAGCAGGTTTGCAGATGACACTAAGCTGTGTGGTGTGGTCTACATGCTGGAGGGAAGAGATGCTATCTGGAGGGACCTTGACAGGTTTGAGAGGTGGGCCCATGCAAACTTCATGAAGTTCAGCAAAGCCAGATGCAAGGTCCTGCATATGGATCCAGACAATCCCAAATTCAGACTGGACAGAGAATGAATTAAACACAGTACTGAAGAGAAAAACTTGGAGTTGCTGGTTGATGAGAAGCTCAACATGACCCAGCAGAGTGCAGTTGCAGCCCAGGTAGCTAAGTATCTCTCCTATAAAGACAGGTTGGGAGAGTTGGGGTTGTTCAGCTTGGAGAAGGCTCCAGGAGACCTTATAGTGACCTTCCAGTACTTAAAGGGAACCTACAGGAAAGAGGGGAGGGACTATTTGTCAGGGAGTGTAGTGGTCAGACAAGATGTAACACTTTCAAACTAAAAGAGGACATATTTAGATTTGGATAAGGGAGATATTATTTATTGTAAGGTTGGTGAGATACTGTAACAGGATGCTAGAGAAGTTGTGGAAGTTCCCACCCTGAAAGTGTTGAAGGCCAGGTTGGATTGGGCTTGAGCAACCTGGTCTAGTAGAAGGTGTCTGCCAATGGCAAGTGGGTTGGGACTAGATGATCTTTAAAGTCCTTTCTATCTCAGATTATCCTGTGACTGTGATTTAATGCAGCCTGGAAGATGAGGCCAGTACAGTGTACGGCAGCATAAGAAATCCTCTGGAGTATCATTTTCAATTCATCGTTGCATCCACAGTCCATGATGGTAAGATTTCAAAAGACATTGACCCATCCCCGTAGAGTTATATGGTATGACAGTGTCAGTCTTGTTACTTGGCTGTAGTGATGAAAATCCTTGTGTTGACATGCCTGGAGCCATCTGATTCAGAGCATGAGCACAGACTGGTTCACTCAAGGATTGGGAGACCTTCCATGGTCTTCATCCCAGAAGGAGAGAAACTTTTTACAGTTAATTGTGAGAAATGTTTTTTAGTTAATTGTGTCAGTCTCAGGGCCCCAATGTAAAGAATTATGAGCTTTGCCCTTGTAGGGCCTCCAGATGGAACAGGACACAATAATATAGTGGGTATTCTTGCATCAGGTGGGGTAAATATGAGCATCTAAGCCTGTAGGTCAGATATGTAGGTAAAATACAACATAAAAATAGCTGTGGTCAGGGTACAGAGTAAAGTATTAAACTGCTTTTTGGTTAAGATGCAAATCTCTTACCACTTCCTCATCTTTCCCTTCCCTCAACAGAGCTGTGTAGTAGATCTTTTATATTAAGCTTTTCCAAGGCCTGTATGCATAAGATGAGCTATTCACTGCTTATTTAATTAAAAGTCTTAGAGTCACACCAGTTTTGTGTCTTTTGACAACTGTCTCCTCGTTTTCTGGTTCAAAGCAGAAGTTAAAATTTCAAAGTTTGTCTGATTCCAAATCTTCCCTCCTTGAATAGACTCAGGACATTTTTAACTACAAGCAGCAGCTTCTTGTTCATTCTCATTTCAACAACATGCAAATTCAGTGGGAGATGGCATCACAAGGAGACCAATGTTTCCAGAAACTTCCTTGCACATTAGATTGCAGAGCATGCTCTCCAATGTCAGTGCCATCCCCACCAGTCTCTGAGACTGCAGCATGAAAATAGTGGAGCTGAAGAATGAACAAAGAACAGGAGTCACAAATGTGGTGAAGAATAAGACATAGGGATGAAGTTTCACATGATGCAGAACTCAGCCTGAAGCAATGTGCTGATGTACACCATGGGATGAGCCGATTGCTGTACACAGAGTTTACAGGTGGGTAAGAACTCAAGGGCTGTGCAGTGCAGCCATGAAATCAGAGCTACAGCACAAGAATGATTTTGTGAAAAATCAAAAACCCCAGAGAAAGGGGAGAAGCTTTTGCTTCATGGCACAGTCTGAAAATTAGCTTGCAACAGCTGTCTCAGTGTAGAAGAGACCAGATGTCATAGACACACTTTAAATAACGACACTCTCAAGTGAGGAAAATGCTAATCAAGCCAAGTAGAAGTTAGGGGGTAAGTAAGAAGGGGTTGTGAGTAGCACTGCTGGTTGAACACAGAGCCAGCAGTGCTACTCACAGAGCCAGTAGCAGAGATGTTTGCCCCAGACAAACAGAATGGAAGAGGCTGGAACCTCCTACCTTCGCTGACCAGAGGGGCTCATGGCTAAGAGTGAAAACAGAGAATTAATTTATTCTCTTTTCCACCGTCCCTGCTTTTCAGCTGGAAACAGCGTTACAGCCCGGCTTTCCCCCTCCCAGGCTCCCTGCTACCAGAGGAATAGGATGCAGCACAATCAGGACTGCAGAGGCATGAACTTCTGCTCCTCTCCAGCTGTACCCACTGGAGACTGGTCAATGACTGTGCCACAACATGCTCCTGACGAGCAGCTAAGTTCTAAAGGCCTCGTAAGCTACAAATGAGAAACCTTTCCCTGCAACTTTCTTAGCTAGTGAACTATAACAATGAATACAGGCTGGGCAGTGTCTGGCTGGAAAGCAGCCCTGAAGAGAGGGACTTGGGGGTGCTGGTGGACGAGAAGCTCAACATGAGCTCTCAATGTGCACTTGCAGCCCACAAAGCCAACCAGATCCTGGGCTGCATCAAGAGAAGTGTGGCCAGCAGGTCAAGGGAGGTGATTCTCCGCCTCTACTCAGCTCTAGTGAGATGCCACCTGGAGTACTGCATCCAGTTCTGGAGCACCTATTACAAGAGGGATATGGACATGCTGGAATGTGTCCAGAGAAGGGCTGCCAGGATGATCAGAGGGCTGGAGCACCTCTCCTATGAGGACAGACTGAAAGAGTTGGGGCTGTTCAGTCTGGAGAAGAGAAGGCTCTGAGGTGACCTTCTTGTGGCCTTCCAGTATCTGAAGGGGGCCTACAAGAAAGCTGGGGAGGGACTTTTTAGGCTATCAGGTAGTGACAGGACTAGGGGGAATGGAATAAAACTGGAAGTGGGGAGATTCAGACTGGACGTGAGGAAGAAGTTCTTCCCCATGAGAGTGGTGAGAGCCTGGAATGGGTTGTCCAGGGAGGTGGTTGAGGCTCCATCCCTGGAGGTGTTTAAGGCCAGGCTGGATGAGGCTCTGGTCAGTCAGATCTAGTGTGAGGTATCCCTGGCCATGGCAGGGGGGTTGGAACTAGATGATCCTTGTGGTCCCTTCCAACCCTGACTGATTCTATGATTCTATGAAAACTGCAAAACCATGGCATTTTTGTAACATATAATTCCAAATTCTCTGAAGTCTCTAGAGGCAGTGTGCTGTTATCTGGGCTTGCAGACTTTTCCTCCATCCCAGAAGTTTATATATCTTAACCTGAAAACATGCATCCTATGCCCACTGGCAGGTGGCAGGTGCTCCTGGACCTTACTGAGGTCTGGTAGGCTGCTTCACTCTTTGTGTACCAGAGACGTGCTCTTTGTTACACCCGCAGTGCCAGGGCAGCCTCTTCCATCCCAATCCCAATACCAAGCTGCACTAGTTTATTTTTGCTTGGTCATTGCACTGTCTTGATATTTCTGTTCATCTCCACTGTATTCACAACAATGAAGCATTCTTCATTTTGTATCCTTTTCAGTAACACACTGTTGCCATTTGCTAATCTAAACAGGCTAAATATGTAGCATTTCCCACCTCTGGAGCCAACCAATACTTCGTGACTTTGATGTCATTTTCTGTAACTCACAGGATGGGAAATAATAGAGACTATAATGGAGTCAGAGAGAGAGTTACCCTGTTCAGATTAAGAACACTGCCTCTCCCTGAGCTTAGGTGGTCATCCTTGGCAGCTGAGGTCCTACTGATGGACTGGGCACAAGCAGAGCTAGTCACTTCAGGTTACCTCTGTGATCATCATGAATCTGTGGTTTTGCAGAGGGTTGTTAGAACATCTGATACTGGAGGAAGAGAGCCTAGGATTGTGTCTTGTCACTGACACACACATAAATTCCCACCAACATAAACAAGGATCATGTTTTGTGCTATGATCCATTGAATCAGAACTGTAGCAGCAGCTGCAAACACTCTCATATCTAAAAACATGTCTAAAGGGACTTGGGACCAATGTCTCTTCATTTCATGTGATCACTGAACCCAAATTCTGCTATCTCTGCTAGGGTTGCTGTCGTTACTGTGCTGTGACATAAAGCAGTTTTTTAAGCAGTGGTCCCCAGAGTGGGGAGTGTACAAGACAATCCTTTGAGGCGAAGGAAGAAAAGATGTTTTTTGAGCACTAAGAAGTTTAAAAAAAATTGTAAAAATTTAAAAAAACAACCCCCAAAACAACAAAAACTAACCCACAAATATTATCCTTTTTAATGCTGAGGTTTGTATATGGTTTCTAATGTATGTAATATATGACTACAGTAGCACATGTACATAATTCATGAATAAATATCCCTACATTGGGAGTGCATGCTCAAAAAAATTTTTTGCTGATGTGGAGTGCCATCAAAAGTTTGGAGACCATTAGGCTAAAAGATGGTGCTGCAGAGGACACTTGTTAACCTTGGGGTCTCAACAAGGGCTTACAGGATCACAGCCAGTCCATGATGTGAACTGTAATTCTGATTCAGGTCATCCCACTAGAATTTCAGGGGGTTGGGTTTTGGGTTTTTTTGTTGTTGTTGTTTGCTTGTTTGTTTGTTTTTGGGGTTGTGGTGTGTTTTTTTCTGTTGTTGGTTTGTTTGTTTGTTTGTGTTTTGTTTGGTTTGGTTTGGTTTGGTTTGGTTTTTGTCCTGCTTTGGTTTGGGGTTTTGGGTTGTTTTGGTTATTGTTTTGCTTTGTTTTTTAAGGAATGCCTATATGTTCCCTGAATTTCCAAGAAGGAAAACTTGAGCACATGAATTAGTAGCTTAAGAGAAGGAAATTACTTTTTCAGCCATCTCCAGAGAGGTTCTAGATCCAAACCCTCACATCTCTAGTCAGCCCTTCCCACACTGCAACAAAGATGGCTTTGATTGGGGCAGGGGTAAGAGATGCAGCAAGTCCAACATAAGCTCAACTGCTGGGACAGCTCAGGAGAGCTGCTTTGCGGAGGAAGAGGGGAAAGCTCCAGAGTGGAGTGGGGAACCTGCTGCAGTGTCTATATGGCTCTGAGGTGTGCACTAGGGAAGAAGCTGCAAATACAGAACCTCAGAAACCCTCATCATGGCATGGCAGAGACTCTGCAATGCAAGGAAGGCCAAATCATCCCTTCCTCTGCATGCGATGTGCCTGAAAGGGGTTGCAAGACATCAGGCAGCTGGCAAGGGTCAGCCCACACAAGGACACAGTACAAGGGATGAGACAACTACATAAACTTGCCACTGGAAATTTGGGGGTGCTCTTTTCCAAAATATGCACGTATTTTGAGTAGGAGGAGCCTTTTTGCTGGTCCTGATGTGTTAGCAGGGGTCCAGAGGGGAAGCTGTCACTGGGATCATCCAGAACTTTTGTGAATTCATCATAGTGAGACTAGGGGCATGGTAGGGTGGAAGGACAGACACAAAAGTCTACAGCAGTAGAATAACCACAGGTCCTAGGTATGCCTGAGGCACCATTGTAGGTATCAAATGCCAGTCATATTCAGACAATAATTGAATATTCCCTTTGCTCCAACCTAAATTTAAACATTTTACAGACTATATATTGACATTCCATTTCCAAATTTTTTTGCCTGGGCATTAGGCAAATTTCTTTAATTGAGTTTAAACAGGCTAAAAATCTGTGAAATGTAAACAGCCAACAATGAATCTGTAGCATAATAGTTTGTTTTTGATTTAGGCTCTATTCTTAAAGAAGTGTTGTCTCTCCTTTTCCAGCCTTCTTTTCAATCAGTTGCTGTAGAAAGCAGCACATTTTTTGTTCATCCTGCTGGAAGTCAAGCATAGCCTGTGAAGAGCAAGTCTAAAAATCTTATGCATCATCCAGAAGTTGTTTTACCTTCAAAGATTTAATGCTGGTTTAATACTGATAATCTAGTTCTGTCCCTTTATGGGCATACAGGCATGTGGTTTCCTTATCCAGAGTTATTATGTGTTCTTGGCTATGTCCATGTTCACATCTTTCTTAATCCAGGGTTAATCATCCCAGCTCCCATTCTCCCTTAACAACCTCCCATGCTTTGTCAGCAGATTACACATCTATGACAGAGCTCTAGACAGCTGTTTAATGTCTTTTCAACAGAGGTTATATAAGATCAGGTACCCAGCCCTGAAGTGTTACTGGTTTTAAGAACAAGTGGAATGATGATTCAGCAGCAGCTAGCAGTGCTCAGCCTTAAGTGTACCATTGCTAAGGGCTGCCCTCATGGTCATGCTTAATCCAGATTTCAGGGGAATTTAAGTAGCAATGTTTGACTTGCTTAAGTTCTCCAGAGAACTTTCCTGTGCACACTGAAGAAATGAGAAGTAACTCATCCTAACAGGCTGCCAGATAGCCCAGGCAGCTCCTGGTCTTCTCAGAGCCTCTTCTAGGTTCCTGCAGGGTCAAACTACAAAACTAAAGAAAAAACAGAGCAGAGTAGCTCTGAAGGTCACAGAGACCTTCATACACCCTGGAGAGATGCTCCTGTCTCTTCCTGTCCTATTGAGCCACATGACTGACAGATAATCCCTAACCCTCCCCTGGACGTTTGTGCCCTGCCACAAGATGTTTGCCTTCTGTCCAAGTTTAAGGTCACAGGTATAACATATTCTTCAGGTGAAAAAGAGCCTGTATCTGGGGCAATAATGCAGTTCTGAACCATTACTAACATCAGCTTCTTCATACCTACAACACAGAGACAACTCTTGTCACTCTGCCACAGAGAATGTGCTGGGGCGCCACTTCTGCTCCTCTTTAGAAGGAAGATCATCGTGTTTTAAATCATGGATCTTTATCGTGGATGATCCTCTGGGAGAGGAATGATCCAATATTTACACCCTCTTGTAACATACCATAGATAGCTCAGGTGGGTGCTCAGGTGTGTGCTCCGCTGGCAGATAAGGGATATCCTGGGAGCCTCAGGGCCACCCAGTGGTGATGCAGAAGAT